>NC_082717.1:13864865-15064865 GCF_030144855.1 Hypanus sabinus
TTCAGTGAGGTCACAAACTCAGAGGAGTCATGAACTAAATGGACTGGGCTTCAGTGGACTGTTGGATTTGGTGCATCAGTGGTTGCAACAATGGGACGGGTTTTTGGAGGAGCGGAGTGAAGGATGTGATGGATTCCCTGGAATTGTGTTGCATCTGCCAGGGTGGCAGACTTGCTGGCGTCAGTGATTCACTGGCGTGGGGAATTGTTGACATGATGGATTACAGGGACTGATGGAGTCAGTGGGCCAAGGGATTGCATGGATTTAGAATCAGAATGAATTCAGTGGAGTCAAGTGCTGGTGGAACTTCTCTGGCAGATTTAATGGAGTAATAATGGCAGTGAGCCTGGTCTTCCAGAGTGAGGAATCCCCAGGAGTGATGCACTGGATGGAGTGCTAGATTTCACAGAGTGTTGGGTCGAATGAAGTAAGGATTTCAATAGAGAGGGGAATTTGAATGACAAATGCATCTGTAGGATTTTAGTTTGAATAGATGTGATGGACAGATAGATTTAACAGTGATAAAGTTATTAATTCAATTGAGTGTTAGATCCAATCGATTGACCAATTCAAGAGTGGGATGACCTCGCTGGAATAGATACAGTGATTTATCGGATTCACAAGTAGGAGATTTATGGCAGTGATGAACTTGATTGGGTATTGGCTTCAGTGGTTCAGAGGAGAGATTGGTTCACAGGTTTACTAGAGTGATGGGTTCAGTGCAGCTTTTTGTTCTTGTGATGTAGAGATTGGAGGGGTTATACAGGCATTTATTGAACATCCCTTGTTGCCTCTGAACTGTGGAGATTATTATGAACCAGTCACACCAGTGGGTCTGCATTTGTGTGCAGGCCAGTGAGGACAACAGATCTCATTCACTGAAGGACATTAATTAGTCCCAGTTCAGTAATTCTTTGGTTTCCATTACTATGTGTGTCAGATTAATTAATTTACCACGTGAAATTCCCCAGCAGTATGGTGGGATCCCAGCCTGTGTTTCACAGTCATAACTGCTGGTCTATTATCTTCACCACTGCACTGGATTCACTGGAGCGAAGAGGTCAGAGGAGCCACTGGTTAGAATCAGAATCAGAATTAAGCTCATACTGTGTGTCATGAGATCTGTTGTTTTGTGGCAGCAGTGCAGTGCAAGACATATATACTGTCAGTCCTTGAGTTGGGGGTCTTGGAAGATTGTAACACTGGGACTGCGAGTTGCTGCTCTCTATCCTTGTTGTTGCAGGAGCGACCTCACTCTCTCTCGATGGAGAGAGAGAGAGCCTGTCTGAGATACGGAAACGCTGAGTTATGAGCTGTAGCTTTTGATGGACTCTGGATCAATATCCCTTTGCGGGGGGGGGGGGGGTGGATATTACATTAATGATTGGGGGGGTACTTCTGTTGTTACTTGTGCGCGGGAGGGGGCTTGGGGTTCTGTTGTTACCATCATTCATTCTTTGGGGTTTCTTATTTCATGGATGTCTGTGAAGAGTAAGAATTTCAGGTTGTATACTGTATACATTCTCTAATATTAAATTGAGCCATTTGAAACATTTGAATTACAATAAGAATATAAATAACTTAATTAAGCAGTGTAAAATGAGAGCAAAAATTGTGAGGATGTGTTCATTGTTTCATTGTTCATTCATAAATCTGATGGTGGAGAAGAAGCAGTTCCTAAAATGTTGAGTGTGTGTCTTCAGGCTCCTGTACCTCCTCTCTGCTGGTAGTAATGAGAAGAGGGCATGTACTGGATGGTGAGGGTCCTTAACAATGGATGCCACCTTTCTGAGGCATCGCCTTTTGAAAATGCCCTTGATGGTGGAGTGGCTTGTGCCCTTGATGGAGCTGAATGAGCTTACAAATATGCGGAAGCCTCTCTATACCAGGTGATGATACAACCAGTCACAATGCTCTCCACAGTACATCTGTGGAATTTTTCTAAGGTCACTGATGACATACCAAATCTCCTCAAACTCCCTAATAAAATATCGCCACTGGTTATGCCTTCTTTGTCATTGCATCAATATGTTGGGCCCAGGAGAGATCCTCAGAGCTGTTGGTTAAATGGAGTGTTTGATGCAGTGGAATTTTAATATAGGAATTGATTCAATTGATTGTTCGATTCATTGGATGTATGGATTTAATGAACTGCTGATATAATCAGTGAAACAATGTATTCAGTTGGCCAATTGGTTTCATCAATTAATGGCCCACTATATTGATAATTTCAGTGTAATGAAGGTTTGATGCAGGAGTTTCTCACCTGCTTTGAAAGGGCACCAATCATACCAATACCCAACAAGAGCAGGGTGATCTGCCTCAATGACTATTGCCCAGTGGTACTTGTTGAAGTGCTTTGAGAGGTTGGTCATGGCTAGAGTTAACTCCTAACTAAGTAAGGACCTGGACCCACTGCAATTGTCTATTGCCACAGTAGGTCTACAGCAGATCCAAGGTCACTGGCTCTCCACTCTTCACCTGGTTTATAGTAATACTTACCTCAGGTCGCTGTTTATTGATTATACCCTCAGTTCTAATCAACAAGCTTCAAAACCTGGGCCTCTGTACCTCCCTCTGCAACCGAATCCTTGACTTCCTCACTAGAAGACCACAGTCTGAGGGGGTCAGAGATGCCATCTCCTCTTCATTGACAGTCAGCACTGGCCCACCTCAAGGATGTGTGCTTCGCCAACTGCTCTACGTTCTCTCCACCCACGATTGTGTGTTTAGGCACAGCTCAAATGCCATCTATAAATTTGCCAATGACACAACTATTGTTGGCGAAACTTCAGATGGTGATGAGGAGGCGTTCAGGGGCGAGATAGATCAGCTGGTTGAGTGGTGTCCCAGCAACAACCTTGCGCTCATTGTCAGTGAAGCCCAGGAGATGATTGTGGACTTAAGGAAGTGGTAGTCAAGGGAACACACACCAGTCCTCATCAAAGTATCTGAAGTGCTTTTGGGTGACCAGTTTCAAGTACCTGGGCATCAACATCTCTGAGAATCTATCCTGACCCCAACATATTGATGCAATGACAAGGAAGGCATGACTGTGGATATGTTCATTAGGAGCTTGAAGAGAACTGGTATGTCACCAAAGGCATTTACATATCTCTACAAATATGCAATGGAGAGCTTCCTAACTGGTTTCATCACCATCTGGTAATAGTGGCGTGACACAGGTTTGGGAAAAGCTGCAGTGAGTTGTAAACTCTGCCAGCTCCATCATGGGCGCTAGCCTTCCCGTTATTGAGGACATCTTTGAAAGGCATTGCCTTGAAAAAGTGGCATTCAGGACATGCCCTCTTCTGGGTACAGGAGCCTGAAGACACACACTTCTTACTGTTTGCACGATTTCTTTTTGTACACATTGGCTGTTTGATGGTCTTTCTTACTGAGTTCTATTGGGTTTCTTTGTTTGGTGGCTGCCTGTAAGGAGATGAATCTATGGATTGTATATAGTATACATATTTTGATAATAAATGAACTCTGAAACTTGGACTGTGAAACTTGTACTGTTGCCACAAAAACATTAAGTATCACAACATAGGCCAGTGACATTAAACCTGATTCTGATTAACTGAGTGACAGAATATAGTGATGTATTCAGTGGAGTGATGGGTTTACTGAAGCAAGGGGTCACATCAGTAATTGGTTTTAAGGAGGGATAGGTTCACTACATTGTCCGCTACAGCAAAGAAATGACAGCAATAATAGACTAAGCAACATGGTAAGATGAAAGGGAGTCCGTTACAACCTTAGATTCTCACAGAGCATTGGTGGGACAGTGTGTAGTATTTCTGAGATCTGGTCGCTGAAGACACTGAAGAGTGAGCTGAAGTTCACAGAAGTCAGTCCACAGTGACGAAGCCAGACATCACCGCAGCCGACCTAAGAGCCTGTTAGTTGAACCTCAGTTCAACGCAGAGATGAGTACACCTCACAAGCAGTGAGCTGAATACCGGCCCATCCCTCGCCTTTGGCCCCAGAGTATTGTTATTATTATTAATCAGGGATCAAACTCTATTTACCATCTGCATTTACACGCATTAGGAATTTGCTGTGATGTGTTGGCATGACATACAACAAAAAAACAAGACCATTCAATGTTAATAAAGAATAAGGAATTACATTGCATTGATGTGGGGAGTGATGGATAGATGTAAATGATAGGAGTGGTTAAATCTAAAGAGCTTTCAGTATACTGGTCCGTTTTGAATTCGTTGATGGTCTTGACTCATTTCATTTTGTCACCGGCTGATTCCGGAAAGCTTCCCAAAGAACCTGCAGGTGATGGTGACCCCGTCTTGCTCTGCAGGCAGGCAGCCCTCTCTTATGGAATGCATCTGAAAGTCCCCAGAGCCTTTCCCTGTGATGCCCACCCAAACAAATCCAGTACAGGCAAGAGCTCTTGAGAAAGGGTTGCCTGGGTGGAGAGGAACTGGAGCTACATCTGAACAGCCCTGCTTCGAACAGTTTGGTGAACCACTTGGAAAAACAGAAGATCACAATTTGGCCTGTGGTGTTCATGACTCCTAGAATGATAATCCCACGTCCACAGCTCCTCATTCACTCACCCACACAGCCTTTAAACGCAGAAGGGTCTCCCCTTATATTTCAAGCTCCTCTACCCACCTTCTGAGTGAGCAAATATACTGGTCTTTCTACCTAGTGATGGAGCTCACTGCCAGGAACATTAATGTAGAAGACCTGTAATCCCCCATGACATTGTTCTGACATCCCAGTGGTTTTTGGCATCTGGCTTACTGTTACCTCAATTCTGCACTCCCGGTCAACACTCTTCTGAGCCTTCATGGTGCGGGAAAACAGGGAAAAGCTTGAGTGGACATAAATCTCAGCAAGGACAGATTTCCAAGTAGCCTGTTTCATGACAATCCTATGTGTATCCTGCCTTTTAAAGACAAGTATCCTGCAGAAACACGAGCGATTCTAAAGATGCTGGAAAGTTATTTATTTATTGATCTGTAGAGTGGAGCAGACCCTTCGGGCCTTCTGAGCGTACTGCCCAGCAACCCCCAATTTAACCCCTAGCCTAATTTACAATGACCAATTAACCTACCAATCGGTACGCTTTCAGACTGAGGAAACCGGAGCACCCAGAGGAAACTATTGCAGTCACGGGAGAACGTACAATCTCCTTACAGAGTGCACACCCGGGTCACTGGTACTGTAAAGCATTGTGCTACTATTACACTACTGTGCCATCTGGAAATCTTGATCAACACAACACAAAATGCTGGAGGGAGTCAGTAGGTCGGGCAGCATCTATGGAGAGGAATAAAGTCGATGTTTCATCAGGACTGGAAAGGAAGAGGGAAGGGCCAGATTAAGAAGGTAGAGAGAGGGGAAGGAGTACAAGCTGGCAAGTGATACGTGAGACCAAGTGCTGGGGAAGGTAGGTGGGTGGGGGAGGGGTTATGAAGTAAGAAGCTGAAAAGGGATAGGTAGAGGGGTAAAGGGTTGAAGAAGAAGGAATGTAATAGGAGAGGACAGTGGACCATGGAAGAAAGGGAAGAAGGGAGCTGATGAGGCCAATCAGGAAAAGAGGGAAGGTGAGAAGCTAACCAGAAAGAGGAATTGAAAATGTGAGGAGGAGAAATTGCTGGAAATTTGAGAAATCGATGCTTATGCCATCAGGAATCCAGCAAACCTTCTGAGTCACCTTATCCGGCTGCCTCAGACATTCCAAAATATTGGCAATGCTCTCAGGGCCCTTCCTGTTCCGTGTTCCCTCTCCAAGCACATTACCTCACAATTCCCCGGATTATATTCCATATCCCATTTTTGAACCTACCAGACCTGTTCAAAGCTTCCTGAAGCCCAGAACTCTATTCCCCACTTTCCAGCTAATCTTCGGATTTATAAAGTAACTCCATAATGGTAACATTCTTTACCATGAATAGATTATTGTTAGGTGGAGGCAGTTAAAGTTTATAGGAGCCCTATGTGTAAGTGGCATTAAGATGCAGATTGATCATGTTCTAATCAAATGGAATGTGTTCCCGAGGCTTTACGAGGACCGAAAGTGGTATTGAGTGGTTTGTGGAGGGTCAATGGGTTGTAGAGAGGGATGATCACAATGTTACCCTTGTTTAGTTGTCAAAATAGTAATATGACTGCAGCCGTGGCATACATAGAGGGTTGGGAGTCTGAATGACGTACATAGAGAGATTACAGCCCAGCAACAGGCCCTTCAGCCCATCAAGTCAACTCAGATCATCATTTCAAAGTATCAAACTACGTACATGTCATCATCTACAATTCTGAGATTCATTTTCTTGTGCACAAACTCAATAAATCTATAGAAAAGTGACCAGAACAGAATCAACGAAAGACTGCACAAACTGGGCATTCAGAAGAAAACAAGCTCCAAATGCAAAAAAGAATGAAATAATAATAATAAATAAATAAGCAATAAATATCGAGAACATGAGATAAAGAGTCCTTGAAAGTGTGTCCATAGGTTCTGAGAACATTTCAGTGATGAGGCAAGTGAAGTTGAGTGAAGTTACTCCCTTTGGTTCAAGAGCCCAATGGTTGAAAGAGCATGTCCTGTGGTGGGGGGGGGGTCACTGATGATGGATACCGCTTTCGTGCAACAACGCTTAACGTCAATGTGCTCAGTGGTGGGGAGGGATTTACCCATGATGGACTGGGACACATCAACCTCTTTTTGTAGGATTTTTCATTCAAGGGCATTGGTGTTTCCATACCAAGATGTGATGCAGCCAGTTAATATACTCTCTACTACACATCTATAGAGGTTTTTCAAAGTCTTAGATGTCATGCCAATCTCCACAAACTCCTAAGGAAGTACCCATTTATACTAATCCTGTGTTAACTGCATTTTTAAATTCTTCCTGATATTCCATTGAATTCTCATAGATTCCATCACTGATCCAGACAGGGGGCAATTTACAGCAGAAAATGAATCTACCACCATGCATGTCTTTGGGATGTGGGAGAAAACCAGAGCACCCAGGACCACACGGAGATCATGCAAACTCCACACAGACAGCGTCGCCTTCAGAATTGAACACAGGTCTCTGTTGGTGTGAGGGTGAGGCAGTGGCATGTCATGATAGCGTAGTGGTTGGTGCAGTCACTCTGCATCACCAGTGATCACCGATTGGTGTTCGATCCCCGCCGCTGTCTATAAGGAGTTTGTAAGTTGTCCTTGCGACCACGTGGATTTCCTGCCACATTTCAAAGAGGCACGTGTTAGGGTGAGTGAGTTGTGGGCATGCCATCGATGCATGGCGACACCTACAGCAGCCCCAGCTTTATTCGGACTGCATTGCTCGTTGACATAAATGATGCATTTCACTCTATGTTTCAATAATTTGATGTACATGTGACAAATAAGATAATCTTTTAATCTAATCCAATTTGCAGTAATCCTACACTGATTCTACCATGCAACTGGACTATGGGCAATAAATCTACCACCAGTCATGTCTTTGGGGTGTGGGAGGAATATCCACACAGACAACACAGAAGCTGAGATGAAACCTGGATCTCTGGTGTTGTGAGGCACTGTGTTTCTAGCTCTGCCACTGTGCTCTCCAATGTCTATTCCTCTAAGTACCATTTCTCAGTAGGACTATCGGACAAACAAAGAGTATATTACTAGCTCCACACGTTTCTGAATCTGAGCAAAATATTGAAGTGTTGGTCCACTTTTCCACCAGAAAAACCCATTTGTGTGCGGAGCGAGGCAGAACTGAGCCTCTGCTGGAATGTGTGCGGCAGCTCGTGTTAGACTCAGTTACTCAGACAGACCATAAAATTTAATTGCCATTTTAACAGCAGTGCTGTTGGATTCCAAACGGGGGACTCCCCTCGCATTCCCATGGATAAGTTTAACACATCTTGTAAAACAGTGAGTGACCTAAGCCACAGGGGAGGCTGCACGTTAGCTCTCTTGCAGTCTACCAGGCCCCTCACTGCATTGGAGGCTATAATCGAGCTTGCGAGCTCAATTTCAACATTTAAGGGAAGTTTGGATGGGTGTATGGATGGGAGGGGCATGGAGGGCTATGGTCCCAGTGTAGATCGGGGGGAGTAGGCAGTTTAAAAGGTCCGGCATAGGCTAGTTGGCCTGACTAGGAGCAATTTTGTTCAGAATCCATTGGATGGCAGAGGGGAAGAAGCTGTTCCTGTTTCACTGAGTGAGACTCCTGTACCTCCTTCCTGATGGTAGTAATGAGAAGAGGGCATGTCCTGGGTGATGGGGGTCCTTAATTTCTGATAGCATACACCTATTGAGTTCAAGACTAGCTAATTCTCTTTCAATGAATAAGGTTTCTGACATATTTATTTCCTGGCTGGAAGAATTTTTTTTTTGTTTTCTGAATCCTTCCCCTGTATGTCCTTGATGGTTTCAGCCTCTCCGGAGGGCCACGCTGTTCCTGTAGGACCTCTCTTCAGGTGGGGCATAATCCGTAGAAAGAGAAACTTCTAACATTTCAAGTCCAGGACCCTTCAACAGAACTCAGATCTCCTTAAGATGTCCTGGATACTACGGGGGCTAGTGCGCACAATGGAGCTAAGTTTACGGCTCTTTGCAACTTACTTCAATCCTGTGCAGTAGCCCCCCCCCCCCCCCCCGCCGCCATACCAGGCGATGATACAGCCAGTTAGACTGCTCTCCACAGTACAGCTGTAGAATGCGAGTGTCTTTAGTGACTTACCAAATCTTCTCAAACTCCGAATGAAATATAGCCACTGTCATGCCTTCTCTGTAGCTGCATCAATGTGTTGGGTCCAGGTTAGGTCCTCAGAGATATTGACACCATGGAAGCATGGGCTGAGGGGCCTGTTTCTGCCTCTGTTTCCATGCTGGAAGACTGTCGTTTCCATTTTATGTTCAGGGCCTGTAATAAAAGAGTCTCAAAGGGTTATAAAGAGATCTATTACCTGCTCACACCATGACCAAACCTTCACTGTCGCAGTAAAATGTCCATTGCTGGTGAAATCTAACAGTATCGTTGCAACCGCTCAAGGTATCCTTACAGGAAATGTGTAACCTTCCAGAGAAGTCAAAACCTTCAAGGACAAACAGGGGAAGAAATCAGAATGTAAGAAAAACAACCCTTGCTTCCAGCCAGGAACTAAATATTAAATAATGTCAGAAACCTTATTCATTGGAAGAGAATTAGCTAGTCATGAACTCGATAGGCGGATGCTGTTTTGTGTGTAACTGAACTGGAAAATGAAACTGGTGTTTATGTGGCATCTGGCAATTCTTTCTTAGCTCTTTACAGAGTGGCTCTGCTTTGGGTGATGTCTAGTGAAGGAAACACTGCATGTTTGCAAGTTTTGCAAGCTCCCACAAACGGCAATCAGAATCAGGTTTATTATCACTGGCATGTGTCGGGAAATTTGTTAACTTAGTAGTAGAAGTTCAATGCAATACATAAAATAGAAGAAGGAGAATAATAATAATAATAATAATAATAATAAACAAGTAAATCAATTTTCAGTATACATATATTAAATAGATTAAAATCATGCAAAAAACAGAAATAATTGTAGATTTTAAAAGTGAGGTAGTGTTCATGGGTTCAATGTCCATTTAGGAATTGGATGGCAGAGGGAAAGAAGCTGTTCCTGAATCGCTGAGTGTGTGTCTTCAGGCTTCTGTATCTCCTACCTGGTGGTAACCGTGAGAAAAGGACATGCCTTGGGTGCTGGAGGTCCTTAGTAATGGACTGAGACACTGCTCCTTGAAGATGTCCAGGGTACTTTGTAGGCTAGTGCCCCAGATGGAGCCGACCGTATTGTTGACCCTCTGCTGCTTCTTTCAGTCCTGTGCAGTAGCCACCCCCCTCCCCATACCAGACAGTGGTGCAGCCTGTCAGAATGCTCTCCACGGTACATCTGTAAAAGTTTTTGAATGTATTTCCTGACATACCAAATCTCTTCAAACTCCTAATGAAGTATATAGTCACTGTTGTGCTTCCCTTATAGCTGCATTGATACATTGGGACCAGGTTAGATCCTCAGAGATCCTGACACCCAGGAACTTGAAGCTGCTCACTCTCTCCACTCCTGATCGCCTCTATGAGGATTGGGATGTATTCCCTTGTCTTACCCTTCCTGAAGTCCACAATCAGCTCTTTCAACTTCCTGACGTTGAGTGCCAGGTTGTTGCTGCAGCACCATTCCACTAGTTGGCATATCTCACTCCTGACCACCTGAGATTCTACCAACAATTGTTGTATCATCAGCAAATTTACAGATGATGTTTGAGCCTAGCCACACAGACATGGGTATAGAGAGAGTAGAGCAGTGGGCTGAACACATACCCCCGAGGGGCACCAATGTTGATCATCAGCAAGGAGGAGATATTATCACCAACCTGTGCAAATGTGGTCTTCCGGTTAGGAAATTGAGGATCCAATTGCAGAGGGAGATACAGAGACCCAGGTTCTGTATCTTCTCAATCAGAATTGTGGGAATGATGGCATTAAATGCCGAGCTATACTCGATGAACAGCATCCTGACTTAGGTGTTTTTGTTGTCCAGGTGGTCTAAGGCCATGTGAAGAGCCATTGAGATTGCATCTCCCATTGACTATTGTGGCGATAGCCAAATTGCAATGGGTCCAGGTCCTTAATGAGGCAGGAGTTCTGTCTAGTCATGACCAACCTTTCAAAGCATTTTATCACTGTCGATGTGAGTGCTGCTGGGTGATAGTCATTAAGGCAGCTCACAGTATTCTTCTTAGGCACTGGTATAATTGTTGCCTTTTGAAGCAGGTGGGAACTTCCACCCAGAGTAGTGAGAGGTTGAAAATGTCCTTGAATGCTCCCACCAGTTAGTTGGCACAAGTTTTCAGAGACTTACCAGGTACTCCATCAGGACCTTCTGCCTTGCGAGGGCTCACCCTCTCTAAAGACAGGCTAACATCAACTTCTGAGACAGAGATCACAGGGTCACCAGGTGCAGCAGGGATCTTCACAGCTGTAGTTATATTCTTCCTTTCAAAGTGGGCATAGAAGATGTTGAGTTCATCTGGCAGTGAGGCATCGCTGACATTCGTACTATTGGGTTTTGCTTTGCAGGAAGTAATGTCTTGCAAACCCTGCCAGAGTTCTCATACATCCAATGTGACTGATGAAGTCATCTGATGTTTTTTAGTCATAGTGAAATAAAACAAACAAAACTAAAAGCACTCTACAGGTTAGGCAGAATCTGTAGAAAGAGGAACAGTTAACATTCCAAGTCTGGGACCCTTCAACAGAACTGTTTTTTTTTATTTTTATGATTTATTAGAGATACTTCTTACAGAGGAATTTCATAAGGATGTTGCCAGGTTTGGAGGACCTTGAGTTTTGAAGAAAGAAATAAATAGGTTAGGACTGTATTCTTTAAATTGTAGAAGACTGAGAGGAGATTTGTTAGAGATATACAGCATTATGAGGGGTATAGATAGGGTAAATACAAGCAGGCTTTTTCCTCTGAGGTTGGGTTGGGCTATACCAGAATCATAGATTAAGGGTGAAAAGTGAAAAGTTTAAGGAAAACATGAGGGGAAACCTTTCACTCAGAAGGTTGTGAGAGTGTGGAACGAGCTGCCAGTACAAGTTGTTCAACTGAGTTGGATTTCAAAGTTTATGAGAAGTTTGGATAGATACATAGATCGTAGGAGTACGGAAGGCTATGGTGCACAATGCAGGTTAATAGGAGTAGGCAGTTTAACTGGTTTCGGTATGGACTAGATGGGCCAATACTTCTCGATGACTCTATACAGCCCAGTAATAGGCCTTTAGGCCCAATGAGCCCACACCACCTAATTACAGCCATGTGACAATTAACCTACTAATCAGTATGTCTTTGGGAATGTGGGAGGAAACCAGAGCACCTGGAGAGAGCCCTCACAGACATGGGGAGAATGTGCAAACTCCTTACAGACAACGACTGAATTGAACCAGGGTCACGAGTACTCTAATGACGTTAAACTAGCCACTGCGCTTAAGGTGACCATGCTGCCGATTAAAGCACCTGGTCGACAGGATTCAAACCTCCACAGTGAAGCCCCAGTGGATTTCTGGCCTGTCATCTTAACCACTTGGCTTTTATATACACCTTATTCAGATTCTTTTCATTTATCACATAGACATCAAAGTACACAGTGAAATGTGTCATTTGCGGCCACGACCGACACAACCTAGGGATACCCTGGGGTCAATGACTCCCTCTGTGGTCATTTTTGCCATTGAGTCAATATCTTCTCCTACCATGCTTCATCGGAGCTGTTACTATGGGATAAATATAGCCCAGGACTGCAGGAGTAGTCTCTTGCGCCATTGTGGGGTGGGGAGCACCAGCCTCTACTGGAGAGCTGACCAGGACTTGGGACTCACCAGGGCAAGAGACGGAAGTCAGGAACGACGGCCTGACATAACAGTGACTGAAGAGACAAATCGAAAGGTTAGAGAATAGCTGTCCAAACAGCAAGATTATTAATGTTTTCTGTGCAAGAGTGTTAATGAGAGCTCTTAGTCCCTTTAAACAACAAGCAGCACACTAATGGACCATACCATGGCAGGGATTTCATGTGAGCACGCCTTATGTTAAACACATGTAGCTCAGGGAAATAAATCTCATTTTGTATTGTACAGGGTGGGACGATTTCACACAGCCGACTGTACAGTAAAGATCCAAGTAATCACATTTATCACGCCTGGATTTAAGATGCACTCCAAGCACATTTCAATTCCAGTGAGCTCAGGGCCCAAGGAAATTCTGTTGACTTATGAGAGAGTATAATAGGCTTTTGGTAGGAATTGAAATCCCTGTACATTATGTGTGATGGAATCAGACGTGGTCAGGCCCAGTGTAAGTGATCCTCAGGAATGTGTCCCTGTCGGATTAGCCTGCTGGAATCCTGTCAGCCGCCCGCTCTGTCCACTGTTGTGACAGGAGTGGCTGAGTTCAAGGGAAGTGTCTGCCTGTTCCCCATGACTCAGTCTCTTCACACCCTTTCAGCGACCCCACCCCCCCCACCTTCCAAAATACCTGCACTTGAGTCCTGCTGTTGTACATCTGTTGTCGGTTGCAAGGGTTTCATTTCCCGTGCCCAGCATCTTGAATTCACACCAGAAACCTCTCCACTTCCTCGTCCTTTTTAAGCTGCCCTTTCACCAATGTTTCGATCACCTTCATAGTCCTTGACATGTGTTCCCCCCCCCGAGATTCCTTTCAATAGCACCTTGCACAATCCAACAGCATATGTTTCAGCCTCAAGAATGCCAGCACTGAAGAATGTCTAATTCCTAAATCCCACTGAAACTGCACTTAAAACTGCGATGCATAGGAAACACTCCTCCACTAAATGGGTCTGGCTAAATCAAAAGCCATGATGATATTGAGTGGCAGGGCAGGTCTGAGAGGACGAGTGAGCTTCTCCTTGTATTTGAGTGGGGTTGAGGGAGATTGGATCTGGCTTAACCAGCCCAAGAACATAGAACATTACAGAACAGCCTCTAGGATATAGAATATTAAGCACAGTGCAGGCTGTTTGACCCACAGTGTTATGCCGACTCTTTAACCTACTCAAAGATCAACTTAACACTTCATTCCTATTTTTTTCTTTCATCTGTGATGAGCCGATCTAAGAGTCTCTTTAGCATCCCTAATGAATAAGGGGTAGGCCATTTAGAATGGAGTTCAGGAAAAACTTTTTCACCCAGAGAGTTGTGGATCTATGAATGCTCTGCCCCAGAAGGCAGTGGAGGCCAATTCTCTGGATACTTTCAAGAGAGAGTTAGATAGAGCTCTTAAAGTTAGCGGAGTCAAGGGATATGGGGAGAAGGCAAGAACGGGGTACTGATTGTGAATGATCAGCCATGATCACATTGAATGGCGGTACTGGCTTGAAGGGCTGAATGGCCTACTCCTGCACCTATTGTCTATTGTATCTGCTCTACTCCCACCCCTGGCAGGATGTTTCCTCACATCTACCACTTGCTGTTTAAAAACAGCCTCCCCTATACTTTCCACCAATCACCTTAAAGTTACCGTGTGTCCCCTCATATTAGCCATTTCCACCCTGTGAGAAATCCTCTGGCTGTCCATGCCATCTATGCCTCTTATTATCTTGTACACCTCTGTTGTCACTTCTCACCCTCCTTGGCGCCAAAGAGAAAAAAAACCCTACCTTGCTCAACCTACCCTCATAAAACAAGCTCAATAGTCCAGACAGCGTCTCCTCTTCACTCTCTAATTGACCTCCGTTGTGGAGCAAGGGCAGAATCAGATCATTGTCCCGCGATCCAGTGGAGAATGTCAGCGTTGGGTTGAGGTGTAAAACCAGAATGGGGATTCTGATAACCCCCAACCAGTGTTGGCCATTAGAGGGCACCTTCCTCGGAGTAGTGCATGGGGATCGGTACAAGTGGAGCTCCTGGAAAAAACCCACATGGAGAACATACAAACTCCTCACAGGCAGCGGCAGGAAATGGACACGGGTCGCTGGTACTGTAAAGCGCTGTGCTAACCACTACGCTCCCATGATTTGGAACAGGCAAAGCTCACCCTCCGTGACTCAGTATCAATTCTCGCTTCTCATTAGAGACACAGACCCAGAGTCCTGGGTTCAATCCTTACCTCTGGCACTGCTTGTGTGGACTGCATGGGTTTCCTCCTGGTGCTCTAGTTTCCTCCCACGTCCCAAAGACGTGCAGGTTGGGAATTGTAAATTGGCCTTAATGTGTGGTTGAATGGTAGAATCAGGCTGTGAGATGGTAACTATAAAATGGATTAGAGATAAGGCCCCCCGTTGGGCAGGGTCATCCATGAACATTGCTACCCAGCTGTATACATGATAATCAAGCTAGTACTCGAGCCAGGGTAGTACGAGCAGAGAGTAGGCTGTTGCCCGTACAGCAGGCTCACCTTCTCCACACTGCTGATGAATCTAAAGGAACGGCAGAGACAGATACAGTTTGGCAGCACAGGCATTGCCACTCAGCATTGAACTCAATACAAGACTGTCTCAGGGAATCCAGCTCCCTACTTTTCCTTGGGGTTTACTCCCAAAGCCTACCCTGTGAGCGGGTATAGCCGCAAGACAGCGGAGGCTCAAGATCAGAAGTTTCCTTCTAGATGAGCTACCAGCCACACAGTTGATGAGCCCCATCTGTCTGAAGCGACCGGTTTTAACGTGCGGTTTCTCCTGTCAGTAGTAACAGCTCCGCTGGGTTTGGTAGCTAAGCCACACGTGAAGACTGGGAGCTGGACTTGGTTGTCAGAGGCTATTTGAGATTTACGCCATTGGTAGCATTGACTAGGTAGTGGGAGCTGATCCCTACTACCTCCCCCATCTGGGACAGCCCTAAGGAACATAAATAGGATAAGTGTAAATATGTGGTTGTTGTGGGGCGGAGGACATCTTCAAGAGGCGATCCCTCATGAGGTGCCATCCTTTACAAAGGACCATCAACATGCTATCAGAGTCAGCTTTAATATCACTGACATATGTTGTGAAATTTGTTATGCAAAAGCAGTACATTGCATACATAATAAGAAAGTAATTTATAATTATATATATTTAATAAGTTAAGTAAGTGGTGAAAAAAATGTAGTGAGGTAGTGTTGATGTGTTCAATGTCCACTCAGAAATCTGAGGGGGAGGGGGGAAGAAGCTGTTCCTGAATTGTGGGGTGTGTGCCTTCAGGCTCCTGTACGACCTGGGTGAATGGGGGTCCTTAATGATGGATTCCACCTTTTTGAGGCATCGTGCCTTGAAGAGGTCCTGGACGCTGGGAGGGGATAAGGAGCCTGAAGCTTCGCACTCAATGACTCAGAAACCATCCGCCACCAGATTGCTGTGCATTCCATGGACACTACATCATCATTCCTTTTTCGCAATAATTATGTATTTTGTAATGTATAGTGCTTTTATGTCTTTGTAGTGTACTGCTGTTGGGAAACAGCAAATATCACATCATATAAGACAGTGGCAATAAATCTAATTTTGATGGTGAGTTTGTACTGGATGGGCTGAAGGATCTGTTTCTACCTCTCTGTGACTGTGATGCTCCTGTATAAATGGATGTTGTGGGATGAAAGACTGGCAGGTCTGCAATGGATGGGGCTGATTGTTTGGAGCCTTCAAAGGCCCAGTGGGTTAAATATCCTGCTGCCCTTTACTGTGGTGCGGAGACAATTGAAAAGCAAATAAATGTTTATTATTTCCTTCTTGTCTTCTTCTGTTGAGGTACTTAAAGCGTTTACAAGTGACATTCCTGACAGCTTCCCTGCAGAGTTTAAGACCAGTCAGGTCCTTAAGTGAGGATAATTTATTTAGTTGGAGAGCTATCCACTTCTAGCCTGAGGCTCTTGTAAACAAGGGCCTGGGGATCTGTAAAAGCAACACTGGGCAGTATCAGAATATCAGAAGGAATTTCTTCTCTCAGAAGGTTGTGAGTCTTTGGAATTCTCTACCCAGAGTGCTTAGAGGCGGAGTCACTGGTGGAAATTGATAGTTAAACTACAGGGGAGACAAACTATAGGAAATGGTGTTGAGGCCAAGATTGGTTCAACCCTGATATTATTGAATGGTGGTCCGAACACTTCCTGTTCTAACAGAGTAATTCTGGCTGGATTTCTGTCACGTGTCTTGAAATGTCCCAAAGTTCTTCAAAGACAGTGAAATTCTGCTTGTGTGTCTTGAGATCTGATGGCCTAAAGTTTAGACCATAAGACACAAGAGCAGAATTAGGCCATTTGGCCCATCGAGTCTGCTCTGCTACACCATCATGACTGATTTATTACTCCTCTCAACCTAATTCTCCTACCTTCTCCCTGTATCTTTTGATCCCCTTACTAATCAAGAATCTCTGCTGTAGATATAGCCAAGGCTCATGGGGTGGTAAGTAAGACACAAGGGACTCTATCACTGTTAAGTATCTTAAGTACTGGGAGATTATAGCACTGTCCAAGGTGCTCATGGGAATGGTCATTAAAACCAGTCCCCAGGTACTACAACACCATTCAAGGAACTGCAGGAAAGGTCCCCAAGATGAGCAAAATTCCACCCTTCATTAGATGTTACAGACAGCCCATGCTGATGGTGAGAGGGGAGAGAGCAGTAACTTAATAGGAGAATGAGGGGCAACTTTTGCATCCAGAGAGTGGTCAGTATGAGAATTGGTTGAGGCAAGGACATTAGCAACATTTAAGAGGTAGCAGAAACACAAGAACATCAACAGATGCTGGAAATTCAAGCAACACACACACACACACACACACACACACTTTCTCTCTCTCTCTCAAAAAGCTGGAGAAACTCAGCAGGTCAGGCAGCATCAATGCAAATGAATAAACAGTCAGCGTTTCAGGCCGAGGCTCTTCACCAGGACTGGAAAGGAAGAGGTCAGATGCCAGAAAGGAAATGGGACTAGCTTGGATAGACATCTGAGTACCAGTGGTCAAGGTGGGATGAAGGTTGTGCTTCTGGACTCTATAACTATACAACCTCACTAGATATCTTGATCAATGTTCCTTCTTTAAGCGTTACATATTACAGGGAATGGAAACAGGCCCTTCAGCCCAACATTCCTCTGCTGGTAATTAAGAATGCACCTTTACTTATCTCACTTCCCACCCCTCAGCCCATAGCCACCCATGTCACTGCACCTCAAGTGCTCATACGTATTGTGAGGGTGCCCATCTCACCCTGCTGTCAGGCTGCCAACACATTTCCAGTTGCCGATGTTTGGTATGCTGCCGGCATTTCAAAGTTCAAAGTATATTATTATCAAAGTACGTATACGTTATACAACCTTGAGATTTGTCTCCTAACAGGCAGCCACAAAACAAAGAAACCCATAAACAAACCCCATATATATGAAAAAAGACTGTCTAACACCCAGTGTGCAGTGAATAAAACAACACATCATGCCCATAAGAAAATGAAACAATAAAATAACTCATAAAAAAGACCATTGAACACCCAATGTGCAATTTTAAAAAACACCATTCAAATAGTAACCACAAGCAAAGGGTGTTTCTGAACTGAAGTCCACAAGGGAGTCCCATAGTTCAGTGCAGAGACAAGTGAACGTCGTGGAGCAGCAACCTTAATCGACCTGCACCTCGCCTCGGGCCCCGACACCCTGACCTTTCCAACATCTTGACCTCTTCGATCTGGCCCGGTGCTTAACTCTTCATAGGAACAACAGATTTTGTCACTTGGACCCGCCAGACCTCACCGCTTTGATGCGGCCCGTAAACCTCCGCCCGGTGCTTGACTCTCACTGGCATCTGGACCCCACGGCTTCAATTCGGCCTGTGCCTGATCTTCCACGCTCTCAGTGATGGACCCTCTGCCTCACCTCACCTCGGTTCTACCACATTGAATTGCTTCCAGTCTAAAGGAAAGTTGCAGACTACTACTTGTGATGATTATTTGCCAGAAAAAGTGTGGTTAACAAAGTATTTATTTGCTGTCTTTGCTTTGTTAACCACCAGCCAGAAGTCACAGAGGTTCACAAGTGCCATCTTAACCGGAGGTACTTCAAAAATTATTTTATTGGCTGTGACATACTTTAGACAACTATATAAATGCAAGTCTTTGTTTTTATAATGGCTTAAGCTTCTGTATTGTCGTGTTGTAGAGAGCATCTTTTTAACCAGCCTGAACGGGCAACATAAACTCAACCAGAGATGGAGGGAAGGGAAAGGACGATGCAACCCAATGGCATCCTTTGTTAAAATATAGAGTGTATACTTCATGACCACTTTATCAGGTACCTCCTATACCTAATAAAGTAGCCACTGTGTGTATATTGATGGTCTCTGAATGCACAACATGTCGAGGTTCAAGATACTGTGCATTCAGAGACATTCTTCTGCAAACCACTGTTTTAACGCCTATTTTTTGAGTTGCTGTCACCTTCCTGTCAGATTGAATCACTTTGGACATTCTCCTCTGACCTCTCATTAACAAGTCTTTTTCACCCAAAAAACTGCCACTCACTGGATGGTTGTTTTGTTTTATTATTTCACACCATTCTCAGTAAACCCTAGAGACTGTTGTGCATAAAAATCCCTGGAGATGAGCAGTTTCTGAGATACTCAGACCACCCCGTCTGGCACGTATCTCACATTTGATGTTTGGTCTGACAAGTGAACCTCTTGACCACGTCTGCATGCTTTTATGCTTTGAGTTGCTGCCATGTGATAGGCTGATTAGATATTTGCATTAACAAGCAGGTGTATAAGTGTACCTAATAAAGTGGTCACTGAGTATAGAACACTACAGCACAGTACAGGGCCCACAGCCCATGATATTGTGCCAAACTTTTAACCTACACCAAGATCAATCTAACCCTGCCCTCCTGCATGACCCTCCATTTTTCTTTCATCCATGACACTTTGATTGGTTAGAGAATTCAGGACTATTGGCATCTGGCAAAGAAAAGAGGAATTGAGGCCTGGGTTGGGTCAGCCATGGTGATACTAAGTGACAGGTCAGGTCTGAGGGGCTGAATGGCCCACTCCACCTCATATATGAGTGGGGTTCTCCTAGTTGATCTGACTTGGCCAGTAAAACCCTAAGAAGCAGCGGCCTCTTGATCATAAAACAGTATTGTACAGCACCTCACAGGCCCTTCAGCTCATAATGTTGTGCCGAACCTTGTACCTACTCCAATCTAACCCTTCCTTCTCACACTGCCCTCCATTTTTCTATCATCCATGTGCCTGTCTAAGAGTCTCTTAAATGTCCCTAATACATTTGGCTCTACCACTTACCCCTGGCAGCACATGCCACACACCCACCACTCTCTGTGTAAAAAACCTATTTCTGTAGATTTTTTAAAAATTATTTAGATACAGTACAGAACAGGCCCTTCAAACCAATGAGCCAAGCTGCCCAGCAAACCACCTATTTAACCCTAGCCTAATCGCACGACAACTTGCAATGACCAATTAATGTAC
Organism: Hypanus sabinus; assembly: GCF_030144855.1. Lineage (NCBI taxonomy): Eukaryota > Metazoa > Chordata > Chondrichthyes > Myliobatiformes > Dasyatidae > Hypanus > Hypanus sabinus. Next base: position 13,884,843 of record NC_082717.1, read on the forward strand.
TAACCAGTATGTCTTTGGACTGTGGGAGCAAACCAGAGCACCAGGAGGAAACCCTGCAGTCACAGGGAGAACATAAAGACGGCGCTGGTATTCAACTCTGAACTCTGACACCCCGAGCTGGAATGGCATCACACTAACCGTTACACTCCCATGGTTATGAATAAGACCAAGGAACTGCAGGAAAGGGAAACCAGAGGTTCATGAGTCAGTAATAATTGGAGGATCAGAGGTGGAGAGGGTAGGTAACTTTAAAATCCTGGGTGTCACAATCTCAGAGGACCTGTCCTGGACCAATCATGTAAATATTATTGCAAAGGAAGCACAACAGCATCTCTACTTCCTGAGGAGGTTCAGCATGTCATCAAAAACCTTGGCAAACTTCTGCAGCTGTGTGGTGGATGAGCGCTGACCGGCTGCATTACAGCCTGGCATGGGAACACCAATGCCTTTGAGCAGAAAAATCCTACAAAAGGTAGTGGATTCGGCCTAGTACGTCGCAGACAATACCTTCCCAACTGTTGAGCACATCTTCATGAAATGTTGCCATATAAAAGCAACCTCCATCATCAAAGATTCTCACCACCCAGGCCATGTTCCTTTCTCACTGCTACCTCAGGACTCGCACCACTAGGTTCAAGAACAGTTACGACCCCTTAAAACCGTCAGGCTCCTCCTGAACAAAAGGGGATAACTACACTCATTTAACAACTCTATTGTTATTTCATGCCCATTGTTTATTGCTATTTATTTATATCTACATTAGCACAGTTTCTTTACAATTAACAGTTCCTGATGTCTACAGTTTACAGTTACTGTTCTATAAATTTGCTAAGTATGCCTGCCGAAAAAGAAAAAGACTTGGGCTTGTATGTGATGTCATGTAAGTACTCTGATAATAAATTTTACTTTGAACTTTGGCAAAAGCATTTATGATGGTCCAGCCCATTGTGCCTGGAGCTTTTCCACCACTGACTGGGAGCATATCAGTGGTGTGAGTGTGTGGGCAGGAGTAGGCCATTCAGCCCTGCTAGCTTGTCTTCAAAGTAAATTTATTATCGAAGTACTCATACGTCACCGTATACAACCCTGAGATTCATTTTGCCATGATCACGCCTGATTTAGACCTTTTCTACTTTCCTGCCTAGTCATGATATCTTCTGCAACTCTTACAGTCCGGAGATCTGAAGGGGCAGGTTTTTCATGCAGTAGCATAACAATTGGCATGGGACCTGCGAGCCTGGTTCAATTCTGCCACTGTCTGTGAGGAGTTCACATGTTGTTCATGCCACCGCGTGGTGTTTTATTTCCTGGGTGCTCTGGCTTTCTCCTACATTCCTAAGCCGTACGGGTTAGTAGGTTAATTGGTCACGAGAGTGGTCATTGGGGTGGCGTAGGCAGTTCAGGCCAGAAGGGCCTGTTACTGTACTGGATCTCTAAATAATTAAAATTAAACTAAATATGAAGATATATTCTCCAAAGGATGGGGAAGATTTGGTATGAACTATTAGAGGAAGTGATGGAAGCAGATATGAGTACATTTAGAAGATAGAAACATAGAAAACCTACAGCACTATACAGGCCCTTCAGCCCACAATGTGGAGCTGAACATGTACTTATTTTAGAACTTACCTAGGATTACCCATAGCTCTCTATTTTTCTAAACTCCATGTACCTATCCAGGAGTCTCTTAAAATACACTATCGTATCTGCCTCCACCACCATTGCTGGCAGCCCATTCCACGCACTCACCACTCTCTGAGTAAAAAAACTTATCCCGGACCTCCTCTGTACCTACTTCCAAGCACCTTAAAACCATGCCCTCTGGTGTTAGCCATTTCAGCCCTGGGAAGAAGCCTCTGACTATCCACATGATCAGTGCCTCTCATCATCTTATACACCTCCATCAGGTCACGTCTCATCCTCTGCCACTCCAAGGAGAAAAGGCTGAGTTCACTCAACCTATTCTCATAAGGCATGCTTCCCAATCCAGGCAACATCCTTGTAAATCTCCTCTGCACCCTTTCTATGGTTTCCACATCCTTCCTGTAGTGAGGTGACCAGAACTGAGCACAGTACTCCAAATGGAGTCTCACCAGGGTCCTATATAGCTATAACATTAACTCTCGGCTCTTGAACTCAATCCCATGGTTGATGAAAACCAATGCACTGTATGCCTTCTTAACCACAAAATCAACCTGCACAGCAGCTTTGAATGTCCTATGGATTCGGACCCTAAGATCCCTCTGATCCTCCACACTGCCAAGAGTCTTAACATTAATACTATGTTCTGCCATCATATTTGACTTACCAAAATGAACCGCCTCACACTTATCTGGGTTGAACTCCATCTGCCAATTCTCAGCCCAGTTTTGCATCCTATCAATGTCCCGCTGTAACCTCTGACAGCCCTCCACACTATCCACAGCACCCCCAACCTTTGTGTCATCAGCCAATTTACTAACCGATCCCTACACTTACTCATCCAGGTCATTTATAAAAATCACAAAGAGAAGGGATCCCAAAACAAATCCCTGAGGCACACCACTGGTGACCGACCTCCATGCCGAATATGACCCATCTACAACCACTCTTTGCCTTCTGTGGGCAAGCCAATTCTGGATCGACAAAGCAAGGTCCCCTTGGATCCCATGCCGCCTTACTTTCTCAATAAGCCTTGCATGGGCTACCTTATCAAATACCTTGCTGAAATCCATATACACTACACCTACAGCTCTACCTTCATCAATGTGTTTAGTCGCATCCACAAAAACTTCAATCAGCCTCATAAGGCATGACCTGCCTTTGACAAAGCCATGCTGACTATTCCTAATCATATTATGCTTCTCTAAATGTTCATAAATCTGGCCTCTCAGGATCTTCTCCATCAACTTACCAATCACTGAAGTAAGACTCACTGGTCTATAATTTCCTGGGCTATTTCTAGTCCCTTTCTTGAATAAGGGAACAACATCTGCAACTCTCCAGTCCTCCGGTACCTTTCCCATCCCCATTGATGATGCAAAGATCATTGCCAGAGGCCCAGCAATCTGCTCCCTCGCCTCCCACAGTAGGCTTGGGTACATCTTGTCCGGTCCCGGGGACTTGTCCAACTTGATGCTTTCCAAAAGCTCCAGGACATCCTCTTTCTTAATGTCTATATGCTCAAGTTTTTCAATCCACTGTAAATCATCCCTACAATTGCCAAGATCCTTTTCTGTAGTGAATACTGAAGCAAAGTATTCATTAAGTACTTCTGCTATCTCCTCTGGTTCCATACACATTTTCCCGCTGTCACACTTGATTGGTCCTAATCGGTCATGTCTTGTCCTCTTGCTCTTCACATACTTGTAGAATGCCTTGGAGTTTTCTTTAATCCTGCTCACCAAGGCCTTCTCATGGCCCCTTCTGGCTCTCCCAATTTCATTCTTAAACTCCTTCCCACTTGCCTTATAATCTTCTAGATCTCTATCATTACCTAGTTTTTTGAACCTTTCCTAAGCTTTTCTTTTCTTCTTGACTAGATTTTCAACAACTTTTGTACACCACGGTTCCTGTACCCTACCATCCTTTCCCTGTCTCAATGGAATGTACCTATGCAGAACGCCACTCAAATATCCCTTGAGCATTTGCCACATTTCTGCCATACATTACCCTGAGAATATCTGTTCCCAATTTATGCTTCCAAGTTCCTGCCTGATAGCTTCATATTTTCCCTTACTCCAATTAAACGTTTTCCTAACTTGTCTGTTCCTATTCCTCTCCAATGCTATGGTAAAGGAGATAGAATTGTGATCACTATCTCCAAAATGCTCTCCCACTGAGAAACCTGACACCTGACCAGGTTCATTTCCCAATGCCAGATCAAGTACAGCCTCTCCTCTTGTAGGCTTATCTACATATTGTGTCAGGAAACCTTCTAGAACACACCTAACAAACTCCACCCCGTCTAAACCCTTTGCTCTAGGGAAATGCCAATCAATATTTGGGAAATTAAAATCTCCCACCATAACAACCCTGTTATTATTATGCCTTTCTAGAATCTGTCTCCCTATCTGCTCCTCGATATCCCTGTTACTATTGGGTGGTCTATAAAAAAACTCCCAGTAGAGTTATTTACTCTTTCCTGTTTCTAACTTTCACCCACAGAAACTTGGTAGTCAATCCCTCTTTGACTTCCTCCTTTTCTGCAGCCGTGACCCTATCTCTGATCAGCAGTGTCACACCATCATAGCTCCAAGTACATTCTAGGCTCACGGCTTTCTTCATGATGCTTCTTGTGTTAAAATAGACATATCCCAAACCATCGGTCTGAGTGTATCCCTTCTCTATCATTTGCCTATCTTCCCTCTCACACTCTCCAAGCTTTCTCTTTTCTCTAACTGCCCCTCCACCCATCTTTTCAGTTTGGTTCCCACCCCCCAGCGATTCTAGTTTAAACTCTCCCCAACAGCCTTAGCAAACTTCCCTACCAGGATATTGGTCCCCCTCAGATTTAAGTGCAACCCATCCCCAAAAGAGGTCCCAATGATCCAGAAATCTGAATCCCTGCCCCCTGCTCCAATTCCTCAGCCATGCATTTATCCTCCACCTCATTCTATTCCTATACTCACTGTCACGTGGCACAGGCAGTAATCCTGAGATTACTATCTTTGAGATCCTGCTTCTCAGCTTCCTTCCTAACTCCCTGTAGTCTGCTTTCAGGACCTCTTCCCTTTTCCTACCTATGTCGTTGGTACCAATATGAACCACGACCTCTGGCTGCTATTTGGAGAAGTGCTAAAATGAGAAAGGCCTATTTACTCTTAGATTTCCAGTGTCCTAAATAATCTTTTGATCTCAGCCTCTGAGTTACCATTTTACTGAGCTATTGGGAAAGAGACTGTTGAAGATTCATCATGCTCTGAGCATTGATTGTGGTTAAAGTGGAATAGATTCTGCTGCTGGTCTTTCGTGCTTGACAGATAGTCATCTCTATTTAACTGGACTGTCTCCTCCCAGGAGCACATTGTGCATTCTGATGAGTTTCCAATTGTTTGAAGCTGAGGGTTTACGAACAACTTTTTAACATTTTGATGTTTAATATATGAAGAGCATTTAATGGGTTCTGGGCTTGTATTCATTGGAGATTCAAAGAATGAGTGGGGTCTCATTGAAACCTATCGAATATTGAAAGATCTTGATAGAATGGACATGGAGAAGATGTTTCCCATCATGCACGAGTCTAGGACTAGACAGTGTCCCTTTAGAACATAGATGAGGAGGAATTTATTTAGCCAGAGGAAGTGGAATCAGTGGAATTCATTGCTACAGATGGCTGTGAAAGCCAATTCATTGGTTATATTTAAATAGGAGGTTGATAGGTTATTGATGAGTAAAAGCATCGAAGATTATGGCAAGAGAATGGGGTTGAGAGGGATAATAAATCCCTCGATGGGCTGAGTGGCCCAATTCTGTTCCTATGTCTTATGGTCTATGGTCTTTCAGCTGGGAAACTGTTTTTATCACATTTTTAGTACAATATTTCTAAAAATTATTCAAGCCAAGCTCCCAAAGTCCCAAAGTTTCCTACAAGTTTTACAGCTTTTGTGTACTGGGAGACTAATTGCTTAGTAATTAATAAAATTTGTGCAGCAAATTAGGTCTGTTTAGCATAATTAATTAATTTATTTGTTGTCCCTGATGGCATAACAATTATTCTGTTCCAGTTCCATAAAAATAAGGCTCTCATTTTTTGATGTTCCAACAGTGTCCTGCAGCTAATTAACTCTATTTGCATATTTAGATGTGGGCACTTTGGTACAGCCTTTTAATGTGTTTTTTTGCTAATGGACTGATGATTTATAGCCTTTGGATTCTGCAGGCATAGTCCTGAGGTGACAATGAGGACTTCACAGTAAAACTTAAATTGGAGCATTTGGCTTTATCCTTGGTCATCTCACATCATAAAGAGCAAACATGATATACTGTACATTGTGCACAAACATGAAAGCATCATCAACGAAGAAATCCATGATAATCTAGGTCAGGACATGTTAGGGCAGAAAGCTAGAAGCTTGGCCAAAGAGGAGCAACTTAAAAGGAGAGAGGTGCAGAGGGAGACCTTCAGAGTAATGTACCTGAAGATTCTTAGTTCTTTCCTTAAAAAGATGGCAAGATTAGCCCTTTTCTTATGGCTTATCCCAGTAGAAAGGCAGAGTGGAACCTTGATTTTTGCTGACACCAATATGTCGTAAGTTCAGAGTTGCCTTTCTGATGTGCCTCTTATGAGGGGCTGTTAATGGATCCGTTTGCAACACAAGAACTCTGTCACCCTGGCAAGTCTTCACTCCTCAATGCCAATCTGGCTGATCTGTGAGGCAATGGCCCACACCTACACCCACACCCATATCACTCTGACAGCACATATACTTGAAGCAAACCCAGTCCTGCGCTTCACCTCCATCTCTACCATCCAGGACAGTGAAAACAGGTGGTCAAACATTATGAGTGCAGCAGAATCTGTCTGAAGGATCTTACATTACTGGAAGGACTTGTTCGGAGAAATTATCCCTGATGTGGTGGGGTGATCAGGGCGGAACAGGCATTGTATGAACAGTGTGTGACCACAATGGTGCACGAAAGGCATTGGAATTCTATCTATCTCTCCATGTCCCCTGACACTCCTACAGAAAAAGTAGAAGTCTCTCAATAGTATTGAGAGGCCTCTGCTTCCATAGGAGTGACAAGGAACAAGGAGCAGAGAATATGGCACTATATACCAATTAGTTATCAAGGCCTTAGGACCTTCATGTCTGGAAGGGCAGTTGTGACTCCTTATTGGCTCAGAGGGTTTGCTACACAATGTTACCCTTCACTTCACTGAATGAATTGGAAAGGTCTGAGGGGGCTCAATAATTTTAAGATTTTAGAACTGCGGGTTTAACCTGGAGAATCGGATGATTTATGAAAATTTAAGGGTTTTTGGTGACATATGAGTGAGCTATAGGTTACTAGGGGCTCATCACAACTCCATCTCCTCCCTCTGATCTCAGAGCCTGGCACATAACACCAGTGACAGAGGTTGGGGTCTGTTGGTCAAATTTGCCTCAGATTAGGGTCTGTTGATCAAGTTGTCCCCAGGTTGTTGCAGGTAGGTCAAAATGGTCTCAGGTTGGGGTCCATTGCTCAGTTAGGCATGCTGGGGTCTATTGATTAATCTGGCCTCAGTTTGGGGCCTATTGGTCAATTAGGTCTCAGAATTTGGTCTTTTGGTCAAATTTGTCTCAGAATGGGGTCTGTTGGCTAAGTGGATTCAGGACAACTTTTGATTGAACTTAAAACCAGAAAATGTTGGAAACACTCAGCAGATCAGCCTTTGGGAAAGCAAAATGATCTAACTTTTCAGGTCAGGAATCCTTTGTCAGAACAATTGATGTTCCTGGGTGTGAAAATGTTAAAATGTTGGTAAAATTCTGGTAAAATGTTCTCTGCCACACCTCAAGCATGTAATTCCAGACCTGCCCTTCCCATCCGTTAGGTGGCGTGAATAGCCTTTGTGCTGCAAAACCAACTCCCATTGTTCTCTTGTCTTTTTGCTTCCCTTGAGGTCCCCCCGGAAGGTAAGCCTGGTGAACCCCATAAGCTTTGCTTCCACGGGCTCCCTCCACAGATGCTGCCTGACCTGCTGGCCATTTCCAGCAGGTTCCATGTTTATTTCTTATTTCATGGAGGTTGGTGGTCCTTCCAATCACAACAGGTCAGCCCTGAAGGAGAGGTGGGGAGGTGGTGACACACTTATAGAAATGAATGGGCCCTGGAAAGAACTGAGGAACAGAGGGATGTTGGCATATAGGTCTAAGCAATTCTGGAGGGGACAGCACAGGTAGATAAAGAGATGAAGAAAGCAAGATGCTCATTAGACAAAGGAGATTCTGGACTTCTTCAGCAGCACCCACAGAATGATGGAGCTCAATAGGTCAGGCAGCATCTCTGGAGGGGAAGAAACAGTCAACGGTTCAGGCCCAGGCCCCTCATCGGAACACATAATGTCCTAATTATGACCTGTGGCTCAAAATGGCGACCGTTTATTTCCCTTCATAGATGCTGCCTGACCTGCTGAGTTCCTCCACCATTTTGTGGGTGTTGCTTAACTTATTAGCTAGTTCACAGAAGATGAGAGCAGGCGGGTTATGGTGCAACTTTTAATATTGGTTTTGTCCCAGAGTTAAATTGTGCAGGTCAGGGACCCACACTATAGGAAGGACTTGATTGCACTAGAGAGGGTGCAGAGAAGATTGACCAAGATATTGCCTGGGATAAAGCAATTCGGTCATGAGGGGAGACTAGGTAGGCTGGATTTGTTTTACCTAGAGCAAAGGAGGCCAAGGTGGGGACTAGACTGAGGTTTTAATTTATTGAGATACTGCATGGAGTAGGCCCTTCCAGCCCTTCATGCTGAGCTGTCCAGCATCCCCCAATTTAATCCCAGCCTAATCATGGATCAATGTACAATGACCAATTAACCTATCGACTGGTATGTCTTTGGACTGTGGGAGGAAACTGGGACACCCAAGGAAACCCATATGGTCACAGAGCAGGCTTACAAACTCCTTACAGGCAACAAGTGGCAGGAATTGAACCTGGGTCAATGGTACTGTAAAGTGCTGTGCTAACCACCACACTATCCTGCCACCCCTATGAAGGGTAAAGACAGGGCAAATAGGAGACTTTTCCCTATCTCCAATACGAAAGAGCATGGGTTTAGGATAAAGAGTAAAACGTTTAGAACATCAAACATTACAGCACAGGAACTATGTTGTGCCAAGCTGATTAACAGGGGATAGGAAGAAGGCCCATTTTCACCCTGTGCCCAGTTGGGATCTGGAATGCACTACCCAGGAAGGTGGAGAGAACAGTGACCCTCTCAACATGTATAGAGTACTGAGGCAAAGAGTTGAATTGCCAAGCATCTGAAGTCTACAGAGTGAGTGCTGGTAAATGGGATGGTGTAGATTGGTTGCCATGGAAACAGTGAGGCAAGGGGTCCTGATCCTGTGCTGTTGACTTGATATTTGCAAGCGTCCATTGTACAGTCGCACTCCCAGCTTGAGACAGCACTGCTGCAGCACCGTTGCATGGTGAAGGTCGGCATGGCAAGTGGCCAAGGCACCGGTGCATGCAGCAGCAGCCGCTTCCATTGCGCTGACACCACTGCATTAGGCTGCCCGCAGCACTCTCCCTCTCGGCCGCAAAGCATGACGCACGCACTACTCACGGAGACCAAAGGGGCAGCTGTGTGGACCTGAGGCAGCACATCACCCTCGACCCTCTCTTCTGCTTCCAGGTTCCCAGAGACGCCGCCTCCTGCCCGGCCCGTCATCTGAGGCTGCGCCCATGGCCAGGAAACCAGCCGGCGGCTCCGGCCTACGCTGGGTGGACCTCCGGCCCGTGCAGAGGGGGATGGCTGAGCCCTTCGAGATCAAGGTCTATGAGATAGATGATGTGGAGCGGCTGCAGAGGAGGAGGGTGGCCGATAACAAGGTTTGTATACTTCCTTCACTCTTTCTACTCACTGCTCCATCACAGTCAACATGTGTAACCTGAACATGACATTCAAACAGCAACTGGTTATAGTGCACAGAATGGGGGGGGGGGGGGAGGTGGAATTGGGACCAACTGAATTGTTGATGTAAAGGGAAGCTATGGGTCTTGGGATATGTAGTAACCTTTCTGAGAACACCATTAGCTTCACCCAGAACTCAGTATTTTAACACCGATACATTATCAGTTAATGTAAGGCAGTCCGATGCTGCCTTCAACCTCGCTCTTGCAGCTCCTGCCACGACACCGGTGCCAAGTTGTATCGGCCCTTGCCCTTCCCTTGGACATCAGTGGCATGGAGAGGGGAGACTCCCTGCATGGGCAACTGCTAGTCTTCGATACAACCTTGCCCAGGCCTGCGTCCTGGAGCGGGCACAGATCCATGGTCTCACAAGACCAACGGATGCCACACACATTATCAGTTGCAGTCTATTTAGACCTTAAGGAACAGGAGCAGAATTAGGCCTTCTGGCCCATCGAGTCTGCTCCACCATTCCATCATGGCTGATTTATTTTCCCTCTCAACCCCCTTCTCCTGCCTTCTCGTGTGCCTTCTTGACACATTTAGAATAATCACAAACATATCAACCTCTGCTTTAAACAACACCATGGACTCAGCCTCCACAGCTGTCTGTGGCAATGAATTCCACAGATCCACCGGCCTTTGGTTAAAACAATTTCTCCTCATCTTTGGTCCTAGATCCTCCCCCCGCTCCACATTCACTCCGTCTAGGCTTTTCAATATTCACTAGGTTTCAATGAGATTCCCCCTCGTTCTTCTAAACTCTAGTGAGTACCAGCCCAGAGCAACCAAACGCCAGTCTCATTGTTCAGCGCTCTATGTGTCACAGGAGTAATGCAACAGAGAGTGTGGATGGGGAAGGGCAAAAGTTGTCGTCAATCTCATGTCCTTGTTGAGTCATAAGGAGTAAGTCTTATGGAGGGACTCAATCAGCTGGAAGCCATGGCCTTTGAGACGTGCAGAGGGAGTCTAACGCCGGCTGTTTTTCACTTCTAGCTGCGGGGATTTATCTGTTTCAACGCAAAGCTGAAGATACCCGAGAACCGGCAGCAGAGGATTTCAGAGGTCAAAACCAAATACAACGTGTTGATGCAGGAGCTGGAGGCAACCAAACAACGGCTGATGCTAGAGCCCAGTAAATGGATCAGTGAGTGTGAGTACCCTGCTGGTGTGTCAACTGGGCAAGTTCCCACCGTCGGCAGGGGTCAGAATGCTGGAACCAGAAAGGAACAAGAGACACACACACACACACACACACTCTTACTTCCAAAGAATTACACCCTGTCAGAAACCTCTCTCATCTGTGTCCTCATCCAAACTTTACCTAATGCTACAATTGAACCCATAGCTACCACTTCTGCTGGGAGTTCATTTCACACTCTCAGAATAATGGCAGAACTTTCACATGAAGAAAGACTGGATCGACTAGGCTTATACTCACTGGAATTTAGAAGATTGAGGGGGGATCTTATTGAAATGTATAAAATTCTAAAATTCTAAAGGGATTGGACAGGCTAGATGCAGGAAGATTGTTTCCGATGTTGGGGAAGTCCAGAACGAGGGGTCACAGTTTAAGGATAAAGGGGAAGCCTTTTAGGACTGAGATGAGGAAAAACTTCTTCACACAGAGAGTGGTGAATCTGTGGAATTCTCTGCCACAGGAAACAGTTGAGGCCGGTTCATTGGCTATACTTAAGAGGAAGTTAGATGCAGCCCTTATGGGTAAAGGGATCGGAGGTATGGAGAGAAAGCAGGTACAGAGTTCTGAGTTGGATGGTCAGTCATGATCATACTGAATGGCGGTATAGGCTCGAAGGGCCGAATGGCCTACTCCTGCACCTATTTTCTATGTTTCTAATAAGCTGGAAATTTATAAACCGGTTAGCCTGACATCAGGGGTGTTAAAGGAGATGTGAGGGTTAAGTATTTTACATAGAGAGTAATTATCTGGAATGTGCTGCCAGTGGATCAGGTACAATTATTGGCTGCATCACAGCCTGGTATGGGATCACCAATGGCATTGAATGGAAAGTGTAGTGGATATGGCCCTCTCCCCCACTGAGCACATCTACACAGAGCATTGTCGCAGGAAAGCAGCATCCATCATCACGGACTCCTATCACCCGGTTCTTTCTTTCTTTTTCAATCTTTTTATTAAATTTCATATATAAAAAAAACATAACATAATATTGTATTAAATAGGTTATGAATACATTAGACTTAAAGTTAAATTAGTAATAAGATAACAATATCTTATTAAAATATCAGCAAAAAAATCGTACAATAATCAATCTAACCTATATTGATTATACATGAAAAAGAATAAGAATAGTCATCAAAAGAAAAAATATATAAAAATGCAAGAAAAAATGTATATTAAAAAAAAATAAACCTAAACTAACATGGGCAATAATAATAGTTTATTTGTATATGATAGTGTCAAAAACTCCGGAACTCCATACCAGAACAAGAATAAAAAGAGAAAAGGTCTGGAAGAAGCCAAATTAACTCATATGAAAGTGTCAAATGAACGGTCCCCAAGTTTCTTCAAATTTAATTGATGAATCGAAAATAGTACTTCTAATTTTTTCTAAACTCAGACAAGAAATAGTTTGAGAGAACCACTGAAATGTGGTAGGAGGATTTACTTCTTTCCAATTTTGTAATATAGACCTTCTGGCCATTAATGTTGCAAAGGCGATCATTCGTCTAATTGAAGGGGAAAGTCGACTACCATCCTCATTTGGTATACCAAAAATTGCAGTGATAAAATGAGGTTGTAAATCAATATTCCAAATTGAGGAAATGGTAGCAAATATGTCCTTCCAATAGTTATGTAAGGTAGGACATGACCAAAACATGTGGATCAATGAGGCCACATCTGAATGACATCTGTCACATTGAGGGTTAATATGAGAATAAAATCGAGCAAGCTTATCTTTAGACATATGAGCTCTATGTACGACCTTAAATTGTATTAAAGCATGTTTAGCACATATAGAAGAAGAATTAACCATTTGTAAATTTTTTTCCCATTTTTCCATTGATATATTGTATTGAAGTTCTTTTTCCCACTCCTGTTTAATTCCGCCCGATACCTCTGGTTGTATCTTCATAATCATATTATAAATAAGAGCCACTAATCCCTTCTGACAGGGATTCAAAGTAAAAATCATATCTGAAAAATCTATCAAAGTTGAATTGGGAAAGGATGGTAAAACTTTATATAAAAATTTTCTAATTTGTAAGTATCTAAAAAAATTAGATTTAGGTAACTTAAATTTGTTGGAAAGTTGATCAAAAGACATCAAACTACCTTCAGAAAAAAGATCACGAAAACATATTATACCTTTCCTTTTCCATATGCTAAAAGCTTGATCTGTTAAAGAAGGTTTAAAAAAAAATTAAGTAAGATAGGGCTATCAAGAACAAAGTTTTTCAGAGTAAAAAACTTACGAAATTGAAACCAAATTCGTAATGTATGTTTGACAATAGGGTTGGATATCTGTTTATTAAGTTTAACTAAATCAGCAGGGAGAGAAGAACCAAGAACAGAGAATAAAGAATATCCATGTGCATCATTACATTCTAAATTTACCCACTGTGGGCACAATGGTGAATCCAAATCTAGTTTCCAATATATTAAATTTCGAATATTATTCGCCCAATAGTAAAATCTAAGATTAGGTAAAGCTAATTTCTGTAACTGTCTTTTACTTAACCTGGGGTTTTTGTTTTGCCACACAAATGAGGAAATTTTTGAATCAATGTTATCAAAAAAAGATTTAGGAATAAAAATTGGTAAGGCTTGAAATAAATATAAAAATTTCGGTAAAATCATCATTTTAATAGCAATGATCCGACCAACTAATGATAAGGATAAAGGAGACCATCTAGTAGTAAGTTGTTGAATTTGATGAAGCATAGGTAAAAAATTCAATCTGAATAAATCTTTATATTTCTTGGTAATTTTTATACCTAAATAAATAAAGTTATCAGTAACAACTTTAAATGGTGTCCTGTCATTCAATAAAGTTTGCGCATTTAAAGGGAATAATTCACTCTTATCCAAGTTTAGTTTATAACCAGAAAAACTACCAAATTGAACCAACAAGGATAGAATAGTGGGAATAGACCTATCAGGATCAGAAATATATAACAACAAGTCATCAGCATAGAGTAATAACTTGTATAACTTCTCATTACGGGTAATACCAAAAATATTAGGAGATTCACGAATAGCAATGGCTAGAGGTTCTAATGCAATATTAAATAATAAAGGACTTAAGGGACAACCTTGTTTCGTACCACGAGATAATTGAAAAAAAGAGGATCTGTAATTATTCGTAAGAACAGAAGCAACAGGTTTATAATATATTAATTTAATCCATGATATAAAATTAGAACTAAAATTAAAATTTTTCAAGGCATTAAATAAATATGTCCGTTCAACTCTATCAAAAGCTTTTTCAGCATCTAATGAAATAACACATTCTGAGGTTGTGGGTGAAGAAGTATAAATTATATTAATCAATTTTCTAACATTAAAAAAGGAATATCGGTTCCTAATAAAACCAGTTTGATCTTCTGAAATAATCTGTGATAGTATCTTTTCTAACCTAATAGCTAAAATTTTTGTAAGAATCTTAGAGTCTACATTTAGTAGCGATATAGGGCAATAAGATGCACATAAAGTAGGATCCTTATCTTTTTTAAGAATTAAAGAAATAGTAGCTTCATAAAAAGATTGGGATAATCTCTTCTTAGTGAATGCATCATTAAAGATTTCACATAACCAAGGGGAAAGCAAAGAAGAAAAAGTTTTTAAAAATTCTATAATATAGCCATCAGGACCAGGAGCTTTCCCTGAATTCATTGATGAGATAGCCTCTCCTACTTCGGCTATAGAAATAGGAGCATCAAACAAACTTCGATCTTCATCTGTCAGTTTGGGAATATTCAAATTGTTAAAAAAATTATCCATCATAGACAGATCGCCATCAAATTCTGATTGATATAAAGATTTATAAAAGTCTTGGAAAGTATTATTGATTTCTTTATGATCAGTAGTCAGATTACCGTCTTGTTTACGAATTTTAATAATTTGTCGCTTAATCGAAATAGCTTTTAATTGGTTAGCTAACAATTTATCAGTTCGATCACTATGAATATAAAATTGAGCCCTGGTCTTAATTAATTGATTTTCAATTGAAGAAGATAATAATAAGCTATGTTCCATTTGAAGCTCAACTCTCTTCTTATAAAGTTCTTTGGTAGGAGTCACGGAGTAAATCTTATCAATTTCTTTAATTTTATCCACCAATAAAGCTATATCTAAATATCTTTGTTTTCTTTTACCAGCGGAATATGAGATAATTTGTCCACAAATAAAAGCCTTAAAAGAGTCCCAAAGTATTCCTCTGTCAATCTCTTCGGTATAGTTTGTTGAAAAAAATAAGTCAATTTGCTGTTTTATGCAGGTAATATATTCTGGATCTTGAAGCAAAGTAGCATTGAGTCTCCAAGATCTAGTATTAATGGAAGAGTCCGAAATCTTGATAGATAACTTCAAAGGTGCATGATCCGAAATGGCAATAGAATCGTATCTACAATCAGTAACATCTGTTAGTAAACGTTGATCAATAAGGAAATAATCAATTCTAGAATAACTATGATATACATGTGAAAAAAATGAAAATTCTTTATCTTTAGGGTTCAAAAACCGCCGTATTTCAGTAATTCCTGAATCAACCATAAAAGAATTAATAAGTAAGGCTGATCTATTCAGAAGAATTCAAATAGATTTAGATCTATCCATCAAAGGATTCAAACAACAATTGAAATCTCCACCCATTATCAACATATATTCATTTAGATTAGGAAGGGAAGTAAATAAACGTTTAAAAAATTCAGGGCAGTCAAAGTTTGGAGCATAAATATTAACTAGAGCCACTTTTCGATTAAAAAGTGAACCAGTAATCAACAAGAATCTGCCCTGTGGGTCAGATATAATTTCATGATGTGTAAACGAAATTGAGGGGTCTATAAAAATAGACACACCCCTAATTTTGGCGGTACAATTCGAGTGAAATTGTTGACCCTTCCAGAACCTAAAAAAGCATTGATTATCCTCCCTCCTAATATGGGTCTCCTGTGCAAAGATAATATTAGCATTTAGTCTATGGAATACTTTAAATTTTTTTTACGTTTAATCGGATGATTTAAACCATTAGTATTCCAAAAAATAAAATTAATAGACTTATCCATCATGCCAATATTAGTTGTATATATCATAAAAGGTTAAAAAGACACATAACCCATAATTCAGGAAAAGGGAAAAATGATACAGGAGCAACCGGAGAACATGACACCTCAACAATATTAATAATTTAAAGTCGGCCCATGAATTAAAAGCAAAAAAATAAAAAGCAAAAGCGTGAAAAAACATCCCTACCCCCTCCCCCAACCCCTCGAAAAAAAGCCAAGCGGCAGGCGCACAAACTAATACTAATATTACCCCCATTTCAAGATGGCAACTCCATGAAAAGATAAAAAGAAACTATATAACACCCAAATTTAAGTACAGGGTTGCAAAAAAAGAATATATATCAATCAAAATGAAAAAAAAGAAGTAATATAATAAAGCAAAAGATCATTAATAAAAAAGGATAAACATTAAAGTTTGAAAAAGTGTAATATACCTTTAAAAAAAAGATTCCATATTCAAATACAAGGAAAATGACGTTTCAAAAGCAAAGACTTATGGGAAGAAGAAACGACATTTTACCCGGTTCAAGAAGAGTTATTACCCCTCAGCCATCAGGCTCTTGAACCCTTGGGGATAACTTCACTCAACTTCACTTGCCCCATCACTGAGATATTCCCACAACCTCTGGACTCACTTTCAAGGGCTCTTCATCTCATGTTCTCAATATTTATTGTTTATTTATTTATTATAATTTCTGGTTTTTGTATTTACACAGTTTGTTGTCTTTTGCACATTGGTTGAACACCAAAGTCGGTGTGGTCTTGCATTGATCCTAATATGGTTATTATTCTATTCTGGATTTATTGAGAAACCCCACAAGAAGGCAAATCCCAGGGTTATATATGGTGACATACGTGTACTTTCTTTTATCACTAACTTTTATTGCAACACCAACAAACTACATTCAATACAACCAGTATTACATTTTGACTGTTTAACCCAACCACCCCCCAACCCTCATCCCCATCCCCCTCTCCACTCCTCCTCTCTCCCCCCCACCCCTCTCCCCTCCACTAACCATTTGAATAGTAGTGCATACACAGACGGAACATTCCTATTTTAACAGAAGATCTTTTAAGTTAGATATCAAATTTGTCCACACTAAGATTGTGTTTGGTCATGCATCATTTACCCTTGCTGATTATAATTTCAGGTAAGAAATGTCCAAAAAGCTCCGAAGCCAGTGAGTACTTGAAATATCATGAGGAGGTTTCCAACGTTGGACTACAATCTTCTTAACTGCAGTCAGACCTGCCAGCCAGATTTTTGACAATAAATTTACTTTGAGAAGCACTTAAATAGGCACGGTATAGAAGTATATGGTTCTAATACAGGTGTATAGGATTGGTATAGATGGGCTGAATGGTTGGCATGAAACTGGTGGGCTGAAGGGCCTGTCCATGATGGCATAGATAGGCTGGACAGCCAGCAACGTTTTCCCAGGTTGCAAATGGTCAGAGGCCATCCTTTTACGGTGGGTGGAGGACAGTTAAAGAGAGATGACAGAGGTAGGTTTTCTCCACAGAGAGCTATAAGTACGTGGAAGGCACTGCTGGAGGTGGCAGTGGGGCAGATACACTAGCGTCACTTTCGAGGCACAAGGGTGTAGAAAAATGGAGGGTTGTGAGCAATGTGTGAGGGAAGGGGTAAAAGGTTGGCATTATATCTTGGACCGAAGTGCCCAGTACTGTGTTGCTCTATGTTCTGTGACTCCAAAGAGTTCGTGTTGAAGGTCGATATGATTTTTACGTACTTTTGACCTGCTTGCCTGTCTCTCTTCCCAGTTGACCTGGACCAAGGCTTTGAGGTGGATTCATTGGAATACCTAGAAGCCCTGGAATGTGTCACGGAGCGACTGGAGCACCGGGTCAACTTCTGCAAAGCTCACCTCATGATGATCACATGTTTCGACATCGCCTGCGGAAGGCGCTAACGGATGGGGGAAAGTGTTGGGGGGGGGCGGGAGTTGTGAATGGCGAGCGAGTGCACAGACAGACCAGGAGGAAGGAAACAGAACCACCCAAAGATAACAGGAAGACGACAAGCGGAAGTGCCAAGTGTGGAGCACGTATGCGAAGAGTTTTATTTCCCCACTACAGAATGTACAAAAAAAAGAGAGAAGAGAACCAGAGATGAATATTGGAGTGTGAGAATGTCTTTTCTTTCATCATATTGGGAGAGCACTTTCAGGAACATTGGTTATGTTGTATATATATGAAGGCCTTGCTCCAGTTCCCTTGTCTTCGGAGTGTGAGGATGGACATGGAATGCAGGGCGGTCTCTGATGAGCTCAGAACAATATACAGAAGGACTACAAGTGCCTTGTAAACTTTATTATATTATCCAAAATCTTACACGGACTCATTATTGTACAGTCGTTGGTTGGTGATGCATATTTCACTGTACGATTATAGAGGCAGTATCCATTTTGTAGAAGGAACTCAAACCTACACACCATTCCTGTTTATATCCATTCTCACCACAACAGGGAGGGTTATATAAAGAAAAATTTGACACAGGGTGGGAGGGGAGAATGCTTGTGATATCATGTTTTCTTCTGGGCCTGTGGCAGGTTATTTGGTAATGTTTTGAATCAAGTTTCATGGTACATTTTTTTATATAAAGATTTGACTGATTGTTAAGGGTATTGTTGTGTGGATTTGAGTTTTGAAATCCAGTAGATTTTCAGATGAGCAAGAAATACAAGGGTAATGTTTCAGTAAAGGTTGAACTCAAAGGTTGTTTTGCTAGGTGTTTTAGCTACTTGCTGTTTTTAAGTAATTTGTATCTATAGAGTAGGCCTGTAGTCAGGAAGCAGCACATTATTAACGTGACTGTCGTTTACTAACAGTGAATGAGCCACTCGGAGGCAAGGTGATGCCTCCCTGGCAGACTGATTCCTCCCCCAAGCCTCGACGTAGAAATTAAGCACATTAGATTTGAAAGCAGATGAGCTCTTCCCGCATTATTGACTGTAGTCGGTGAGATCATTGTAAATGCACTCCTGCACATATCAAGCAGAATACCTTTTTACCTGGATAGACTCTGCATATTTGTGAGGTTTCTTGGTTTCATGGGAACAGAATAATAAACCCCTCGGGCCTGCTTGCCCCTCAATTTGCCCCCTTATTGCCACATCTTTAACCAAAAAGCACAAAAGTAGGCCCCATCCCCATAACAGCATCCTAACTACATGAGTTCCTCTTCCCAGCAGTGTGTCCCGAGCCAACTCTGCCTTGGTGATCCAGGTGCTGGTCAAGCATTCTGCAAATCACTTCTTTCCCAAATGATGCAGCCTCACCTGCAACATAAACTCACCTCCTAAGCACAAGAGAATCTACAGAGGCTGAATGTCTTGAGCAGCACACACTAAATGCCAAGGAACTCAGCAGGTCAGGCAGCATCTGTGTAGGAGAATAAGCAGTCAATGTTTCGAGCCAAGATCCTTTATCGGGACTGGAAAGGGAAGGATGTTCTGAGGAGATCTGTGGGCGATGAAGGGTCTCGGCCCAAAACGTCATCTGTTTATTCGAACTCCATAGATGCTGACTGACTTGCTGAGTTACTCCAAAATTTAGGATATGTCACATAAAAGCATTGCAGACTCCACCCTCCCCTTCAACTTCTGATACCGTGTTCCCTTCTTTGCAGCTGAACTTTGGAAGTGGAACACAGGTAGGCATTTTCCTCATCCTGCATGGCCCCTGATTCAGTGTGGTCAAAATCACCCAGGAGTACCATTTCAACCAAAGATGCAACTTTTCTCCTTGTTACCAAGGCTGCATCTTCAAATCTTACTTTTTCAAAAGTTACTCTTCAACGATGTTCTTCAACTTCAGCTTCAGTTTAGGTCAGGTCTCGGGACCCAAACCTGTTACCACCTAGCAGTATCACTTACTGTACTCCAGTATGGAGACACGATGCATTTCGACCTGGAAAAGTCCCGACGATCTGTCTACTAAATCTTAAGACCATAGGCATAGAAGCAGAATTCGGCAATTCAGCCGATTGAGTCTGCTCTGCCATTTCGTCAAGGAGAATTTATTACCCCTCTCAACCCCATTTTCTTACCTTCTCCCCATAACCTTTGATTTTCTAAAGTGATGTCTTATTCTGAGTCTGTAACCTCTGTCCTAGATTTCTCCACAAAGGAAATATCCTCAGATTTGCCATTTGACCTGCCAAACAGGTCAGAGGTTACTTTCAATTCCATATTCACCGATTCATCAATTTTACTTTGGGGATGATCACATTGTTGAAGCTTTGTTCTACTAAGACTACAATTAAGATAGTGAACAGGGTTTGGAAGAAAGCTAATTATTGGCAGAGGACATCAAAATTTGTTCTTTGAGGTAACGAGGTCTATCTGGGTGACATCCAATAGCCCATACAGTAGGTGGATAAATAAGGTTGCAGTTCTGTCTGAGAGCCACGTTACCTCCGAGTGGCCTTTCCCGAGGTTGTTCACTATATTTTGCGGATATTTGTCTCTTTAATGGTGCTTAAAGCAGTTTCACCTCTAAGTGTCTACACGTCCTCTCTCTTTTGCCTACACTCAGAACTGCTGCCAACTAACACATCTTTGTCATGTTATGTATGAAGGACATAATTTATTTATGAACTCAGGATGCTCTTGTTTTATAAAGTTGCTTGTATTTTGTAATTTATTTACACATTACAATAAAAGGCTAACAATTGCTATCTATGCATTGTTATGTACAGTCGCCTGATTCACACCTTTAGGCTTCATTTTCTTTGCCATTGTCTTCTTGGACATCTATTGTCAGAATAATTGAAGCTTGCTGTTTACCTAACCCTTGTATAAAATGTGTATGATAGTCAAATATTGTAGCCTGGTATTGTGAATAAACATTATATTTTACATCCTGTAAAAAATACTTAACTGTCTTGCTGAATTGTGTATGAATGTACCAGTTTGCTGGACGCACTGCAGTTTACCGCATAGGACAGTACAGCAGTGAAACAGGCTCAGAACCGCACACAATATTCCAGATGTGGTCCTACTAACAACGTATACAGCTACAGCATAACATGGTACTCCTGTACTCAGTGCTCTGTCCCACGATGCCAAGTGTGCCATATGCTATCTTCACTATCTTGTCTCCCACTATAGCGGAAATTTAACTCAGACATTGATTACTTAATTAAAATCAAAATAAGAGTAGCTTTATTTGTCACATGTACAGTACTGTGTTTAAGTTTTGGGCCCCCGAGATTTTTTATTTGGTTTCAGGTTGTACGGCCTCCACTGAGCCCTGATCTCAACATCATTGAGGCAGCCTGGGTTTACCTGGAGAGACAGAAGCAAGTGAGACAGCCCAGGTCTGCAGTAGAACTGTGGCAAGTTCTCCCAGATTCATGGAACAATCTACCTCTGTCTGTCGGTGGAGTAACAGTAATTCTGTGCTGCTCTTAGTTTTCTCTTTCTCTCTCCCCAAGCTTAAATTTTGAATTTGAAGTTTTTAATTGCTGATTCTTGAAGGGGAGTAGTATGTCTGTGTCTACGAGAAGTGGGAAGAATCTGCAAGAACCTACTGACAAAGGTAATGGAAAAGGAAAGATGCCGAAGGAAAGATCTGATGAAATGCCAGCATGGGCTGAAGATATCGTTCAGACACTGAATTCAATTCAAGATCAGAATAAGCCAATTAAAGATAAACTGGAAAAGAATAATAATGAAATGAAGTTATTTCTGGGAAAACTTAAAGATGTGGAAACTCAAGTTACTAAACATGAAGAGGAATTGATGTCAACTAAGCAAAAACTGTCTGAAACTACAACCCGTTTGGAAAAGTATCATAATAAGATTATTGATCTAGAAACTAGGTCTCGCTGAAACAACATACGAGAATTTGGCTCATCTAGTCTTTGCCATTTCATTGTAGCTGATCCATTTTCCCTCTCAGCCCTAATCTCCTGCTTTCTGCCTGTCTCCCTTCATGACCTGACTAATATACCTGGCTTCCAGAGCCACACGTGGACACGAATTCCACAGATTCACCACTTTCTCGCTAAAGCCATTCCACCTCATCTCTGTTCTAAACGGACAGCCCTCTATTCTGAAGCTGCATTTTGGCACAACAAGACAGTGTACTTAAGAGAACTGATGTAATTTTAAAGGCAAAGGGTATTCACACCAAATATTGATTTTAGTTTTTTTTATTATTTCACTGCACTTTATAGTAATTTTTTTGATATTTACAAACTTTTCATTATTTTTGAAAACATCTCCATTTCACAATCTTTTTTACATGTGCTTTAAGACTTTAGCACTGAACTGTACATCAAAACATATAATAAAATGCGTCATTTTCACGTTAACAACCAACACACTCTGAATGTGCTGGGAACAGCCTGCGAGAGTCGCAATGCTTCTGGCACAAACGTATCTACAATTTGATGGTGGACTTCAGGAATGGGACGCTGAGGGAACACCTACCAGTCCTCATCGAGGGATCAGACGTGGAAAGGATGAGCAGTTTCAAGTTCCTGGGTATCAACCTCTCTGAAGATCTATCCTGGGCCCAACATATCGATGCAGTTAAAAAGAAGGCACAATAGCAGCTGTATTAGGAGTTTGGGAAACTGGTATGTCACCAAAGACACACATATTTCTACAAGCGTACGTAGAACGTACAGTATTCCATCTGGATGCATCACCATCTGGTACGGAGGGGCCACTGCACAGGGTCAGAATAAGTGCAGCCAAACTCAGCCAACTCCATCATGGGCATAGCCTCCCCAGCATCGAGGACATTTTCAAAAGGCAAGGCCTCAAAAAGGCAGCATCCATCATTAAGGATCCCCATCAAACAGGACGTGCCCTCTTCTCATTGCTACCATCAAGAAGGAGGCACAAGAGCATGAAGACACACACCCAACACTATAGGAATATAGTCTTCTCCTCCACCATCAGTTTTCTGAATGGACAATGAACTCAATGTTTTTTTTTGCTTACTTTTTGCACTACTTTTTAAATTATTTTATAGACTGTATTTTCAAATTTATAGTTTTCATTATTATACATTTCAATGTACTGCTGCTGCAAAACATCAGTGTTCATGACATTTGCAGGGTCACCTATGCCAAACAGGTCAAAGGGTAGAGGTCAGACTAAGAGTGGTCCACTGGTCCTCCAGGTTCAGGGGTTCAGCTCAGAGCCAACAGGCCTGACTGGTAAAACTTACTTGTTATGGAAACAGCAAGGAATCAACTTTCTACATCTGAGTGCAAAGGGATTTTTGAATCTCCACATGGAACTTGAATAACTATAGTGGTGAAAACTGAGCTACTGACATGACGAAGGAAACCTTGAACACTGACGGAGATGGAGGACCTTCATTGCAGCTCTGAATGCTAACAAGCAGATATTAAGCCTGATTCTGATTTACCCGTTCGTCTTTGGAATGTGGGAGGAAACCAGAGCACCCAGAGGAAACCACGTACTAACCCGTGCAAGGGAAAGTACAAGCTCTTTACCGACAGCAGTGGGAATTGAACATTGATTGTTAGCATTGTAACACATTACACTAACCCTAATGCTACCATGCCACACATGCCCTTTTGTGGGCCTGTAATTGCCCATAAGACTAGGCCATTTGGCCCATCGAGAATGCTCCACTATTTCATCATGGCTGATCCATTTCCCTCTCAACCCCATTCTCCTATGCTGAACCCTCTCCAATGGCAGAACATTCTTTCCTAAATAAAGGGCCCAAAACTACTGACGATACTCCAAGTGAGCCATTGGTCTTGTGAACAGCCCAGTTTTCGATTGTAACATTAATTCTAGGATAAGCAAATCTCTTCAGTTTATTGGGAGTGGGCTGATTCCTTGGTGAACCCAGCAGAGACACAAGTAAGGACTGGAAGAGTGCATTTGGTCCCTGGACCACTGATCTGGAAAGAGCATGAAACAAACGTGTCAACGTACCCGGGCAAGCTGATAAAACAGTTAAGTGGGCATATGAGCTTATTGTGTTTAATTGTTCTAGGCACAGAGTACAGATATAAAGAGATCATGCTGTGATCACAGACGTTGACTGCAATTCTGTGGACATTTCTGGACTTTAAGTAGGATCTGAGTGTCTCAGAGAGGCCACAGAGGAGTCTGACAGCTTATATATTGCTGTGCAAAAGTCTTCAATGCATAAATACATAGCTAGGTTGCTCGGTACTGTATGTGTCAACGTGGAGCAGGGGGCAAGCTGGTAAATCTGACGGGAACAAAGGACTTCAGGAATGGTGAGGCTGGAGCATCATGGAAGAGGTGTGGGACAGGTGGCAGGGAAAGAGTGCCAGGGGCAGGGGGTGGTGCGAGTGCAGACACACCCGGCCCTGAGACACCATGCAAGGTAATTTGATTCTGAGCAATTGGTCTACTGATCATCACAGAATGTCACTCCCTCCTCTGTCCCTTCCCTTTTTTCTAACCACAATTCTCCTCTCCCTGCCCCTTTCCCACTCAGTCCACATTAGAGACCCATTTCAGAATCAGGTTTATCATCACTCACATGTGCCATGAAATTAGCGGGGTTTTTTGCTACATCAGCACTACAGCGCAATACGTGAAATTACAGTACTGTGAAAAACTCTTAGGCTCCTTATATATGTGCATAAGACTTTTGCTTAATACTGTATGTAAGGTTTGAGGTGTTCTGTCATAAGGACACATTAGACACATTAGCGGAAAAGACATTGGAAAGCTCAGCAAGTTAGGCAGCTTCTGTGGAGGGAACACATACAAAATGTTGGAGGAACTCAGCAGGCTAAGCAGCATCTATAGAAAAGATATTCCATCTTCTCCATAGACACTGCCTGGCCTGCTGAGCTCCTCCAGCATTTTGTGCGTGTTGCTTGGATTTCCAGCATCTGCAGATTTTCTCTTGTTTGTGATCGGAATATAAGGTGTTGTGTACAACCTGATGGCATGAACATCAATTTCTCGAAATTGTGGTAATGCACCCCCCTCCCCACCATTCAATATATCCCATCCCCTTTTCCTTCTCCCTTATCACCTTGCCTGTCCCTCGCCTCCCTCGGGTGCTCCTCCCCCTTTCCTTTCTTCCATGGCTTCTGTCCTCTCCAATCAGACTCCCCACTTCTCCAGCCCTGTATCTCTTCCACCAATCAACTTCCTAGCTCTTTACTTCACCCCCCCCTGCCTTTCCGGTTTCACCTATCACCTTGTGTTTCTCCCTCCTCTCCCCCCACCTTTTAACTCTACTCCTTATCTTTTTATTCCCCACTCCTGCCGAAGGGTCTCGGCCAAAAACGTCGATTGTACTCTTTTCCACAGAAGCTGCCTGACCTGCTGAGTTCCTCCGGCACTTAATGTGTGTTACTTATATTTCCAGCGTCTGCAGATTTTCTCTTACCTGTGAAGGAAATGGGCAGTCAACATTTCAGGCCAAGACCCTTCAGATGAAGCATTAATTGTCATCCCTTCCTGACCTGACCTGCTAGGATCCTCTGTCACCTTGATTTTTGGCTCCAGCTGCAGTCGCATTTATCTCCATTGGGAGCGTGAACATAGCTTTCCCTGGAGCAGAGAAGTTGACTGAACAGAGCGTGGAAGAAGGCGGTGGGAGGACATTCCAGAGCCTGGCCGAGTTCCTTCTCCTGAGCCGAGGCAATGGGGAGGAACAGTTGACATTGATGTCCACAGAGAAACGGACACTGGGAAAATCTGTGAACGAAGCAACCTTGATAATTTGCATATGTTTCCATGAAAACAGTATCTTCCCATTTCCATGAATAGACAATAAAATTAGAACTCCACCCAGCAATAAGTGAAGAAATTTGCTGATAGGATCACTAGTTTTGATCAGGTGTTTTTGAACAAGATCTCATGTATTTCTTGAGTGGCTTCCATTGCTTTGATTAATCCATCACTTTCTGGTGGTGGAGAATTACACTGAGTGGCCACTTTATTAGGTACGCCTGCACACATTGCTCGTTAATGTGAATATCTAATCAGCCAATCATGTGGCAGCAACTCAACGTATAAAGGCCTGCAGATACGGTCCAGTGGCTCAGTTGTTGTTCAGACCAAATGTCAGAATGGAGAAGAAATGTGATCTTAGAGACTTTGATGGGTTGACAAGGGAATGATTGTTGGTGCCAGAGGGGGTGGTTTGAGTATCTCAGAAACTGCTGATCTCCTGGGATTTTCACACACAACAGTCTCCAGAGTTTACAAAGAATGGTGCGAGAAATAAAAAAAATCCAGTGAGTGGCAGTTCTGTGGGTTAATCACCGGTCAGAGGAGAATGGCCAGACAGGTGCAAGCTGACAGGAAGGTGACAGTAACTCAAACAACCACACGTTACAACAGTGGTGTGCAGAAGAGCTTCTCTGAACACACAGCATGTTGATCCTTGAAGTGATGGGTGACAGGAGCAGAAGACCATGAATATAAAGAAAGGCATTCAATGGCCACTTTGTTAGGTACAGGACATAGCTAATAAAGTGGCCACTGACTGTATCTTCCTAGGTCTACTGTGTGTAGGACAGACCACCCATCAAGTCATAGAGATAGAGCCCTACAACACAGAAAATGGCCATTTGGACCACCTATCCCATGCTGAATTATTATTCTGCCTAGTCCCTAACCTGCACCTGGACAAGAGCCCTCCACAGACCTTCCATCCATATTCTTACTTGAACCTTCTATAAAATAGACACAGGCCAAACATGGGCAGTGAGCGGAAGCTCACGACAGGGCTGGAGATTGCCCTGAAAATGACCCATTATCACAGGGCTTTCGGCTGAAGGGGTCCGGTACAGTGTGGGCCTGTTAGAGCTTTAAAGCTACAGATAGATTTAAATGAATGTTCTAAATGTTTTTATCAATGTTGGAGAGTATTCTGGAGTTAGGTTATATAGCAAAATATTAATTTCAACAACTAATATCAGCAACCAATTTTAGACCTGAATATGGACTGTAGATTAAGTTTAAAATGCAGCTCTGGACAATGGTTCCCAGAGCTGTGAACTGCAGTTAATTGGAAAACCAGACGATATTAATTACCATTCATTTTGGGTGAGTTGTGAAAGTTATATCTAATTCAAAGGAAGTACTGTAGATACATTGTAAATATAGTATTATCCTTTGATCCTCGGCATATAAAATGTTTCGCACCGTTGGGTCGAACAGGCCTCTTCCTCGAAATGATGCTGGCTGTGTGTGTCATTTTGGTGAATAAAAGACTACTTCATATCTGCCAGCTGCGTCTGTCCGATGATCTTGTTCACGTTACAACGATCAAATCCTAAATTACAGAGTTGATTTGCAGCTTTAAAGTAATCTGTAGAGAAGTTGCAGGTCAGGGTGTACCAGCTGATGGTCAGATATTACATGGTGCAGAAGAAAAACGATTTGTAGTTTAATGCATCTAGAATCAGTTTATTACTTTCAAGTGCTCAGAAAGGTTAATGAAACTCAACGGCTACGTCAATACCTTGTGAACAAATGAAGTGGGATTAGGAGTGGACCACTCAGTCTGCTCTGCCATGTTGTAAGATCATGTCTGATCTGATGGTAGACTCAACTCCACCTTAAACACAAGGAAGTCTGCTGATGCTGGAAATCCAAAGCACCACGCACAAAATGCTGGAGGAACTCAACAGGTCAGGCAGCATCTATGGAAATGATTAAACAGTCGGTGTTTCGGGCCATGTCCCTTCTTTAGGACTGGGAAGGAAGGGGGAAGATGCCAGAATAAAAAGGTTGTGGGAGTGTGGGTTATGTTGAGAAGGCAGGAGATTGGAGCTGAGAGGGAAATGGATCAGCATGATGAAATGGCGGAGCAGACGTCATTGGTCATATGGTCTATTCTGCTCCTATATCTTAGGAGATATGGTCTAATGGTATAAAATCCTAAGCAGACTTCGAAGTGGAAGATGTTGTGAAGTTTCCTCCAGTAGGAGAGTCACAAGGGGATACAGCTGCACGATAAGGAGCTGGTCCTTTTAAAATGAGTGGGTAGAAATTTCATCTGGAATTGGATTTAGAATTGATTCATTATTGCAACATGTACTGAGATAAAGTGAAAACCCTGTCTTGCACACTGTTCCAACAGGTCAGATCATTACATTTGTATTGAGTGTAGAGCCAAGAAGGTGCCATCTGATGTAGGCCTGCTACCATGCCGCATGGCTCTAGAATACTGGAGATTAAAGTTACTGCTAGACCAACCGAATATTGAATGGCCTAATTGATGTTTCCAGAGGTGGGATAGTCTTTGACCAGAGATTAGAAGGATGTCCCTATAAACAGAGATGAGGAGGAATTTCTTTATTGGTGGTAATCAATGGAGTTCACAGCTGCAGACAGCTGTGGTGGCCAAGTCATTGGATATAGTTAAAGCGGAGGTTGGTAGGTTCTTGATTAGTAAGGGTGTCAAAGATTACAGGGAGAAAGCAGGGAAATTGGGTTGAGAGGGAAAATAAAATAAGCTGTGATGGAATGATGGAGCAAACTTGATGGGCTGAATGGCCTAATTCAGCTCCTGCGTCTTGTGGTCTTGTTATCTGGGCACTGTCACCTATGGAGGTTGCTCTGCTCTGCACAAATGACCACACAAGGGCAGCTTTGCCACCTGGGGCCTGGCACCCGTCAAAGGGACCACCCCCACTCCGCTAGACCACCAACACCTCACAATGCTTGGATTTTTTACAACACCCAATTATGTTGTTTGGGTAGAATATCCCTTTATAAATTCCCTACAGGCTTTTCCTGTTTATGGTAGAGTTTTACTGCCCTCTTTAACGATCACTGTGTTTGTGTAAGCTCGGCTCCATTCTCTCACAGAGCGTGACCGATAGCCTTTTCAGGCACAGCTCGTGAGGTAGGGGCTGTGAGATCTTTAATCGTTGAAATTCATGACTGAACGACTTCAAGAAAAGTAAAAGCAGCATTATTAAAGGGATGGAGGTCTGAGGAGGAATCTTCTGTGGTTGGACAAAGTGTTCTCTAGGTTCATTTCGTCCACTCTGTTGGAGAGCTCAATCAATCTCTATAACGGCGGATCTGAGGGTGTAAAACAGACGGCTGGTTTATGACTGATGGCTGTTAGGGATTCAATATGAAAGTGTCTGCACAATGTCATTCCACTTCCCTGCAGCTGACAATTCACAGATCAGAACTATTCTAAATACAGGTATAATTGCAACCCTGTAACCTCGGCAGCTGCTCTTCCAAATTGCACTGCAGTACCGTCTGAGGGGAAGGAAGGATTCTTCCAACACATTCCACCTTACCTTGGGTTGAACCTCAGGAAGTCCCAGGGTGTATTACCACTGATGGAATACATCATAGGTACACGTGACCACAAAACTCTTGTTCCTTCTTGTAAAAGTTGTGTTTATTACTTGTGCACATGACAATGAACTTGACTTGTACTCTGATGAACAAATCATGGAGCACTCTAGGGAGGGATGGAGGTCGGGCTGTCTCTCTCCTGCCCGTTATGCGGCTGGTGTTTAGGGCAGCAATGAAGGTCCTCCATCTCTGGCAGTGTTCAGGGATGCCGTCATTGTGTCAGTAGCTCAGCTTTCACTACTGTCAGCCATACCGTTGTACTATGAAGCAGGATTCTTCATTGCTATTTCCATAACAATTTTGTTTGACCAGTCAGGGTTGTAAACCCTGAGCTGGACCCCTGACCCTGGAGATCCAGTGGATCACACTCAGGCTGGCCTCGACCCTTTGACCTGTTTGGCATGGGTGACCCAAACAAGAGCTGAAGCACCTGACTCCAGCCAGCATAGCTCTCTGGATCACTGAGACACGCAAGCCTCCAAACCCAACAAGGCTGTGGTAGACACTAATCAAGATCAGCTTGAGAAACAATGAGTTAAGTGGTAAGACAGACTCTTCCTTCACAACCTACCACATCATGTTCTTACACCTGCCCCTCACTTTCCCAGAAACACTTACACTTTGTTCTCCATTTTGTTATTCAGGTGATCCAGGTGAGTGGTCTGCAAGACAAGATTTTCATTGTATCCCATAAACCAATCGTTCTGCATTCTGTTATTGTTTACATTGCTCTATCTCAATGCGCTGACTTGATCTGTATGAACAGAGTGCAAGACAAGCTTTCCACTGTACCTCAGCACATGAGACGATAATAGACCAGTTCCAACGTCCATCGACCCTGGTAAGTTTTAAAGATCAGAAGACATGATAATGAGAGTGGTCCATACAGCATCTTAATCTTGCTCTGCTGTTCAATTAGCTGGTTGGAGGGCCAGTGTCAAGTTGCTTGGCATTGGTTAGTCTGAGGAAAGGGACCGAGCAATAAATTGCACAAAGTGGCTGCGATACTTGTCAACTGTGTGATCCCCAGTGCAGAAGTCAAAGTTCAAAGTACATTTATTATCAAAGCACGTATACATTATACAATCTTGAGATTAATCTCTAAACAGGCAGCAAGGAAATGAAGAAACCCGTTTGCTAAGTATGCCTGCAGGAAACAGAATCTCAGGCCTGTATGTGGTGGAATGTATCTACTCTGTTAATAACTTTTACGTTGAACTTTGAGCAAGGAACCCAAAAGAACCCGATTAAAGAAAATCCCTAATGCACACAGAAAAGAAGACAAAGAAAACAAATTATTCAAACAATAGAATTGAGCAACAGCAACAAAATTTTGAACCAAATTGAGTCCTTAGATCCAAATCGCTAGAGCAGCTCAGGGTGGGCCCAAGACCTCAGGATTCAGTTCATCATAATTAGTGGGGCAAATCACTGAAAAGTTTGCAAATGAAAAGCACAGCAGCCAGGGGCAATCTCATAGCCTCAGCATCATGGAGAAAGGAACTCCCAGACTATCTGGCCAGCACTTAAATTGTCCAAACAATGGATCATACCTCGCATTAGAACCTGGGCTCCGCTGTGCTGAATCAATAGACAATAGACAGTAGGTGCAGGAGTAGGCCATTCAGCCCTGCTAGTCAGCACCGCCATTCACTGTGATCATGGCTGATCATGCACAATCAGTACCCTGTTCCTGCCCTCTCCCCATATCCCTTGACCCCGCTATCTATAAGAGCTTTATCTATCTCTCTTGAATGCATCCAGAGACTTGGCCTCCACTGCTTTCTGAGGCAGAGCATTCCACATATCCACCACTCTCTGGGTGAAAAAGTTTTTCCGCATCTCTGTTCTAAATGGCCTACCCCTTATTCTTAAACTGTGGCCTCTAGTTCTGGACTCACCCATCAGTGGGAACATGCTTCCTGCCTCCAGCATGTCCAATCCCTTAATAATCTTATATGTTTCAATCAAATCCCCTCTCATCCTTCTAAATTCCAGTGTATCGCTCCGGGCCTAGAATTCACTGGCAAAGAAGCCATTCTCGACCTCTCCAAATCGGCATGGTGCCCCAGAGTGATCCAGCCTCGCCCAACTCTCGACACACTGCCCTTCCACCGGCGTTCAGATCGTCCGGACACCGGATTGTACCTGACGATAGGACCCAGGCAAATCGTTCTAATTGTTCTAACCGTTCATAGAAACTGAATTTACTATACAAGCACATATACGTAATCATACATGACTGTTGGATTGGACCATATAGTTGTCATTTTCTGTACTCTAGTGGTTACAGTTCTGTATATCAATCTAGAAGCTTCTCTGGTATTGCATTACTCAAGTAGTGGCTGATTGGTTAACCCTTATCCACAAATTTGAATGCAATGTTTCTTATCTGTGACATAAGAAAGGCTGAACAACTGGCTCGCCATCTTTGCTTCTTCTTTCCTCTCCTCTACTAGCTTCTTGCTATTCCTCGTTTTCAGTTCTCTTTATTCTATTAGCGCTTCATAAAATGACCATGAAGCAAGTTTTATGTCTCTTGACTTCTGAAAGAACCGCGGATCAAAAACATCAGAATCCTACACTCCACTGTGCGATGAACTGAGGCTGAGGCTGTGGGCCTACTCCGGCTGCTCGAGTATGCATGTCCGCAGGCTCCATGATGATTTGCTCTGCTGTATGATGAACTGAGGCTGAGGCTGTGGGCCTACTCCGGCTGCTCGAGTATGCATATCCGCAGGCTCCATGACGATTTGCTCTGCTGTATGATGAACTGAGGCTGAGGCTGTGGGCCTGCTCCAGCTGCTCCAGACTCTCTGTTTCTGGACTCACTTTTATTCTGAATACCGTTGCTTGTTTTTATTGTTTGCATGATTGTTTTTGTTTCTCTGCGTATTGGACGTCTGTTGGTCTTTTTTTTAATGGGTTCTTTTAGGTTTCTTATTTTGAGGCTGCCTTTGAGGAGACGAATCTCAAAGTTGTATAATTTATACATCCTTTCATGATAAATGTTCTTTGAACTTTGGACTCTCACTTTTCCTTGCCGCACCCAGAGGAAGGTCCCTACGTTCGAATGGTCTCTCTCTCCCTCTCGCTCGAAGCAGGTGCAAGATGCTGCCGGAGTCCTGGGTCTTGCGTGAGGTTTAATCGATGCAGTTTGCGGATCGTTCTCTCTAGTTCATGTTCCGATGTGTTTCTGTTTCCTGACGCTCTTTTCTCGTTGCAATTTGTTGTTTTGTGGCAGCGGTATTGCGCAAACATAAACCAAAAAAAACCGTGGAACCTGTTCAAAGAAGACCATCAACCTCCCCCATGCACAAAAAAAACAGATTGTGTAAACGGCAACAAAAAAGTGCGATAAACACTAAATACAAAACACAAAATCGGGAGAGTCTTATTCAGTTCAGCTCAGTGACTCTGCTATCTGCAGGTCACCCTGACCAGAATCACCCAGAAATTACTACAAATAGTGCAAAAAAGAGAATAATAAGGTAGTATTCATGAGTTCATGGACCATTCAGAAATCTGATGATGGAGGGGAAGAAGCTGTTAAGTGTGGATCTTCAGTCACCTGTATCTCCTCCCCCAATGGTTGTAACAAACCTCCTCCTTCAATTCAATTCACTTTAATTTCCATGAGGAATTTCATTTGTGTAGTGGTAAGGACAACATCACAGAACTTAAGACATGCACCACCAACTACACCTAGTTAAACACAATAAAAAATATTCACAATAGATAACAAACAATAAAAATTAATGCATGCAGTTTAAAATACAAATACACATAACTGCCTGTTTTTACTGTCAAAGCTGCTATGCATACTATATATTCAAAACTGGGTGTTGAGGAGCGAATGGAAGGAAGCACAAAACTGGATAATGTTCTTCTGCTGCTGATGGGCAGGGGCCTGTAACAGCACCCAGAGTGTAGCTTGTGTGAAGTGCATGTGTAATTTCCTCTACTGTTTGTTGAGCTTCTTTATTGTCCGTCTTATGGACGCTTCTGAGTGATTCTTGTTCCTGGCCAATGATTTTACTATTTACTCTGACAATTCAATGAGGTTGATGGTGCTTATTGCTCTGAACCGTGCCGTGGTGTTGTAGGTTCATATTGATTTCGTGAAGCATTTATAAAATGTCTGGAGAATCGATGGCTGGACTAAAGTTTCTCTATCTTCCTAAGGAGATATAGCCACTGTGGGAATTGGAGAGTATCAACCCACCACCGGTCTTAAAGGTGATTTTGTTATTTATAGTTGTGCCAAGGTACCTGTCTTCTCCGCACGCTCTATTGACTGGCCACACGTTTCCAGGATTGGGACAGTGCACTGTTGTTTTCTAAAGTCCACTTCCACTTCCTTAGCTTTACTCCTAGACAGCAATGGTGTAATAAGTTTACCCATTAACAAGTGTGTAAGTAACAGTGGTAACGTTGTGAGCTGCAACCGTTGAATGAGTGGGGACCTTCCCCTGTGAAGGGCTGACTCTCTGAGCTGGGGGATTACTGACTGATGCAGCCGCAGCAATGTTGCATGCATGGATGATCAGTGCTGATGGGCTCTCCTGCAACAGAGCTTAAGCAACACTTAGCAACGCTTTCCTGTTAGCGGGTACAGAGTTTTTCCTGCCACCTTCTGTTGGTTTTTAAAGGGGCTGTTCAGAAGAATGATTGGAGATCTCACTGAAACCTACTGATTAATGAAAACCTTAGACAGAGTGGATGCGGAAAGGATGTTTCCTATGATGGGGGAGTCTATGACCAGCAGGGACAACCTCAGAATAAAGGGACATCCTTTTAGAACAGAGATGAGGAGGAATTTCTTTACCAGAGGTTAGGGAATCTGTGGAATACATTTCACAGGTGGCCTTGGAGGCCAACTCGTTGAGTATATTCAAAGCAGAGGTTCCTGATTAGTCAGGGTATCAAAGGTTATGGGGAGAAGGCAGGACAATGGGATTGAGAGGAATAATAAATCAGCCATGATGGAATGACAGAGCAATTCCAATGACCCAAATGGTCTAATTCTGCTTCTTTGTCTTATCGTCTTATGGAATGAGATGTTTTATAATGCCCGACTACTACTTTTGAGTGGTTAAGGATCAGTTGATTAGAAGAGAAACCACGGTTGATTACTTGCTTGATAACCCAGTTGCCTACAGTATACCATAGATCAACTGGAATTGCTATTAGACTTGGATTGAACTTACTTATCCAGAAAATTGAAACTAAATTTCCAAATTTTCTTGGATAACAATAGCTAAATACTACACTCAAAGTCCCCACACATTGACTTAGCATATGTAACATAGTTTCACAGAATGGGATCCGTGGAACATGAAAGGGAGAATCTTTATGAGTTTTAGTTTTGTTTACAATACCACAGGCTCTAGTCTACACATGTGACAGTGAAATGTTCCTGCTTTCACTCCTGCACTTCCCTGGTACATGCCCCTTCCTTGGTGGAAAGAACAAGGTGGAAACTCCCATTTCAAATGAATCAGACAAACAAACTTCAGAGAGGTGAGCTTGTTTTCTCATTTTCTCTCATGCACCAAATTATACAGAAATAGCACTTGCCAAATTCCCAACGGTCCAGGCTGATTTGGCTCAACAAATGCTGTGTGCCAAGGAAGGCAAACTACACCACCAGGAATATCGATTTCACTTGGTAAAAAATAATCCTTCCCCACCCCTTCTTCTTCTATTCCCCACTCTGGTCTTTTATCTCGTCTCTGGTGCCTCTCCTCCTCCCCTTTCTCCTATTGTCCACTCTCCTCTCTTATCAGATTCCTTCCTTTCCAGCTCTTCGCTTTTCCTACCCACTTGGCTTCAGCTATCACCTTCCAGCTAATCTCCTTCCCCTTCCCACATCTTTTTATTCTGACATCTTCCCCTTTTGTTTCAGTGTTGAAGAAGGATTTTGGCTTGAAACGTCGACTGTTCATTCTTTTCCATAGATGCTGCCTGACCTGCTCAGTTCCTCCATCATTTTGTGTGTGCTGCTCTGGATTTCCAGCAAATGCAAACTTTCTTGTGATTTATGTTAACTGAATCAAAGTTCAAAGTAAATTTGTTATCAAAGTACATGCACTATATGTCACTATATACCCTGAGATTAATTTCTTGCAGGCATTTACAGGAAAACAAAGAATTAGAATAGAATATATGAAAAACTATAGTTAACAAAGATTGACAACCACCAACGTGCAAAAGAGGACAAATCATGCAAATAAATAAGGTTTAAAGGTTGAAAATAAAGTTACTATCAAAGTACATATATGTCACCATATACAACCCTGAGATTCATTTTCTATGGGAATATTCAATTAATTTATGGACTAATAACCATAAAGGAATCAATGAAAGACCGTCCAACTAGGGCGTTCCATCAGTGCAAAAGGCAACATAAATAAATTAAATAGTAATGATAATGATTAAGTAAGTAGTATCTATCGAGAACATGAGATGAAGAGTCCTTGAAAGTGAGTCCATATGTTGTGGGAATATTTCTGTAATGGTGCAAGTGAAGATGAGTGAAGTTGTCCCCTTTGCTTCAAGAGCCTGATGGTTGAGGAGTAATAACCATTCCTGACTCTAGTGTTGTGAGCCCTGAGGCTCCTGTCCCTTCTTCATGATGACAGCGACGAGAAGAGAGCATGTCCTGGGTGCTGGGGGGTCTCTGATGATGGAGGCTGCTTTCCCGTGATATCACTCCATGTAGGTGTGCTCAATGGTGGGGAAGCTATAGCCAGGATGGACTGGGCTGTATGCACTACATTTTTTTTAGGATATCTTGTTCAAGGGTATTAGTGTTCTCACACCAGGCTATGATGCAATCAGTCAATAAATAATAAATAAATAATGTTAACAAATAAAGGTCCCAATGAAGGGTCTCAGCTCGAAACGTTGACTGTTTATTCCTTTCCATAGACGCAGACAGACCCGCTGAATTCCTCCAGGATTTTATGAGTCTTGCTATATAAATAAATAACACTGAGAACACGAGTTATAGAGCCCTTCAAAGTCAGTCTGTAAGTTAGAAACATAGAAAACCTACAGCTCAGTACATGCCCTTCTGCCCACAATGCTGTGCCGAACATTTCCTTACCTTAGAAATTACCTAGGGTTACCCACAGCCCTCTATTTTTCTAAGCACCATGTACCTGTCCAGGAATCTCTTAAAAGATCCTATTGTATCCACCTCCACCACCGTCGTCGGCAGCCCATTCCACGCACTCACCAAACCCTGCATAAAAAACTTACCCCTGACATCTCCTTTATACCTACTTCTATGCACCTTAAAACTCTACCCTCTCATGCTAGCCACTTCAACCCTGGGAAAAGCCTTTGATTATCCACACGATCGACGCCTCTCATCATCTTATACACCTCTGTCAGGTCACCTCTCATCATCCATCGCTCCAAGAAGAAAAGGCAGAGTTCACTCAACCTATTCTCATAAGGATGCTCCGCAATCCAGGCAACATCCTTGGGTCTCCTCTGTGCCCTTTCTATAGTTTCTACATCCTTTCTGTAGTGAGGTGACCAGCACTGAGCACAGTACTCCAAGTAGGTTCTGACTAGAGGTTTATATAGCTGCAACAATACCTCTCAAGTCTTGAACTCAAATTCCACGGTTGATGAAGGCCAATGCACCATATGCCTTCTTAACCACATAGTCAATCATTGCAGCTGCTTTGAGTGTCCTATGGACTTGGACACTCTGATCCTCCACATTGACCTACCAAAATGAACCACCTCACACTTATCTGGGTTGAACTCCATCTGCCACTCAGCCCAGTTTTGCATCCTACAGGTGTCCCGCTGTAACCTCTGACAGCCCTCCACACTATTCAAGTTCACTCAACCTATTCTCGTAAGGCATGCTCTCCAATCCAGGCAACATCCACACTATCCACAACACCTCCAGCCTTTGTGTCATCAGCAAATTTATTAACCCATCCCTCCACTTCCTCATCCAGGTCATTTATAAAAATCATGAAAAGAAGGGGTCCCAGAACAGATCCCTGAGGCACCCCACTGGTCACTGACCTCCATGCCGAATATGACCCGTCTTTTTGCCTTCTGCGGGCAAGCCAATTCTGGATCCACAAAGCAATGTCCCCTTGGATCCTATGCCTCCATACTTTCTCAATAAGCCTTGCCTGGGGTACCCTATCAAATGCCTTTCTGAAATCCATACACAGTACATCTCTTCCTTCATTAATGTGTTTAGTCACATCCTCAAAAAATTCAATCAAGCTCGTTAGGCATGACCTGCCCTTTACAAAGCCGTGCTGACTACTCCTAATCATATTATACCTCTCCAAGTGTTCATAAATCCTGCCTCTCAGGATCTTCACCTTCAACTTACACCTCTATCAGTTCACCTCCCATCCTCTGTCGCTCCAAGGAGAAAAGGCCGAGTTTACTCAACCTATTCTCTTACTGAAGTAAGATTTATTGGTCTATAATTTCCTGGGCTATTTCTAGTCCCTTTCTTGAATAAAGGAACAACATTTGCAACCCTCCAATCCTCTGGAACCTCTCCCATCCCTATTGATGATGCAAAATTCATTGCCAGTGTTGCATGGGGCGACTGAGGAGAACCCAAATGCAGGACACCTACACGTCGACTGAGTTGGAGATGCTGGCGTAGACATGAACATAGAACAGCAGACTGGAGGGATCTTGACAAGGAGATGGAATTTACAGGGATGATCTTGAAACTGGAGCTGAACTTAGAAGTAACGGTTCTAATCGGACAAGGGAACAAAGTATCACCCAAGGACCAACAAACTGGCAATCTGTGACAGTGACGTCATCGCACTAATTTCACAGTCTCTGATGAAAACCTGGTGTACTGTAATTAAGTAAAATAGCAGCAATTGGAAATCTAATGACTGAAATTAGGGCATAATCAAGGAGAAAGGAATGTTAAAGGGGAACAGCCAACCGGAACCATGACAGCCAGAGGCTCAACAATCTCCTCCCTCGCCTCCCACAGCAGCCTGGGGTACATCTCATCTGATCCCAGAGACTTATCCAACTTGATGCTTTCCAAAAGCTCCAGCACATCCTCTTTTTTAATGTCTATATGCTCAAGCCTTTCAGTCTATTGTAAGTCATCCCTACATTCACCAAGATCCTTTTCCATAGTGAATACTGTAGCAAAGTTGTAAGAGGGGTAGGAGAACCTGGAGGTGATGGACGAAACCAGGTGAGGGGGAAGGTGGGTGGGTGAGGGCTGGATGATGAAGTTAGAAGCTGGAAAGGGATAGGTGGAAAATGCAAATGGCAGAAGAATGAATCCGACAGGATAAAGCTGCGGAGCATGGAAGAAAGGGAAAGAGGAGGGGAAGGAGAGAGAACTAATAGGCAGGTGAGGAGAAGAGAATGGGTGAGAGAGTAACCAGAAGGAAATGGAATAGAGACAAGGAGGGAGGGGGGAGAAGTTACCAGATGTTGAAAAATAGATGTTCATGCCATCACGTTGGAGGCTACCCAGAAGGAATATGAATGGATTCCCCTTCTCCCTGAGTCTGGCCTCATGGCAATAGAAGAGGCCGTAGACAAACGTGTGAGAATGGGAACAGGAATTCGAATTGAAATAGTTTGCCACTGAGAAATTCTGCCTTTAGCAGCAGACAGAGCAAAGGTGTTTAACAAAGTGGTTTCCCAATCTGAGTCTGTAGAGGAGGCTGCAACAAGAGCACCAGATACAATAGATGACTGCAACAGGCTCACAGGTGAAATATTTCCTCACCTGGAAGGACTTTTTGAGGCCCTGAATAGTGGCGAGGGAGGAGGTATAGGGGCAAGAGTAGCTCTGTTTGAAAGGATAAGTGTCAGGAGGGAGATCAGTGGGAAGGGACAAGTGGACAAGGGAGAGAGCAGAGAGTGGAAGAGGAAAATATGAAATTAGTGGTTGGATCCCATTGGTCCTTATGACAATAAACTTGACTTGACACTGTAGACTTAGGAGAGGCCACAGATGCTGGATATCAGCAGCAAGACACACACCTAACGCTGGAGGAAGTTATTGGGTACACTAAGTGAAGATTGAGAGGTTCCAGTATTCCAAGTGTGGTCCAAGTGCTTGAACTCAATCCCTAACTATGAAGGCCAACACAGCATCTGCATTCCCAACAATCCTATCAACTTGCACGGCAACTTTGATGGGCATGGTCACACACCGTTCTTCCACACTGCCAAAGAAAGAGAGCAGTATCAGGTTAAACCTGCCTCGATGCAGAGCAGTTGGAAATGAGATGCTGAGCTGCCGAAGGCCAGTGTTCCGCAGCCAGTTGCACCTCTAGCCGGTAAACACCCGTATCTCAAAGTTCAAAGTACATGTATTATCAAAGTATGCACAGGGTACATCATACAACTTTGAGATCTGTCTCCTTACAGGCAGCCACAAAGCAAAGAAACCCATAAGAAATCTAACAAACACCCGATGTGCAGAGAGAGAAGAAAACAAATCACATAAACAATATTCGGAACAGCATCCGGAACAAAAGTGAGTCCAGACATGCAAATCCCAGAGCAGCCAAAGCCGGCCACTTGTCTAGCCCAAGTAAGTGCTGTTTTTAAAAGTCCAAGCCAGCTCATTATTGCTAGAATAACTAGTCTCAATTCCTAACAAAGTGAGAGATCCTCACTTCAAATGTCAATCGTCCATTTCCCTCCATAAGTGCTGAGTTCCCCCAGCATTTTTTAGACCTTTTCCACAGGTGATTTATTCAGTGATTAGCAAACCGCATGATGTAATATTACAGTATTACTGTATTTCATGCTAGTTACAGTTTCAAATTAAATCACAGTCATCTCTATCCCAACATTGTTAGCATGGAAGTAGAGTGGTTAGCAGAACATAATTAGAACATCAGTGACCTGGCCTCAGTTCTGCTGCTGTCTGTAAAGAGTTTGTACACACACTACTGTGCGAAAGTCTTCAGAGACATTCACTGTATATAGCGAGGGTGCCTAAGGCTTTTGCACAATACTGTAGTAATTTTATGTATTGCACTGTACTGCTGCTGCTGAAAAAAAATCATGACTTGGGTGAGAGATGTTAAACCTGATTCTCTTATGGATCTCAATTGTGGACTGAGAGTGGGAAGGGGGCAGGGAGAGGGGAATCATAGTTAGGAAAAGGGGAAGGGAGAGGGGAGGGAGTGGGAAGCACCAGAGGGACATTCTGCAATGATCAATAAACCGATTGTTTGGAAACAAATAACCTGGTGTGTCCACAACTCCAACCCACCACCCCGAAACTCCTCCTCTGCCTCCTATAGCCTCCCTCCCCCACAGCGCTCCACCCTCACCATTCCCAACACCCTTTGCTCTCACCAGATTTACAAACTTGCTCTCCGCTCCACATTGACAAATACAGTGCTGTGCAGGAGTCGTGGGAAACACACAAAATGCTTCTGTGTGTGCTGCTTAGGATTTCCAGCACCTGCAGATTCTCTTGTGTTTGAAAAGTCTTACGCACCCTAGCTATATGTATGTGCCTAAGACTTCTGCACAGTGCTGTGGATTCTCCCCGTGACCGTGTGGGTTTCCTCCCACGTTCCAAAGATGTGCGAGCAGAGGTAGTGAGTTGTGGGCAGGCTACGCTGATGCTGGAAGCCTGGTGACTCTTGTAGGCTGCCCACTAGCACAACTTCAGACTGCGCCTGTCATTAATGCAATTCATTCTATGTTCCCATGTTTCAATGCAGATGCGACAAAGTTAATTTCTCTTTAAATCTCTGTATCCAGATTGCACTGGAGCCACAGCAAGGCCTGGGATTCCTACAGCTTTTAATGTTTTTTTGTTCTAGCTTCCAGCACCTGCACTCTCGTGCTCATCAGAACTGGCAGCTGGGAAGAAGCTAGCACGATCGGAGAACAGGAGGGCTGTTTAAACTGTACATGACTTTACTGAGAGAGCTGTGAACTGGGTAAGCAATCACGCGGGGCTAATGAACAAAGAGGAGAGAGTGGCTGAACCCTCGGTGTACCGATCCTCTTTCCCTACACAGTGGATTTGCTCGAAGACAACCCGAATTCCAGGGATGCACTCCTTCCTCTTCACTGCCCCTCATTTATCATCGGTGGCACATGGACGGCTGCCGTAACAAAGCACTGTCAGTGCAGGGGGATTACTGCAGCACTGGAAGATCTAACAAATGAGTTGCATTTACTTCTGTCGCATTCCATTCAAATCAATGGACTTGGCAGCTTCGGGGAGCAGCAGAGATACACAGCAGGGGAGCCACAATCTGCTGCTGGATTAGTAACCAGTGGGGGGGACCAGTTCTCCATCAGTGGGCCCAACTCTGACCTCAGGGTGCATCCTCCCTCAGCCCTCACTACCCCCTCTTCACTCTCCACAGCACCCTAACACCTCCCATCACCCTCCCTCAGCCCTCACTACCCCCTCATCACCCTCCACAGCACCCTAACACCTCCCATCACCCTCCCTCAGCCCTCACCACCCCCTCACCAGCATCCTAATACCTCCCCTCACTCTCCCTCATCGCTGACACCTCTCCCCAGACTCATTCAGTCCTGTTACCTGACCTCAGCCCTCACAACCCCTCACCTTCCCTCATCTCTGACCCCTTCCTTCATCCTCCCTCATCTCTGACCCTTCCCCTCACCTTCATTCATTCTCCTTCAACCTCTGACCCTCACCCCTCATTCTCCCATTACCCTGACCCCTCTGACCCTCCATCATCTCCGACCACTCCCCTCACCTTCCCTCATCTCTGACCGTCCCTCATTCTCCCTCAGCCTCCGACCCTCACCCCTCATTCTCCCATTACCCTGACCCCTCTGACCCTCCATCATCTCCGACCACTCCCCTCACCTTCCCTCATCTCTGACATCATCCCTCATTCTCCCTCAGCCTCTGACCCTCACCCCTCATTCTCCCATTACCCTGACCCCTCTCACCCTCTGTCATCCCTGACCCCCAGCCCTCACTTTGCTCCACGTTGGGCTGTGCGTGGAGTGGTTCCAATTGCACTATTACAGGAAGGATGTGGAGGCTTTGCAGAGGTTAACCAGGACACTGCCTGGATTAGAGGGCATGTGATATCACAGAACATCGAACCATATAGCACAATACTAAATAAAGAACAATACGGACCCTTCAGCCCACGATGCTGTGCTGACCTCCCAACCCACTCCATGACCAATCGAACTCTTCCCCCCAGCATAGTCCCCCATTTACCTTTCATCCATTTGCCTATTAACGAGTCTCTTAACTGTCCCTATTGTATCTGTCTCTCCCACCACCCTCTATGTAAAAATAAAAACCTCACTCTGACAATCCCCTTTGTACTTTTATCCAATCACCTTAAAATTCTGTCTGAGGCCTCCGCCGGTCAGGGTCAACCATGAATGTTGCATCCTCGTTGTCTAGATACGCAAGCCTGGGCAGTACGACATGGAGAGCAGGCTCCCCCCCCTCTCCACGCATCTGATGAATCAAAAGGGTTGGCAGAGAAAGATATGGTTTGGAACCTGCAGCATTGCAGGACTTGGCAGTCAGTGTGGAACACAATGTAGGACTGCCTTAGGGACTCCAGCTCAATACTTTTCCCTCAGGGTTTATTCCCGAAGCCTTCCCCATGAGTGGGTATGGTGGCAAGGCAGCAGAGGTTTCAGATCAGAGTTTTCCTTCTCCTAGGTGAGCTGTCAACCACAGCTGATGAGCCCCATCTGCCCAAAACCTTAAGATTATGTCCTCTTGTATTTGTCGTTTCCAGCCTAGGGAAAAAAGCATTAACTGTCCACTGTCTGTGTCTCATAACATCTTGGTGCACCTCTGTCAAGTCACCTCTCATCCTCCTTCTCTGCACAGAGAAAAGCCCTAGCTCACTGAAACTTTCCTCAAAAGACATGGTCTCTAATCCAGGCAGCAGCCTGGTAAACCTCCTCTGAATGAATGATCTGATAGAGATCTTTAAGAGGCTCCTAAGTAGGCAGAGTATGGAGGGATATAGACCTTGTGCAGACAGGAGGTGTCTGCACAACATTGAGGGCTGAAGGGCCTGTTCCAGTATTCTATGTTCGGCTGTCCTTCCACAATCTAATTCTGAACATGATCGCTCCTGACTCTGAATACGGGGGCTTTATCCAAGCCTGTAGGACTCTAATCTCCCTCAGAAACTTCTGTCTGTCTCATTCCCTCTCAGAAACAACAGTCAATGACCAAGTCTTCATTCATTGGTCCTGTGGACTGACTTCAAACTTAATTTCCTAATATTTCATCAGAGCACTCTTTGAACAATTTAGTGGATTGTTGAGGATAGATCTACCCCAGCTCACAGTTCCTCACTCTCGACCACTTGGACCAGCTTTCACAGGTACAGTTTCTCCATGATTTGTCCTATGAGACCTTGGAGTTGAGAGGGGTAATAAATCGGATGGAATGAATGACCCAATTCTGCTCCTATGTCTTAAAGTTTGAATGAAATTTGATTGAATTTATTTAAATCTTACATCCATCCCACAACACGAGGGAGTAAAAATATTTGCATTGTGACTCCATTGCAACATACAGACATGTGAATTTAAAAGTTTAATGGCTTGTAGAAAGAAGCTGTCCCGTAACCTGTTGGTTCTGGCTTTAATGCTGCGGTTCTGTTTGCCAGACTGAAGCAGCTGAAACAGTTTATGGTCGGGGTGACTGGTGACCCAGTGATCTTCCAGACCTTCCTTCTGCACCTGCTGCTGTAAATGCCCTCAATGGAGGGAAGTTCATGTTCACGATGCTCTGGGCTGTCCGTACCACTCTCTGCAGTGCCCGGCAATCAATGTTGGTGCATTTCCCGTACCAGGTAGTGATACAGCCAGTCAGGATGCTCTCAACAGTGTCCCTGTAGAAGGTCTTGAGGATTTGGGGGCTCATGCTGAACTTTTTCGGTCGCCTGAGGTGGACGAGACACTTGTGCTTTTTTTTGCCAGAAAGCCGGTGTGTGCAGTCCAGGTGAGATTGTCAGTGATGTGTAGACTGAGGAACTTCAAACTACTCACCCTCTCAACTGCAGACCCATTGAAGTTGACTGGGGCGAGCTTGTCTTCATTCCTCCTGTAATCCACAATCAGCTCTTCTGGTTTTGGACACTGAGGGAGAGGTTGTTATCCTGGCACCACCGTGTCAGGGTGCCAACTTCACCTATGTAGATTGTCTCCTCACCGCTAGACGTAAGGCTGACTAAATTAAATGGTAGTTGCACAAGTTGGAGATTTTTCATTACTAGAGCTGGAAAACTAAGGAGATGAAGCACTAATTATGATTTTTAATAAAATCCCACACTTGAATCAACACTTGTGTGACCTTTTCTCAATCTCTTCGAATATTCGCATGAGTCAAAGGATTATGCTTGTAAGTACTAATTAAATCATCTATCGCGCCCAGTGTGTTCTCTGAATCAGGGATTCCTGTTGCCAGGTTCATGTTATTTCCCTGTTAATCTTCCGCCTTTGTCCGGAGCAGAGATAGTAAAAACTGCCAAGAGGATTGCTAGGGTCTCCCTTCCTCTCCTATTTGTGACATTCACCAAAAGCATTGCAGATAAAGGGCCCGAAACATTGTTCCTATCACCCATTCCAAAATCTCTTTGACTCGCTACCTACCGTCAGGAAGGAGGTTCAGGAGCATCAGGACGAGGACTGACAGACTGGGTAACAGCTTCTTCCCTCAGGCTGTGAGACTAACGACTACCCTGCCACCACCAA
Organism: Hypanus sabinus; assembly: GCF_030144855.1. Classification (NCBI taxonomy): domain Eukaryota; kingdom Metazoa; phylum Chordata; class Chondrichthyes; order Myliobatiformes; family Dasyatidae; genus Hypanus; species Hypanus sabinus. Next base: position 13,929,801 of record NC_082717.1, read on the forward strand.
GGTCTTGTCACTAGGCCAACGAGCTGTTTACTGTATGATGTTTACCTGTGCAGCATGCATTTTGAATTATATTTTATTCACTTATTTATGGTAATATTTTGGTTTATGTTCTGGGTGTGTTATATGTTTTGTGGGTGCACTGTGGTCCCGAGGATTGTTGTTTCATTTGGTTGCATATATGTACAGTCAGATGGCAGCAAATTTGAATTTAAACTTGATGATCTGCCCAGCAATGGGGTCACAGCGACCGAAGAGACTCCTGGACAAGAGATAATAAAGACATACTGGAACAACACAGATAATGGCCCTGGCAAGCCGATCCACCTTCACTAAGAATCCTTTAATTACTTATTGACAGGATACAGATGTTGTCCATATTTATTTTCTGTGCCTGGAGAAGATTGAAGAGGATGTGGGGGCCAAACACAGATGAGTGGGACTAGCTTGTTTGGATATCTTGACCAGTATGGACCAGTTGGGTTGAATATACCTCCTCACTTTGATTTCCCACATTCTGCTGGTCTTCTACCTCTCCTACTCCCTTCCCAAACCCATCACCTCTCTCCGGTTCCCCACCTCCTTCCCTTTATTCTATGGTCTACTCTCCTCTTCTCTCAGGTCCCTTCTTCTTCAGCTCTTCACTGCTTTCACTTATCACCGCCCCCTAGCTTCCTCACATCATTCCCTGTCATCTACCCTCTCCCACCCAGCTGGCTTCCCCCTCACTTATTCACCAGGTCAGTATGTCCACTTCACTCCACTTCACCCTACCATTTTATTCTGGCTTCCTTTCTAGTCCTGGTGAAGGGTCTTGGTCCGAAACATCGACTGCTTGTTCCTGTCCACGTTTCTGGTCTTGATGAGGTTCCTGCAGCATCTTGTGTGTTACTCAATATTTCCCACATCTGCAGAATCTCTTGTGTTTGGAAAACTATAATAATGATTTGTGCCCTGTTGTTGCCTGGGACCAAGAGTAAGGAAGGACCCAAGGTTTGATCAATTTAAATGCCAGACTTCATCGGAAAGGTCAAGTGTAGGCTGAATCAAGCTGGTGGCCCCTGGGCCCAACAGCACATCAGATGACAGGGCCTGGATCTGAGAACAAGGAAAAACCCAAAGTTTGGGCAATGGGCCAGATTGAAAAGATCAAGGTTTCAGGCCGGAGGCGAGGTTCAGCTGGCTGCTCCACGAAACTTACTTGTCTCTGCGCAGAACGTGGGCTGTGGCCTGCAACTAATGGGTTCCTGAATTGGCTGCAGTGATGACCGGCTTCGTGGCTGTGAAGTCACTTTCATGAACTTCAGTTCTGAAAGGTATCTGCTTGTGTTTATTGTTTGCATGACTTGTTTTTTTCTGCACATTGAATGTTAGACAGTCTTCGTTTAATAGTTTCTGTTGGGTTTCTTTGTTTTGGGGCTGCCTGTAAGGATGTGAACCTCAAAGTTGTATAAAGTATACGTACATTGATAATAAACATACTTTGAATTTTGAATGATGTTGTTGCAGGAGAATGAATGTATTCCAGCTCACACTCACCTGCTGTGCTTTAGAAATGGAATAAAACATATTGACATGCAGTACTGGAAATGCACCTACCCTTTGGAAATAAATGCTGTTTTATCATGTAGTAACATGCTGTGATATTCCAGCAATCTGAATCAAGCCAGTCAAAGGTATCGCATGCATAGCTCTGCCAGCACCTGCTCGCCTGCAGATGAGTTGAATTATAAAAGATGCACATCTTTGAAAACAGTGTTTACTAACATACCCCAATTCTCTTACAGTGCAGGCTGCCCAGTAGAAATGTCTCAGGGTAAAGTGATGAGAAAGAGGGAAAGGCATCAGAATAAAAAGTATTTTGCATCAGTCTTCACTGTGGAAGACATTAGCAGCGTGCCTGATGTTGTAGTGTGTGAAGGAAGAGAAGTGGATGCAGTTACTATTACAAGGGAGAAGAGTATGAACTTGTCAAAAAGTTCATCCAGATGAACTGCACCCTAGAGACAAGTTCTGAAAGAAGTGGGGGTAGAGATTGTGGAGACATTAGTAATGATCTTTCAAAAATCATTGGGCTCTGGTATGTTGCCAAAGGACTGGAAAATTGTAAATGTCATTCCACTCTTTAAGAAAGGAGGAAGGCAGCAGAAAGGAAATTATAGACCAGTTAGCCTGACCACAGAAGTTGTTGGGATCAATTGTTAAGGATGAGGTTTTGGAGTACTTGGTGACATTGGACAAGATAGGACAAAGTCAGCATGGTTTCCTTAAGGGGAAATCTTGTCTGACAAATCTGTTGGAATTCTTTGAGAAGACTACAAGTAGGACGGATAAAGAAGATGCAGTGGATGTTGTATATTTTGTCTTTCAGAAGGCCTTTGACAAGGTGCCACACATGAGGCTGCTTACTAAGTTAGGAGCCCATGGTATTACAGGAATGTTTAGAGCATTGGCTGATTGGTAGGAGTGGGAATTAAAGGTTTCTTGTCTGGTTGGCTGCCAGTGACTAGTGGTGTTCCACAGGGGTCAGTGCTGGGACCACTTCTTTTAACGCTGTGTAGAAATGATTTAGATAATGGAATAGATTACTTTGTTGCCAAGCTTGCAAATGGTACAAAGATTGATGGAGGGGCAGGTAGTGTTGAGGAAACAGGTAGGCTGCAGAAGGACTTAGACAGATTAGGAGAATGGGCAAGAAGGTGGAAAATGGAATTCGATGTTGGAAAAAACAAGGCCATGCACTTTGGTAGAAGGAATAAATGTGGACTATTTTCTAAACGGGGAGAAAATCCAAAAATCAGAGATGCAAAGGGACATCGCAGTGCTTCTGCTGAACACCTGAAGGTTCACTTGCAGATTGAGTCAGTGGTGAGGAAGGTAAATGCAGTGTTAGCATACATTTCCAGAGGTCTTGAATACAAGAGCAGGGATGTGATGCGAAGACTTAAAGGCACTGGTGAGTCCTCACTTTGAGCATTGTGAACAATTTTGGGTTCCTCATCTGAGAAAAGATGTGCTGGTATTAGAGAGGGTCCAGAGGCGGTTCACAAGGATGATTCTGGGAATGAAAGGGTTATCATTTGTGGAACATTTTATGGCTCTGGGTCTGTACTCTCTGGAATTTAGAGGGACGAGGGGGGATCTCATTGAAACTTTCGAGTGTTGAAAGGCCCAAACAGAATAGATGTGGAAAGGATGTTTCCCATGGTGGGGGAGTTTAGGACAAGAAGGCACAGCCTCAGGATAGAGGACAGAGATGCTGAGAAATTTCTTTAGCCAGAGAGTGGCGAATTTGTGGAATTTGTTACTGCAGGCAGCTGTGGAGGCAGGTTGTTGGCTGTACTTAAGGCAGCGATTGATGGCTTCTTGGTTAGACATGGCATCAAAGGTATTGAGAAAGCTGGGAAGTGGGGCTGAGAAGGGGACCAAAGGATCAGCCATGATTGAATGGCAGAGTGGACTTGATGGGCCAAATGGCCTAATTTTGCTCCTATGCCTTATGGTCTTATGGTCTTTCCAGCCTTGATGAAAGGTCTCGACCTGAAATGTCATCTGTTTACTCTTTTCCATAGATGCTGCCTGACCTGCTGAGTTCCTCTAGCATTTTGTGTGTGTTGCTATGTGAAATATATTACCTCAGTGCTTCAGCAACACACACAAGATAATGGAGGAACTCAGCAGGTCAGCCATCATCTATAGTGTGGAATAAACAGATGATGTTTCAGTCGGATGGGTGAGGTTACAGGGACAATGACAGCAGCATCACAGGAGCATCTCAAATTATAGGTATAGACAACACACAGAATGTAAAGTAGGTAAATTAGACATAAATTATACAAGATAGTCAAGAGGGAAAAAAATAAGACTGTGCGAATACAAGAAAGAGCAGAAATATGATGTATTCAAAGACATTTCCATGGTAGGTCTATAATTCTCAATTGATGATTGATGCCACTTCCTTGACATAGTACCTCCTGTATGGTGGGGAGTGTTGGCCCATCATAGACTGGAAGTGTCGGTAACTCTCTGCAGCCTCTTGCCTTCCTGTGTGTTGGAAGTCCCTTATGAGGTTATGATGTGACAGTTAATAGTTCACTTCTGCTGCTGTCTATAAGGAGTTTGTACATTCTCCCAGGACCACATGGGTTGCCTCTTATTCAAAGACGTACGGTTAGGTTTAGTAAGTTGTGGGCTGCCCCCAGCACATCTTGGACTGTGTTGGTCATTGACGTATAAAAGGACACATTTCATTGTATTTTTCAAATGAAGTTAATCTTTAAATCTTTAATCTCACTCAAGTACCTCGCTAAAACAGGGGATATCAGTGTTGCCAGGCAGGGGTTAATAATTGGCACACTTGGCTCGGAATCAAAGATCACAGATTCAAGGACCCCTCCACCAGCAGTCAAGGTAAAATGCAGGCAGGCAATTCAATGCGTTCCTTTGACTTTTGGCAAAGAAGCAACCTGTTATCAAGATGCTCAGCCGATTTCCTCGAAAAGATAGAAGCCAGTAAATCATAGGAATCCACAGATCAGTAACTTGTCTTGTAGAACCTTTGAGTGCGTAATCAGGTGGTGGTGTCTGCCTGTAGCACAACAGCAATAATGCCTCACACCCTGAATTACTTCGGCATGTTGGAAAAAGTGATGCTTACAAATACATATTATTTCTTTCCAGACCCATTATAGAATCATAAAGTCATACAACATCGAAGCAAGTTCTTAGACCCACTGTATCCATGGCAACCATTAACTACTTATTTGAACTAATCCCATTAGGTCTCTAATCCTGAGTAACACACACAGACTGCTGCGGGAACTCAGCAGGTCAGGCAGCATCTATGGAGTTGACATTTTAGGCCTAATCCTTCTTTTTGAGTTCCTCCTGCATTTTGTCTGGGCTACTCTGGATTTCCAGCATCTGCAGAATCTCTTGGGTTTAGGCCAAAATGCGCAAAAATGAAATATTTTAAAAATGTTATACTTCTGTACAGGTGCTACAAATTTTTGTACATTGAGGCTGTTCCGGGTCAAATTTGACCTGTATCTTTTGAAATTGATTTTAGATTTATACATTCTAAATAGATCTGTGGTTCAAAATTTGGTATAGACACTTGCAATGAGGGGAGTCTTGGGCTGGGTCAAAATTGACCTGGACCATACTGTGAAGGTATAGAATATGAACAGTGTGTAAGGGTTAACTGTAAGGGAGTATTCTGGAATTATGCAAACATGGTCAATATTAATTCAAATAAAAATCAGTCTTCGGTTCATAATGAGGGTAGTAAATTGCAAGCAGTAAACTGAAGTTAAAAGCATGCTTTTGCACTGTCAGTGGAGCATAACTGGTCCATGGTCTAAGAGATATGGTTTGCAAAATGGTGACCACAAGACATACACAGATGCCTCTAACAAATATTAAGACAATGGGGTTGTGTTAATCGGCTTGCACAAACCAGGCAACATGGCTAAGTTACTTGCACCATTGTGACTTAGTTCAATCTGGCAGATGGATGTTGTCACTTAGCATTTCAAACGTGGACACAATATAGGCAATCAATAGTTTATTATGTACTTAGGATATTTGTGTTCTCAGAGACTGCCCTGATAACACAAATTTTGGGCATCAGAATTTATTTCCCCTGAAGCTTTCAGACTATTTGAGTGACAAAGGTGTATGAACATTCATAGGCGTCTCTCACTGTAGATATGTAATTCAAAAGAAAACATTGTCAACCCAAAATATTGTAGGAAACAATGTTATTGTAACCATTGAAATTGTATTGAATCTTCTCTGATTTCCAGAGTATAGAAGTGAGGGTGCCTGCAGAAGAATGCCTGCTTGCTGTGATGAATAAAGATTTCTGTATCACCAGCTTCAGTGTCTCTCTGGTGACTTTGATCACAACATTAGTGTGTCGTGTGAATGTTACGCTGGCACTGGAAACATGGAGGCATTTGTGTGCTGCCCCCAGCACAATCCTCGTACTGCAATGGTCATTGAAACAAATGTCACATTTGTCTTTATGCTTTGATGTGACAAATAAAGCTAATCTCTCCATTTTTTTTCTGTTGCATCTCCAGCCATGAGTTCAACCTTTTCTACAAACAATGGTCAATTTCTTTATCCCACCATGATAAATCCTGCTCTGCATTAGAAACTGAAGGATGATGGGGAAGGAATTCAGCTTTGGTTGTGAGCATTACCTATAACTGATCAGTTTAACTCAGCTCCCCCTCACTGGGTTCCCTGAAGTTGGGTATTAGTCATTTCAAGAGTTTGTAATGGTATCAGTCTCAAAGTATAAACCCATCATTATTATGTGCCATGTCATATGCTGTGGGAAATCATGGTCTATGACCATGACAGTTGGTCCCCTGACTTGGTGTGTCTGGGTAGTCTTGTTTTGTCTGGTGGGTGTGGAGCTCCTTTCCGGGAAACACGCTAAGATGGTAGCGCGATATTAATATGCAGCAGCCTCTCCGGACTCTGGATTTGGGAATTACCAAACATTATGTGGATTTTCTGGTGTAGTCTGTTTTGTCGTGTGCTTTTGTGATATCATTCTGGAGGAACGTGGTCTAATTTTTTAACTGCATTGCATTTGTGGTTTCTAAATGACAATAAAGTGAAACTGAACTGAACTGACTGTTCTTGGCAAACTTTTCTACAGAAGTGGTTTGCCATTGCCTTCTTCTGGGCAGTGTCTTTACAAGACAGGTGACCCTAGTCATTATCAACACTCTTCAGAGACTGCCTGACTGGCGTCAGTGGTCACATAACCAGGACCTGTGATATGCATCAGCTGATCATATGACCTGCTCCCATGGCTTCACGTGACCCTGATTGGGGGCTAAGCAGATGTTACACCTTGTGCAAGGGTGACCTGCAGGCTGGCGGAGGGAAGGAGCGCCTTACACCTCCTTTGGCAGAGAAGTATCTCCACCCCACCACCCGTCATGTGCAACATTATTATTATATTCTGAATATAATGTTAGTTTAAGTATAGCTCTTAAAACTGGTATAATTCAGGGATATAAAGGAGAATGTTGATACTATTTAGCAGATTTAAACAATGTTTTCACACCAAAGACTGAGAACTGTTCTGGGCAGAGAATGTCCTCTCCCCTCACCACTTTGTAGAGGGTCTCTCAGTCAAAGATACCATCCTCCATTCACCTCTTTAGGCCTGCCACAGTAAAAGGAAATGTTCTGTGAGATTCCCAGTCCCCGGGAAATTTTTAGAAATGAACGGAGACTCCAGCTGTTCTGGGTACAGTTGGAAAGGGCAGATATTCAGTGGCGGCAGAGAGTGACGGGAATGCTAGGATTGGGGGGAGTGAGGGGCACTAAAAGTAACTGAAGGGAACTGGGAATGGGGAGAGAAAGGCCAGAGTTAGTGTGAAGCTTTTGGTATTAAAATGGAACTTTCCTTCTCCCTGTCAGGTAACAGACACAAAGCATAACCATTTTATTAAAGAGACTTGCTGGAAACCATGAAATTCAGCAACAGGTTACTTATATTTCCATGGAAACAGGCCCTTCAGCCCATCTGGTCCATCCCAACCAAGATTCCCATCTAAGCTGGTCACATTTTCCGCATTTGCTCCATTTCCCTCTAAACTTTTCCTATTCATTTTAAATGTTATTGTACCACTTCCTCTGACTGCTCATTCCATCACTCTCTGGATGAAAAACTGCCCCTCAGGTTCTTACTAAACGTCTCCCTTCTCAACTGAAACCTAAGGTCTCTCAATCTTCATTGCCAACCTTGGACCATGTGTATTGACCTTTTCTATCCCACCTCCCCATGATATACACACAACAATATTATCACCCCTCATTTTCCTTTGCTCCAATGAAAAATGTCCCAACTTGCACAAACTCTCTCCATGTCTCAGTGCCTCAAATCCCTGCAACATTCTCAAATCTCTTCTGCACTCTTTCCAGCTCAATGGCATCTTTCCTGCCACAGGATGGCCAACACAGAGCACAAATATTCCCTCACCATCACCTTGTCACACTATTGTAACAGCTCGGTGTAACACTGTTACAGCAGCAGCTGCAATAGATCAGGGTTTGATTCTCGCCACTGTCTGTGAGGAGTTTGTACACTCTCCCCGTGACCACGTGGGATTCCTCCAGACGGTCTGGCTTCCTCCCACATTCCAGAGATGTGTGGGTTAGGGTAAGTAAGTTGTGGACATGCCATATGGGCACTGGAAGTGTGGTGAAACTTGCAAGCTGCCCCCACTGATTTGATTTGACACAGGCTCTGGTGAGAGAGAGCCTGTCTGAGATGCCGAAGAGCTGGGTTATCGACTGTAGCTTTTGATGGACACTAGATCAAGGTCTCTTTAAGGTCTTTTGCTGTTGCTTGCCTGATGTGGGGAGGGGAAGGGCTGATACCTCTGCTGCTGCTTGTGAGTGGGAGGGGGAGGGGGTCTTTGGGATTCTGATGTCCCTATCATTCATTCTTTGGGGGTTTCTTGTGTCACGGATGCTTCTGTGTAGAGTAAGAATTTCAGGCTGCGTACTGTATACATTTTCTGATACTAAATTGAACCATTTGAACCATTCAATGCTTTTCCTGATAGGTTCAATGTGCATGTGACAAATAAAGCTGATCTTTAAATCTAATCTTTAACATAGCACCCCTGCTTCTACACTCATGACTGATGAAGGTAGGTGTGTCACTCTGTCTTCAGCATGTAGCACACTTACTTAACAAGTGCCCTAATGCTTCGGAGCACATTCTGATGCTGCCGTGCCAATATACTAGACAGGCCGCCAGAAGCTTGGCCTGAGGTTTTAGGGAGTAGCTAGGTGTTAAAGCAGGCCAAGTGTACACAGAGCCCAGGCCATCAAGGACGGATCAGTAACTTGCCAAGGTCGGAGCATACTGGAGTCTCGAGTCCAGTGGGGAGGGGAGAGACCATGGGCAGGAAGGACAAAGGATTAAAATCGGTGTGAAAGGATGCTGGGAGGGAGCTGATACAACTCAACAGTGCTGGATGATCAGACTTGGCTCGGGGCGTGACAGGAGCTGAGGAGCAGGAGTTAGTTGTCATTGTCCAACTCTTCAGGGGCGGCCACGTCCAGCCCAGAACCATAAAGAACCTGAAACCTCAAAGAAACCAAGGTACTGAAAGGCACGCGTGTCTGCTAGTGGCTTACGGAGAAGATACGTCATGTCCATGCTGATCTGGGCTCAATGGCCATTTACAACCATCGGAAGCACAGTATGATGAGCGTTACAAGTGTGTGCACAGGAAGTGTGACACTTGAGGAAAGAGGTAGGAAGTTTGATGCTTGAGGTGCGAGGTAGGAAATGTGACACTTGAGGTATGATAGACGGAGGGTGACTCAGGAAATGCAACGCAGCCTTAGCTGAGTTGTTCCCTTCCAAGCTGAAGTGAGATTATCCAATTTTTCCCTGGTTGTTTTCCATGGAAAATTCCCTTTATTTCACTAAAGGTTAATATCTAAATATTCTGATTATATCATATTGAAGCCTCTAGCAGTAATGCCTCTAATCTCTCAAAGAGATCAGAATTGCCTTGTGACATTGGTCTTGTCTCTTTATGGAGCTCATCTAATCTTAATTAATTATTAATAGCTCCTTTGCATTCTCCCAGTTTTTTGGGGAGATGTTTGCAAGTCATCACTTGAAGGCATAGTCTGAGTTTGCCAGACTGCTCTCACCTACGTGACGGAGATCAGTGAATCTGGTCTGCTTGGGTACGGGCGGGAGTGGTTTGGGGAGTGTGATCCTGCATCGACAATCTCCTCAGACATCACAAGTAGATGCTCAGAGTACGTCAGTTCCAGTCGGTTTACAGTCACACACTCCCCTTCCCTGACGCAAATAACGAGAGACACAAGAGAGCGCAGATGCTGCAAGCAAACTGCTGGAGGAAATCAGTAATGGTAAGGGGGTTCTTAATTCCTGATGCAGAATCTCAGGAAAGACAGTGAAGACTCAGTGGGCTGAAGAGCCTAATTTTACTCCTCTGTCTTATGATCCAGATGGCAGGATGGAGTTACACCACCAAAGGAGGTGAAAGGCACTCCTTCCCTCCGCTGGTCACCCTTGGACTAGGTGAGCACCCACTTTGCCCCCAGATCAGTCACATGAAGCCATGGGAGCAGGTGGTGGATGGTTGTATGAGCTGCTGGTGCACATCACAATGGCTAGGGTCACCCATCTTGTAAAGTGCGTTGCCCAGAAGCAGGCAATGGCTAACTACTTCTGTCAAAGAATTTACCAAGAACAGTCATGGTCATGGAAAGACCACGACCGGCCATGACATATGACAAATCACATGATGATGTCTTCTGGTCTCAGTCGGAAATGTCGCTAGCGCCTTTCACCCCACAGATGCTGCTCAACCCGCTGAGTTCCTCCAGTAGACTGTCAATTGGGAAGATTAACCCTGCCTTGTTTTCCAGAACTACATTCAGCTTCTGAGGAATTAAACCAGCGACACTCCCCAGTTAAACTGGATTCACAGACGCACACAGATGAAAACTGTCCAAACACTGTCAGTGCACGCATTTGTGATGACTCAACTGCTTTCATGAAGAATTTTGCAGAATACATAGCAGCCAAGCAAGTTAATCTGCCTATCTGGTGTGAATATCTTTAACGAACTCAAGTGCAGGAATCACAGAGTCTTCGGCAGTTAAAATAAAACTAAAGATTTAGAGTCATAGAGTACAGCACAGAAATAGGCCCTTCAGCCCACCTGGGCCATTTATTACAGAAATTAATAAGATAAAACTAACAAGAACTGAAGCAAACTGTACAGAATCTTGATGAACAGTGATCACTGATGATACACAGAAGAATTCCCCTTGCAGAGGGAGGTACAGAGGGTCCGGTTCTGTAACTTAGCGATCAGGATTGTGGGAATGATGATGTTAAACGCTGAGCTTATGGTCAATGAACAGCATCCGAACATAGGTGTTTGTATTGTCCAGGTGGTCTAAAGCTGTGTGAAAAGCCACTGAGATTGCATCTGCCATACACCTATTGTGGCGATAGGCAGATTGCAATGGGTTCAGGTCCTTGCTGAGGGGTTCATTCTGGCTATGACTAACACCTCAAAACATTTCATCACCATAGATTTGAGTGCTATGGGGCGATAGTCATTAAAGCAGACCACTCTATTCTTTTTAGGCATTGCTGTAATTGTTGCCTTTTGAAGCATGTGGGACTTCTGGCCTTAGCAGTGAGAGGTTGAAAATGTCCTTGAATACTCCCACCAGCTGGATGGCACAAGTTTTCAGAGACTCACCAGGTACTCCACTGGGGCCTTCTGCCTTGCGAGAGTTCTTAAGGACATCGGCCTCTGAGACAGAGATCACAGGGTCACCGGGCGCTTCACAGCTGTAGTTATATTCTCCCTTTCAAAGCAGGCATAGGAAGCATCGAGTTCATCTGGTAGTGAAGCATCGCTGCCATTCGTGCTATTGGGTTTCACTTTGTAGGAAGTAATATCCTGTAAACCCTTCCAGAATCCAACCTCCAACCTCACTCGGCATTGTCTCTTTACCCTTGAAATAGCTCTCTGCAAGTCATAACTGGTTTTCTTGTACAGACCTGGGTTACCAGACTTAAATGCCACAGATCTAGCTCTCAGCAGACTACAAACCTCCTGGTTCATCCCCAGCTTTTGCTTTGGGAATGTACTGCAAGTTTTCATAGCACACAGATTTTAATGAAGTTGTTGACAACTGTGGTGCACTGATCCAGATTCAGAGATAAATTCCTGAACAGTCCAGTCCACCAATTCAAAGCAGTCCCATAGGCGCTCCTGTGCTTCCCTTGTCCAAACCTTCTTGGTCCTCCCTACTGGTGCTGCAGTCTTCGGTCTCTGCCTACACTCAGGGAGTAGAAGTACAGCCAAGTGATCAGACTTCCGAAGTGAGGGCGTGGAATAGCACGGTATAAAAAGAAAACTATTCAAGGATAAAGCATACACACACATGACACCTGTTACGGATCCAGCAACAATAAATATATGAGAGAGGTAGGGGTTTTTATAACAAATAAAACATTTATTAAGCACTGAAAAACAAACCCCCAAAAGTAAACAAATCACTAACGTAACCGGAAATCAGCTGCTGTGCGGCAGCTTAAGCAGTTCTTAAAGCGATGTTGCAAAAACAGTTCTTCATAGTACTGCAAAAGTTCAAAATGCTTACAGTCCATTTAAGGGAGAGACTTTTTAAGATGATTTAAATTCTCTTCCACGTCGTCACGCTGAAGTTCCAAATCGAACTTTTCCCACAAAGAATATACGAAGATGGAAAAATGAAATGGCTTAAAGGCACTGACCTTTCCTTTACAACACTGTTCCCAATCCTTTCTGCTATTCACAGGAATTAACACGGGGACAGACAATGAATTCCTTCTGAATGAGGATCAAACAAGGTCGAACCTGTTTCACAGTTGAAATCGACTTTCCTCGATCTTTTAACTCCCGAACTCCGATCTTCACTCTCCACTGATTCTTAAATAGCAGTATTGTAAAGAAACTGCTGGCAATGACCTTTTAAACTTTAGGCATTAAATAAATCTCCATCTTTCAACCTAAACTGCGTCATAACATTAAATCACGCAGTGGCATGAAGTCACATGGCAAATCCAGACTTGAACTGCCCCTCCTCACAGGGAGGGGTCCTCCTTTTATACCCTGTAAAAAGAACCTGTCACATGACCTCTACTGGTGGGAAAATGACGTCACTCTACCATCACAAGACCATTAACTCAAGTCCAGTACAGCTTCAACACCTGTCATGTGACAAGTACACCACTGTCATGTGCCACGGGTACATAACACACCAAAGACAACATGTGCCCACCACGGATAACGAGCACCCACTATGGACAACACATACCCACCAAGGACAACATATACCCACCAAGGACAAAGCATATCCACCAAGGACAACGCATACCCACCAAGGACAAAGCATATCCACCAAGGACAATGCGTACCCACCATGGACAACGTGTATCCACCACGGATAACGAGCACCCACTATGGACAACACATACCCACCAAGGACAACATATACCCACCAAGGACAAAGCATATCCACCAAGGACAACGCATACCCACCAAGGACAAAGCATACCCACCAAGGACAACGCGTACCCACCATGGACAATGCGTACTCACCAAGGACAACGTGTACCCACCAAGGACAAAGCATACCCACCAAGGACAACGCGTACCCACCATGGACAACGCGTACCCACCATGGACAACGTGTACACACCACGGACAACGTGTATCCACCACGGATAACGAGCACCCACTATGGACAACGCATACCCACCAAGGACAAAGCATATCCACCAAGGACAATGCGTACCCACCAAGGACAACATGTACCCACCATGGACAACGTGTACACACCACGGATAATGTGCACTCACCATGGACAACACATACCTACCAAGGACAACGTGTACCCACCAAGAACAAAGCATATCCACCAAGGACAAAGCGTACTCAGCAAGTACAACGTGTACCCAACAAAGACAATTTGTACCCATCACGGATAACGTGTACCCACCACGGATAACATGTACACACCAAGGACAACGTGTACCCACCACAGATAGCGTGTACCCACAACGGATAACGTGCACCCACCATGGACAACACATACCCACCACGGACAGCGCGTACCCACCAAGGACAACGTGTACCCACCAAGGACAACATGTACCCACCACGGATAACGTACACCCACCATGGACAACACATACCCACCACGGACAGCGCGTACCCACCAAGGACAACGTGTACCCACCAAGGACAACGCGTACCCACCACGAATAACACGTACCCACCACGGACAACGCATACCTACCAAGGACAACCCGTACCCACCACGAATAACACGTATGCACTAAGGACAACATGTACCCACCATGGACAACGTGTACTCACCACGGGCAACGTGTACCCATCAAGGACAACGTGTACCCACCACGGGCAACGTGTACCCACCGAGGACAACACATACCCACCATGGACAAAGTGTACCCATCAAGGACAACACATACCCACCAAGGACAACACATACCCACCATGGACAATGTGTACCCATCAAGGACAATGCATACCCCCCAAGGACAATGCATACCCCCCAAGGAGAATGCGTACCCCCCAAGGACAATGCGTACCCACCAAGGACAACGCGTACCCACCAAGGACAACGTGTACCCACCACGGGCAACGTGTACCCATCAAGGACAACGTGTACCGATCAAGGACAATGCATACCCCCCAAGGACAATGCATACCCACCAAGGACAACGTGTACCAACCATGGGCAACGTGTACCCATCAAGGACAACGTGTACCCACCACGGGCAACGTGTACCCACCTAGGACAACACATACCCACCAAGGACAACACATACCCACCATGGACAACGCGTACCAACCACAGACAATGTGTACCCACCAAGGACAACACATACCCACCACAGACAATACATACCTACCACAGACAACATGCACCCACCAAGGACAACGTGTACCCATCAAGGACAACGTGTACCCATCAAGGACAATGCATACCTCCAAGGACAATGCGTACCCCCCAAAGACAATGCGTACCCACCACGGGCAACGTGTACCCATCAAGGACAACATATACCTACCAAGGACAACACATACCCACCATGGACAACGTGTTCCTACCACAGACAATGTGTACCCACCAAGGACAACACATACCCACCACAGACAATACATACCTACCACAGACAACATGCACCCACCAAAGACGATGCATACCCACCAAGGACAACGTGTACCCATCAAGGACAATGCATACCTCCAAGGACAATGCGTACCCCCCAAGGACAATGCGTACCCACCACGGGCAACGTGTACCCACCAAGGACAACACATACCCACCACAGACAATGCATACCTACCACTGACAACATGCACCCACCAAAGATGATGCGTACCCACCACGGGCAATGTGTACCCATCAAGGAGAACGTGTACCCATCAAGGACAATGCATACCCCCCAAGGACAATGCATACCCACCAAGAACAACGTGTACCCATCAAGGACAACGTCTACCCATCAAGGACAATGCATACCCCCAAGGACAATGCATACCCACCAAGGACAATGTGTACCCACCAAAGACAACTTGTACCCACCACGGATAACGTGTACCCACCACGGATAACGTGCACCCATCATGGACAACACATACCCACCACAGACAGCGCATACCCACCAAGGACAACGTGTACCCACCAAGGACAACGCGTACCCATCAAGGACAATGCATACCCCCCAAGGACAATGCATACCCACCAAGGACAACGTGTACCCATCAAGGACAATGCATACCCCCCAAGGACAATGCATACCCACCAAGGACAACGTGTACCCATCAAGGACAATGCATACCCACCAAGGACAACGTGTACCCACCAAGGACAACGCGTACCCACGACAAATAACACGTACCCACCACGGACAACACATACCCACCAAGGACAACCCGTACCCACCACGAATAACACGTACCCACTAAGGAAAACATGTACCCACCATGGACAACGTGTACTCACCACGGACAACGTGTACCCCTCAAGGACAACGTGTACCCACCACGGGCAATGTGTACCCACCGAGGACAACACATACCCACCAAGGACAATACATACCCACCATGAACAACGCGTACCTACCACAGACAATGTGTACCCACCCAGGACAACACATACCCACCACAGACAATACATACCTACCACAGACAACATGCACCCACCAAGGACAACGTGTACCCATCAAGGACAACGTGTACCCATCAAGGACAATGCATACCTCCAAGGACAATGCGTACCCCCCAAAGACAATGCGTACCCACCACGGGCAACGTGTACCCATCAAGGACAACATATACCTACCAAGGACAACACATACCCACCATGGACAACGTGTTCCTACCACAGACAATGTGTACCCACCAAGGACAACACATACCCACCACAGACAATACATACCTACCACAGACAACATGCACCCACCAAAGACGATGCATACCCACCAAGGACAACGTGTACCCATCAAGGACAATGCATACCTCCAAGGACAATGCGTACCCCCCAAGGACAATGCGTACCCACCACGGGCAACGTGTACCCACCAAGGACAACACATACCCACCACAGACAATGCATACCTACCACTGACAACATGCACCCACCAAAGATGATGCGTACCCACCACGGGCAATGTGTACCCATCAAGGAGAACGTGTACCCATCAAGGACAATGCATACCCCCCAAGGACAATGCATACCCACCAAGGACAACGTGTACCCATCAAGGACAACGTCTACCCATCAAGGACAATGCATACCCCCAAGGACAATGCATACCCACCAAGGACAATGTGTACCCACCAAAGACAACTTGTACCCACCACGGATAACGTGTACCCACCACGGATAACGTGCACCCATCATGGACAACACATACCCACCACAGACAGCGCATACCCACCAAGGACAACGTGTACCCACCAAGGACAACGCATACCCATCAAGGACAATGCATACCCCCCAAGGACAATGCATACCCACCAAGGACAATGTGTACCCATCAAGGACAATGCATACCCCCCCAAGGACAATGCATACCCACCAAGGACAACGTGTACCCATCAAGGACAATGCATACCCACCAAGGACAACGTGTACCCACCAAGGACAACGCGTACCCACGACAAATAACACGTACCCACCACGGACAACACATACCCACCAAGGACAACCCGTACCCACCACGAATAACACGTACCCACTAAGGACAACATGTACCCACCATGGACAACGTCTACTCACCACGGACAACGTGTACCCACCAAGGACAACGTGTACCCACCAAGGACAACGCGTACCCACGACAAATAACACGTACCCACCACGGACAACACATACCCACCAAGGACAACCCGTACCCACCACGAATAACACGTACCCACTAAGGAAAACATGTACCCACCATGGACAACGTGTACTCACCACGGACAACGTGTACCCCTCAAGGACAACGTGTACCCACCACGGGCAACGTGTACCCACCGAGGACAACACATACCCACCAAGGACAACACATACCCACCATGAACAACGCGTACCTACCACAGACAATGTGTACCCACCCAGGACAACACATACCCACCACAGACAATACATAACTACCACAGACACCATGCACCCACCAAGGACAACGCGTACCAGCCAAGGACAACGTGTACCCATCAAGGACAATGCATACCTCCAAGGACAATGCGTACCCCCCAAGGACAATGCGTACCCACCACGGGCAACGTGTACCCACCAAGGACAACACATACCCACCACAGACAATGCATACCTACCACTGACAACATGCACCCACCAAAGATGATGCGTACCCACCACGGGCAATGTGTACCCATCAAGGAGAACGTGTACCCATCAAGGACAATGCATACCCCCCAAGGACAATGCATACCCACCAAGGACAACGTGTACCCATCAAGGACAACGTCTACCCATCAAGGACAATGCATACCCCCAAGGACAATGCATACCCACCAAGGACAACGTGTACCCATCAAGGACAATGCATACCCACCAAGGACAACGTGTACCCACCAAGGACAACGCGTACCCACGACAAATAACACGTACCCACCACGGACAACACATACCCACCAAGGACAACCCGTACCCACCACGAATAACACGTACCCACTAAGGACAACATGTACCCACCATGGACAACGTCTACTCACCACGGACAACGTGTACCCACCAAGGACAACGTGTACCCACCAAGGACAACGCGTACCCACGACAAATAACACGTACCCACCACGGACAACACATACCCACCAAGGACAACCCGTACCCACCACGAATAACACGTACCCACTAAGGAAAACATGTACCCACCATGGACAACGTGTACTCACCACGGACAACGTGTACCCCTCAAGGACAACGTGTACCCACCACGGGCAACGTGTACCCACCGAGGACAAC
Organism: Hypanus sabinus; assembly: GCF_030144855.1. Classification (NCBI taxonomy): domain Eukaryota; kingdom Metazoa; phylum Chordata; class Chondrichthyes; order Myliobatiformes; family Dasyatidae; genus Hypanus; species Hypanus sabinus. The sequence continues at coordinate 13,947,894 of NC_082717.1, forward strand.
ACATACCCACCAAGGACAACACATACCCACCATGAACAACGCGTACCTACCACAGACAATGTGTACCCACCCAGGACAACACATACCCACCACAGACAATACATAACTACCACAGACACCATGCACCCACCAAGGACAACGCGTACCAGCCAAGGACAACGTGTACCCATCAAGGACAATGCATACCTCCAAGGACAATGCGTACCCCCCAAGGACAATGCGTACCCACCACGGGCAACGTGTACCCACCAAGGACAACACATACCCACCACAGACAATGCATACCTACCACTGACAACATGCACCCACCAAAGATGATGCGTACCCACCACGGGCAATGTGTACCCATCAAGGAGAACGTGTACCCATCAAGGACAATGCATACCCCCCAAGGACAATGCATACCCACCAAGGACAACGTGTACCCATCAAGGACAACGTCTACCCATCAAGGACAATGCATACCCCCAAGGACAATGCATACCCACCAAGGACAATGTGTACCCACCAAAGACAACTTGTACCCACCACGGATAACGTGTACCCACCACGGATAACGTGCACCCATCATGGACAACACATACCCACCACAGACAGCGCATACCCACCAAGGACAACGTGTACCCACCAAGGACAACGCATACCCATCAAGGACAATGCATACCCCCCAAGGACAATGCATACCCACCAAGGACAATGTGTACCCATCAAGGACAATGCATACCCCCCCAAGGACAATGCATACCCACCAAGGACAACGTGTACCCATCAAGGACAATGCATACCCACCAAGGACAACGTGTACCCACCAAGGACAACGCGTACCCACGACAAATAACACGTACCCACCACGGACAACACATACCCACCAAGGACAACCCGTACCCACCACGAATAACACGTACCCACTAAGGACAACATGTACCCACCATGGACAACGTCTACTCACCACGGACAACGTGTACCCACCAAGGACAACGTGTACCCACCAAGGACAACGCGTACCCACGACAAATAACACGTACCCACCACGGACAACACATACCCACCAAGGACAACCCGTACCCACCACGAATAACACGTACCCACTAAGGAAAACATGTACCCACCATGGACAACGTGTACTCACCACGGACAACGTGTACCCCTCAAGGACAACGTGTACCCACCACGGGCAACGTGTACCCACCGAGGACAACACATACCCACCAAGGACAACACATACCCACCATGAACAACGCGTACCTACCACAGACAATGTGTACCCACCCAGGACAACACATACCCACCACAGACAATACATAACTACCACAGACACCATGCACCCACCAAGGACAACGCGTACCAGCCAAGGACAACGTGTACCCATCAAGGACAATGCATACCCCCCAAGGACAATGCATACCCACCAAGGACAATGCATACCCACCACAGACAATGCATACCTACCTCAGCCAACATGCACCCACCAAAGACGATGCGTACCCACAACAGGCAACGTGTACCCATCAAGGACAACGTGTACCGATCAAGGACAATGCATACCCCCCAAGGACAATGCATACCCACCAAGGACAACATGTACCAACCATGGGCAACGTGTACCCATCAAGGACAACGTGTACCCACCACGGGCAACGTGTACCCACCTAGGACAACACATACCCACCAAGGACAACACATACCCACCACAGACAATGCATACCTACCACAGACAACATGCACCCACCAAAGACGATGCGTACCCACCACGGGCAACGTGTACCCATCAAGGACAACGTGTACCCATCAAGTACAATGCATACCCACCATGGACAACGCATACCCACCATGTACAATGCATACCCACCAAAGACAACACATACCCACCATGGACAATGCATACCCACCGAGGACAACAAATACCCACCAAGGACAACACATACCCACCATTGACAACCCGTACCTACCACAGACAATGTGTACCCTCCAAGTACAATGCATACCCCCCAAGGACAATCCATACCCACCAAGGACAACGTGTACCCACCACGGGCAACGTGTACCCACCAAGGACAACGTGTACCCACCACGGGCAACGTGTACCCATCAAGACAACGTGTACCCACCACGGGCAACGTGTACCCACCGAGGACAACACATACCCACCAAGGACAACACATACCCACCATGGACAATGCGTACCTACCACAGACAATGTGTACCCACCAAGGACAACACATACCCACCACAGACAACATGCACCCACCAAGGACAATGTGTACCCATCAAGGACAACACATACCCACCACAGACAATACATAACTACCACAGACACCATGCACCCACCAAGGACAACGCGTACCAGCCAAGGACAACGTGTACCCATCAAGGACAATGCATACCTCCAAGGACAATGCGTACCCCCCAAAGACAATGCGTACCCACCACGGGCAACGTGTACCATCAAGGACAACATATACCCACCAAGGACAACACATACCCACCATGGACAACGTGTTCCTACCACAGACAATGTGTACCCACCAAGGACAACACATACCCACCACAGACAATACATACCTACCACAGACAACATGCACCCACCAAAGACGATGCATACCCACCATGACAACGCGTACCTACTACAGACAACGTGTACCCACCAAGGACAACACATACCCACCACAGACAATACATACCTACCACAGACAACATGCACCCACCAAGGACAACGCGTACCCACCAAGGACAACGTGTACCCCACAAGGACAATGCATACCCCCCAAGGACAATGCATACCCACCAAGGACAACGTGTACCCATCAAGGACAATGCATACCTCCAAGGACAATGCGTACCTACTACAGACAACGTGTACCCACCAAGGACAACACATACCCACCATGGACAACGTGTTCCTACCACAGACAATGTGTACCCACCAAGGACAACACATACCCACCACAGACAATACATACCTACCACAGACAACATGCACCCACCAAAGACGATGCATACCCACCATGACAACGCGTACCTACTACAGACAACGTGTACCCACCAAGGACAACACATACCCACCACAGACAATACATACCTACCACAGACAACATGCACCCACCAAGGACAACGCGTACCCACCAAGGACAACGTGTACCCCACAAGGACAATGCATACCCCCCAAGGACAATGCATACCCACCAAGGACAACGTGTACCCATCAAGGACAATGCATACCTCCAAGGACAATGCGTACCCCCCAAAGACAATGCGTACCCACCACGGGCAACGTGTACCCATCAAGGACAACATATACCCACCAAGGACAACACATACCCACCATGGACAACGCGTTCCTACCACAGACAATGTGTACCCACCAAGGACAACACATACCCACCACAGACAATGCATACCTACCACAGACAACATGCACCCACCAAAGACGATGCATACCCACCACGGGCAACGTGTACCCACCACGGATAACGTGTACCCACCAAGGACAACGTGTACCCACAAGGACAATGCATACCCCCCAAGGACAATGCATACCCACCAAGGGCAACATATACCCACCAAGGACAACACATACCCACCATGGACAACCCGTACCTACTACAGACAATGTGTACCCACCAAGGACAACACATACCCACCACAGACAACATGCACCCACCAAAGACGATGCGTACCCACCACGGGCAATGCATACCCACCAAGGACAACGTGTACCCACCAAGGACAATGCATACCCCCCAAGGACAATGCATACCCACCAAGGACAATGTGTACCCACCAAGGACAATGCATACCCACCAAGGACAACGTGTACCCCACAAGGACAATGCATACCCACCACGGATAACGTGTACCCACCAAGGACAACGTGTACCCAGCAAGGACAATGCGTTCCTACCAAGGACAACGTGTACCCCCCAAGGACAACATGTACCCACCAAGGACAACGTGTATGCATCAAGGACAATGCATACCCACCAAGGACAACACATACCCACCACAGACAATGCATACCTACCACAGACAACATGCACCCACCAAAGATGATGCATACCCACCACGGGCAACGTGTACCCATCAAGGACAATGTGTACCCATCAAGGACAACATGTACCCACCAAGGACAACGTGTATGCATCAAGGACAATGCATACCCACCAAGGACAACACAGACCCACCACAGACAATGCATACCTACCACAGACAACATGCACCCACCAAAGATGATGCGTACCCACCACGGGCAACGTGTACCCATCAAGGACAATGTGTACCCATCAAGTACAATGCATACCCACCATGGACAACGCATACCCACCATGTACAATGCATACCCACCAAAGACAACACATACCCACCATGGACAATGCATACCCACCGAGGACAACAAATACCCACCAAGGACAACACATACCCACCATGGACAACCCGTACCTACCACAGACAATGTGTACCCACCAAGTACAATGCATACCCCCCAAGGACAATCCATACCCACCAAGGACAACGTGTACCCACCACGGGCAACGTGTACCCACCAAGGACAACGTGTACCCACCACGGGCAACATGTACCCATCAAGACAACGTGTACCCACTATGGGCAACGTGTACCCACCGAGGACAACACATACCCACCATGGACAATGCGTACCTACCACAGACAATGTGTACCCACCAAGGACAACACATACCCACCACAGACAATACATACCTACCACAGACAACATGCACCCACCAAGGACAACGCGTACCCACCAAGGACAACATGTACCCATCAAGGAAAATGCATACCCCCCAAGGACAATGCATACCCCCCAAGGACAATGCATACCCACCAAGGACAACGTGTACCCATCAAGGAAAATGCATACCCCCCAAGGACAATGCATACCCACCACGGGCAACGTGTACCCATCAAGAACAACACATACCCACCAAGGACAACACATACCCACCATGGACAACGCATACCTACCACAGACAGTGTGTACCCACCAAGGACAATGCATACCCCCCAAGGACAATGCATACACACCAAGGACAACATGTACCCACCAAGGACAACACATACCCACCATGGACAATGCATACCCACCAAGGACAACACATACCCACCAAGGACAACCTGTACCCATCAAGGACAATGCATACCCCCCAAGGACAATGCATACCCACCAAGGACAACGTGTACCCATCAAGGACAATGCTTACCCCCCAAGGCCAATGCATACCCACCAAGGACAACGTGTACCCATCAAGGACAATGCATACCCACCAAGGACAATGAATACCCATCAAGGACAACGTGTACTCATTAAGGACAATGCATACCCACCAAGGACAACGTGTACCCACCAAGGACAACGCGTACCCACCAAGGACAACCCGTACCCACCAAGGACAACGCGTACCCATGTGGTGACACCAAGGACAATGCAGTCCACATACTAACTGACAATAAGAAATCACTTTTTTAAAATTAACCCCTGGTTGTGACATTTGGTGCAGCTAGTGTTTATCTCCATACATGGACACTGAAAGACAATGCATGAATGTTGATGGAGTGACTTGGAGGATTGAGGGATAAGAAAAAGAATGTAGAAGTATGATTCAGACTAGCTTAAGGATCAGCTAGTGGGGGACGAGAAGAAAGAAAGTAGATTGAAAACAGTCTGAAGTGCTACACCTGCTCATTCACCTCCATTCAGTCCTTCCAGGTGTGGCAGCACTTCACCTGCGAATCTACTGGTGTCATCTATTGAATCCAGTACTCCCAATGCAGTCTCCTCTACATTGCTAAAACCCATCGTAAATTGGGGAAACGCTTTTATCGAGCTTCTCCACTCCATCCACCAAAGGATAGACTTACCTGTGGCCTGACTTTTTAATTCTGATTCCCATTCTCATTCCGATATATCAGCCCATGGCCTGCTCTTCTGCCATGATGAGGCCACCATTAGGGTGGAGGTGCAACACCTCATATCCTAACTGGTTAGCATCTTTGCCTTCTTACCTTTTCTCACCTGCCTATTACCTCCCCCTGAGTCCCCTCCTCCTTCCCTCTCTCCTGTAGTCCTCTCCCATCAAATTCCTTCATGTCCAGCCCTTTGCCTTTCCTACTCACCTGGTTTCACCTATTGCCTTCCAGCTATCCTCCTTCCCCTCCCCCCCAACTTTTAACTCTGGTGTCTTCCCCCTTCCTTTCCAGCCCTGAAGAAGGGTCTCAGCCAGAAACATTAACTGTTTATTCAGTTTCATGTGAGCTGCCTGACCTGCTGCTTTCCTCCAGCATTTTGTGTGTGTTGCTAAAGAAATCATTTGTGTCCAAGGATTTCCAGACAATGAGACGTGCCCATCCATCATTGCCTGCTGTTAACTATAGAATCTTGTGCTGAATAAATTCTGAAACATTCAGACCAACTTTTTGCTTCTCTATTTGCCTTGCCCAAGAATCATTCCTATTTTAAAGTCAGTAGAGCAGAGGATGAAGCACAAAGCCTTGCAGCACAGTGCTTAACCCCCTGCTCTTCTCGCTTTACACTTCCAACTGTGCGGCCAAGCGCAACTCCAATGCCATATTCCAGCCTGCTGATGACACCACTGTCACTGGCCAAGCCGATAGGAGGACGACTGGAAATCTGACTGAGTGGGGCCACAGCCACCTCTCACTCAATGTCGGCAAGACCGAAGAGCTGATTGACCACAGGAGGAGGAAACCCGAGGTCCGGGAGCCAGTCCTCCCTGGGGGATCAGAGGAAGACAGGGTCAGCAACTTTAAATTCCTCAGTGGTATTATTTCAGACTTGACCTGGGTCCAGCATGTAAGCACATTTAAGCACGGCAGCACCTCTACTTCCTTAGAAGTTTGTGAATATTCGGCAAGACATCTAAAACTTTAACAAACTTCCATAGCTGTGTAGTGGAGAGTATATTGACTGGCTGCATAGTCATGGCATAGTCCATCACAGGTTCAACCCACTCCCCCATTGAGCATGTCTACATGGGGCATTGTAGACATAGGAAAGCAGCATCCATCATCAGGGACCCCCCCACCCAGGCCATGTCTTTTCTCACTGCTGCATTAGGAGGAAGGGCCAGGAGCCTCAGGACTCACACCTTCAAGTTTAGGAACAGTTATTACCCCTCAACCATCAGGCTCTTGAAACAGACGGGATAACTTCACTCAACCTCACATGTCCCATCACTGAACTGTTCCCAGAACTTATGGATTCACTTTCAAGGACTATTCACCATCAGGAATGTGTGCTGAGTCCCCTGCTCTACTCGCTTTACCACTATGACTGTGTGGTCGATGGTCTCACTTGAAGGACTCTTTATCTTGTTATTTAATACTCGTTATTTATTGCTATTTATTTATATTTGCATTTGCACAGTTGGTTGTTGATTGATCCTGTTTACCGCTGCTATTCTATAGATTTGCTAAGTTAATAAGAAATAAAAATTGAGAACTAAGTTCAAAAAGTTCAAAGTATAATTTATTATTAAAATACATACTGGTCACCACATACAACCCTGAGATTCCACAGAAAAAGAATCTCAGGGTTGTATGTGATGACCTGTATGTATTCTAATAATAAATTATACTTTGAACTTTTTGAACTTAGTCCTCAATTTTTATTTCTTGTTTTTTTATTATTAATTCTTTTTTTCTTTCTTTTTGTTCTTGCAGTTTGTTATCTTGTGCACAACAGTTGTCTGCCCTTTTGGTGCAGTCTTTCATTGATTCTACTCTGTTGATTGCATTTATGGAGTATGCCCGCAAGCAAATGAACCTCTGGGTTGTACACAGTGACGGTCTCTGGTATTTGTCTGGATTTTCTGGTAGAGGCATTACTACTTGCCTGGCAAGTGAGCTTCCCACCTGCACTCTCTGGGTTTTCAATTTGACTTGTTGGTGAGCACTCTGGTGAAAAGGTGCTTCTGATCTTGCGAAGATGAGGAGGTGGTTTACCCCTTAGTTTATAGTCAAAGTCGTACAGTGCAGAAACAGGTCATTCAGCCCATCAATTCTCCAATAACCATTGAGCAATGCACAGAAAATGCTGGAAGAACTCAGTAGGTCATGCAGCATCTTTGAAGAGGAATAAGAAGTCAACGTGTTGGGCTGAGACCCTTCATAAGGATTGAAAAGGAAAGGAAAGGGGGAAGAATCCAGAATAGGGGGAGGGGAAGAAGTACAAACTGGCAGGTGATAGGTGGAACCACCTGAGGGGGAAGGTAGGTGGATGGGGGGGGGGGTGAAGTTAGAAGCTGGAAGCTGATAGGCTGAAGAAGAGGGAATCTGAAAAAAAGGGAAAGTGAATCATTAAAGAAAGGGAAAGAGGAGGGGCATCAGAGGGAGGTGATAGGCAGGTGAGGAGAAGAGAAAGTGCAACAACAGGGGAGCCAGAATGGGAAATGGAAAACAGGCGGGAGAGTGGCGTGGGGAGAGAAGTCACTGGAAGATATAGAAATCAAAGTTCATGATGTCAGGTTGGAGGCCTCTCAGATGGAACATGAGGTGTTCTCCTCCAGTCTGAGAGTGGCTCCCCCTACTGCCATGAGGAAGAGTGTTCATTAGAATGTTTTAGGGACGCGGGAGGAAACTGGACCTCTCAGGGGGAAACCCGCGCAAGGGACAATGTGCAAACTCCGTGTGGACAACGACAGCAGTCAGGATTGAACCGGGGTCGCTGGAACAGTGAGGCCACAGCTCTTCTAGATCTGCGTTTGATTCCATGCTTCATTTAAAAAGTCTTGCTGTGGAACACCAATGATTTTTTTCCCCTGTAATTGAAAAAAAGACTTGCATTTACGTTGTGCATCAGCCATTCCTAAAATGCACTAGAGGCTGTACACCTAACGAGGTGCTCTCAACTATAATTGAGCTAATTTGCCTTCAGGAAGTTCTGACACGCAGCAACGTGAGTGACAGTTGTAACACGAACAAAGTCGCTGAACGACACTGAAGCTAGTGTCGTTCAACAACAGCATGAGACCTCTTTGAGGAAGAGGGGTCCCAATCCAGTATTACGTGACATTTTTATATGCTAAAGATCAAAGGTAACAGCATCTACATCTACAATGCTTCTTTTGAATTACATATAGTTTTCATACACTTCCATCTTCACACCCACACTCCAGGCATCCAAAATGAACATTAACCAGCATTGTCTGGTTTACAATTAACTCCAGTCCACAGCTCCAGGAAAAAAAAACTATTGTTCAGGGTTGCATTTAAAATGTAATCTACAATCCATGTTCATGTCTGAATTGGTTGCTGGTGAAGTTAATATTTACTATATGCCCTAAGTCTGGAATACACCCTAATGATGACAAGAGCAACAGAAGATCTGCACAGTGGGCCGAGCAGCATCTGTGGAAGGAGAGTCCCAATTCAGGGTTCCAAAGCAAAAATTGACAATTCCTTTCTCCCCGCACAGACACTGCGCAACCTGCTGAGTTCCTCCAGCAGATCGTGCTGCTGCAAATTTCACCATGTGTAGGCTCAGGGGTAAGTGCTGGCTAGGTCTCCGAAACAGCACTACCATATATTTTTCCAGCCACCCGAGGGGCAGACATGGCCTTACCTTTCAATACCTTTTACAAAAAGCAGCCCCCGCAATACATGGTTGCTACTGCCTGCAGCAGCGGCTGAGATTCGGTGCCTGTCAGAGTCATCAGATGTGAACTCGTAACCTTCTGACACAGGGGCAGGGGTTCACCAGGACTGACACATCACAATGTCGCCATTACGATAAAGCCACAACAGCTGGGCCATTCAACCTCAGATTTCAACGACAGTTTAGTGTGAAAGGAACATCTTTCTGAAAATGCATCTACTGTATTCTCAAGGTTACTGTATTTATGTATAATTAGTTCTTCTCATCTCTATGTGCTATTGGGTTTAAATTAAAATGGACCCCACTATAAAGATCTCTTTGTAAATCACGTTAACTACAGGTTGCATGTTACCACAGAATGTGTTCAGAATGTATTCATAGTTTAACAGCTTGCTCTCTATGGCTTGCGTGTCATGTAGACAGCTAGGACACAATACCCATGGTCAGACCTGGCCAATGGAGGGCCTCATGTTCACAGTGAGGGAATCATGATGGAGTGTGTCATTGTTTTGCTGATGATGTAGTCTAGATGCGGGGTGTATGGGGTGTCCAGGGAGGGATAACACCTCGCGTGAAAGGGGCTCGTCGTGTCCATTCTGGGGCAGCTCACTCACCTTTAGTTCCCACTGGAGCCTCAGCTCTTACCCGTGGCTCCGAGTAGCTGCTGGCATGTGACAGTAGCCATGCCCTGACACACCACTTCAACAGACGGGCTAAACCAGATGAGGATTCATACCCCAGTGAGACAGGGGCATGCCTGTCCGAGCATGCAGACAAAGCTCCGGTGCACTGGGTGGATGAGATCTACAGTGGGATCCAATGGCTAGGAAGGCGGTACTGCAACACTCCATGATGAGTGAAGGGGTTGATAAGGCTCAGAAGATGTCATGGTTACCCACTGCTTCCAAGCAAGACCCCAGTCTGTGATGCTTGTTCATACCACTGGACCCAGAATTGAGAGAGTGGATCTGCCCCAGTGCAACAGCTTTCCCAATTTAAAAACTCTCCCACACAGGTTTCTTGTCATGTCGGACAACTGCCATTCCAGAAAAGTTACTGTGGAGCGGCACAGTAGTGCAGCGGTCAGCACATTGCTTTACAGCGCCAGCTGTATGAACGGGGTTCGCTTCCTGCTGCTGTCTGCAAGGAGCATGTACGTTCTCCCCATGGCTTTCCTTCCAAAGAAATACAGGGTAGAGAGTGAGTTGTGGGCATGCTCTGGAAACGTGGTGATGCTCGCGGGCTGCCTAGCACAAACCTCGCTGATTTGATTTGGCGGAAGCAACGCATTTCACTGTAAGTTTCTATGTACATGTGACAAGCAAAGCCAACCTGGAGATTTAGCACTATAGCAATGCTGGAGGCACTCATCAGGTCAGGCAGCATCTGTGGAGAGAGAAGTGGCGATCTTTAATAGGACTAATGAAAGATCATTCACCTGAAGCTGTCAAGTTATTACTCTGGGGGCAGGACACAATGACTACACTTTTGCAAAGATACTACTCTGCAAAAGAAAGTAAGCAAGAATTTCCTGACATTGCAATTCTACAAACACAACCGGGATAACCAGCAGGACCCTTGTTTTAGTGATGTTAATGATTGGCCGGGGTGGAGATACGTCTCTACCAAAGGAGGTGTAAGGCACTCCTTCCCTTCACTAGCCTGCAGGTCACCCTTGGGCAAGGTGTAGCACCTGTTTAGCACCCCCACCCCCACCGTTCAGGGTCACGTGAAGCCATGGAAGAAAGTGAACAGTCATATGAACAGCTGCGACATATCAGAAGTCCTGGTTATCTGACCATGGACGCCAACTCCAAACAATATTCATAATGGTGGAGATCACTCATCCCCTAAAGACACTGGCCAGAGGAAGAATAATGGCAAACCAGTTCTGTAGCAAAATTTACCAAGAACAATGGAAAGACCATGTTCACCCACATCATACAGCACAGTACATAATGATGATGGTGATGAATTATTGGCCAGAGTACTGGAAGCAATTCCCTTGCTCCTGTGATATTTTACACCCATCTGAAAAGATAGACAGGTGCTTGATTTAAAATCATTACATTTTCTGCCACTGTCTCTATGCAGTTTATACATTTTCTCACAGCTGTGTGTGTTTCCTCCGAATGTTCTGGTTTCCTCCCACATTACAAAGACGTTCAGTGCAGAAAGACTTACAAGGCTGTTGCCAGGACCTGAGGGACTGGGCTGTAGGGAGAGGTAGGACTTCATTCATTGGGATGGAGGAGATTGAGGAGGGGTGCATACAGAATCATGGGTGGCATAGATAGGGTGAATGCCCTGTCTTTTTCCCAGGGTTGGGGAATCAAGAACGAGGGGGCCAGGAGAGATTCAATCAGAACACAGGAGGCAACTTTTTCCACATGGAAGGTGGGACATAGAATATATGGAACTAACGGCCTGTATGATGGCAACATGTAAAAGTTATATGGTAGCACCCCTGGGATCCAGGTGCATTGCAGGATCCGTATCCATAAAAGTTATATGGACAGGTATATGGTTACGAAAGGTACAAATTTGAAAGTCTGAAGTTCAGGGTAAATTTATTATCAAAGTACGTATATGTCACCATGTACAGTACAATCCACCACAAAATAAAGAGATGATTACACAGAGATTTTATTCATGTTTACACTTTCTAATTTGCATGCGTAATGGTTAGCGCGACACTATTACAGCTTGGGATGTCGGAGTTCAGAGTTCAATCGCAGCCAGTGCTCTCTGTCAGGATTTTGAATATCCTCCCTGTGGAATGCATGGGTTTCCCCGGGTGCCCTGCTTTCTCCCCACAGTCCAAGGACTATGGGAAAAATTTGATTGCAGTAAGTAGATCTTTGTAAATAGGGGAGTAACGAATTAGAAGTATTATATATGAATGCACGAAGTATAAGGAATAAAGTAGATGAGCTTGAGGCTCAGTTGGAAATTGGCAAGTACGATGTTGTGGGAATAACAGAGACATGGCTTGAAGCGGACGGGGCCTGGGAAATGAATATTCAAGGATATACATCTTATCGAAAGGACAGACTGACTGCCAGAGTGGGTGGGGTGGCTCTGTTGGTGAGGAATGATATTCAATCCCTTGCGAGGGGGGACATAGAATCAGGGGATGTAGAGTCAGTATGGATAGAACTGAGAAATAGAAAGACCCTAATGGGAGTTATCTACAGGCCCCCAAACAGCAGTCTGGATGTAGGGTGTAAGTTGAATGAAGAGTTAAAATTGGCATGTCGCAAAGGTAATGATACAGTTGTCATGGGGGATTTCAACATGCAGGTAGACTGGGAGAATCAGAATGGTACTGGACCCCAAGAAAGGGAGTTTGTGGAATGCCTCTGAGATGGATTCTTAGAACAGCTTGTACTGGAGCCTACCAGGGAGAAGGCAATTCTAGATTTAGTGTTGTGCAATGAACCGGACTTGATCAGGGACCTTGAGGTAAAGGAACCATTAGGAGGTAGTGACCATAATATGATATGTTTTAACCTACAATTTGAGAAGGAGAAGGGAAAATCGGATGTGTCAGTATTACAGTTGAACAAAGGGAACTATGGAGCTATGAGGGAGGAGCTGCCCAAAGTTCAATGGAACAATACCCTAGCAGGGAAGACAGTGAAACAAAAATGGCAAGTATTTCTGGGAATAATGCAGAAGGTGCAGGATCAGTTCATTCCAAAGAGGAAGAAAGATCCTAAGGGGAGTAAGGGGCCGCCATGGCTGACAAGGGAAGTAAAGGGCAGTATAAAAATAAAAGAGAAGAAGTATAACATAGCAAAGATGAGTGGGAAACCGGAGGACTGGGAAGCTTTTAAAGAGCAACAGAAGATAACAAAAAAGGCAATACGCCAAGAAAAAATGAGGTACGAAGGAAAACTAGCCAAGAATATAAAGGAGGATAGTAAAAGCTTCTTTAGGTATGTGAATAGCAAAAAAATAGTTAAAACCAAAATTGGGCCATTGAAGACAGAAACGGGTGAATTTATTATGGGGAACAAGGAAATGGCAGATGAGTTGAACAGGTACTTTGGATCTGTCTTCACTAGGGAAGACACAAACAATCTCCTAGATGTAATAGTGGCCAAAGGAACTAGGGTAAAGGATGAACTGAAGGAAATTTATATTAGGCAAGAAACAGTGTTGGACAAACTGTTGAGTCTGAAGGCTGATAAGTCCCCAGGACCTGATGGTCTGCATCCCAGGGTACTTAAAGAGATGGCTCTAGACATCGTGGACGCATTGGTAATCATTTTCCAATGTTCTATAGATTCAGGAACAGTTCCTGCTGATTGGAGGGTGGCTAATGTTGTCCCACTTTTCAAGAAAGGAGGGAGAGAGAAAACAGGGAATTATAGACCGGTTAGCCTAACGTCAGTGGTGGGAAAGATGCTGGAGTCAATTATAAAAGAGGAAATTACGACACATTTGGATAGCAGTAGAAGGATCAGTCCAAGTCTGCATGGATTTGTGAAGGGAAAATCATGCTTGACTAATCTTCTGGAGTTTTTTGAGGATGTAACTATGAAAATGGACAAGGGAGATCCAGAGGATGTAGTGTACCTGGACTTCCAGAAAGCTTTTGATAAAGTCCCACATAAGAGATTAGTGGGCAAAATTAGGGCACATGGTATTGGGGGCAGAGTACTGATATGGATTGAAAATTGGCTGGCTGACAGGAAACAAAGAGTAGCGATTAACGGGTCCCTTTCGGAATGGCAGGCTGTGACCAGTGGGGTACCGCAAGGTTTGATGCTGGGACCGCAGCTGTTTACAATATACATTAATGATTTAGATGAAGGGATTAAAAGTAACATTAGCAAATTTGCTGATGTTACAAAGCTGGGTGGCAGTGTGAAATGTCAGGAGGATGTTATGAGAGTGCAGGGTGACTTGGACAGGTTGGGTGAGTGGGCAAATATATGGCAGATGCAGTTTAATGTGGATAACTGTGAAGTTATCCACTTTGGTGGCAAGAACAGGAAGGCAGATTACTATCTAAATGGAGTCAAGTTAGGAAAGTGGAAGTACAACGAGATCTAGGTGTTCTTGTACAACAGTCAATGAAAGCAAGCATGCGGGTACAGCAGGCAGTGAAGAAAGCTAATGACATGCTGGCCTTTATAACAAGAGGAATTGAGTATAGGAGTAAAGAGGTCCTTCTGCAGCTGTACAGGGCCCTGGTGAGACCCCACCTGGAGTATTGTGTGCAGTTTTGGTCTCCAAATTTGAGGAAGGACATTCTTGCTATTGAGGGAGTGCAGCGTAGGTTCACAATGTTAATTCCCAGAATGGCGGGACTGTCATATGTTGAAAGATTGGAGCGACTGGGCTTGTATACATTGGAATTTAGAAGGATGAGAGGGGATCTGATTGAAACATATAAGATTATTAAGGGATTGGACACGCTGGAGGCAGGAAGCATGTTCCTGCTAATGGGTGAGTCCAGAACTAGAGGCCACAGTTTAAGAATAAGGGGTAGGCCATTTAGAACAGAGATGCAGAAAAACTTTTTCACCCAGAGAGTGGTGGATATGTGGAATGCTGTGCCCCAGAAGGCAGTGGAGGCCAAGACTCTGGATGCATTCAAGAGAGAGTTAGATAGAGCTCTTATAGATAGCGGGGTCAAGGGATATGGGGAGAGGGTAGGAACGGGGTACTGATTGTGGATGATCAGCCATGATCACAGTGAATGGCGGTGCTGGCTAGAAGGGCCGAATGGCCTACTCCTGCACCTACTGTTTATTGTCTATTGTAAGTTGGGTAGGTTAATTGGACATTGTGAATTGTCCCTTGATTAGGTTAGGGTTAAACTGGGGTTGTCGGGGGTTGCTAGGAGGCGAGGCTTGAAGGGCTGGAAGGGCCTGTTCCACTCCGTATCTCTAAATACATGAATAATCAGGGTTGTGGGGTTGAGGGATCGGTGGCGGGAACTAGCACAGAAGTGGCTGCAGTGGAAGAAGGGACATCTATTTCTTGTTACATGAGTGATCTGAATGAGAATGCAGACAGTCTGATAATGAAGTTTGCAAATGACACAAGAATTGACGGAGTTTGGGATGTTATTTAGAGATATCAGGCCCTTCCTTCTCAATGAGGTGGCACTGCACTATTACACCCATGTGAGCACCCATGAGTCCTGATGAAAGGTCTCGGGCTGAAATGTCGACTGTTTAGTCTTTTCCATAGATGCTGCCTGGCCTGCTGAGTTCCTCCAACATTCTGTGTGCGTTATTTGGATCTGCAGATTTTCGCTTGTTTGTGACCAGTTAACCTACTAATTGATATGTCTTTGGAATGTGGGAGGAAACTGGAGCCCCTGGAGGAAACCCATCCTGTCACAGGGAGAACGTACAAACTCCTGACAGACGGCAGTGGAATTGTACCTGGATTGCTGGCACGGTAATAGTCTCAAGCTAACTGCTACGCTGCCTCATAGGGAGGAAGGTTGTTAAACGTTACAACAGGATAAAGATCAGCTGGAAATTCTAGCAGAGAAATCATAGATGGGGGTAGACCAGACAAGTGAGAGGTTGATGCACCATCAATAACTCTCGGAGACGGGAGGCGAACGATAGGCTTTTATTAGCTGCAAGAGACCACCACACAACATCCTGGAGACTGAGGGGGGAGCAGTGCCTCCAACCGCCTTTATACAGGGGTCTGTGGGAGGAGCCACAGGAGCAGTCAGCAGGGGGACGTGTCCAGACAGGGATATGTAGTTCACCACAGAGGTGTTGCAGTTGGGAGGCCAAATACAGGAGGAAAGTGGCAGGATTCTTATGAACATTGATTCACAAAGGTGTAAGTCCATAACGCCCTGAAAGTGGATAGAGTGCTAAAGAAGACATATCACATACTTTCCTTCATCATTTGGGGAATTGAGTGTAAAAGTTAGCAAGTGTATTGCTGTTATTTAAAACTTTTATTAGGCCACATTTAGAGAATTGCTGCTCTGGTCACCACACTACAGGGAGGACACGAAGGCTTTGGAGAGGATGCAGTTCAGATTGACCAATATACTGCTTGGATTGGAGAATATTAACTGTCAGGCGAAGCTGAGGAAGTTTGGATTGTTTTCTCAAATCTCAGAGGGTGAGGGGTGACAGTGCACTCAGTGGCCACTTAATTAAGTACACCTGCTCGTTCACAGAAATATCTAATCAGCCAATCATGTGGCAGCATAAAAGCACGCAGACGTGGTCAAGAGATTCTGTTGCTCAGACCAAACAACAGAATGGGGAAGAAAAGCGTCTATGTGACTTTGACCCTGGAATGATTGTTGGCGCCTGATGGAATGGCTTGAGCATCTCCTCGGATTTTCACGCACAGGTCTCTAGTTATAGAGAACAGTGGGGGAAACAGAAACATCCAGTGAGCGGCAGATCTGTAGGTGAAAATGCCTTGTTAATGAGTGAGGTCACAGGATGATGGACAGACCAGTGCAAGCTGAGAGTAAGGTGACAGTAACTCAAGTAACCACACGTTACAACGGTGATGTGCAGAACAGCCTCTCTGAATGAACAACATGGCAAACCTTGAAATAGGTGGGCTATAGCAGCTGAAAAGCACACACATACACTCAATGGGCACTTTATTAAGTACAGGAGGTGCCTAATAAAGTGGCCACTGATTGTATATACAACGATGAGGGGCATTGATGGGGTCGATAGTCGGAAGCCTTCTCTAGAATGGAAATGTCAAATACCAGAGCTCTGTGTTTGACTCATCTCTCTCTCCCTCTCGCTCACTGCCGCCAGAGTCTTGGGTCTTGGCCGAGGTTTAATCGACAGTTTGTAGATCGGACTCTCAGTTCATGTTATATGTGCTTCTGGTTACTCCTTTTTAATTGCTATTTTGCGCAATTTTGATTGAAGCAGACTGTCGGCGGCCTGCAGTCGATGAATAATTGAACCAAACTGAACGAAACTGAACGTTCCTGGACTGTTCCAGGGACTCTGTGGTTTGATGTTTTATGTTCTGTGTTTTATTTTTCGCTCACGTTTTTCCCGATTGTGCGATTTGTTCTTTTTGTTGCACGTTGGGTGTTTGATGTTTTCTTTGAACAGGTTCCAGTGTTTCTTTGTTTTGTGGGTGGCTGTGGAAAGAAGAATCCCAGGATTATATATGACATAATAAATGTTCTTTGACTTTGATAGGTTTAAGTTGAGAAGGGGAAAGTTTAAAGGTGATTATTAGGAAGTTTTTAATGCAAAGCACCTGGAATGCACTGCCAGGAGAGGTGGAGAGAGCAGACAGATTGTGACACTTAAGAGACAAATGAACAGGCAGGAAATAGGAAGATAAAGATATAGATGAGATTAATTTAATCTGGCGTCATGGTCAGAATAGACATAATGGGAAAAAGGTCCAGTTCATATGATGTACTGTTCTACACTTGAGGCAATATTGAGGACCAGGGCTGTCTGTGGCTCCTGCCTTACCTCAGTGGGTGCACTTCAGAGAAATCGTCATTGGGTGTGAAATGAGGCTCATGTTAGAACACACATTCTTACTTGGTCATTACTTCACCAGCATCGTTTTTGAAATGGACACCGTTTAATGATATCCCCTCATGCGAATGACCACCAGATCTGCTGTGGGCCAAATGACTTCTTTCTCTGCGATAAGGACATATAAACCTCAGACTGGAGTACCAGGCTTTCTCTGGCATTGTCAAATGATCGCATTGTACCTGGTAATGTAGAGCAAATCAAAGGCAATATCACAGAGATTTAAGATAGCTAAATACTATGGGGAGCAGATTGCCATAGAATCAAATCCTTAGGTAAATATAACCAAGAATTCTAGCAATTTCTTTTCATGTCTTGCACTGTAAATGCTGTCACAAAACAATAAATGTCTTGGCATATGATTATGAGGCATGGATAGGGTGAGCAGACAGTATCTTTTTCCCAGGGTATTACCAGAGGGAAAGCATTCAAGGTGAGGGGGGTAAGTTCAAAGCAGAGGTGAGGGGCATGTTTTTTACACAGAGAGTGGTGCGTGCCTGGAATGCACTGCCCAGGGTGTTGGTGGAGGCAAATTACATTGGGGACTTAACAGACATTTAGGCATGTGAATATGAGGGAAAGATCGACTTCTCGTATACAGAAGGAATTAGTTAGATTGTCCATTTGTTCAGTGCAACATTGTGGGCCAAAGGGCCTGTTCCTTTGCTCTACTGTTCTATCTTCTAATATCAGGATTCCTATCCTGATTCTGAAGTCATTGATTGAAGTTACTCAATAAATCTTGCCTAAAATGAAATGCTCAAATGATGTTATAGAAATTATAGAGAAATTAAATTCAACAAACTAGAATATAAGACCATTAGACATAGGAGCCAAATTAGGCCATTCGGCCTGTCAAGTCTGCTCCATTTCTCTACCTAATGAGATGTTCCCACCAGTGTGGGTCCTGAAAAAGAAGCATGTTCAAAGTTATGGGCACGGTTACTTAAAACTGAGCTTCAAAGGAATTTCTTCTTGCACAAGGTGGTGAATTTCAGGAATTCTCAAGCTAGCAAAGATCGCAGAGGTTGGATCACAAGTGGTATTTGAAGACGATGCAAATAAAAGTTTGAATGATCGGGAGTTGAGAACAGACACGGGATGTGAGGCCTACGGTAAACTGTGTTGCCTACCCCTACTCCTTGATAAATGAACACTTGCACAGAGGAGGTGAACGGAAGAAGCAAAGGCTATGGAATATGAACAAGTTAGTGGGAATTTTACTCTTTAGGAATAACTAAAAAAATGCCAAATTTGAAAGTATGCAGTACTTTTATTAGGAAATCATTCAGAGAATTATTTATTATATCAACAGTAACATTTAGAATTATTCATTATATCCTGAGAAAAAAAGGTGTACCTTTATACAGCACCTTTCCTTACATTAAGACAACTCAAAGTACTCTACAGTAAAAGAACTACTTCTGAAATATTAACATGACTGCAATGGCGAACACAGTGTCAACCAAAAGCGAGGTTACAGGAAACGATGGTGAAGGACTGGCTGAGCTGAATGAATACCATGTAACACCACATTCTCTGATACTTCCTTCACAAAAGCTTGATAAGGTAGCTGATAAATGCAACTTTTCTTCAAAAAGAAGTTTCCCTCCAAGAGTTCCAACATCATCATCCATGGATGACAGGGTTATGAAGAGCTGTCATCACATTAATCATTTAACACACTCCAAGAGAATACATTACTGTCTGGCGCTAAGACTTGGGCTGTGAATCCTATGCAATTAGCTCTTCAATAATGGATTATACCACAAATCAGATCCTTCCAGCTTCAAGAAATATATTTTCTCACAGGTGTTCTTGCATCCACTCAATGGACATGGATGTCACCAGTAAGGCATTGTGTGACTACATCTAACTCTCCCCATGTTGGCCATGAAGGTATTAAAATATGGAAGAAAACATTAAACTTGAATGGGTCAAGGATAGTGGAAGTAGACAAGCCAGTTGTCTTTGTTCTTAGCATGAGCTCGAAGCAATGGAGTCTACCATTTTGTGAAGCTGCTCTGTAACCTTCATTTTCTCTGACTACATCTAACTCTTCCCAAGTAGGGCCAAGAAATGAAGGCTATTCGCAATTTGTAGAAAATGTATTGTAACTGGGTAGTTTGTAAGACTAATGAATGGATCTTTTGTACAAAAAGATGGAGTCTTTACCGCACAATCTATCTCATCTTGCACCTTGTACTGCACATCCTCTGTAACTCTAACATATTATTCTGCATTCTGTTTTGTCGACCCCCATACTTCCTTGATGTAGTGAAATGTTCTGCATTGATGGTATGTGAACAGTAGATACTTGGAAATCTTCTCCAAGTCACTCATCATCCTGACTTTGAAACATATCACCGTTCTTTCCCTGTCGCTGGGTCAAAATCATGGAATTCCCTCCTTAACAGCTCTGTAGGTGTACTTACACCTCAGGGACTGCAGTGGTTCAAGAAGGTAGCACATCACTACTTTCTGAAGGGCAAGAAGGGATGGGCAATAAATGCCAGCTTAGCTGGTGACACCCACATCCCATTTGTGTGATTCTGGATTTCCATCATCTGCCGAATATATTACGTGGGGCAGATTATTTCCTGAAAGGACCACACCAGATTTTATATCTTACCTCAACATTTGCCCCAAATGTTTTAAAGTTCAAAGCTTTTCCTATTAATTTTGGGTTACTAATTAATTAAATTAAAATTCCCAACTGCTGTGCTGACATTGAACGGCATCTCCATCTCGTTGGTGCAGGTTCTTGGAATAATTCCAGGTCCTCAGCTACCATGTTTCCATTTCCATTCAAATGGAAGCTGTAGGTATTATAGTGCAGGTGTTAACACAAGAATTTCCTTGTATTAAACAACCCAATTCTCATATGTAAATGGCCAAGTTCAATTGTTTGGCAATGTGGCTTATATGAGCAATATACATTCACTTAAAATGCTGGAGGAACTCAGCAGTTCAGGCAGCATCTATGTCGGAAAATAAATAGTTGATGTTTCATAGAACATAGAACAGTTCAGTTCACTACATGCTCTTCAGCCCAAAATGTTGTGTCCACCTTATAACTTACTCTACAATCAATCCAACCCTTTCCTCCTACATAGCCCTCCATTTTTCTAGCACTCAGGTGCCTTTCTAAGAGTCTCTTAAATGCCTCTAATGTGTTGCCTCTACCATCAGCCCTGACATGATGTTCCATGCACCTACCACTTTTGGTGTAAAGAACTTACCTCTGATAGTTTCCTCCAATCACCTTAAAATTATGCCCCTTATATTAGCCATTTCCACTTTGGGAAAAAAGTCTCTGGCTGTCCACTCAATCATGCCTCTTATCATCCTGTGTACCTCTATAATCATAACTGGGTTCATCAGGACTGGAGAGGAAGAAGGCATAAGTCTGTGAAGAAAAGTCTTGGCTGAAACATTGACTATTTCCCTCTACAGATGCTGACTGACCTGCTGAGTTCCTCCAACATTTAGTGTGCGTTGCTCAAGATTTCCATCATCTGCAGAACTTATGTGTTTGAGGCTTAAATGAACAACATCTTTATAACTGGACAATGAGATGTTCTCTAATTAGACACAGTGTTCACTTTACTGATATGGTCCTTTTCTAACAATGACCAAGATCTGTGAGGATGGCTGCAACAAGTAATCTATTTGAATCCAAAGTTCTCTGATTTCTCAGAGTTTCTATTGCTTTCAAGTGCTTTTCTAAGACTGCAAAGTGGGCCAGTAGAGAAAGAGAATCAATCTTGATGTTGGGCACTGTCTGTGTGGAGTTTGCACCTGATCACATATCCTCTAGGTGCTCCGGTTTCCTTGTTCATTTTAAAGATGAGTAGGCTGGTAGGCGAATTAGCTGTTGGATAGAGTCATCTCCCAAGATTGAAAGGTCAGAGTTTTAAGGTAAGAGGAGGTAGGCTGAAAGGAGATGAGGCAAGTATTTTTACACTGAGAGTGGTAAAAATGCCTGGAATGTGCTGGCAGTGGAGGTGATGGATACAGGTACAAGAGTGAGGATTATGGGGCATGTAGATAAGATATGTGAATAGGATATGATTATGTGCAGGTATATGGGATTGGTTTTATTTGACATCATGGTCAGCACAGACATTGTGGGCTGTTTCTCCCCTGCTTTGTGTCTGTAGGCATCAGTATCATGTGGGTGGAGTTGATGGGAATGCGGAGAGGGGAATAAAAATGGGATTAATGGGTAATTATGGTTGCCACAGCTTTGGTGCAGTGAAGGGCCTGTTTCCAAGTTGTATCCCAATAACCTTCGGCCTTGTAATTGACCCTACAGAGTTCTCTGGCTTCAGCTTTCCCCCCAAAGAGAGTGGACTGACATCAACAGAATCCATGCAAGGCAAGGATGTACAAATTCTTCATAACTTGCAAACGTAAGGGGGCCAGATCAATGACCGTGAGTCCCAGACTAGGACTATTTAACTTGTCGCAGGAGGAACCTCAGCTGTTCAACTGGTATCTTAAGGAGGCCAGTGAGGGCATTGAGGTGAATGCCTTCATGTGATATGGAAGAAGATTCTCTGAATGAGCTGGTTTTATAAGGCCATTCTGGAGCACATAGTGGTGGGTCAGCAGTCACATGTACATCAGCCTGGAGGAGTGAGAGGAGCAATTGATATTTCCGTGCCTTTACTCAGTGAAGTTCAGAAGGATGAGGGGCTTCCTCACTGAAACTTACTGACTATTGAAAGGCCAGGATAGAATGTACATGGAGAGGATGTTTACATCAGTTTTAAGGCTTACATTAGAATTTATGTCAACTGAAGGAAGACTGTAAGTCCATAAGACATAGGAGCAGAGTTAGGCCTTTCAGCCCATCGTGTCTGCCCTATCATTCTATCATCGACAATACATTATCTCTCTCAACTGCACTCTCCTGCCTTTTCCCCATTACCTTTTTTGCCCTTACTAATCAAGAACCTACCAACCTCCACTTTAAATAGACCCACCACCATCTGTGACAAAGAAATTCACAGATTCAATGCCTTCTGGCTAAAGAAATTCTTCCTCATCTCTGTTTTAAAGGGATGTCCTTGCATTCCAAGGTTGTGCCCTCTGGTCCTTGACTCCCCCACTATAGGAAACGTCTTTTCCACATCAACTGTATCTAGGCTTTTCTATATTCCATAGGTTTGGAAAGAAATGGGTTTCCTCACCACAGAGCCTGAACTATGAGCAGTCCTGATAAAGTTTTTCAAAGCTGTGATATTGCAGTCTCTTGAATTCAGTTAAACCCTTTTTATCTTTGGACCATTCATTCACTGGGTCAGAAAGAAATGGGCAATCCCAGTAGTTCGTTTATTGAAATCAAAGCATACAAACAGAGGAAAGAAAATGGGTTTTAACAGGGCTCAGAGCCTTTTACTTTGGCTGACTTGGTTTTGCCTCAAGGAACCTCATCTCCATGACATCTAGGAGGCTAGAGAAGCTTTCTCCAGGTCCTCCCCAAGGGGTGACACGAACTGAACCAATGGGATGGGATTTAATTATAACACGAGTGGCCACCCACAACTTTTGTGGACTTTGCTCAGTGTCTGTTATGCCAATGGGGAATGCTCGTACGTCACCGTGGAATTCAATACAGTCCATTTCATCTTCTTGCGTTAGTCTAGTTTTACGCAATCAAAACAGAAATGCTGACACTGGAAATCTAAAAGAGGAACAGAAAATGCTGCAAGTACTCATCAGGTCTGTGAATGGAAAAACTGTTAACGTTTGAGGTCTGACATCCTACATTAGGACTGGTGAAGGGTCAGTTCTGATGAACGGTCCCAGCCCTGAAACATTAACTGTTTCTGTTTCCACAAAGGACGCCTGACCTGCTGAGAAGTTTCAGCATTTTTTTTAAGTAACTATGTTCTTTTCTCTTTCTTTGCTTTGGTCTAGCATTAAGGCTACTTGAGGCTTACTCACACAGCCAGGTATTTGTACGTACAGGTACGTGTGTCTGCACTAAACAGTTGTAGGCACATACTCTGGGCCACACTTGTAGGTGCATGACAGTGTGTGGATGCACAAACACACACACACACACACACACACACACACACACACACAGCTGGTATTCACATCTAATCCAGCTTGCTGTTGAGTTCTGCCTCGCAGTCTGCCAGAAGCTGCTGCAGGTTCCTGGTCAAGGGATGTTCTCTTCCGTGGGTCACCTTCAGAATGTCAAATGCCTGGCAGAGAGAAATGTTTTTTTTTTATTACACACCAAAATCAACTCAATTTGATAAAGGTACATACAATTACAAGGAGTGAAGATAGGGTTTTTCCACTGAGGTGGGGTGAGGCTAGGACTGGAGGCCATAGGTAAAGGGTGAAAGGTGAAATGTTTAAGAGGAACCTGAGGGTGAACTTCTTCACTCAGAGGATGTGGAACAAGCTGCCAGTGGAAGTGGTGGATGCAGGTTCCAGTGCAACATTTAAAAGAAGTTTGAATAAATACAAGGATAGGAGGGGTGTGGTGGCTTATGGTCCAGGTGCAGGTCAATTGGACTCAACAGAAAAATGGATAGGCACAGACTAGATGGGCTGAAGGGCATATTTCTGCTCTATGACTCTATAAACTTTACTCCTAATAAAAAATATTAACAAGAATGAACAGTGCAATGCCTTTCCATTTTTACAATTATAGTCCATGCTTTAAGTAACGTTCTATTATGTTGCTCAAAACCAATAGGACTGTTGCTGCTCATGTGGGGCTTCCTCACTCAACCTGACCTCTCCCTGTCCGATAGCAGAAGAACCCTACAATGTGGTCCTCCCCCACCGGTAGAGAAATTTCCTCCCCCGGCTGGGAGAAATCAGCTTGACACTCGGCTTGCATGAACACAGCCCACTTCCAGGCCCCTCCCGTCGCACGGCCTGTGACTCCTTCCTTGGACAAGGTGACCAGCTGGTAAAATTCCACCTTGTCGGAACAGTAAGCAGCTCAACAGCCGTCTCCCTCTATCTGCTTGGGATCAGACTGCCAGGACCGAGCTCTGCAGAACCATGTAATATTATGCAAATTTATACCTTAGCATGCACAGCAGCAAGGATAACAGCTAATATGCCTGCTGCATTTCTAAACACCACATCATTTTATTTATCACACAGCAGAGAATGTTTCTGAACCGTTGGAATGCAGCACCGTACAAATATCAGAATCACTGAAATAAATCCTAATTCTGTTGCTGTATTGTAATGGCCCTCAGTTTAGCAGAGTTCATCCAGAATAATTAACACAAAATTCAATCTTTGCATTGACAGGATAAGGGACGGAGAGAGGAGCCTCTCTCTTCATTTCTCTCAAAGGCTCAGGTTACACGCCGTGTGCTGAGATTCGATAATGAACGGCAGTCAGCTGGTGGTGACTCGATTAACAACGGGTTTCAGGGGAATTGAGGATCTGTGAGCAGTGCTCCACAGGCTGTATTTGACAATTCAGTCTATTTGTACTCCGACTCACCTCAACTCAGTAAATTCCATGCTCCTTTCACTTCAATGCTGGAAGCAAATTTATTATCGAAGTACATATAGGTCACCATATACTACCCTGAAATTGATATTCACAGGAAAGTAAAGAAATATGATAGAATCAATGAAAAACTACACACAAGCACTGACAAGGAGCCAATGTGCAAGAGAGGACAAACTGTGCAAATGCAAAAAAAAACACACAATAAATAAATAATACTGAGAATATGTGTTACTGAGTTCAGACTTTGTGGAGTCAGTTGAATGTTGAGGTGAGTGAAGTTGGTTCAGGAGCCTGATGCCTGAAGGGTAATGATAGATCCAGGTGGTGTGGGATCTGAGGCTCCCGCACCTCCTAGCTGATAGAAGCATCATGGCCTGGATGTCATGGAAGAGTGTTCCCAGGATCTTCTCCGGGCTCTGGGATCGCACTGACAATTTTCCTTTTGCTTGTGCAGGCCACCAGCAGGCAGTTTCGTAAGTAAACGCCCTGAGGAAGGGTGTTGGCCAGAAAGGTCAACCGCTCATCTCCCTAGGGTGCGTGCCTGCGCCAGCAGGACACACGAGGAGGCGCGAGGGCTGGACAGCTGGCGCTCTCAGAGTTCGAGCTGTGGGGTTGTGTCATTGGCTAGTCCCATATCGGTACTGAAGATCGAAGCTTGAAGATCGGGGGCATGCCTGGAGGTCGCTGCCCGGCCGCTGAAGCCTGGAGCCCCGAGGGCCCGGAGTTGGAAGACTGTCCGTGTGTATGTAGGAGAGGGGAGGGGGACCGTGTTTCGTTTTGTGTTGTTCTGCCAGGCATAATGGGCATGCCATGTTGGCACTGCAATGTGTGGCAACACTTGCAGGTTGTCCCAGCACACCCTTGGGTGTGTTGGTTGCTAATGGGAGAGACGTCCTTCAATGGACAGGTGGTAAATGTCCGAATCTGAAAATCTGGCCAGAGCACTGCCCAGCTTTTCCGCTGGGAGGGGGCAGTGCGTGCCTCCTGCTGCAGGGTCCTGGGGGTGGGGGGTGGTCTCACTCACCTGCTTTAGAGTGTCCAGCGCTTGGCTCAGCTTCCCCAGGTGATGCTGTAGTTTTCCCACCCTCATCAGCTGCACTCCTCTCACGGGATGAGGACCGGCGTAGTACAACCTGGAAGCAGAGACAACACGAGACTGAGTCGCTGCCTTACCAATATGCACAGTGCAGGGAACAATACTGGAACAGGCCCTTCGGCCCACAATGTCTCTGCTGACCACACTGCCCAATTAAGCTAATCCCATCTGCTTGCTCAAGATGCATATCGTTCCATTTGCCTGCCACGGTACGGTAGCGTAGCCGTTCGTGCAATGGCTTTACAGTGTCAGGAGGGTCACCAGTCAAGGCTTGACATCTGCCGCCGTCTGTAAGGAGTTTGTACGTTCTCTCTGTGATCGTGTGGGCTTCTTCCAGGTGCTCTGGTGGGTTCCATTCTCATTCCAAAGGGACGTGGTCAGGGTTAGTGAGTTGTGGACATGGTAAGTTGGCATCACACCTTTGGGCAGCCCAGCACCATCCTCGCAAAATGAGGAACTTCACTGTATGTTTTTAAGCTTTGACATACATGTGACAAATAAAGCTAATCTTTTAAACATTGCTGTCAGATCTACTTCCACCACTTCCCCTGGCAGGCCATTCCAGGCATCTACCACTCTCTTTGTGAAGAAACGTAAGATAAACCTCCATTAAATTACCTCCCTTTCTCCTTAAACCTTGGCCCTTTAGTATTTGACATTTCCAAAAGACTGACTGTCTACCCCATCTACTCTCTCATTGTTCTATAAAATCCTAACATGTCTTGACTCAATCTCTGACACTCCAGGAAAATGATCCAAGTTTGTCCAACCTCCCTTTATTCCCTCTAAACCAGACAGCACCCTGGTGAATCTCTTCTGCACCCTCTCCAAAATCACCAACATTCATCTAGTAGTGCAGTGACCAAAACAACTTCAAATATGGCCTATATTCCTCGCAGACTCAGTCCCTCACTTACACACCAGTGGTAGTTTACATGGGCCATTTAACCTGCCAACCAGCAGCCTGTGATGTCGATTGTACTCTTCCATAGATGCTGCCTTGCCTGCTGGGTTCCTCCAGCATTTGGTGTGTGGTGCCTGGATTTCCAACCTCTGCAGATTTTCTCCTGCGTGTCACTGGGACTTAGCAGATATCAGAGTACCTGGTGGAAGCTCTCCCTTCCACAGGGAGAATGTGCAAACTCGTCATAGACAGCGACAGAGGTCAGGGTTGAACATGGTTCATTAGAAATGTGTGGCAGCAGATCTGTGGTGGTGTTCTGTGCCATCAAGCCCACCAGCCAACAGATATCTATGACATTGTCTCCCTTCCACTCTGCCCAACAGGAACTTTCAGACTGAAGGACACACACATGGCTGTTGGTGTAATTTTGGGATTCAGATGGAGAACTTTCAAATGTTCTCTGGGCTGAAACTATGTGTTCCCAGTAGTTTTATGTGGAAGCACCTGCCCTGTTATTCCTGTGGTTTTTCTATATTCATTCAAGGGATGTGGGCTTCACATGCTGATCCTTTGGTCTGGACAATGGGTGATGATAGTTCAAGTTCCAGAGAATGGGTAACGATAATCCTAGGTTCTGTAGAATAGGTGACGGTGGTCCCAGGATCTGGAGAATGAATGGTCCCAGACTCCAGAGAATGGGCGATAACAGGTCCAGGGTCAGAGAATGGGTGATGATAGGTCCACTTCTGGAGAATAGATAATGACGGCCCCAGGGCCTGCAGAATGGGTGACGTTGGGTTCAGGGTTGAAGAATGGGTGATGGTGGAGGGCAGGTGAGGGCCCAGAAACTGCAATATATGTGCGTAACACTGATGAGCTTTGGAGAATGAAGCTTTTGAGTGTGGTATTTGAAATAATAAGATATTTTACTCAACAAATAAAGAATAAACTGTCCCTCTACCAAAATCAAATCCAGCTGAAATATTGTATATATCAGAATCAGATTTAATATCACTGGCATGTGTCATGAAATTTGATGTTTTACAGAATCAGTACATTGCAATACATAATTTAAAAAGCTATAAATTACAATCAGTATATATATATATATATATATATATATAAAGTAAGTAGTACAAAAAGAGAGAAAAAAATAATGAGGAATGTACGTGGGTTCAGAAATCTGATGGTGGAGGGGAAATGCTAAGTGTTTGTCTTCAGGCTCCTGTACCTTCTCCTTGATGGTGGCAATGAGAAGAGAGCATGCCTTGGATGATGAGGATATGTAATGATGGATGCCACCCTTCTGAGGCATTGACTTTTGAAGGTGTCCTCAGCGCTGGAGGGTAGTGCCCACAACAGAGCTGGCTTTGTCCGCAACTTTCTGCAGCTTTTTCTGATCCTGTGCAGTGGACTCCCACACCAGACAGTGATGCAAATAGTTAGACTGCTCTCCATGCTAATCCGTTGAAATTTGCAGTTGCAATTGGTGACATAGCAATTCTCCTCAAACTCCTAATGAAATAGAGCCATTGTCATTCCTTTTTTAGCAATTGCATCAATGTGTTGGGCACAGGTTAGGTCTTCAGAGATGTTGACATTCAGGACACTGCTCACCCTTTCCACTGCTGATCCTTTGATGAGGACTGGTGTACTTTTCCTTGGCATCCCCTTCCTGAGGTCCAAAATCAATTACTTGGTCTGAATGACGTTGAATGCAATGTAGTTGTGACACCACTCAACCAGCTGATCTATTTCACTCCTAAATGCCTTCTTGTGACCATCTGAGATTCTGCCATCAATATTGCCGAATTGTGTCATCAGTAAATTTATAGACGCCTTTTGAGCTGTGCCTAGCCACACAGTCGCTTGTGTAGGGAGAACAGAGCAATGGGCTTAGCATGCATCCTTGAGGTGCATCAGTGTTGATTGTCAGCGAGAAGGAGATGTTATTTCCAATCCGCGCAAACTGTGGTCCTTGGTGAGGAAGTCAAGGATCCACTTGCAGAGGGAGGCACAGAGGCCCAGGGTCTGGAGCTTGTTGATTTGCATCTAGGGTACGATTATGTTGAACACTGAGCTGTAGTTAATAAACAGCAGCTTGACGTACGTGTTAGTATTGTCCAGCTGATCCAAGGTCGAGTGGAGAGCCAGTGAGATTGCATCTGCTGTAGATACCAGGACTGTAAAAATAGGGCCCTAGCGATGAGGAGACTACTGAATCAATGTCAACCATGGAAAGAAAGTTCAGACTTCAATTAGGAAATACAGGATTTTGAGAAATGTGATTAAAAGGATAACCTGATGCCAGACTAATAAAATGGAGTGGGTTATCCTGGTTTTGAACCTGGCAAGTCAATTTGGATGGAGGTTAAAAAAGAAAGGAAGGCAAAGAGAACAGCAAAGGGAGTGAAGTATAAGCCTCAAATATTGGATACGCTGTAGAAAAAGCTATAAATCAAGAAATAATGGGGAGCCGCAATAGAAAATAGTGTATATTGGGTTAATCAAATTGGAAATGGTAACCATGCAAATGAATTTCACAGAGATTGCTTCCTCTAACAATATGTTATGAAGCCATCCAGGGCTCAGGCTATCTTTGATCTGGTAGTGTGCAACAAGACAGATTTAATAAATGATCTCAGAGTAGAAGATTCCCCAAGGAATTAGCAATTGCAGCATGAGATAATTTAGCATTCAGTTTCAGAATGAGAAACTTGGCTCTGGAGCAACTGTATTACTCTTGGATAAGGGAAATTACGAAGGCATGAGAACAGAGTTGCTTATCATGGACTGAGCAAAATGATCAGGCGGTAAAACAATAGACAAGTGGGGCAGATGTTTAAGGAAATAATTCATAACTCCCAGCAAAAATATATCCCAATGGGGAGCAAAGATTCTCAGGGAGAGGAAGGGAAAATTGAACAACCGCAGCTATCCAAGGAAGATAGGAAGGGTAGAGAAGGGAAAACTATCAAAAAAAAAGAAAAAGAAATGGAGGGAAATGAATGAAAAAAAAACCTGACAATATGAGCTTCTTTAGACCATAAGACTGTTGTGGCTGTGATCAAGGTCATCGGTGATCTGTAAGTCTTTATTCAACACAACAAGCAGGCACCATTCTGGAGACACGCTCAGTAGATGTTTACAAACCCAAAGGTACATCACATTTTTATACCCTTGCTAACAGTAGGTAATTCAATACAATTTCAATAGTTACAGTACTTAAGGCACATTTATATTGCTTGGGTGCCTAAGACTTTTACACTATATTGTATTGGTCAACGTGGAGCAGAGAGTGAGCTTGGATGTTGGGAATGGTGATGGTGGAGCACCACAGGAGGGGGTGTGGGTCAGGAGGCAGAGAAGGAGTACCGGGGCAGCAGATGGTGCAGGTTTAGACTCCCACAGCCCTGAGACACCAGGCAAGGATATTTCATTCTAAACAATTAGTTTATTGATCATTGCAGAATCTCTCTTTGGTGCTTCCTGCTCCCTCCTCTCTCCCTTTTCCTTTTCCCAACCATGATTCTCCTCTCCCTGTCTCCCTCCCCTCTCACTCCACAACAGAGACCCATATAAGAATCAGTTTTATCATCATTCACCTGTATCATGAAATTTGTTTTTGTTTTGCAACAGCAGTACAATGCAATACATAAAATGACTACATCACTGTGCAAAAGACTTAGGCACCATAGCTATATACATGTGGTCAAAGACTTTTGCAAAATACTGTAATTAATAAGACCCCTCTGAATCTCCAAACCAACTGATATAAATATTCTAAAACCATTTATCGACAGAGAGCCAGGCACCCATAATGAATATCGTCAGGGCTGTCTCGGAGCACACAAATATGATAAATACACCAAAACTATAGACTGCCTGTACTTGTGACACTGTTTGACATGCTAACATCCATCTGATTTGTTCGGGTGTGTTTCAACTAATTTGGCAGGTGGGTGGGAACTGGAGTGATAGTGTTGAAGATGAGGGAGCTGGTTTAGAAACGGAGGCAACGTGCGGTGAGATGCCTAGCAAGGAGAGACTGACGATAGGGCAAAATTACAGTCGACAGGATGAGTTGCAACATCGAAGGCGTACAAAATCAAAAAGGGTGAACACAGGACTATTATATTTGGATGTGTGCAGTATACAGAATAAGGTAGATGAACTTGTAGCACAGTTACAGATTGCCATGTATGATGTTGTATATCCTGTGCCTTCCGAATAGCTTCCAGAAATTTCAGCCATTGCTGCTGTACCGTCATCCCTGCCAGTGTTCTTTACCAATCAATTTTGGAATTTACTTTAATTCTGTAATTCACTTTACTCCACTGTAATATTGATACGTTTGACTTTAGCTTCTCTTTCTCAAATTTCAGGGTGAATTCGATCATATTATGATCATTTTCCCCTAAGGGTTCTTTTACCTTAAGCTCTCTAATCAATTCTGGTTCATAGCACAATGAACATTATCCTTGGACATTAAGCTCCCAGATATAATCCTCTTTCAGCCATGAACTACCCCATCCTCAGCCCTATCACTCTGGTTCCTATCGCCCTGCCAAATTAGTTCAAACCCTCCCCAGCAGCTCTAACAAACCTGCCTGCGAGGATATTGGGCCCACTCAGGCTCAGGGGTAACCCATCCTTTTGCACAGGTTATACCTTTTCCAGAAGAGATCCCAATGACCTAGAAATCTGAACCCCTGTCCCTTGCACCAGTTCCTTACCCACAAATTCATGTGCCAAATCATCCTACCCTCACAGGAGTGTCAAGTTATGATAGCAAATGATTCCAAGGACCGCTTGCAACTAAAGGAAAAGGAGGAGGTAGAAGCAGATCAGATGAAGCAATGACTGGGAGCAAAGACACAAAGGAAAAAGAAAAGCCCTATTTTAAAATTTTGTAGATGGCTCCTCATCAGTTCAGGATGGTGAGAGGAGAACTGGGTGTGGCATATATGTACAGGATGAACATGGCCGGGAAAGCTATAGGATAGGCCATGAATCCACAGGGCAGATTGGCAGCTGTAGCGTAAGTAGTTATCCACCCAGAGCGTTTTCCGCCTGGGTCAGTCATACACTCTAGTAGTACGTATGTTTGCAATAGCCTTATAGAGCATTTACCTCTGTGGGAAGGCAGAGGGGTTGTTTCAGCTGACAGGAAGCCCCTTCTACCTGCTGCTATTTTATGAAATAGATTTGAGGTGGCAAAGGGAGAAGAATATGGAGTCATAAAGGTGAAAACCCAAACTAAATTATCTCCTGAGGGAAATAGGCAGGCTGACGAATTGGAGAAGCAAGGTACTTTAATTGGGCAGGAATGGCAGCCACAGACTGTGGAGATCGGGAAGCAGAAGGAGGTTAAGGTTTTAACAGAGGAGAAGAAGAAAAATAAACAATTTTCAAAAGAATTAATAGAAGGAGGAGAGTCAGAAATATACAAAGAGCACAAAGGAGTGTTTGTGAAAGATGAAGTTGTCCTTTATGAAGGCGAGATTGTGGTTCCAGAGGGAGAAAGAAATCAGATGATCCATTGGTACCATGATCTATGGGGACCCCACGGACCCAATTGCACCCTGGAAGATATAAAGGAAGTGTGGCCTAAGAATAATATGGAGCACTATGTCAAAAATTGCTTGATTTGTGCACAATATAATCTGATAGAAATGTAAAGAAAGGAGCCCTTCAGCACACCAGACCAGTGGAAGGGCCTTGGACTAATTTGCAGATAGATGATGTTCATCCTTTACCACCTACCTCAGGAGGGTACAAATATATTCTGGTAGTAATGGATACCTTTAAAGTGGGTGGAAGCTTTCTCAGCTAAGACAAACACAGCAAAGTCCATTGCAAAAATTTTATTGGAAAGGATATTCACTCACTGGGGACTACCCCAAAGTATTGAATCAGATCAAGACATGCATTTCACAGCCCTGATAATGCGAGATGTCACGGTACTTTTAGGGATCAAGCAGATATTTCCTGTAGACCACAGTCCAGTGGAATTGTGGAAAGGATGAATTGAATACTAAAAAATATGATGACCAAAATGGTGCAGCAACATGGCAGTTAGTTTTGCCTTATCCACTGATGATAATAAGTAAGAGAGTGGCATTATCGATGTATTACACCCCCAATAAACTCGTGGCCAGAAGTGTTATCAGAGGATAGGAGGAGTTGTTACGATTAGACTTGTTAGAACCCAAATTATATGGGATTGTGTCAGAAAAGTGGTGCTGTGGCAACCCACTTTCTGCGCAGGCAAACCGGCTCACCAATAGCCAGCGCGTGGGGGGAGACTTTGGTAATGCACCTCTGATGTCATTTCCGCCCGGAGAGGGCGGGTGCTAGGGATTAAATGCCAGCGCCGCGAAGTTTGAATAAACTAGTCAGACTTACCGACTGCGAGTCGTTATTTCAGCACTGTGTGTAGCACATCGCCACATTGGTGACCCCAACGGTCCAAACGGGATTTGGACCAAAGATGACCGACTCTTCATCTGTTCACGCAGTTTCGCTAAAACTGCCGACTTTCTGGACGCTGTGACCACATGTGTGGTTTAGCCAAGCAGAAGCCCAGTTCCAGATTCAGCAGATATCTTCTGATTCCACGTGTTACTACCACGTGGTGAGCGCCCTTGACCAGGAGACGGCTGCCCAGGTTGCGGATTTCATACAGTCGCCCCCGGAAGAAGGCAAATATGAAGCATTCAAAGCCCTGCTCATTGGGACCTTTGGCCTCTCACGGATTGAGTGGGGTGCCACCTGCTTCACCTGGACGGTTTGGGAGACAGACTGCCATCAGCATTGATGAATGAGATGCTGTCCCTGGCTGACGGACACAAGCCCTGATGTTCGAGCAAGCGTTCCTACAGCAACTGCCCGAGGACATACGTCTGCTGCTGGCCGATGCAGATTTCAGCGACCCCCGGAAGGTGGCGGCCCGGGCAGACGTGCTGTGGAAAGCCAAGAGGGAGAGCGTGGCGTCCGTCGGTCAGATTACCAGGCCACGCGCCCAACAACGGACCAGACCAGGCCCGGCAGGGAGGCGCACACAACACAGAGGCAGGAGTGAGGAGGCCAGTGAACAGTGGTGTTTCTACCACCAGCGGTGGGGCACAAAAACCCGCTGTTGTTGCCCACCCTGCAGGGGCCAGGGCCATGGCCAGCTGCTGCTAATGACTATGGCGGCTGGCCACCAGGACAGCCTCTTGTACGTCTGGGACAGACAATTGGGACGCCATTTCTTGGTCAACACTGGAGCAGAAATCAGCGTCTTACCCCCGACGGGGTACGACACCCACAACAGGAAGCCAGGACCCACCCTGAGGGCTGCAAACGGCAGCACGATACGGACCTACGGCACCCACACAGTGCAGCTGCAGTTTGGCGCCAGCCGGTTCACGTGGGACTTCACACTGGCCGCGGTGGCCCAACCACTCCTGGGGGCGGACTTCTTGCGAGCTCACAGCCTGCTGGTCGACTTGCAAGGGAAAAGACTGGTACGTGCGGACACTTTCCAGACGTTCTCCCTGGGTGAAGCCAAGTTGCCGGCTCCACAGAAGCCTTGGCAGATGCCGTGATGCTGGTGCACCCCAGAACGGACGTTCCAACCGCACTCACAGTGGACACATACGACACAGCAGTCGGTAGGGTGCTGGAGCAGCTCATCGAGGGGCGTTGGCAACCCTTGGCATTCTTTAGCAAGCACCTACGACCACCCGAACTCAAGTACAGTGCTTTTGACTGGGAGCTGTTGGCACTGTATCTGACAATCCGGCATTTCAGGTTCACCACGATCACGGACCACAAACCGTTGACCTTCGCGTTCACGAAGGTATCCGATCCCTGGTCGGCTCACCAGCAGTGACATCTGTCCTACATCTCTGAGTACACGACGGACATCCAGCATGTCTCGGGGAAGGACAACATCGTGGCGGACGCACTCTCCAGACCAGCTGTCCAGGCCCTGTCCCTGGGGGTGGACTATGCAGCACTGGTGGAGGCACAGCAGGCAGACGACAAGATGCCCAGCTACAAGACCGCAGTCTCGGGTTTGCAGCTGCAGGACTTTCTCGTAGGCCCAGGTGATAGGACCCTCCTGTGCGACGTGGCTACTGGCCAACCTCACCCCATCATCCCGGCAGCCTGGAGGCAACGAGTTTTCGACTCCATACACGGTTTGGCGCACCCATCTATCAGAACAACCATCCGGCTGGTCTCCAGCAAGTTCGTGTGGCACAAACTTCGCAAGCAGGTCAGTGAATGGGCCAGAACGTGCGCGCAGTGCCAAAAGCCAAGGTGCAGCAGCACACTAAAGCCCCACCTCAGCAGTTTGAACCCACCCACCGGAGGTTCGACCACCCACCGGAGGTTCGGCCCCTTACCAGTGTCCTGAGGAGTGCGGTACCTCCTAACTATGGTAGACCAGTTCATGAGGTGGCCAGAGGCGGTCCCACTCACCGACACATCTGCCAATTCCTGCGCCCGAGCACTGATTGCAACCTGGGTAGCACGCTTCAGGGTACCGGCCCACATTACCTCCGACAGAGGCGCCCAGTTCACCGCCAGCCTGTTGGGAACGCGGCTACACCACACTACTGCCTACCACCCACAGTCAAATGGACTAGTGGAACACTTCCACTGTCACTTGAAGTTGGCTCTCATGGCCCACCTGAGAGGACCTAACTGGGTAGGCGAGCTTCCCTGGGTCCTGCTTGGAATTTGCACAGCGCCCAAAGAGGGTCTGCAGGCCTCGTCGGCCGAGTTGGTGTATGTAACACCCCTGGTCATCCCAGGAGAGTTCATACCAGCCCCAAGGGGGTAAGAGGAAGAACCCACAACAGTCCTGGACAGACTACACGAGAGGCTCGGCAACCTGGCCCCCGTACCAACTTCACAGCACGGACAGACCCCAACCCGTGTACCCAAAGACCTGCAGAACTGTGTTTGTGTTTGTACGAAGGGGCGGACACTGGGCACCGCTACAGCGGCCGTACGAGGGGCCGTTCAAGGTGATCAACAACAATGGTTCCACATACGCTCTGGACATTGGGGGGGAGAGAGGAGGTTTTCACGGTGGACCGACTCAAACCAGCCCATGTGGACTTGGTGCAGTCGGTCGAGGTTCAGGCACTGCGGCACAGAGGCAGACCTCCCGAACAGAGGCCAATCTAGACTGTGGACATTGGGGGGGGGGGTATCGTCGGTTCTGGGGGGTCGGGGTTATGTGGCGACCCACTTTCTGCGCAGGCGAACCAGCTCACAAATAGCCAGTGCGCGGGGGGAGACTTTGGTAATGCACCTCTGACATCATTTCCGCCCGGAGAGGGCGGGCGCTAGGGATTTAAATGCCAGCGCCACAAAGTTTGAATAAACTATTCTCGAAACGACTTACCAACTGCGTGTCATTATTTCAGCGCTGTGTGTAGCTCATTGCTACATTGGTGACCCTGACGGTCCAAACGGGATTTGGACCAAAGATGACTGACTCTATCCAAGTGTCTTCTAAATGTAGTTAATAGAAACATAGAAACATAGAAAATAGGTGCAGGAGTAGGCCATTCATCCCTTCGAGCCTGCACCGCCATTCAGTATGATCATGGCTGATCATCCAACTCAGAACCCTGTACCTGCTTTCTCTCCATACCCCCTGATCCCTTTAGCCACAAGGGCCATATCTAACTTCCTCTTAAATATAGCCAATGAACTGGCCTCAACTGTTTCCTGTGGCAGAGAATTCCACAGATTCACCACTCTCTGTGTGAAGAAGATTTTCCTCATCTCAGTCCTAAAAGGCTTCCCCTTTATCCTTAAACTGTGACCCCTCGTTCTGGACTTTCCCAACATCGGCAACAATCTTCCTGCATCTAGCCTGTCCAATCCCTTTAGAATTTTATACGTTTCAATTAGATCCTTCCTCAATCTTCTAAACTCCAGTGAGTACAATGGGGTACAATGGATCCTACACAATGGGGTAGGATCAGTGTTAGGTGATACAGGGGAATTTGTCACTTTGGTAGCAGGATACCAGTAAGATCAGGTCATCTTTAATCTAACTGAAGTAATCGTGCCTAAATGGTGTTCATCAACAAGGCATTATTTGCTAAATTTTCTTGGTAGACAACTAAGCAGGAGTGAGTTTAAGTCGGTCAAAAATAGAAAGAAGAGAGGACTATTGGAATTAGTGGAAGCATCAGGGTTTGCCATGGTCAGTACTTTAGATACAGCAGAGTTAGGAAACCAGATATAGACCCTTCAGCAGAAAATGCGGGACATTACTGGAGAAGATTATCAGAATCAGACACAGACTAATCAAGTTGGTTGGAGTGTACCACAGGTAACTCTGGATTCAGTTAAGTTTCTGAAGCCCCTTCAAGATACCTTGAATTTGATAATTGACTGCATAGACCTCCTATCTGAGGGAACGCATAAAGCTGAGATTTGTGCTACATATAAAAGTTGGCGTCAGCAGGCGACTGCTCCCAGTTCATCAACGAAACAGGTAAATTCTTCCTATGCTAATGTCTCTAATTTCCTTTCCAGGGTGACTGGGGTCCTATTGGGATCTTTGATCTATAGTGACACTGAACAACTGCGGTTCTGCACAACGGCATGTCCCCACATTTGGAGCTTGCTGATCGGCTGCTTTGGCATGTCCAGGTTCAGCCTGGATTTGGCGACTTCGGGGCCTGCGCGGCCCTGCGGACACGAATTCTCGCTGGTGTCGCGTACCGAAGCACAGCAGGAGCCAGGACGTCAAAGACAGCCAGAGTGGTAGTCAGAGGGCTCTACACTCAGTAATCAACTTGCCGGTTCTCAAGTTGGGGAAATCAAAACAAAAAGCAAGACTTCAGAATGACTATAACATCGAAATAGCAACTGCTGTCTCTCCTGTCACTGTGGAAGGATCGTTAACTGTTTCTCCCTTGTTGGTGTTTGGGATGTTGAAGATGTTGGGGCTTTGCTGTTGCTGGCATAATGGGTGGTGTGAATGCTGATGCTTTGTACTAGAATAAGTGGGGGGAGGAGGTGGGAGAGTTGATGCTGCTTGCAGCTGCTTTTATGTGGGAGGGGAGCAGGGGCTTTGAGTTTCCCTGCCATTCATTCTTTGGGTTTTTTTTCCTTCTGTTTCAAGGATGTTCATGGAGAGTAAGAATATCATTTTATACATTTTCTGATATTAAATGGAACTACTGAATTATGGGTGGGTTGCTCGCCATGATTGGTACAAATTTATTCCAACTTGATGTACATCAAGTACCAAATTGGGTATCAGATGAGCAACTAAAACAAGGGGTTGGGGAGAACTGCCCTTGTGTCATATTAGAAGTTCAATAGAGTACTGGGTACTGGTGATGATGGTTTTATGTCGGTGTGGTATTTCATATTCTCCGACATGGAAATAATTTAACGTGCTCTTTGAAAAGAGTTCTCAATATGGGTAAATATCATGAGGAGACTTGTATTCTTCAGTAACATACCAACACAGGCTATTGTGATGAATAGTACTGGGAAAGGGATTGATTTAGCAAGGTGCCATAAAGGGGGAAAACCACTGGGCTTGTCCAGAAGAGATGATAAGATAGAAACTCTGGATTAAGAGAATTGTTCATTTTCTATGCTGCCTGTCAATGAGTTTTTCTTACAAAATGCATTGGTGGGACTGATATATTATAGCAACGACTGCAATTTATACCAAGGGACGGAAAGACTGTCCTTTGGAAAGTCATAATGTTGCACTTTAGATTTAGATTTGCTTACTGGAGGACAAACTTTGTCTCAGCCAGCAATAAATGTGGTAATGAAGGAGAACCTTTTAATCCAATGAACTGATAAGAATTAATATTTGTGAGACTATGTTGCCGAATTGCCACTGATTCCTCACTTGAATGCAAACCAAACACATGTTGTAGAGGAGGCAAAGGAGATCAATCAGTGGACTAAACATACAAAAGTTATTAAGACATGCTGATAAGGCAAATAACATATTGCATGACTCAGCCTCTTGGGATAAGTTTTGGAGTTGAAGATAAAATGCTCAAATACCGTAAATCCATGGCTGAGCATAGTATTGTATGCTGCTGTAATATCAATCTTATGTACCGATGATAATGACATTGTTTAATGTATATCACCTTAGATGGTGGAAGGCTGAAATTGTGCAAAAGAGGATGATAGTTTTGTAATACAGAAAACATGATTGTCTGTACAAAGGTGTATGAATTCTGTAAGTAAATGGTACTTACTGTATAAGTGTTGCACACCTGCTGGGGATTCATGGCAGACCTATAAGTAGTCAATAGAATAGAGGAGGGTAGTGATCCTATGATAAATATCTTTGGGTCAAGAAGGGAGAGATGTTGGCCAGAAAGTACTACAGTCTTAAATCAGTGAATTTGAATGAATCAGTGGAAGTCTACAGAAGCCTACATGTTTTTGCCATGAGGGAGGAGATGGAGGCGGCCATTTTATGAAGAGACTCTGTTATTCATTTTGTGAGCCAAAGTTCATCAGTGTTATAAAGTAGACTCAATAATGTTCCAGGTAATCTGCTGATTTGGGATTATTTCCAAATAAGAAGTTATTTGTGAGGTGTTCTTTGGTAGAATGGTGTGGTCTGTATCTGTTCTGTGTGATTCAAGCTAGTGGCTGATTGAGAACAAAGAGCAATAAATTACCGATTGTCACCTGCTGGGAAGAGGGCAATAAATGGTTGCTGGCCTGGAGAAGAGCCAATAAAAAGGTGATAAAAGTCAGATACATGACCTACAGCCAATGACACTGGAATGTAATGTTTCAGAATATAAAACCAGACTCTTCAAGTGAAAGCAGATGCTTCAGCGATGACTTGGTAGGAGGTTCATCAACAAGGATGTGAGGTGCCTGCGGACATTTAGAGATTCAAAATGAGACTACGAGGAGCATGTGACCAGCAGCAGAAACTCCTTTTTAATTACTATTATCTAACTATAGACTACTAAAACTCTCATGCTCTGTCTGTTTGTGACCTCCAATTAGCGCAAACAGTGCATTACAGTGGCATTTTTTCTTGGCTAAATCGGCTCAAAATGCGCTAACTTACAGAATGCAGGCAAAGTTCAGAGTTATATATTCATATAAAATTGTTCATTTGCCAAAATCAACATCCCCACTTTCACTGGCGAGCCGATCCACCATCATGGAAATCGGGACGCGACTCTGCAACGCATACGCACGACCAGCCTCAGCAGCGACACCAAGCGGGGCAAAAGGGCAGGGCAGAGCAACTCTATTTCGATTCTCTCAAAGGGTGCCCCAACGGGCCACCCCATTGTCTAGTATTTTCTATCCTTTGATTATTCATGGAAGGCCAGAGAAACAGTAGGTGTGCACGCAGGTACTTAGTTGTATAAATTTATGTGTTGAAACTATAAAGGTACTTATCGGTATTTACAGATTCTCTCTGTGCCTCCCTGATCATTATTACAAGGGGTAATTCTTGTAACATATAGGCGGCAATCCAGAGATTACTATCCTGGAGGTCCTGCTTTTCAGCTTTATACTTTCTTCAGGAGCTCTTCCCTTCTCTTACCTATGGCATTGATACCAATATGTACCATGACTTCTGGCTGTTCACCATCCCCCTTCAAAATGCCATGGACACAATCCAAGACATCCCTCACCTTGGAGTAAACAAGCCATTTGGGTGTCTCTTTCAAGTCCACAGAATCTGCTTTCTGCTCCTCTAACTATGGAGTCCACTTTTGCTACTGCATTTCTTGTCTCTCCCTTTGGAGCCACAGAGCCAGACAGTGTTAGAAACCTGGTACCAGTGGCTTCCCTCAGTAGGTAGTACCCCCAACAGTATCCAAAGCAGCATACTTATTATTGAGGGGAATGGCCACAGGCGTACACTGCACTGGTTGCCTATTCCCATTCCCTCTCCTGACAGTCCCACAGGCACCTGCCTCCTTCAACTTCCCTCCCTGTAGCTCCTATCTATCAGCTTCACATTTGCCCTTATAAGCCAACAGTCAACCAGCTGCAGCTCCAGTTCCTTATCACGGTCTCTCAGGAGCTGCAGCTTTGACCACTTCATGCAGATTTAGTTATCGAGAGACCGGAAGTCTCCCAGAACCCGATATCTCAGATGAAGGATGTATCATTATCTCTGAACTCATTCTCAGCACACTCGCCATGTATTGACAGAGAAAAAGATCACTAGAAATTTACTTCCTTGCTTAGAACCTTTGCCAGCGCTTGCCCAAAGCCTGACCACTCTAACACTGGCCCACTCCAATAATGGCTGCTCCTCTTACACCTCCCTTCTTTTTCATTGGGTTCGCAGCCTGCTGAAAAGAGCTGAAAGCACGCTGAGTCACCAATAAACAACCTCTCGTGCTACACAGTTCAACATTATCTCAGGGCTCCTGACTCATAGCAAGCTGCACTCCACTCATTACTTCTATTATCATCATTTGACTCCTTTCAAGCTAAATTATATGTCTGTACAAATTACAAATAATGTGCTTTTCTTTCTCTGTAGTAACACTTGATTAGAACATAGAACAGAACAGCAGAGTCCAGGCCCTTCAGCTCAAGGTGTTGTGCCAATTTTTAACCTACTCCAAGATCAATCTAACCCTTCCCTCCCACATCAACTTCCATTTTTCTTTCAGCTATGTCCTTATCTAAAATTTCTTCAATGTCTCCAATATATTTGACTCTACCACCATCCCTGACGAGCACATTTCCAGCACCCACTACCTTCTGTATAAAAATCCTACCTCTGACATCGCATCCAGACTATCCCCCAACTACTTTAAAATTATGCCTTCTCATATAAGTCATTGTTGCCCTGGGAGAAGGGCAGTGGCTGCCCATTCAATCTGTGCCTCTTATCATCTTACAGTATTCACTGCTTACAGTAGTCATCTCTCATCCTCCTTTGCCCCAAAGAGAAAAGCCCTAGCTCACTTAGCCTTTCTATATAAGACATGCTCCTGAATCCAGGCAGCATCCTGGTAAATCTCTGAACTTTGTTATTGTAAACACAAAGTACACTGCAGATGCTGGGGTCAAAGCAACATGCACAACATGCTGGAGGAACTCAGCAGGTCGGGCAGCATCCATGGAAATGAACAGTCAATGTTTCGGGCCGAGACCCTTTTTTGCCTTGTAATACTTCACTACACTGCTGTTGTAATGAAATTATCTGTATAAATGGTAATACACATTAACAACAGTATACAATTTTTATGGTGCTCGTATGTGGTGATTTTGTCTTTACTCTCATTCCTCTGATCTGGAACAACTAACGATTAAGTGCCAACCATTCTACTGATGAAGAGAGTTCCCCTTCATGACCCTGATGGTAGTCTACATATGCCAAAGGCCGATGCTAATCAGGCGCTTGAGATAGTGAATGCTGAAATCACCAAGCAAGGAACAGTCCTACCCAACACATTTCAAATCACATTTGGACACTTTATTCAGGCTTGTTCCAACACCTGTTCTACTTTGATAAGGAATGCCTACTGTTCCAGGCCTACACCATATTTCAGGAAACCTGATCACTTGGCTGTCCTTTATCTACCTGCATATGGCCAGAGGCTAAAAAGCAAGCCTCCAGAGATAGGACAACAAAGAGGAGAGGAGTGGCTATGGGACTGCATCGAGGTGGTGGACTGGGCTGTGTTCAAGAACTCATTAGAGAATTTGAATGACTACAGCATGGCTGGCAGGATCTTTATAAAAAACACTCGTAGATGATTGTGTCCCCACAAAATCATTCAGACTCCTCCTCAGCCA
This sequence comes from Hypanus sabinus, assembly GCF_030144855.1. Taxonomy (NCBI): domain Eukaryota; kingdom Metazoa; phylum Chordata; class Chondrichthyes; order Myliobatiformes; family Dasyatidae; genus Hypanus; species Hypanus sabinus. The sequence continues at coordinate 13,991,364 of NC_082717.1, forward strand.
GAAGCCCTGGATGCAACATGAGATCTGCAATCTGCTGAGGGCCAGATCAGAGGCATTCAGGTCTGGTGACCAAGTAAGATTTAAGAGGCCCAGGTACGATCTCCAGAAAAGCATCTCATGGGCGAAGTGGCAATTCCGGACCAAATGAATTACTGAGGGATTCTCGGCAGGCTGCGGTAGGCCTTGAATACTATTACTTCTTACACAGTGAAACCAAGCGACCTAGGTGACAAGTATGTGCTCCCAGATGAACTCAATGCCGTCTAGGTTTGTTTTGACCATCAAGACATGGAGGAGCCTTCATGGACTGAGGCTTTATAAGACACTAGTCAGGCCACACACGGAGTATTGTCAGCAGTTTTGGGCCCCATTTCTCAGAAAGGATGTGTTGTCGTTGGAGAGAGTCCAGAGGAGGTTCATGAGGGTGATTACAGGAAAGGTGACTCATGAGGAAATTTGGGCCACTTCCAGTGAGAAGAATGTGAGGGATCTCATTGACACCTACCGAATGCTGAAAGGACTAAATAGGGTGGATGTGGAGGGGATGTTTCTCATGGTGGGGTATCTGGAACTGGAGGCACAGCCTCAAAATTGAGGGGAGATCTTTTAGAACAGAGGTAAGGGGGGGGGGGTTGATTTACCTTTTAACTGGTTCAGCAAAACACTTTGGGCCAAAAGGCCTGTTCCTATGCTGTACCGTTCTATGTTCTAATTGGGCGACTATCAATTATCACCATCCTTCAACACGGTGATGTCCTATTCCACTCTATCTGTTGAACCTGTCATCACGCTAATGGGTTAAATTACTGCAGCCCTTTCCTTTCCAGGTGGTTATTGTCCATTCTTTGCATCAAAGGTGAAACGATGGCTTTCAATTCCATTCCAGTCTATATGACCCTGATGTGACTTTCAGCCAACGGAGTACGTTTGAAATGCAAGACTAGTGTGACCAACATGCACTGACTGTGATGACGTGCAACACCTGTCTCAATGAAACCAGCTAAATATTTCTTTCAACAGCACAACCCTGATGAGTCCATCCAGATATTCATGTTACCTGTCTGGAGTGGGCCTTGAACTCACAATCATAGAGAATTAGTGAGAACAGAAGCAGATCTTTGTCCCACTTACTCTGTGCCAAACATCAAGAATCTATATTCCCCAAAACTTTTCCCATTGTCCCCGCATTCTCATCCAGTCTCCCCAGGTTCAGAGGGTATAAGATTATGAGAGGTATCGACAGAGTGAACAGCCATTGCCTTGTCCCCAATGGGGCAGTAGCTAATATCAGTGGAAATCTGTCTGACATGAGTGGAGGGAAGTTTAGGAGAGATGTCATAGCAGGATTTTCACAGTTAGTAGCTGTTACAAGAGATATTTAATAGACCTATATAGGTACATGTTGAGAAAAGCTGAGGTTGTGTGAGAGGGAAGAGTCAGATTGATTGTGGAATAGGTTCATACAGGTTGGCACAATATTGTGGGCCATCGGGTCTGTACGGTACTGTACTGCTCCATGTTGTATTACATTACATTCACCTATTGACTGAGGATTTTGTTGTTTTTTTCCTGACAACTTCTCTTGCTTCCTCTCCCATCGACAGCCAATTATGACATATTTTTGCCTCGTCTGTCTTTAAACTGCTTGGCCTTTGTATGTAACACAGACTTCAGTTTTATTCAGTGCCGACATAGAACGTGGCTCTCTGTGTTTGGGAACAGAACGGCAGATCAGAATGCACAGCAAAGGAGTCAAAGAATCTCAGAGTTTAAAAGAGATGTCGACTGATTGAAGTGAAAGGATCACACATGCGGATTGAAAAGCAGGATTAAAGCGGTATCAAAAATCAAAAGACGCACACTACCACATTCTTTATCACTTCCTCTCGACTGGTAGAGTAACGGCACTTAATTCTGTCATTGATATGAGATTGCTGCTGCATGCAGACAGCCAATTAAAGGAAACACAACCCCACTTCAAAACCGAGTCAAGGCGCTTTGGTTTTAACCCTTCTAGCCTCAATTGCGCTCAAGGTTAAAACTGGACTTGCACATTTCTATAGTTTACTTAATAAAAATGAGGCTGTTGCTATACAATGCCTTTCAAATCATTCAAAAACACTGCCTAGGATTATAAGGTACTTAAGCTTTTTTGATGTAGTCACTGTTACAAGGTAGAAAATGTTGCAGGACAGGAACACTAGACTGTAGGAGCCTCTCGACCCCTCAAGCCTGTCTTCCCACTCAGTGCCATCATGGCTGGTCTATGCCGACTACAACTCCAGTTTCCAATCATCCTCCATTCCTCAACCATCCAAATATTCATCCCTCTCCAACTTATTCTTTACCCAATGATCCGATCTCTGCCGTCCTCAGGGGCAGAGAATTCCAGAGACTGGCAATTTGGTAAATTGATTTATTAGTGTCACATATACAAGTTGACTGTCTTAGTTTTGATCAGGTTCCCAGTTACAAGACTTTCACTATTTCTCTTTCCACAGAAGCTGCCTGATCTGGTGAGTAATTCCAGACAGACAGACAGACAGACATACTTTATTGATCCCGAGGGAAATTGGGTTTCATTACAGCTGCACCAACCAAGACTAGTGTAGAAATATAGAAATATAAAACCACAAATAATTAAATTATTAATGATAAATAAATAAATATTAATAATTAATAATTAAATTCCAGCGCTTTCTGCTGTTATTTGAGCTTTCTAGGATTTTCAGTTTTGCTTTCAGTCTTTGGGGCTTTGGTCTGTCTTCATTCAAAGTTCTGTACAGAGGACGGACATAGAGGACGAGACTGATTTGCAACTGGTAGTTTGCAAATGCTACCACGGCCTGCTAAGGAGCCTGCAATGCACAGGATCGGACAAAACGACAGTGTGTTGGAGACTCAGCCAGCTCCATCACGGGCACAACCCAACCCAGCATCACGGACATCTTCAAGAGGTGGGTGCTTCAAGAGGACAGCATGCATCACTACGATCCCACACTAGGGCGGCGCTGTAGTGTAGCAGTTAGTGTTTGGTTTTCACAGCGTCAGCCATTGCCATTTGGGGCTTAATTCCCACTGTAGTTATTCCCCTCAATCATCCCAGAGGGGATACCTTCATTCAACTTCACTTGCCCCAACATTGAAATGTTCCCACAACCAAAGGACTGACTTTCAAGGACTCTTCACCTCATGTTCTCCGCATTATTACTTATTCATTTATTATTATTATTTCTTTCCTCTTGCATTTTGTTGTTGTTTGCACCCTAGTTGAATGCCCAAGTTGGTGTGGTCTTTCACTGAATCTGTTGTGGTTATTGTTCTATATGTTTATCGAGTATGCTCGTAAGAAAATGAATCCCAGGGTTGCGTATGGTTACTTTGATAATAAATTTACTTTGAACATTGAAATTTGAGTTTGTATGTTCTCCCTGTGACATCATGGGTTTCCTCTGGGTGCTCCAGTTTCCTCCCACATTCCAAAGATTAGGATTAGTGAGATGTGGGCCTGCTCTGTTAGCACCAGAAACAGGGCGACACTGGCGGACTGCCTAGCTGATTTGATTTGACACAAACAGTGCATTTCACTATTGAGGGGAATAAACACTGACGAAGCGTCTTGGTCCAAAAAGCCGACTGTTTATTCCCGTCCACAGACTCTTCTTTCTACACACCCCTTGACACTGTTGACCTCAGTAGAGAGGAAAACATAAGCAAGTTCCTTGGGTCTGGATGATCTAACCTGGCCCCACAACATCTCCTCACTAGTCAAGAAAGCGAGGCAGTGTCCACACTTTCAGAGGACACTTTCAGAGGTGTGCAAGGCTCTGCGCCCCCATTCCAACAACTTTCTACAGGAGTGACATCAAAAGTGTCCTGTCTTGCTGCATCATGGTGTGGTATGGAAGGCATCGGACCTCAAGACCATACAGAGGAGAGTAAAGCTTGCTGAGAAGGTCACTGGAGTCTTCCTCACACCCCCCCCCACCATCCATGACATTTACCAGGACGATTGTATGTGAAGAGCCCAAAGCATTGTTGATGACCCTACCACCCATCCCACAACCTCTTTGACCCACTATCATCAGGAAAGGGATGCAGAAGCATCAGGTCTAGAACTGCCAGACTGGGTAGCAGGTTCTGAGACTAATGAATAACCTGCCACCACTAGGGTCTTGTCACTAGGACAGTAGGCTGTTTAACATACTGTTTACCTGTGCTGTGCTTTGATACATGCATTTTCAGTTATATTTTATTAACTTATTTATAGTATAATATTTTAGTTCATGTTTTTTGTGTGATATACATTGTGTGGATGCCCTGTGGTCCGGAGGATCATTGTTTCATTTCGTTGTATATATGTATAGTCAGATGATCAGAAATTTGAACGATAGATCAGAACCATTGCCTACCATGTTCTTTGTTTGACACAGAATCTTCCAACTATTTCCATCTGATCTTTCTTAAAACAGAATTTGCCACAGAAAATTGGCCTGAGATTGAAACATTTTTCCTGGTGAATATGTATGAGCAACAAATCATACAGAGGGGTATGAGATCAGGTCTGATAGCACTGGGTTTCCAGTGTTAATGGCTGCTAGGATCAGTGGATGGCATGCCTAATTATGAATCAAAATGTCATATTAGCTTGCATTGGAGTCCATAATCCAGGACAGCCCTTCAAAGAAACACGATGCCAAATTAGAATGATGACCATTTTGTCCTGATGAAGGGTCTTGGCCTGAATTGTCGACTTTTTTAATCCTTTCCATAGACGCTGCCTGACCTGCTGAGTTCCTCCAGCAGTTTGTGTGACCATCTTCTCTGCAAAGACGCTTTTCTAAGTTGTGAGGGCTCCACACCACCGGTGCCACCAAAAAATAAACTGGCTGGTTATTTATCACTACTGCAGCTAGGATTATACTTCGTACAAAGTGCCAAGCGGCTATGTATCTGCTTCTACTCAAATAGTGAAGAACTGGTTGTGGAACCCCGTGGGAAGCCTGCAAGGAAAGTCCAGTGTAAGTGCTTTCTCTTCATGTTAAGTAGGGAACTTTCCCTCTGGTGGACTGGTTTCCAGGGCACAGAACCATACCTCAGTGAAGCGAGAGCATATGTCTCTGCAGATTCATTGACTTATACAGCATGACAAAAGGCCCTGTGACCAACTTGTCCACGTTGACTAGAGCCAATCCCATTTGCCCACCTCTCTGACTCTCTGGACTCCCGGACAGTGGTGTCTGAAAAGAGGATGCTGTCCAAGTTGCATGCCATCTTGGACAATGTCTCCCATCCACTCCATAATGTACTGTTTAGGCACAGGAGTACATTCAGCCAGAGACTCATTCCACCGAGATGTAACACTGAGCGTAGTAGGAAGTCATTCCTGCCTGTGGCCATCAAACTTTACAACTCCTCCCTCGGAGTGTCAGACACCCTGAGCCGATAGGCTGGTCCTGGACTAATTTCCACTTGGCATAATTTACTTATTATTATTTAATTGTTTATGGTTTATATATTTCCACACTGTTCTTGGTTGGTGCGACTGCAACAAAACCCAATTTCCCTCGGGATCAATAAAGTACGTCTGTCTGTCTTAACACATATCCCTCTAATCCTTCCCTATCCATGTAGCTGTCCAAATGTCTTTCGAACACACACACACACACACCCCCTCCACTACCTGGAGGAGGCCAGCAGGCCAGGCAGCAACTATGGAAATTAATGAACAGACAACATTTTGGGCTGAGACCCTTCTTTGGGATGGAGAAAGAAGGGGGAAGACACCAGAATGAAAAGGTGCGGGGAGGGAAAATAGGCCAGCTGGAAGCTGATAGGTGAAGCCAGGTGGGTGGGAAAGGTCAAGGGTTGGAGAAGAAGGCATCTTTAGAGGAGGAGAGTGGACAATAGGAGAAAGGGAAGGAGGTGGGAAGGTGAGAAGAAGGAAGAGACCTGCATGGGGCTCTTTCCCCTTCCCTCACCTTTTTATTTTGTCATCATCTCTTTCCTTCTCATTCCCGAAAAGGGTCTCAGCCCGAAACAGAGACTGCTTATGCTTTTCCATAGATGCTGTCTATCCTGCTGAGTTCCTTCAGCATTATGTGTGTGTTGTTTTGGATTTCCAGCATCTGCAGACTTACTTGTGTTTATTATTCTGCCTGGTCCCTTCACCTGGACCACAACCCTCCGTACTTCTCCTATCCATTCACCTCCAAATTTCTCTTAAATGTTGAAACCGAACCCGCAATCTCCACTTCCGTTGGCAGCTCATTCAACACTCTCTCTGCTCTCTAAGTGAAAAGATTACCCCTCCTGCTCCCCTCAAACATTTCAGCTTTCAACCTGAGCCCTTGCTATTGGCATGAATCAGATTATGACATTGATTCCACAGGCACTACCTCAGGAACTGTTCGCAGTTAAACTGATAATATTGTGAATTTGTCCTTGAATTGTGAATTTGTCTTTCAGAACACTGGAATGGCTTGACAGGATGTCTGCCAGCAGAACACTCATTGGATACCAGATTCTCCAACTCTGCCTCGCTAATTAACGTCACAACGGCCTGGTGACAGCTCACCCACTGTCAGAAGGTCATGGCTGCAAGTCCTACTTCAGCGCGCTTCAAATGCATTGATACTGGCTTTCAAAAGGTCACGAAGTTGAGACTTGACCCCTCTGTGACCTGTACTGTGCTGTAATGTTCTATGATCTATAAGGAAGAGTCAGATAGATCTTAGAGTAGGTTAAAAGGTTGGCACATCGTGGGCCAAAAGGCCTGTACTGTGCTGGAGTGCTCTATGTTCTTAGAAATGGAAGCTAAGGATGCCTTGGCACTAGTTCAAAGGAAGCTATCACCAACAACCATCAGCTGGAAAAGCACCTGCACAATCTCCTCACTGCACTCCCTCCTCTACCTTGTATAGCCTGTAGGTCATCCATCACTCCTCCTCGGACCACCAATCACCTCGGGCTCCCTCTCTCCCCTCTCTGCATCGGCCATTTTCCCTCTCCTCTCTCAGACCCAGCAGAGTGTTTAGGTCTGAAATGTCAGCGATTCCTTCCCTCCCTCAGGTGATGATCGGCCTGTAAAGTCCCTCCAGCAGGTTGTGTGTTGCTGCAGGTTCCAGCGTCTGCCATCTCGTGTGCCTCCAAAGTAACCATCGGTGTTCCAGTCAACTTTCGTCCTTTCCTCAGCATCCGATTTCCCACCCAATATCGTATTGCTGTTTGTGGGAGCTTGCTGTGCACAAACCTCCTTGTCCGTTCCCTTGGAGAAGAATATGAAGTGTTTCCTCCCGTCTGAGCTCAGGAGGAGTTGGCAGTGTCTAATGCCATAGGGGAGAGCAGATTTTCTGAGAAGAAGAGGGGCTCCAGACCATCCTGGATATTTCTGGAGACCTGCATCCTGACAGAACCTTCAGATCGAAGGGTTGCCATGGAAACAGAATGCAATCTTCAGCAACCATGCTCCGTGAAATTTCTCTTTAAACCTGCTGACAAGCACTGCAGTCTGGTTGGAAATGCGGATATGATTTCTAATGAGAAACGGTTCACTGCTCCGGATTGTACAGAGGAACTGAGGTTAATCTGCAGCACAGGAGGATGTGAGATGTCCACAACACTCACCACCCCCCACCAACCCACACGACGCCCTACCCCCCGGAGCCTGGTGGTCTGAAGTTTATTGTCTCGAGTTTTCAATTATTTAGTAAGGAGGATTAGAGAGCCTTGGGACTGGAGAGCAACAGCCTGCAGTGGTGTGACTGAAACTGCAGTCACACAAGTGGCAGAGAGGAATCTCAAGAGTACAAGAGGTAGGAGGCAGGAATTGCTCCAGCTGAGCATGGGGTTAGGAAGCCTGTCTTGTTTGAATCTTGTTTGATGGCCCTTCGGTCCATAATGCTGTACTGACCTTTTAACCTATTCCACAATCAGCCTAACCCTTCCCTCCATACCCTTCCATTTTTCTTTCATTCATGTGCCTACTGAAAGTCCCTTAAATATCCCTAATGTCTCTGCCTCTTACACTAAACTCCCCGGCAGTGAGTTCCAGGCACACTTACAATTCTCTGCATAAATAAACCTACCTCTGATATCTCCCGAAAAATTTCCTCTGCCAAGTCACTTCTCAACCTTTCTCACTCCAAAAAGAAAAGCTCTAGTTTGCTCAGCCTGTCCTTATAAGATGTGCTTTAATCCAGGCAGCAAAGTTTGGAGCTAAAGTTGAGGCTACTAACACACACAGTGAAAATAAGTGGCCCACAGTAGGAAAGAATTTCTCCCAGAATCGTCCCCTGCCATGGTGTGCCCGGGTGGAGGACACTCGTGGCAGTGAGGTGGTGGTGGATAGGATCATATATCCATTCTGTTGAGGTCCAATTTCTTTCTCCACCATCCATTCAGCCACTCATGGGTTGGTTACCCCAATACCTCTACCCAACAGGCAGGGGAAAGTATCATCAGCTCCATTATCGTTAGTCGTGTCATTTGTTATTGTGCGGCAGCAGTACAGTGCAGGTGTAACACATTAGTCTAACTTATAACAAATTGCTTAAGTTGCAATTAGTGGACCAACCAACTTGGCTTTGGTCATCAGGAGAGACTGGGTGATCAGGAAAGGTCCCTCCCATCCTTGAATTGTTCAAAAGAGATTTTGCAGCGACCTAAGAAGACAACATTTCCAAGATGTCCAGTGCTCCCGGTGCGGCCTCCTCTACATTGCTACATTACGACCCGTTGTAAATAGGGGGACTGCTTTGTCGAGCACCTCTACACCATCTGCCACAAGTGGGACTTCTCTGGTGGCCAAACATTTTAACTTTTGATTCTCATTCCTGTTCCAATGTGTCAGCCCGTGGCCTCCTCTTGTGCCAAGACGAGGCCACCCTCAGGGTGAAGAAGTCCTTCTGGGTAGCCTCCAACCCTATGGCTTAAATATCGAATTCACCTTCTGGTAAGCTAATTTCCTACTCTCCTTCCTCATTCCCTACTCTGACCTTTTATCTCTTCTCACATTAAAGCCAAGACCAGCAGGCTCCAGGACAGCTTCTTCCACCAGGCCACCAGACTGATTAACTCACGCTGATTTGAGTGTATTTCTATGTTACATTGACTGTTCTATTTATTTTAAATTACTGATTGCACATTGCACATTTAAACAGAGATGTAACTCCTCATGTATGTGAAGGATATAAGAAATAAAGTCAATTCAATTCAAAAGTTCACGGGTAATAAAGGTTCAAAGTTCAAAGTAAATTTATTATAAAGATATGTATATGTTACTATATACTATCCTGAGATTCATTTTCTTGCAGGCATTTACAGGGGAGAAAAGAAATACAATCGGATTTTATGGAAAATGATACATAAATTGATAAAGACTGATAAACAACCAATGTGCAAAAGCAAAAAAAACCTACGCAAATAAAATTAATACTTTTGAGTTGAAAAGAGTCCTTGAAAGTGAGTCAGCAGGTTGTAGAAACAGTTCAGAGCAGTGGTGATTATCCATGCCAGACCAGGAGCTTGATGGTTGTAAGGTAATAACTGTTCCTGAACCTGGTGTTGTGGGACCCAGGGTTTCTATACCTCTTACCTGATGGCAGGTAGTGAGAAGAGTGCACGGCCCTTTTAATGGGGCTATGGTTAATGGTGTATCCAGAAAAGAGGGGCTGGGTCAAGGGGGACAGTGTGAAAATGTCCCAGAGGTCGAAACAGATAGTTTCAGAGTTAACACAAAATATTTATGCCAAACCATATCTCAGGGTTTTAAAGTGTAGCATGGCTTCAGGGAAATGTTGGAACTAGAGATTCATGAACATTCTTCTTAATATCAGCTAGGGGAAGTTTCTGCTAACATTTCTCCTGCTGTGCCATGGGGTCATGCTGTATGTTAATCTGGACAGTTTGCCTTTGGGCAGTTCAATATAACCTCATGCAGGAAGGCTGGCCAAGAAGGTCAGGCAATGGCATTGAGGAAAGCAGAGGGATCAGTGGGAGGTCATTATCACTTCAGGTGTGAGTGTCAAACAGATTAAGCTGTCGGCTGTACATCATTCTGATATTAATTCTTCTAAAGTCTGTGGATCAGATATCCTGCCCCAGAGAGAGGAAACACTAATGAAAATTCTGCAAGATAGCCGCATCACTTTCACACTTGCTCAAGCAGTTCTGGTCACCCACCTACAGGAAAGATATCAATAAGGTTGAAAGGATACTGAGATGATTTACAAGGATGTTGCAAGGACTTGAAGATCTGAGGTAGAAGGAAGGGTTGAAATAGTTTAGGACTTTATTCTCTGGAGCATGGGAGATGAACCGGCACCTCAGATGGAGATTGAAAATCTGGTTGAATGGGATCACAACAAAAAACTCAACACCAGAAAAACCAAAGAATAGATTTTTGATCACAGGAAGAGGAAGCCAGAAAGCTATGAGCTGGTTCTCATTGAGGGGGTCGGAGGTGGAGAGGGACAGTAACTTTAAATTCTTCAGAGTTCTCATTTCACAGGATCTAAACTGGGACAAGCCATGGCACCAAATCTACTTTCTTAGAAGCTTGTGCATATTTGGCATGTCATCGAAGCTTCTATTGCTGCAGAGCAGAGAGTCTTTTGACTAGTATCATGACCCAGCATGGAAGCACAATGCCCCAAAACAGACAAGCCTACTAAAACTCAGAGATACAACCCAGTCCACCATAGCAAAAGCCATCCCCTACATTGTGCACGTCTACAGGGAGCTTTGCGATTAGTAAGCGCCATTCATCTTCAATTATGCCCACCATCTAGGCCATGCTCCCTTCTCATTGGAAAGGATGTACATGAGCCTTAAGTCCTACACCACCAGGTTCAAGAACAGTTATTACCTTTCAAACATTATACTCCTGAACCAGCATTTCTTTGTTCCACCATGAATGCCTGCAAGAAAATAAATCTCGGGGTTGTACATGGTGACATATGCGTACTTTGATGACAAAGTTACCTTGAACTTTGAGAATGAGGGGAGATTTGACAGAAGTATGCAAAATTATGAGGGGTATGGAGAGGATTAATGCAAGCAGGTTTTTTCCACCAAAGTTGGGTGAGACTGGAACATAAATCTGGTTATAGATTTTGGGTGAAAGATGAAATATTTAAGCTGAACCTGAGGGTGAACTTCTTCACTCAGAGGGTGATGTGAGTGTGGAATGAGCTGCCAGTGGATGTAGGTTCAACTGCAATACTTAAGAGAAGCTTGGATAAGTACTTGGATGGGAGGCGATGGTGGGCTATGATCTAGGTGCAGGTTGATGGAATCAGGTAGATTACAGTTTGGCAAGGACTAAGTGGACTGAAATACCTGTTTCTGTGCTTTAGTGCTCTATGACCGAAATGCAACATGACTTCCTAGTGCCCTGTAGAAAGAGGTTCTGCGGTGTATTGCAGGCACACAGGGTAAAGAAGAATGATTTTTGGCTACTTGAATCTGGATTCACTAGTCCACCTGCAGCAGGAACATCAGTCATCCATTATATTGAGTGATGATCCATTCGGACAAGAGACTCAGAGGAATAAACTGGTTGTCTTATCCACACGCGGTTTGAAAAAAATAACAGGGAATTGTTTCCAAACTTAAGAACACAATATGCAATCTAATTTAATACATACTGTAAAAATTAGATTATGTTTAAGATGCAATAACATGCCAGTTTAATTTCCATACTTGCTCAAACCCTTGCTCCTGTGCCTCATCAGCTTCAGAAATAATTTTGGGATTCAGAGATTGGTTTGCCAAGACCCGTTTAAAGGACTTTGAAGTGGTTGGCAAGGCTCCACGTTCAGGCCCACTAGTCAGATTTCTCTCCCGCTCCCCCATAACGCTGCAGCTGGATCAGCAACGCCTGCCGCGGCCAGTGGCCTTGTTCGGTCCACCTGGAAGTCAGGAGTTCAAATCCCACCCTGGAATGCTGAAGGCCTGAATGCCGTTTTCTGATCAAGAAACATTTTCAAAAACAAGGTTGGGGGAAAAAAAAGCTGGCAAGGATGGCAGCTAGCTGTGAAAATACCCAACAAGAAGGAATATGACATCAATGGTTAACTTTAAGGTGTTTGGAAGAAAGTATCAGAGAGGGGATTTCAGAGGCCGGTATTTAACACAGAGAGAGTGGGGGCATGGAACACCCTGCCAGGGATGGTAGCAGATACATTAGGGACATTTATGGAGGGCTACATGGAAAGGAAGGGTTAAGAGAAGCTTGGAAGCTTGGAAGGGTTAGCTTGATCTTATGTTAAAGGGTCAGCATAACATTGTGGGCCGAAGGGGCTATACAGTGCTTTGTTCTCTGCTCTTCAACTTTCTTCAGTCCCTCAGATAAGCCTCTTCAGATAACTTTCCCACCCTCTGATGATGAACCTGACCTCGCCACCCCTCAAAAGCTAGTTGCAATTCCCTCTGATAACCTCTCAAAGTCTCAGTTCTCGCAGCTAACACTCCCAGCTGAACTCTTTCCCATCCTGAAATAAGGTTGTCTTTAGTTGAAGGGAAATAGACAGTAGGGTGCTCCAAGTGGCCTCCTCGACTACAGTGAAGCCAGGCTAAATGCAGACAGGGTGACAGCTTCACCAAGCACCCTCACTCTATCTGCCATAGCCTTCTGAATCTCCTGGTTAATTCTCCTTCCCATTGCCAAACCAACATGCCTATCCGCTTACTGCTCCACTGCCAAACTGAGGCTCTATACAGACCAACGGCATGGCACCTTATATTGCCTGTGTTATAGATCCCACTCTGTACCTTTTGTCTCCCCTCCCCATCAACATGTCACTTTCCCCTTCCTCCATCCTCTCCACCTGCCCATCACCCACACATTCCTCTCCCCCATTCTCCACCTCCCTCCTCCTTTCCATGCCCTACTTTCCTCTCCAATCAGATTCCACCATCTTCAACCCTTTGTTGTCTCTACCAATCACCTTCGTTGTTCCCACTTTCCCTTTGCCCATCTGCCTTATCACTTGCCCCCCCCCCCCCAAGCTGGATCGACCAATCACCTTCTCTACCCTTCACTCTACCTTTCCATCTTTTGTACACTGACTGTCTTCCCCTGAGATAGCGACTGTCCATTTCGCTCTACTGACGCTGCCGACCTGCTGAGTTCCTCCAGCATCTTGCGTGTGTTGCTCTGAGTTTCCAGCACCTGCAGAATCTCTTGTGTTTGTGATCGTGATCAAACCCTTGCTGCCCCCCAGCAGCCAATCACAGTTCTCTCGGATGGCCTCTCAAAATCTCAATTCTCACAGCTAACCTTCTCAGCTAACTGGCCCATTCCCATCTCCCTGCGACTCTTCCCTGTGCACGTGGCTGAGAATTACCTGCGTTCTGTACAGTATGGTCGGAAAATACAGAGCGTGTCAAACCGTTGGTGCTCTGGTCCTTATAGAGTTTGGCGGTGTTTTGGTAGCAATAAACATTTGTTAGGCTACCAGTGTACATGATCTGACACAGGATTTTCTGACTCCATAACTTGGAACCCTGAAAGTCATTCCAGAAAAACATCTGAAGGTGAAACACATACAACATTCTGGAGAAATAACTATATCTATGGATTCATTATTCTAAGGATTTATTCTCCCTCTCGACCACAAACGGTTGAGACAGACAATAAATCAACCATGATGGATTGGCGGAGTGGAATCAATGGGCTGAATAGAGAAGAAAACATGGCCTAAATAGTTTGGCTCCTTGATGATGGATGCACCCTTCTTGTGGCAGCACTCCTTGTGGATGTGCTCAATGTTGGGGAGGTTTTTTTTTCCTGTGATGGGACTGTATCCACAACTTTTTGTGGGCTTTTACATCCTTGGACGTTGGTGCTATGGTCCGTATATCCTCTACTGCACATCTAAAGAAGTCCGTCAGAGTTTTAGATGACGTGCCGAATCTGTGCAAGCTTTTAAGAAGGTAGAGGTGCTGCCATGCTTTCTTTGTAATTGCTCCAGCAGATTGTTTATGTTGTAAAAATGTAGATGTCCCCGTAATCTCAGACAACACAGCCCCTTTATTAGCTCCTGTTTTAGATTTACATGACTAAAAACATTTAGAAATGAGAAGGATTTGCCTCAATTATAGAATTATTGAAACAAGGTTTCTCTTGTTAATATTTACTTATTTTCCAAAATCCAGATGTCAGAAAGCCCCAAACCCCAGCCTCCTCTTTATCCAGTGATGACTGAAGCAAAGCAGGTGGTTGTAAGTGGTGGGAAAGGCTTAAGCAGGCACTGGTCAGAATGCCTCTTTAGCATTCAGGACCTGGGCTTCTCTTCTCAAATTTTAAGAACACTAAGGATACTTTATGCTCTCTCTAATCACAGGCAAAGTCCTGAAGTACTGGTGAGTAGCTACTGTTGTTTCGTTATTCAAGAAGGGAACCAGGGATAATCCTGGAGTCTCACATCAGTGGTAGGGAACTTACTGGAGAGAATTCTTAGGGATAGGATTTATGAGCATTTGGAAAACCATGGCCTAATTCGGGAGAGTCAGCATGGCCTTGTGTGGAGCAAGTCCAGTCTCACTAACTTGACTGAGTTTCTTCACAAGGTGACAGGGGTGATTGATGAAGGCAGAGCTGTGGATGTTGTCTATATGAATTTCAGTGAGGTGTTTGACAAGGTCCCTCACGGGAGGCTCCTCCAGAAGATTAAGCTGCATGCTGAATTTGCTGAATGGATTCAGAACTGGTTTGCCCATAGAAGACAGAGGGTGGTGGCTGAAGGGGCTTATCCGAGCTGGATGTCTGAAATTAAATAGTGTTCCACAGGGAATTGTACTTGGACTCTGCTGTTTGTGATCAAAGTTGAAAGTATCATTTATTATCAGAGTACCTACATGTCACCACAATCAACCCTGAGATTCTTTTTCCTGCGGGCATACTCAGCAAATCTATAGAACAGTAACTGTACACAGAATCAATGAACAACACAAAATACACTGCAGATGCTGTGGTCAAAGCAACACGTACAAATATGCTGGAGGAACTCAGCAAGTCGGGTAGCATCTGTGGAAACGAGTAGTCAACGTTTCTGGCCGAGACGAAGTCCTGATGAAGGGTCTCAGCCCGAAACGTTGACTGCTCGTTTCCACAGATGCTGCCCGACCTGCTGAGTTCCTCCAGCGTGTTGTACCTGCATCAATGAACAACAAATTGTGCAAATGAAAATATAAATAAAGAGCAATAAATAATGAGCATGGAATAACGAGAATAAAGAATCTTCAAAGTGAGCCAATCAGTTGTGGGAACCAGTTGTACATAAAAGACCTGGCTGAAAAGGTAGATGGGTAGATTAGTAAGTTTGCAGATGATATGAAGATTGGTAGTGTTGTGGATAGCATAGATGACTGGCAAAGAATACAGCGCGATATAGATCAGTTGGAGATATGGGCGGAGAAATGGCAGATGGAGTTTAACCCAGCCAAATGTGAAGTGCTGCTTCCCCTTGGTAGGTCAAATGTAAAGACCCTTAATGGAGTTGATGAGCAGAGGGACCTTGGGGTTGAAGTTCATAACTCCCTGAAAGTGATTACGCAGGTTAAGAAGGCACACGGTATCCTTGCCTTTATTAGTTAAGGCACTGAGTTCAAAAGTCAGGAAGTTATGTTGCAGATTTATAGAACTCTAGTTAGGCTGCACCTTGAGTATTGCATACTGTTACGGTCGCCCCATTATAGGAAGGTTGTCAAGGCTTTGGAGAGGGTGCAGAAGAGGTTTTCCAGAACAGTGCCTGGAATGTGCTATCATGACAGGTTGGACAACTTGTTTTCTCTGGAGCAGCGGAGGCTGAGGGGAGATCTGGAAAAAGGTGTATAAGATTATGAGAGGCACAGATAGAGTAGACTGACAGTATAGAGTTGAAATGCCTAATACCGGAGGGCCTGCATTTAAGGTGAGAGGGGGGTCATTTGAAAGGAAATGTGAGCGACAAGATTTTTCCACAGAGAGAGGAGTGTGCCTGGAATGGGCTGCCTGGCATGCTGGAGGAGGCAGATACACTAGAGATTGTTCAGAGATGTTCAGGTAGGCACATGAATGTGAGGAAAATGTAAGGATATGGACATTGTGTAGGAAGAAGGGATAAGTTTAGTTGACCATCAATAACAAACATATTGGGTTCAGCACAGTGTTGTGGGCTGAAGGGCCTGCTCCTGGGCTGTACTGTTCTATGCTCTAATGACTGCTTTGATCACTCTTCACTAAAATAGATCTTAGTTTTGTGTTCTTATTTGTAAAAAATGTGCATATCTTTATGCTTTTCTCCCATGAATGCTACTCAGATGATACTTTGTGCCTCTGGTGCTGTTGCATGAAAGTTTTTTTTATTGCACCTGTGCCTACATAGGCTTATACATTTGACCTTTCAATTATCCACCACCTTCAAAGCATTGAACCATCACACAGATCCTCACAGAAATGCTATCAAAGAATTATTGACAGCAAGATACATTAAGCATGAAATGAGAATATCAGTCCCAGAAGCTCAGTTATAAAAATGCTGAAGAAGGTGAAGAGACTGTTTCACCTCCAATGGATACTAAGCCAATTAGACAGCACGTAATCAGCACCCCTTTTTAATTAGCATGGAGAGTGGCTAGTGAGAGAAATAATAGGGGCCGATAAGTTACAGAAAAGTATCGTGTGGTAAAACCTTTGCTGTTGCACCCCACCACACTTGGCCGACTCACCCCTTGAGTGTAAGCCACTTGCAGCTTGCAGACATTCAACAGCTCACTGATGACGTCTCCTTGTATGGTGATGAAACGTTTGCAAGTAAATTGCTAAGATCGAAGAACATCTCGACCCAAACATTAACTACCCGAGCTACCCATTTCCCAAACAGCATGGCTAGAAAGGAAAGATCCACTAAAGTCCATGAGACATAGGAACAGAATTGGGCCACTTAACCAATAAAGTCTGATACACCATTTGATCATGGCCAGTTTATTATTCTGCCTCAACCCCATTCTCTTGGCTCCTTCCTGTAACCTTCGACACTCTTACTCATCCAGAAACTATCAACCTCTGCTTTCAATGTACCAAATGACGTGGCCTCCACAGCCTTCTGTGGCAATGGATGGACATCTCTGATCTAAAGGGATCACCTTTTATTCTGAGGTCCTAGACTCTCCCACCACTGAAAACATTGTCTCCACTCTCTCCAATATTCAGTATTCAGTGCATTCACTTGCATTTATACGATACCTTTTACAACCTCAAGTGTTTTAAAACCCAGTGATAAAATAATGAAACAACATCTCTTCTGAAGAATAGTTGCAGTTCTAATATGGAAACATGACAGGCACCATGTGGGCAGCAAGTTCCCATAATGGGACCTTGACCAGACAGTAGTTCATGTGCTGATTTCCAAGGAGACATTGGTCAAGATTGGCCCTTGTTCTTCTTCAGTGTATCTCCTTTGGGATCTTTTACATCTGTTTTGTGAGGACAAATGTGCGTTGATTTAACATCCCATTCAAAATATTAATCTATTCTGCATCTCATAAATAATTGATAACCCTCAAACGGTTGAGATTAAATTACTCCTTTTTTTCTGAATGGGGATCTCAGCCTCACAGATTTCCCTTTTCCCTGAACCAATTGGTCTGATGGGCATGGAATGTCCCAGAGTCGAGAAACAAGGCTAAAGTAATCCCTGTCTACAAAAATCACCGGGAGACTCTGACAGCTGTCAAAGCACCACTCAGTTCTCTGCCTTCCAAAGCTGTCAAGAGCAGAAATATTTAGAAAAATATTTAAAAATGGTGTTGGTGCAGCTTTTATGTTCTCTGGGCTTTCCCATGGGGTCTCATCGGGTGATCGTGGTTTCTTGCCACATTGCAGCTTTACAAAACTCTCCCTCGGCCATATCTGAAGTACTGCATTCTGTTTCAGTCGTAACGGTGTGGAAGTTTTGGAGGGGGTGCAGATGGGGTTACCAGGATGCTGCCTGGATTAGAGGGCAGGTTCTATCAGGAGAGGCTGGACAAACTTGGGTTATTTTCTCTGGCATGGCAGAGGTTGAGGGGAACCCGATTAGAGGTTATAAGATTATGAGATGCATACCTAGAGTAGACAGCCAGTATCTTTTTTGCAGGGGTGCATAAGTCTTATACCAGAGGGTGAGAAGCAGGTAACTTCAAAGGAGGTGCGCAGAGCTAGTTTTACACAGAGAGTGGTGGGTGTGCTGTCTGGGGTGATGATGGAGGCAAATGTGATAGGAGCATTCAAAAGGCTCTTAAGGAGGCACATGGATGTGCAGGAAATGGAAGGTTATGGACATTGTGTGGATAGGAGGGTTTTGTTTATTTAATTTGGCCCAACATTGTGGGCCAAAGGTTCCGAATCTGTGTTGAACTGTTCCAGGTTCTATTTACCTTCCACATGGAAGGTTAGTTAAGAAGGTTCAGTCGTTAGGTATTCCGTGCTGTGATTGTTATATGGTTACTATAGAATATGGAACAGTCAGGTATAGGCCATTAGACCACAATACACAGGAACAGAACTAGGCCATTTGGCCCATCAAGTCTGCTCCGCGATTTTATCATGGCTGAAATAGGCCCTTCAGTTCACAATGTCTGTGAACTTAAATGAAACTTATCTGCCCACACAGGGTCCATTTCTCTCCATTTCTTCCCTGTTCCTGTGTCTACCTAAACCTCCTCCAAATACCATCATTGTGACAGTATCCACACCTTGCCTAGCAGAGCAATCCGGGCACTGCCACTCTCTGCGTAAATCAGAAACAGGAGAAAATCTGCTGATGTTGGAAATCTAAAGCAACGCACACAAAATGCTGGAGGAACTCAGCAGGCAGCATCTTTGGAAATGAGTAAACTCTCTGTGTAAAAACTTGCCATGCTCATTGCCTTAAAACTCTCCAGACATTATTATGGATTGTCTATCCGTAATAATAAATTGGCCATATTTTCATATTATTTTTTATTATTTGTATTATTTGCATGATATGTCTTCTTTTGAACATTGCTTGTTTGTCAATCTTTGTTGCTTTCATAAAGTCTACTGTGTTTCTTTATTTTCCTGTAAATGCCTGCAAGAAAATGAATCTCAAGGTAATATATGGTCATGTATAAGTACTTTGACAATAAACTTCCTTTGAATTTTGATCTCTTTCTGTGTAATAAGGAGAAACGGAATATTGAATGTAGTTTTTCCCATTGCAGACGTACAGTCCCTGTTCGAGTGATCGCTTTGTGCATCAGAAGCCACTGGGACGGCAGACCGCTCAGCTGCTGGACCCAGCAAACTGCAACCGGGAAATAGGAAGCTGAGCTCGGCCAGTAAATTCCGAATCTCCACATCCGTTGGAGACCGCCAGTGGTTCTGCAAAGAACTGCCGGCTAAAACCAGCAAATCCCGGCCCAATAAATTCTGAGCAGGTGTTCGCTGCACTAAAAGCTTCTCTTGGACTAGGAAAACAGTCTGGGCACTAAGAGGCAGTTACTGCACAAATGTTTACACGAACTCGCCCTTCCCATTATAATTAATGCTATGTCTGAATGCATTCTGAACATAAAGGTCTTCTCAATGTTTTTTCAATAAATTTCAATCCTGAAATTTAATGAGGATTTGATAAACATATCCATTTCCTGGATCGGATAGACCTGCAAATCTCTGCCTGGGCTGACCCCCCGATGCCTGGGTTGAATCTGGATGCATTAAGACGGAAGTGGTCACATTATAAATTTGCCATGGGTGGTCTCAAACCCGGGTGCAAAAGAAGGAAGATTGGGCATGGGGCTAATAACCACATCCTGTAAAAATCCAGAGCAACAAAAAACGCCAACGGAAGCTCCAAATGCTTCATCCTTGGGAGAGGAAGGATCTACAGCCAGGAGATGCTGGTAAAGATGGTGCCAGCAGACGATGGTCCCAAGGTCAACATCTTCTGGATAGATTATGAAACCATCTATTTCACTTCTTTTATGTCTTTTACATTTGTTTTACGTCTTGATTGTAATTCTGGAACTATTGGGGCCTGTGATTGACAGTTTGGAGATTGTTTGTGTGTTTCAGCACTCTGCAGTCTCTGAGAAGATTCCGGGAGGTAGTATGCACGAACCTCATGTCATGGAGACAGCAGGATGGGGTGTGAGCCGATGTTTGACTCCATTTTGTCAATTAAAACTTCCATTGTTCGGTGATTAAAGCGACAAAGGAGATTGAAATACCAAGGCAAGTGTGGAGGGTGAGCACCTGCTTTTTGATCGCTGGCGGGATCGCTCTGCTCTCGGAGAGGGGAGACTGCCTTTTGATCGCTGGTGGGATCGCTCTGCAGTCAGAGAGAGGAGACTGCCTTTTGATCACTGGTGGGATTGCTCTGCTCTCGGAGAGGGGAGACTGCCTTTTGATCGCTGGTGGGATCGCTCTGCTGTCAGAGAGGGGAGACTGCCTTTTGTTCACTGGTGGGATCGCTCTGCAGTCAGAGAGAGGAGACTGCCTTTTGATCACTGGTGGGATCGCTCTGCTCTCGGAGAGGGGAGACTGCCTTTTGATCGCTGGTGGGATCGCTCTGCTGTCAGAGAGGGGAGACTGCCTTTTGTTCACTGGTGGGATCGCTCTGCTGTCAGAGAGGGGAGACTGCCTTTTGTTCACTGGCGGGATCGCTCTGCTGTCAGAGAGGGGAGACTGCCTTTTGATCACTGGTGGGATCACTCTGCTACGGAGAGGGGAGACTGCCTTTTGTTCACTGGTGGGATCGCTCTGCAGTCAGAGAGGGGAGACTGCCTTTTGATCACTGGTGGGATCGCTCTGCAGTCAGAGAGGGGAGACTGCCTTTTGATCACTGGTGGGATCGCTCTGCTGTCGGAGAGGGGAGATTGCCTTTTGATCACTGGTGGGATCGCTCTGCTCTCGGAGAGGGGAGACTGCCTTTTGATCGCTGGTGGGATCGCTCTGCAGTCAGAGAGGGGAGACTGCCTTTTGATCACTGGTGGGATTGCTCTGCTCTCGGAGAGGGGAGACTGCCTTTTGATCGCTGGTGGGGAGAGGCTGTCATTCTGCCCGGAGAATGTTACCCAGGTTTTCTGCGTTTTGGATATGGATATGAATACGGATTTGGACTATTGACATTTTTTTCAGTCCTATAGTTTTTTTAAGTTTTGTGTTTACACATGCAATCTTTCTTGTTTTTTTGTGTGGAGGAGGGGAATGTGGGGGGGTGTGGGTTGATGTGCCTGTTCTGTTTTTGTCTGTTTTTTTGTGCAGGGAGTGGGGATTAGGGGTTGATGATCGTGCTCCTGCTCTTTTCTTTCTTGGTTCCGTGGCTATCTGGAGAGGAAGAACTTCAGAGTTGTATATTTTGATGATAAATGAACTTTTAAACTTTGCAGATATATGGTGGCCTACACCTGGGGGCAACTTGAAAGACTGGCCCAGGAGAGCAGCTGTCAGTGGTCTATGCCCTGCATGATAAGTTTAAGAGAGGAATCATTATCCTTTGAAAATGGTACTAAAACTTGTTACGTTTACTCTGTCTCAGTGGCATGTCATTAATCAGGTACCACACATAGGGAACTCACACTCGGTGGCCACTTTATGACCAGGTACACCTGTACACCTGCTCATTAATGCAAATATGTAATCAGCCAATCATGTGGCACCTACTCAGTGCATGAAAGCATGCAGACATGGTCAAGAGGTTCAGTTGCTGTTGAGACCAAACATCAGAATGGGGGAAGAAATGTGATCCAAGTGACTTTGTCTGTGGAATGTGTGTTGTTGCCTGACGGGGTGGTTTGAGTATCTCAGAAACTGCTGATCTCCTGGGATTTTCACACACAATAGAGTTTCCAGAGAATGGCATGAGAAACAAAAAATATCCAGTGAGCAGCAGCTCTGTCGGCAGAAACACCTTGTCAATGAGAGAGGTCCGAGAGGAGAATGGCCAGACTGGTTCAAGTTGACCGGAAGGCGACAGTATCTCAAATAGCCATGCATTACAACAGCCAGGCACCTCCGACTGCACAACGCATCGAACCTCGAAGTGGATGGGACCATGAGCATACACTCAGTGGAACATTTATTAGGTACAGGAGTTGGCCCATGAAGTGCACTGAGTGGAGAACACAGAACAGTACAGCTCTGCAACAGACCCTTTCACCCCATTGTTGTACCCAATGTATTAAACTCGTAATCGAATACTCAACTAAACTAACTTCTTCTACCTACACTATGTCCTTACCCTTTCATCTGCTGCACATTCACATGCCTGTCTGAGAGCCTCCTATCCACCCAGGCCATGGATTCCAGCCACTTACCAACACATGTGCCCTGCACATTTCCTTTGAACGTAACCCCTCTCACCTTAGATGCATGCCCTCTGCTTCAGACATTTCAACCAGGGGAAAAGACTCTCTGTCAACTCTATCTATGCCTCATAATTTATTGAGATAGACCATGGAGTAGGCTTCTTCTGGCCCTTCGAGTTGCACTGCCTTGCCTAATCACAGAAGAATTTACAATGACCAATTAACCTGCTGTCCAGTACGACTGTGGACAGCAGAAGGAAACCAGAACACCTGGAGCAAACCCACGTGGTCATAGGGAGAATGTACAAACTCCTTTCAGACAGCAGCGGGAATTGAACCCAGGTCACTGGTACTGTAAAACATTGTGTTATCACTGAGCTACTGTGAAACCTCGAACAGATCTCTCATCAGTCTCCAGAGAAAACAACCCGAGTGTGTCCAACCTCTCTTTATAGCTCATGTCCTCTAATCCAGGCAGCAGCCTGATAGACTTCTTCTGCACCCTCTCAAATCTTCCACATGCTTCATTATAGGAAATTAATGGCGTGCTCCAGATCTGGCCCAAATAGTTTATAAAGCTGCAGCATAACTTCCAGACTCTTGACCTCAATTCCTCAAGTAATAAAGAGAAGCGTGCCACAACCCTATCAATGTGCGAATCCACTTTCAGGGAGCCATGAACTTGGACCCCAAGATCCCTCTCCAAATCAACCCTGTTAAGCATCTTGCCATTGTGTGCTGTCACTTCTCCAAGGATCATCACCATGTCATGGTGGAGAGGCTTGTGATCCCAAAACAATGCTGTCTGGAGCTTATGGGTAAGGTTAAGGGGATTGTCTAGACAAAGAGCGATCCAACCAAGACCTCAGTGGTGGAGCTGGCAGAAGATGATGGCACATGACAATAGCTGTGAAGGTAGAGAAGGGTGTGATGACACGCATTCCATGCCATTGTTACCCCATCCTGTCAAGGACGGTGCATCAGCCTCCCCACGTTAAACAAAGTTGCAAACTCCATTAAGGCAATAACCCTTCGGGTGAAACATCATACTCGACTGGAGTAATCACACAACTCACACCCCTGCCTCTTTACACCTGGCCTCTAAAGAGCTCTTCACATTTTTTTGGAGAGGGCTTTCAGGAGGTTTGTGAAAGTTATGTAGGGAATGGAAATCAGTTATTTTGTTTATTTATCTTACACATTGGGTGACAGGGTGGAGATACGTCTTTACCAAAGGAGGTGTGAGGCTCTCCTTCCTTCCACTAGCCTGCAGGTCACCCTTGGGCGAGGTGTAGCACCTGCCTAGTGTCCCGAACAGAGTCACGTGAAGCCATGGGAACGGGTGGTGGACGGTCGTACGAGCAACTGGTGCAGATCACAAGTCCTGGTTATGCAGCCACTGACACCAGGCAGACAATCTCTGAAGAGTGCTGATAATGGTTGAGGTCTCCCATCTTATAATCACACTGCCCAGAAGAAGGTAATGGCAAACCACTTCTACAGCACAATTTGCCAAGAACAATCATGGTCATGGAAAGACCTTGGTCGCCTCTGTCATACATCACGGCACACAACAATGATGACAATATTACATGGACTGAGGCACAGTGAAAATCTTTGTTTTGCATGCAGATCATTTCATTATGTTGAGGTAGGAACTGAATACAGAATAAACTGTTACTTCTCCATGCAGAGAGTGGTACGGATATGGAACGAGCTGCCAATTTCAAATGAGGTTGGGGGCGACATCGGAAGCACAGCAACTCTGGCAGGGTCTGCAAGACATTACTTCTTACAAAGTTAAACCCAATAGCACGAATGGCAGCGATGCTTCACTACCAGATGAACTCGATGCCTTCTATGCACGCTTTGAAAGGGAGACAGAACTACAGCTGTGAAGATCCTTGCTGCACCTGATGACCCTGTGATCTCTGTCTCAGAGGCCGATGTTAGACTGTCTTTAAAGAGAGTGAACCCTCACAAGGCAGAAGGTCCCGATGGAGTAACTGGTAAGGCACTGAAAACCAGTGACAACCAACTAGCTGGAATATTCAAGGACATTTTCAACCTCTCACTGCTACAGGTGGATGTTCACATTTGCTTCAAAAAGGCAACAATTATACCAGTGCCTAAGAAGAATAATGTGGGCTGCCTTAATCACTATTGTTCGGTAGCACTCATATTGACAGTGATGAAATTTTTTGAGAAGTTGGTCATGACTAGACTGAACTCCTGCCTCAGCAAGGAACCTGGACCCATTGCAATTTACCTATCACCACAATAGGTCAACGGCAGACACAATCTCAATGGCTGTTCACATGGCTTTAGACCACCTGGACAACACAAACACCTATGACAGGATGTTGTTCATTGACTATAGTTCCAGCATTTAATACCATCATTCACACAATCCTGATGGAGAAGTTGCAGAACCTGGGCCTCTGTACCTCCCTCTGCAATTGGATCCTCAACTTCCTAACTGGAAGACCACAATCTGTACGGATTGATGATAACATATCCTCCTCGCTGACAATCAACTCTGGCGCACCTCAGGAGTGTGTGCTTAGCCCACTTCTCTACTCTCTATACCCATGACTGTGTGACAAGGCTTCTTCTTCTATTCCCTCTCTGGCCTCTTACCTCTTCTCACTTGCCCATCACCTCCTCCTTCCCTTTCTCCTATGGTTCACTCTCCTCTCCTATCACATTCCTTCCTCTCTGGCCCTTTACCTTTCCCACCCACCTGACTTCACCTATCACCTTCCAGCGGCCTCCTTCCCCTGCCCTCACCTTTTTATTTTGGCATCTTCCCCCTTCCTTTTCAGTCCTGAAGAAGCATCTTGGCCTGAAGTTTCAGCTGTTCATTCATTTCCATAGATGTCGCCTGACCTGCTGAGATCCGACTGCATTTTGTGTGTGTTGCTTTGAATTTCCAGCATCTGCAGTTTCTCGTGTTTATGATTTGATGTATCTTTCCTTCTTGCTTCCTGATGCCCCAACCTAAAGATACGCTCAAGAAACCAGCATTGCACCTTGACTTCTGTCTTTACCCAAGGGACAGAGAGACATATTAACTATTGGCTTAAATGAGCTTCAGATGTCGCCTAGTGCTTTACCACAGATTGGGCACTTCTTGCAGAATTGCCACTGTTGTTAGTGTAGAAAACATAGCAGACAATTTGAATGCAGATGCCTACACAAAGTGCAGAAAGTTAATTATCAAAGCATCTGTTTCAGTAGCATTGAATGAGAGATAAACATCAGCAAGAGGACGAGAAAAGCATCCCATTCTTCCAAACAGTGTCATCTTTTGTGTCTACTTGTAGAGCAGATGGGGGGCCTTGTTCAAATGCCGACTGCAAAGGACAGTCCAGCACGTCCCCAGCACCGCACTGGAAGGTCAGCACAGTGCAACATAAATCAGATCCTTCCCGCCAGCTGAGCGAGCCTCAGCCTCCTGGAGGAGGGTCAGAAAAGGTAAGCTGGAGATGGCAGCTGGTCATGGAGTTGTACCGTACATGGGTTTTACAACCCCTCTGGGATATCGGCCTCCACTTTAAATACACCTGATGACTTGGCTTCTGTAGCTGTCTGTGGCAATGAATTTCAGAGATTCACCACCCTCTGGCTGAAGAAATTCCTCCTTGTCACAGTTGTAAGGAGACTTCCTTGTATTCTGAGGCTATGCTTTCTGGTCATAGACTCCCCCACTACAGGAAACATCCTCTCATTATCCACTCTATCTGGGCTGTCAATAAAGAGTCATAGAGCACTCCAGCAAAGAAACAGACCCATCGGCCCATCTAGTTCACACCAAACTGTTGTTCTATCAACATGTACCTGGATCATACCCCTCCCACCCATGTAGTGAGGTTTCAATGAGATGCCCCCGCTCCTCTAAGCTCCAGTGAGTACAGGCCCAGAGCCATCAAATGCCCCTCACACATTAACCCTTTCATTCCCAGGGTAATTCTTGTGAACCTACTCTGGACCCCCTCCAGTGCCAGCTCATCCTTTCTGAGAAGAATGACATGCTGAGGGTGCTAAGTAAGATTCGCGCTTGTTTTAGAAGCACAACCTGTGTCGGGTGGGTTAATACTCAATGGAATATCTTCAATCACCGTAAAGGAGAGGTGATAGATGAAAAGAAAAACCCGCTCTTTTGGCTTTGGCAGTCGTGATTGGAATGGTGTTAGCAGGTTTTTTACTGCAGAAAGGAACAATATCCCAAGGCCATGACCCAGCAGAAACACAAACAGACACTGCCAAATAGTCCATCACTGTTAAAAAGCGCGCCTTCACGTTCCTGAAGGGAACACTGAAAGGCAGACCCTGATAAAACACGGCATTAATCTGTCATCACTTCAAGCATGTTTGGGATGTAGAAACAAAAAATATGCAAGGGTGACCTTGTGTTAGATACCACTGCGAAATGAATGACCAGCACTGACTTGTACAAAGGGATTGATCTTTGCAAGATCAAGCCACAAGGCCCTCCATTAGTTTCCCTGTATTTTGATGTCATGCTGATAGAGTGCCTACTGAAAGTCCCCGCCTCTCCTCGTGTCGCTTTGTGTTTCATGAGAAAATCAGCCTGTGCAATTCAGCCAGTTAGCAGTTAGGGAAAAAAAGCTTCAAACCTTACTTGTGCAACACACTCAGAATGCTGGAGGAACTCAGCA
Organism: Hypanus sabinus; assembly: GCF_030144855.1. Taxonomy (NCBI): domain Eukaryota; kingdom Metazoa; phylum Chordata; class Chondrichthyes; order Myliobatiformes; family Dasyatidae; genus Hypanus; species Hypanus sabinus. Next base: position 14,018,342 of record NC_082717.1, read on the forward strand.
GGTCAGACGGTATCTATGGAAAAGAGTGAATAGGTGACATTTCGGGCTGAGACCCTTCATCAGGACTGAAATGGAAAGGGGAAGACCTCAGAATAAAAAGGTCCATTGTCCACAGGACATAGAAGCAGAATTAGGCCACTCGGCCCATCAAGTCTGTTCTGCCATTCTACCATGGTTGTTTTATTATCCTTTTAACCCCATTGTCCTGCCTTCTCCCTTTGGACCACAACTAAGTGCAAACTAATTACATTAGTTCTCAAATATCCAACTACATTAATATGCCTACATAATCTCCATATCTTTCCATTTCCTGCACATTTATGTGCCCATCTAAGAGCTTCTTGAACACCCCTATCATATTTAACTCTGCCACCATTCTAGACACTCACAACTCACTGTGTGGAAAAAATTTGCCCCACAAATCTGCTTTGAAGTTAACCCCTCACCACCACCACAACAATTCCCTCCAGTATTCGATATTTCAGAAGGATAATAGGGAAAAGATACTTGGCTCTCTCTGTCTGCCTTTCATAGTCCTATAAATCTCACAGATCTTCCCTCAGCCTCCAAAACAAAAAAACAACCAAATTTTGTCCAAATTCTCCTTATCTCCACGCTCTCTAATCCAGACTGCATCCTGGTAAAACTCTCTGCACCCTCTCCAAAGCTTTCAGGGTCTTTTCACCCTTATAGTTTCTTAACTATACTCACAAGATTTCTACATCTCCCAGTATTATGTTACCTCTTTCTAAGGATTTGATTTCATTTCTTACCACACAGTCACCTCACCCCTTTTGCCAATTTCCTGCTCTTTCAATGCAAGGTGTATCCTTGGATGTTAAGCTCCCAACTATTATCTTTCTTCAGCCCTGATTCCATTACACCCACAATGTCATACTTGTCAATCTCTAAATGTGCTACCTTATTCTATATACTGTATGCTTTCAAATATAACACCTTTAGTCCTGTATTCATCACCCCTTTCAATTTTACCCCAACGTTACACTTCAACTCATCCCACTGACTGCAATTTTGCCCGACCATCTGCCTGTCCTTCTTCAGTCTCACTAAACACTGCAACATTCTCATGAACCTCCTCTGAACACTCTGCAATGCCAGTGTGGGAGTTGTGGCAAGGCAAGGGTTAACAACACCCCAGCAAGGATCGGTTGCAGTGAGAGTGCAGGCGGCCCAGGCAAGAGAAGGGTCTTTGACCAGCACAGCTTCCATTTGCATAGCGGGTTACCAGGGTTATTTCACGTACTGGAGATGTGGCAAGAATATATCAAAAGGATGCAAAACGCACACACCAACCAAGCGACAATTGTTTTACTAACTTCAAAGTATCATCGGCTGTCAGCTTATAGTTTCTATCGCCTTTTAACACCTCTATTGTGAATGGGAATTGACTTTGCAAGTAAAGAATTCAAACATACGCAGTTTCACAAACAGTTAATATCCGTAACTCCTGGTCAATTCTGTATAAAAATGGCTCTTTTGGAGTAGACTTCAGAACAGTGTGGTGACAGGGGCACAAGTAAAATCAAGCGTGGCTGAGGAATGAATGCAAGCTGTCTGAGTCCAGTTAATCAGCGATGACAGCAGCACATCCTTTCTTAGGTACGGGGCTCAAACCTGCTCAGCTTCTCTGGTAAGATGATGGCGCACTCAGACACAGCGACTCTATAACCAAGAGTGTGATTGTTCATCCTTTGCAATCACAGGCCATCAAGATCAAGCAGGTCAAGAACTGCGGGTCTGCCCCACTGGTGAGTTGGTGAATAGTGGAGGAGATGAACCCGCTGCACACCATGATGCTTCAGCCACCCCGGAAAGAAAATGTCAGGTAGTATGCGATCCAATGGACAGTGCGGGTGATTGTCTCAGATGCTTTTGTTGTGATCACAAGACCCTGTTGGGACTGGTGATGCAGAAAACTGTGAGTCTGATGTATTGTTTTATTGGAGTGGCAGGGGAACTGTGTGGCCTTGGTTATGGTGCGGACCAGGCTTCATTCATGCCTCAGGGTCACCTGTTGAGGCCGTCGGGGAAGTACACCCCAGAGTCGGCCGTGTGCCATTGGGTTCTGTGCTGGACTGGAGGGTGGCTCTTTCCAGTGGTGCTGCCCTCCCATGTTCACTTGGTGGGAAACAAGCTGGATCGCGTTTGACCGCTGCGGCATAATGATATGAGGAACCGCTATGGACTTGTTCTTGCAGAAACATGGCTCCAGGAGAACATCCATACACCATCAATCTACAAGCCATGGCACTCAGGGTCTTGGGCTAGATTATTATTTTTGTGATTATGGTTTTCTGCTACTATAATTATATTTGCTGGATGTGCTGTGTGTAACTGTTGGTTTGTGTTTTGCAGTTTAGTCCCAGAGGAATGCTGTTTCATTTGGCTGTATTCATGTGTACGGGTGAATAACAACTTGATTCGCGACACAGTTGACATATTTTACTGAATATTCCAACGTTTCAATGTACATGCGACAAATCAAGTTAATCTTTAATCTATGAGAGCAATTAGGGATGAGCAATAAATACAGGCACTGCTGGCAAACTGAATACATAAAGAACATAAAAACCCAAAGCACAGCAATACAGTAAAAGAAAAGGGAAGGGTGCCTTATGTTTCTGTCGTCCTTTTCATAACCTTGCGATATCACAAATTGCTTTGCAAACCAAACATTTTCAAAGCATGTTCACCCTGACCATAGGGAACAAACACAGTTTAAACACAGCAGGTCCCCACACACTGCACTGAAATAATGGTCAGGCAGCCTGCATTTAAAGTTCAAAGTTGAAAGTACATTTATTATCAAAGTGTATATAAATTATACAATTTTGAGATTCATCTCCTTACAGCCAGCCACAGGACAAGAAAACCAAAAGAACCCATTTTAAAAAAGACTGTCAAGCACAAAATGTGTTGAGAGAGAAAAAAAAATCATGTGAACAATAAAAGTAAGCAAGTAATATTCGGAACAAAAATGAGTCCATAAACATGAAGACATGCCAGAGCCTCCGTTCAGCACAGAGTTGAGTAAACATCATGGAACAGACCAGCATATAAAATGCTGGAGAAACTCAACAAGTCAGGCAGCATCTGTGGAAGGGAATAAACAGTTGACCCTTCGGGCCAATACCCTTCATCAAGATTTAAACTCATTCCAATACGCCCACCTTTTATTCCCTTCCATACATGCTGCCTGCTTTTGCTGAGCTCCTCCATCATGTTGTGCGTGTTGCTGAAGAGTTTTAGCATCAGCAGGATCTCTTGTGTTTATGATTTGCTGCTCTTAGTGTTGTTGATTGAGCAACAAGCATTGCCCAAGAAGAAACTTCCTTGCTCTTTCCCTTCAATCTTTAGCCATTTGAGAAGAGGTAGCTTATTGGGAAGAACATAGAACCTGGGGTCCATGAACCCCTGGGCTAATAGTAGGGGTCCATGGCATTTAAAAGGTTGGGAACCCCTGACATAGAACATAGGCATGGCATTAAACAGTGCAACACCTCCTCATTACTGTGTAACATCATTTGTCTCATTTCTCTGGTGTGGAGCTTACAATGTTTGAGCTCTAGCAAGTGAACCTAGTGTATTCTGGATGACGTCTTCAAAAACAATAAATGATAGGTAAAAAAAATATCAAAAGGGTTGATTGGAAAACTGCTTGTGACGTTATACAGTGACGGGGCATAATTGTCCAGGCATGGAATCCATCAACAGTCAGATCGTAATTGGAAGGAACATTGTCATTAGTGGCAAAGCATCAGTCAAATGTCGCTTGAAATGCTTGAGGTGGAAGTCAGCAACGGGAGTGAGACAGACATCAAGGTTACATTAATGAGGATGGAAATGTTTTAAATTATTCTTACGGCTGTTGTGGATAGATTCATAATGTTCCTTGTGGTGGTTTCCATTGGAGACCCATTTCTCATCAGAAGATCCAAGGCGTGACAGAGTACAGTGTCTGCCGAGAGGTATTGCTTTCACAACCCAATGAAGAGGTTCAAATGTGCAACAGTGATTTTGGAATTACACCATGAAGCAGCCTAATCCATTGATTTTTGGGTTCATCCCACATAATCCCACATTCCCACTTCATTCACACATCACATACCCATGAAACTTTACTCACCTATTTACTATACACCACTATATACTATATATACGTATGTGTATGTGTGTGTGTGTCTGTGTGTGTGAATGCTTTAAGGACGTGCAAGATCAGACCTGAGGACCTGGAGGATGTTGCTGCTGACCATAACACTTGGTGACAGCTGTGTAGTGACAGGGTCCATATTCTGGAGATGGAAAGAACAACCAGAAGAGAGCCAGGAGAAATGCAAACATGGTTGCCATCACTACCACCACTACCACATATACATGTCCCACCTGCAATAGAGCCTGTGGGTCCAGGATAGGACTGTATAGTCATCAAAGATCTCACCGTTAAAGGAGTGGACGTCGTCATTGGGTTCCGATGGACAACCGAAGAGTGTGTGTGTGTGTACACCGAAGGGAGCTGCTGGTGCATATCACAAGTCCTGGTTATGTGTAAGGGTTTTTTTCTTTATGTTACTGCATATGTTAATCAAAATGGCTTCTTTGTTTGTTAAAAGTAAAAATGCTTCTTTGTTATGCTGACTGGTGAGAAAGTGTTTTCTCTGGAAGCTTGTTTGGGTTATAATTACTGATAACGAGAATTGTATTCGCTTGTTAAACAATTGGGATAGATGTTATTCTTTCTTGTGGGTCTGTGAGCCGTGGTTTTGCGGACTTTTGGGGAGACGGCGCGAGGGGATTAGAGGGAGAAGACGCAATGTTGTAAGCTGGGCAACGGAACAGACCCCGAGCAGGGGTCTGAGGCCCAGGGTTTTGGCGAGGAGTGGAGATGAGGACAGATTCGTATGGAGCGTCTGGTTGACCACTGTTATTGGTCCCAGGCGGCGGGTCGAAGAGGTCGGGGGAGGGGGATCGAATGGTGGCCAGAAGACTTTGTTAACTGAGCTCCAACGGTTGTGCACGAAGTGGTTGGACTTTGATAAGTTTGGCACCTTTTACTTTTCCTATTATATTGCATCTCTATGAAGTACATAGTTCCAGTATGATCTATAAAGTGAACTCATTTAATGGTATATGGTGTACTGCCTGTTATTTGGCATGGTGGGGACATCACACAGCATCTACACTAGCTGATTACCAGGCTTGGCGGGGCTGAAGGCTGCTCCCCCTAGACAGAAGCAAGCTGAGCGAGCCTGAGACTGACCAGGGGGCTACATACGCCACCACTGAAGCCAGGTAGACAACTTCTCAAGAGAATTGGTAATGGTTGGAGTCACCCGCCTTGTAAAGACACTGCTCAGAAGAAGGCAATGGCAAACCACTTCTGTAAAAAAATTTGCCAAGTACAATCATGGTCATAGACCATGATTGCCCACATTATACGACAAGGCACATAATGATGGTGAAGGGGTTTGTCCTGTCCATTCCAGGACATCTCACTCACCTTTGGTCCTCACCAGACACTCAGCTCCTACCTGTGGCTCCAAGTAGCTGTTTGCATGCACCCCGGTACACTGCTTCAACAGGTGGGCAAAACCAGATGAGGGTAGCCGGTAGCCTCGTACCCCGGTGAGATAGGGACATGCCTGTTCTAGCAAGCGATGTCAGCTCCAGCAGACTGGGCAGATATCTACAGCCAGGGAGGCGGTATTGTAACGCTCCTTGGCATGACAAGGCACAGAAGACGTCACGGCCATCTACTGCAACCAAGAAAGACCCCAGTTTGTGTCGCTTGTCTGTACTACTGGACCTGGCATGGTGGAAACCCAACATATATACATAAAGTGTGAAGTTTCATCTGTGCTTCATCATGAGACCCTTACATTCAGTCTTAAGCACAGTAATAAGGGAGTGCTGGCCTACCTGAGGTGTCGCTTCGTACTGCAAGCTAGGATCTTAATGAATGCCTACTGTAAGAAAGATCTTCGCATTTAAGGAATAATAAGCACAGGAGATTCTTCAGATAACACACACAAGGATCTGCTGGAACTCAGCAGGCCAGGCAGCATCCATGGAAAGTAGTGAAGTCGACGTTTCGGGATGAGAGCCTTCATTAGGACTGGAAAGGAAGGGGGAAGAACCAGACTAAGAAGGTGGAGGTATCCTTATTTAAGAAATAAAGCGTAATTGCAGAAGGAGTGGCCCAGGACAACATTTATTTCCTTGACTACAAAATATAATTTTGTTTTCATGATGTTACTGAATGTCTGGAACTTCATATCAGGGCCTTTTTTGTGTGAAATGACTGTAATTATAAACCGACTCCATCGTTCTTTAGGACATGGTGGGATTTAGAATGGTGCTGCCTGCTCACAAACCTGTAGACAGACAGACAGAGAAACAGATAGAAGAGGAAAGAGGTAGAAAATGTCACAAAAGAGAGATGGAGAACAGAAGCTGAGATCAATGGAGTAAAGGAGGAGAGGGAGGGAATGAGGAAAGAGGACAGGCAGTGCAGATGGAGCAAGAGAAAGGGACGCAGGTAGCAGGAGACCGAGATCACAGAAAACAGACTGAGGAAGAGTGAAAGAAAGAGAGAAAGAAATGTGGAGAGGAGAAATAGAAAAAAAGACAGGTCATGAAATAATGAGAAAAAAAGAGAGGGGAGAGAGAGGACAGAGGAGTGAGAGAAGTGAGAAAGATAGAGAGAGAAAGGTAGAGACACAAAGAGAGATGGAGAGAAAGACAGTGAGAGAGAGAAAGATAGAGAAAGAGAAAGAAAGGGAGAGACAAAAAGAGAGAAAGAGAGAGAAAGATAAAGAGGGAGAGAGAGCAGAGAGAGAGAAAGAAAGGGAGAGAAAAAGAGGGAGAGAGGGAAAAGAGAAAGAAAGAGAGAGAAAGAGAGAGGGAGAGAGAGAGAGAGAGTGAGAGAGAGAGAGAGAGAGTGCAAAAAAAAGAAAACACAACTGCCTCCCAACAAAATTGCAGATGCCCTGTGTTTTATTTACAGCTCGTGTCCAATGGGAATATTATTGTCATTACAAGACCAGTGTGTGAAGTTTCTGAGTGACAGGACAGTGACCCACAGGGTCATAAAACGCTTTGCAGATTGATGACTCGTTATGACTCAGGAATGCTGATGGATTACCTGGAATACAGAGGAAACATAACCATTGCTCTGAATCCATAAGCATTCTGCTGGTGAGGCAGTGAGCACATCTGTAGTGGTAATAAGTTCTCCAAGGGTCTCCATGCTTGGCTTAGTTGACAGCACGCGTGCACTGTTGTGGACACCAAGCCTTTTATAGTCAGAAACTCAGAGAGCACAGTAAGAGGCTCTTTCAATCTGTGCCGATCACTAAATCTGTCACAACCCCCTTTTTTATCCTCCTCGCATTCCCAACGACTCCACCCCAGACAGACCACACTACAGTATCCAGCTTCCTTTGTTCCGGGTGCTCGGGTTTCCTCCTACCTTCCGAAGGATTAATTGGTCACAAGGGTGTGATTGGGTGGTGTGGCCTCGTTGGGCCGAAGGGCCTGCTACTATGCTGTATCATTAAATTAAATTAAAATTAAAATTAACCTCCCAATCCATACGCCTCTGAGATGTGAGAATAAACCAGAGCAAGATGGTGCCAGCAAGACCAATGGCGACGTTTCGCAGACAGCACACACTACTAGATAGTCTCGTAGAGCAGCTTCTTCTTCTGAACTGCAGCCTGGAATTACCCTTGTAAGGATGAACTGACCAAACGACCTGGTGCTTTTGTGATATTGCTGGCGGTTCGGTGAACTAAACCCTCGAGAGGACAGGTACGGCCGGGGCAGCCATTGCTGCGGATGAGCGCTGCGTTGAGGCCTGATGGAGGAAGATGGACTGCTCCATTACTCTGTGCGAATTAAAGTGTCGGGCAAGGTTAAACTTGTTGAGGACAAGAGGGGAGAATGACCAGCTGCTCAGTGCCGTTTGCCTGCGTTTGACCGGCCTCCCTCTCTTCTTGCCACTACCACTGATGTGACGTGCAGGCGCCTTGGGTTCCACGCTGCCAGGTTCAGGAGCAGCTGCTAGCTCGTAGCCATCAGGCTTCTGGACCAGCTACACTTGTTTCAGCGCTGAACAGGCTCCGCAGCTGTGGACTCACTTTTGCCATTCAAGTTCCATGTGTTTTTGTTTACCTCTTTTCCCACTATTCGCATGACTTGAGCCAGTGCTCAGCTCACTGTGAGGCTTACTCGCTTCAGCGAATAACTGACTCTGGAGCCACGGCCTTCAGCGATCAGGCTCCTGGTCTAGCTTCACCAGAAGCCAGAATACAAGAGCAGTGATGTGACGCTGAGGCTTTATATGGCCTCACCTTGAGTCTTGTGAACAGTTTTGGGCTCCTCATCTAAGAAAAGATGTGCTGGCATTGGAGAGGGCTTAAAGGAGGTTCACATGAATGATTTTGGGAATGAATGGGTTATCAAACGAGGAACGTTTGATGACTCTGAGTCTGTACGCACTGGAACTTAGAAGGATGAGGGAAGACCTCATTGAAACCTTTTGAATGTTTAAAGACCTAGACAGAGTAGATGCGGAAAGGATGTTTCCCATGGTGGGGGAGTCTAGGACAAGAGGGCACAACCCCAGGATAGCGGGGTTCAAAACAGAGATGCAGAGAAATTTCTTTAGCCAGAGGCAACTGGGGAGGCCAGGTTGTTGGGTGTATTTAAGACAGAGCCTGATAAGTTCTTGGTTGGATACAACATCAAAGATTACAGGGAGAAGGCTGGGGAGTGGGGCTGAGGAGGGGAAAAAGGATCAGCTGTGATTGAATGACGGAGTAGACTCGATGGGCCAAATGGCCTAAATCCGGTCACCTGCCTCAGAGCTGAACTGACTCAGTAGCTATGGCTTGCAACCGTCGGGCTCCAGGACTGGCTTCACTCACACCAGAGCTGAACCAGTTCTGTGGCTGTGGTGTCGACTCTCTTTCCGGGATTCTGCCGTTTATGGTCTGAGTGTTATTTGTTTTCTTTTTTTATTGTTTGCACAATTTGCTCTTGTACTTTTGCATATTGAGTGTTCGACAGCCTTTGTTGTGTGGGGTTTAATGGGTTGTATCGTGTTTCTCTGTTTTGTGGCAGCCTGCAAGAAGATGAATCTCAAGGCGTATACAATATACCTACTTTGACAATAAATGTACTTTGAACTTTGAACCCAGAGGAAACCTACACTATCACAGGGAGGACATGCAAACTCCACACATACAGCATCAGAGAAACAGTTAACTTATCAGGTCAAAAATCCTTCATCAGTACGTACTGGGAAGTAACACTTTCTCCAGTGAACTCTTGAATTTATAATCTCACAGTCTACCTTGTTATGGTCCTTGTGCTTGATTTGCTGACCTGCACTGCACTTTCTTTTGCATTGTTTTCATTTACATACAACGGTGTAGAGTATTGTGCAAAAGTTTTCGGCACGTATATATGAAAGTTTTACACAGTACTGTACTTGTCAACGTGGAGCGGAGAAAGAGTTTTTAAATCTGGCATGAACAAAGGATGTTGGGAATGGCAAGGGTGGAGCACCGTGGGAGGGGTGTGGGACAGGCGGCAGAGAAAGCGTGGCAGCGGCAGTGGGGGAACGGTGGTGTGGCTGCAGACTCACCCAGCACTGAGATACCGCATAAGGTTATTAGATTGATCATTCCAGGATGTCTCTCTCTGGTACTTCCTGCACCTTCCCGTCTCCCTTCCCCTTTTTCCCCAACCATGATTCCCCCTCTCCCTGCCCCCTTCCCACTCTCAGTCCACAATGGAGACCCATATCAGAATCAGGTTTATCATCACTCACATTGGTCATGAAATTAGTTTTTTTAGCAGTAGCAGCAGTACAGTGCAATATATAAAATTACTACAACAGGGGCAAGGCAAGGCCCTTCATCAGGACTGGAAAGGAAGTGGGGAGAAGCCAGAATAAGAAGGTTAAGGAGGGGAAGGAATACAAACTGGCAAGTGATAGACGGAAACCATCTGCGGGGGAAGGTGGGTGGGCAGATGATGAGAAGCTGAGAGGGGATAGGCGGAAAAGTCAAAGAGCTGAAGCAAAAGAAATCTGATAGGAGAAGGGAGTGGACCAGGGAAGAAAGGGAAGGAGGTTGAGCAGGTGAGGAAAAGAGAAAGGGTAAGAGGAGGGGAGCCAGAAAAGGAAATGGAAAAAGAGACAAGGGGTGGGGGTAGATGTTAGAGAAGTTGGAGAAATCAACGTTCACACCATCAAGTTGGAGGCTACCCAAACGGAGTGTGAGGTGTTGCTCCTCCAACCTGAGAGAGGACTCTATTCTCTACATCCTACACAATTTGCTCTTGTCTGTGATAATCAAAAGACCAAATAAAGAATGGTGACAGCCTGGAAGAAACGACAAAACATCACCTCTGTTACCATGGTGACTCGCCGGCTGTCCCCAGCGGATCTCTTTGCTGTGTTGCTCGTTGACGCTAAGGCGACGCACTTCACTGTACGTTTCGGATTTCAGTGTACACTTGAGGAGTAAAGCTCATCTTCTGAAATCTTTTAGAACAAGGGCCAGCATGTGAGGAAGAGGAAAGGCCTTGGAGCTGCAGATAGTGAGTGCCTGCTGTCAAGGTTAGACCACAGAATCTGTCAGTCAGAACAGTAAAGGAAAATCCCCAGCCTGTCTGCTTGAAGGCTCCATGGGTGGTAAAGGTACCCACAAGGTCTTGACACTGGCTACAACATATCCTGTCACTCTCCTACTCTGACAGCCCCCAATTTCAATTAAGAAATACTTTAAAATCTTAACCGTGTCTGATGCCTTTTCTACAGTCATTCTTTTGTGACAATATTTCTAACAGATGCTGATTGACAAGGTTAAAATTGCATGACAGCTAGAGGGAGAGGACATGTGACCTCACCTCCTGACAGTAATATTCATTAAACAGGCAGAGTGCAGAGCATCTTTACAGGTATATAGATAACTTGCAGGCAAGTTCAGCTTCCTAACTTGTCACTATTAACTATACCTGGTTTCCTTGACAATTGGGCATATGTCTTTGGCCAAAGAGCCAAAGAGTGGCATGGACAAAATGCTAGAGGAGCTCAGCAGGTCAGGCAATGTCTGTGGCACGGGTTCCCAATCTGGGGTTCACGGACCCCTTGGTTAATGGTAGGGGTTTGTGGTGTAAAAGGGCTTGGGAATCCCTGATCCATAGAAAGGAATGAAGAGTTGATGTTTCAAGCTGAGAGCCTCGGCCCTGATGAAGTGTCTCGGGCTGAAATGTCGACTTCTTATTCATTTCCATAGATGCTGCCTGATCTGCTGAGCCCCTCCAGCGTTTTGTGTGTGTGGCTCTGGAGTTCCAGCAGCAGCAGAACCTCTTGTGTTTTTGGTCAAATTTAGCAGACATATGGTGTAGTCAGCATCCCTCCCAGTGACTGAGCTGACTGCCTGTATCAATATCCACTGGATGCCTAACGACCTGGTTTGGCAACTGCTCTGGACGTGACCACACGGCAGAGAGCTGTAGACCCAGCTCAACACTTCATAGGAACCACCCTCCCCTCTATGTGCTCTGTCTGTGCTCCTCGCTGCCTCATAATCAAAGACCCCTCCCACCCCTGAGTATCCCCCCTTTGCCCTGGCCCATCGGGCAGAAGAATCAAAACTTGAGAGCACGTACCACCAGGCTCAAGGACAGCTTCTATCCCACTGTTGTCAGATCCTTGAACGGACACCTTCTATGATGAAGTGAACTCTTCACCTCACAATCGACCTCATTATGATCTTGTACTTTATCATTTATCTGCACTGCACTTTATCAACAGATTTCACACTTTATTCTGCATTGTTATTGTTTTACCTTGTTCTACCTCAATGCACTGTGTAAATATTCAATCTGTATGAACAGTGTGCAAGACAAACTTTTCACTGTATCTTGGCACATGTGACAATAGTAAACCAAAACCAATAGCAGTTATAAGGATTGGTCTTGTAATGCCGAGGCATTGCTCAGAATGCACTTGGAGTATTGTGAGCAATCTTGGGCCTTTTAACTAAGAGAGGCAGAGGAGGCCATGGATAGATATCTGCAGATTTCCTTGTGTTTGTGTATATAGATAGATACATAGATAGATAGATAAATATATAGATGGATAGATAACTGGATTATATACAGATGGATAGATATATACATTCATGCAGAAAGGTGGTAGAGGAAGGCCAGTAACATCATAAAGGATGCCACTGAAACAAAGTAGGAAATTTGGAGACAGGTGATCTAAAGGGGGAAAGTTGGCCTAATGGAGGAAAGACAGAAGTAGAGTAACTTAAAGAGGGAATTCCATAATTTGTCTTGTCATTTTAAGATATGGTTGGCAATAAGTTGCAATGGTTGTATAGTGCTTAGCACAACACTTTACTGTACAAGCGACTCAGGTTCAACTCCCATCGTTGCCTGTAAAGAATTTGTACGTTCTCCTTGTCACGATATGGGTTTCCTCCGGGTATTCTGGTTTCCTTTCACAGTTCAAAGACATACCGATCAGTAGATTAATTGTAAATCGTCCTGCGATTAGGCTAGGATTAAATCAGGGGATTGCTGGGCAGCACGGCTCAAGCATTTGGAAGGGCCTTTTCCATGCTGTATCTCAATCAATAAATAAGTCAATAAGAGAGATTGAAGTTGGGGCTGATCAAGATGTCTGTTAAGGATCAATGAAGGACAATAAAGAAATAAACACAAGAAATTCTGCAACTGCTGAAAATGTTGAGCAAGGCACACAAAATGCTGGAGGAACTCAGCACGTCCGGCAGCATCGATGGAGGGGAATAAACAATCCACGTCTTGGCCCAAGACCTTTGATCAATACTGGAGAGAAGTCAAAGCCAACATAAAATGCAAAGAGAGGGCATATAAGGGAGCAAAAATTAGTGGGAATTTAGAGGATTGGGGAGCTTTTAAAAAGCAGCAGAAGGCAACAAAGGAAGTCAATACGAAGGTAAAGATGGAATACAAAAGTAAGCTAGCCAATAATATTCAAGAGTTTCTTCAGATATATCGAGTGTAAAAGAGAGGCAAGAGTAGATATCGGACCGCTGGAAAATGATGCTGGAGAGCTAGTGATAGAGGACAAGGAAATGGCAGACAAACTGAGTAAGTATTTTGCATCAGTCTTCACTCTGGAAGACTGGTGGAATGGTGAAAGCTCCAGGTGTCGGGGTCATGAAATGTATGAAGTTACCATCAGTAGGGAGAAGGTCCTTGGGAAACTGAAAGATCATAAGATACAGGAGCTGAAGGAGGCCACTCAGCCCATCGAGTCTGCTCCGCCACTCTATCAAGGTTAATTCTGGATCCCACTCAACTCCATACACCTGCCTTCTCACCATAGCCTGACCAATGACCTGACTGATCAGGAAATGATCAACTTCCACCTTAAATATACCCCCGGACTTGGCCTCCACCGCAGTTTCTGGCAGAGCATCCTACAGATTTACTCATCTCTGGTAAAGAAAATCCCCCTTACCTCTGTTCTGAAAGGTTGCCTCTCAGTTTTGAGGCTATGCCCTCTAGTTCTGGATACCCCCTACTATAAGAATCATCCTCTTCCCATCCACCTTATCTAGTCCTTTCAACATTTGGTAGGTTTCAATGGGATCACCATGCATTCTTCCAAACTCCAGTGAGTACAAGCTCAAGGCTGCCAAGCCCTCCTCATATGTTAACCCCTTCATTCCTGGAATCATCTTCATGAATCTCCTCTGGACTCTCTCCAATAACAACACATCCTTTCAGAGATATGGGACCCCGAACTGTTGACAATACTCCAAGTGTGGCCGGACTAGTGTCTTATAAAGGTTCAGCATTATCTCCGTACTTTTATATTCTATTCCCCTTGAAATAAATGCCAACATTGCAGCCATTGTCAGTCATTCCTCTATCCATGCCAGTATCTTTCCTTTAATGCCATAGGATTTTATCTCATTAAGCAGCTTCATTTGTGGCACCTTATCAAATGCCTTCTGAAAATCCAAGTAAATGACATCCACTGACTCTCCATTGTCCACCCTGCTTGTTACTTCCTCGAAGACCGCTAACAAATTTGTCAAGCAAGGTTTCCCTTTACAGAAACCATGCTGACTTGATTTATTTTAATGTTTGTCTCCAAGTACCCAAAAACTTTATCCTTAACAACAGACTCCAACACTTTCCCAACCACTGAGTTTAGGCTAACTGGCCTATAATTTCCTTTCTTTTGCCTTCCTCCATTCATACAGAGTGGAGTGACATTTGCAATCTTGTAGTCCTCCACTACCATGCCAGAATCAAGTGATTCTTGCATCCATTATCCCTTTGGCAACCTCTCTCAGGTCTCTGGGATGTAGTGCATCTGGTCCAGGTGACATATCCATCTTAAAACCTTTGAGTTTGCCTAGCATTTTTTCCTTTGTAATAGCAATGGCACTAACTCCTGCTCCCTGACATTCACAGATCTCTAGCACGTTGATAGTGTTTTCCACAGTGAAAGGCAGATGCAATATACCCATTAAGTTCATCTGCCATTTCTTTGTCCCCCATTGCTACCTCACCAGCATCATTCTCCAGTGGTCCAGTATCAATTTTCACCTCCCTTTACACTCTTTATATAACTGAAAAATCTTTTGGTATCCTGCTGTATATTATTGGCTAGATTGCACTCTCATATTTCATCTATTCCCTTCTTATAGCTTTTTAGTTGCCTTTTGTTGGATTTTAAAAGCTTCCCAATCATCCAACTTCCCACTCACTTTTGCTGCCTTTCATCCCCTTTACGCAGTCCTTAACTTCTCTTGTCAGCCATGGTTGTGTACCACTGCCATTTGAGGACTTCTTTTGTGGGACATATCTATCCTGTGCTTTGTGAACTATTTCCAGAAACTTCAGCCATCATCCCTGCCAGTATCCTCAAATCCTCCTGGGCAGGCTCCTCGCTCATGCCTCTGTAATTCCCTCTATTCCATTGCGATACTGATACATCTGACTTGTGCTTCTCCCACTCAAACTGCAGTATGAATTCAATCATATAGTGATCACTGTCTCCTAAGGGTTCCTTTACATTAACCTCCCTAATAAGATCTGGGTTATTACACAACACCCAATCTAAGATAGCCTTTCCCAGAGTAGGCTCAAGCACAAGCTGCTCTAAAAAGCCAACTTGTAGGCATTCAACAAATTCCCTCTCATGCGATCTGACACCAACCTAATTTTCCCAATCACCTTGCATATTGAAGTCCCCTATTACAATTGTGTAATTACCCTTATTATATGCCTTTTCCAGCTCCCTTTGCAATCTCAACCCCACATCTTGGCTGCTATTTGGAGGCCTATATATGATTCCCATAATGTTTTTTCACACTTGCATTTTCTTAACTTCACCCCACAAAGATTTAACATTCTCTGACCCTATCACCTCTTTCTAAAGAAGTAATTCAATCTTTTACCAACAGAAGCACACCCCTGCCTATGCCTTCCTGCCTCACTTTTCGACATAAAGTATATTCTTTGACGTTTAGTTCCCAACTATGGCCTTTTCTCAAGCATGACTCAGTGATGCCCACAACATCATACCGACCAATCTCTAATTGCGCCACAAGTTCATTCACCTTATTCCGAATATTACACGCATTAAATACAGCACATTCAGTCTGGCACTCTTCGTCGTCTTGAATTTTGCCTCGGTGGCACAACTTAACTCTTTGCTCTGTCTGCATTTGTACCCAATCATTGACTTCTCCTTCATTACATCCAACATCTACTTGTAAACTTGCTGGCTCATCCTCAGCTCTATCATACTAATGGCCAACGCCCTGCCACGTTAGTTTAAACCACTCCCAACAGCTCCAGTAAACCTGCTCGCAGGAATATTGGTCCGCCTCGGATTCAAGTGCAACCATCAGTGTCTTACAAAGCCTCAGCATTATATTCCTATTATTTATACTCTAGTCCTCGTGAAATTAACGCTAACATTGCATTTGCCTTCCTCAGCACCGACTCAACCTGCAAGTTAACCTTTACAAAATCCTGCACGAGGACTCCCAAGTCCCTTAGCACCTCAGATCTTCTTGCTGTTTGCACATACAGCCAGTGTGCAGCCCGGTCTGGGGGGTGGAGGTGGTTTATCAGCTGACAGGGGAAGAAACCATTCTCCATTACTTTGCAACACAGGATAGAGACACTTAAAGATTCCCTCTGTTTATTGAAAAACAGTTTAAATTGATGCATCACAGCTGTTTCCTGCCATACAGAACCTGCCACACTGCCTATTGGTAGGTCCTGTAAGTTAAAAAAAAGTGAATTACACAGTTACTGTTTACTACCATCGTAAAACTAGGTCATGACTTATACCAGAGTGAGTATGGGAAGTGGCAACTGAGAGCTATGGGCCAACTAAACAATTATACTCCGCAATATCAACAAAAGCAGCCTGTGTGAGAGAAAAAGGCTCCAATAAATACTGTCTCAGGCAGGGCAGGAAACCAATAAATTCCCCAGCCTAAGGCCCAGTGCTCAGGCCCCCACCTCCAGATGCAGAGGACGAGAGATGAATCAATGGGACTTTGATCTGAGTCTACAGAGCAAACCAGGCCACAAGTACGTGGTTCAGTCTGCCAAGTTGGCTCCATTCATCCTTCAACCGCATGAGTATCTCTACCGAGGCCAACGCATTTCTAGAACTGGATCACTGAATGAGATCACCTTGGAAGCATGTTTGAGGTTGCCTGACCTTCTGAACAAAAGAGCTTCAAAGAAAAATATCTTATGTTAATTAGTTTCCCAATCATTCAAGATACTGGATTCTCAGGACCACCGAGGGATCAGCCAAGGACATGTAGCTCTTAGCACGAACAGTATTAGGCAGTTTCAGATACTTGTCTTCATTAGCTGGAGCACAGAGGTTATGGTACAACTCTTATTAAATATTAGTTGCACATTATTAGTTTTAATTATATTTTCTTAAACATTATTAAACAACAGTAGCGTAGCAGATATGTGTAATGATTCTCAGCGGCAGCGATTGGGTTATTGAGATTCAATTCCCTGCCGCTGTCTCTAAAGCGTTTGTATGTTCTTCCTGTGACTGCGTGGGTTTCCTCCGGGTGCTCTGGTTTCCTCCCACATTCCAAAGACGTACGGGTTAGGGTATGATAATTGCGGGCAAGCTATATTGGCGCCCGAGGATGGTGGCACTTGTGGACCCAGCGCAATTCTTGGAGTGTGTTGGTCATTGACACAAGCAATGCATTCCACTGTACGTTTCAGTGTATATGCTAACTGTTAGGCCACAGCTGGAGCACAGTTCTTGTCACCAACAAGAAGGATACTACTGAGCTACAGGAAATGCACAGACTGTTGAGTCGAGTCACTCTCCAGTTACTTGCAAACGTTTCATCACCACACGAGGAGACATCATCCGTGCGTCGTTAATTGTGGTGTATCCTCTGAATGCTTGGCCTTTATATATCAGTCGGCTGATTGGTTGCCATTTCAGAAACTCATTTGTGACATGCAGAGGAAATCTCATTGCTGATTGGTTGTGCAGGGAACTTCGTGCATTCTGGTATGGAAGTTTACCCACACAGGCTCATAAATAGGATCAGGGCCTACACGTCTGTTGACAGAACTGTTTGTGGAAGACCATACTCCTAGGAATCCTCTTGCATGCTGCATGTTTGCTCGTGCCAGGCATTTCACTGATGCTCAGTCAAACTTGTGCCCTCTTGATCTTCATGGGGAGAGACTAGGGAAGAGCTGGTCGTGCTGCTTTCCAGCCAGTTGACATTCAGGGATCCTTGTGGATGGCTGACGTAAAATTTTTCATGCAGTCCCTGCATTGGATTTTGTAGATCACATTGGTCTTGTCTAAGAGCTTGGTTCGATCTTTTGGTCTGCAGACTACACACCTCAACGCTGTTGTCAACTTCTGTTGATTGGTAAGTACATAAAGGCCAAGCACTAAGAGGGCACGTCACAATCAACAGCGCACTGATAATATCTTCTCGTATGGTGGTGAAACATCTGCAAATAAATTGCCAAGATTGGAGCACAACTCAACCCAAACATCAACCACCCAAGGTATACATCTTCTGAATTATTTCTGGTGAACAGAATTATACTGTTTTACAGCATAGAAACAGACCCTTCAGCCCACCAGGATGATACTAACCATCAGGCTTACGTATACTATTCCCATGTGCGTGTATTAATTCCATATCCTTCCATGCCCCACTCATTCAAGTACTTTAATAGATGCCTCTTAAATGTTCTCACTGTTCCTGCCTTCACCACGTCCTCTGGCAGCTCATTTCATATTCCAATTTCTCTTTGTGAAAACAATCGATCCCTCAAATCCCTTTTAAACCTCCAGTTTTATGGAGTCTTGCCTATCTGCCCTATGCCTCTCAGAACTTTATATTCTTCTACTCTGTCACCTCTCAGCCTCCTTCACTCCAGGGTAAACAGATTATCCTTTCTCTGCTTTCAACTCAAACCCTCTCATCCAGCAACACACTTTTTCTGCACCTTTTCCAGATAAATCACACCTTTCCTACAGTGCGGTTGGCCAGAACTGCACATAATGTTGTAAGTGTAGCCTAACCAGTGTTGTGAACAACTGCAACACCCCCCAGGTCCTGTGTTTAATGCCTTGGCTGATGCATTCCATATGATTTCTGTGATTTTCCACTCACAGAACCATGCAGATCATCCTGAACGAAATCTTGTCTTTCCAAATGCAAATTCCTGTCTCTCAGAATCCTTTCCAATAATATTCCCACTCTTAAGGTTATTTATTTATCAAGACACAGCACAGAACAGGCCCTTCCAACTCTTCAAACCGCGCCACCCAGCAACCCCCGATTTAACCCTAGCCTAATCACAATGACCAATTAACCTACCAAGGGAGGAAACTGGAACACCTGGAAGTAACCCTTGCAGCCACGGGGAGAATACACAAGCTTGTTACAGACAGGCTCACTGTCCTACAGTCCCTTGGCTTATCCCTGCAGCCCTTCTTACTGTAAATAAAGGCACAACTTTAGCTATCCTCCTGTCTTTGTGTACCTTACTCACAACTAATGGAGATACAGAGGTATCTGTCAGGGCTACGGCAATCAGCGAGATCTTGTGGTCTGTGTTCGCAGGACAGTCAAAGCTGCTGCGCAGGTTGACAGTTTTGTTCAGAAGTCATATGGAGTGTTGCCATTCATCAACTGTGGGATTGAGTTCAAGAGCTGTGAGGTAATGTTACAGTTATATAAGACCTTGGTCAGACCCCATTTGGAGTACTGTGTTCACTTCTGGTCTCCTCATTACAGGAAGGATGCAGATGCTATAGGAAGAGTGCAGAGGAGATTTACAAGGATGTTGCCTGGATTGGGGAGCATGCCTTATGAGAATAGGTTGAGTGAACTCGGCCTTTTCTCCTTGGAGCGACGGAGGATGAGAGGTGACCTATTAGAGGTGTATAAGATGATGAGAGGCATTGATTGTGTGGATATCCAGAGGCTTTTTCCCAGGGCTGAAATGGCTAAATGTAGGGGCATAGTTTTAAAGTGCTTGGAAGTAGGTACAGAGGGGATGTCAGGGGTAAGTTTTTCACAGACAGTGTGGTGGGTGTGTGGAATGCACTGCCAGGGATGGTGGCAGAAGTGGATACAATAGGATCTTTTAAGAGACTCTTAGACAGGCACATGAAGCTTAGAAAAATAGAGGGCTATGTGGTAGGGTAATTCTAGGAGTTTCCAGAGTAGGCTACATGGTCAGCATAACATTGTGGGCCGAAGGGCCTGTAACATGATGTAGATTTCTATGTTCTATGTTCAATCTCCTCCTTCGCTTCCCATACTTGCACAGATCCTGGGGAATTATGCAGCATTTTGTATTTAAAGACCTCTAACCTCTCCTCCTTTTTAATGCTAATGTGCAGCAGGATATAAAGATTTCTTTCCATGTACTCACTAACTTTCATGTCCTTCTCCATGATCAATACAGACAAGAGACAGACTGGCAAGTATGTGGCCATCTCTAAAACTTGGCTAAAGGATGGTTGCCATTGGGAGTTGAATGACCAAGGATATACGGTGTATCGAAAAGTTAGGTTAATCGGCAGAGGGGCTGGTGAGGCCCTGTGTATAAGAAATAATATTAACTCATTAGAAAGGGATGACATAGGATCAGAGTCTCCATGAGTTGAGTTAAGAAATGGCTAGGGTAAAAGGACCCAATAATTGCAGTTGTATACAGGCCTTCAAATAGCAGTTGGGATGTAGATTACAAATTACATCAGGAGATAGAAAAGGCATGTCAGAAGGGCAATGTCATGATAATCATTGGGGATTTTAGTATGAAAGTGGATTGGGAAAATCAGGCCAGTACTGGACCTCAAGAGAGAGAATTTGTAGAATGTCTAAGGGATGGTGTTTTAGAACAGTTTGTTGTTCGGCCCACTAGGGGGTCGGCTGTGCTGGACTGGGTGTTGTGCAATGATCCGGAGGTGATAAGAGAGCTTATGGTTAAGGAATCCTTAGGGAACAGTGATCACAATATGATCGTGTTCACTTTGAAACTTGAGAAGGAGAAATTCTACGGAGTTGGTATTTCAATGGAATTACAGTGGCATGAGAAGGGGACCGGCCAAAGTTGACTGGAAGGTGACACTAGCAGAAAGGACAGCAGAGCAGCAATGGCTGGAGTTTCTGCAAAAATGAGGGAAGTGCAAGACAGGTATATTCCAAATAAGAAGAAATTTTCGAATGGAAGAAGGACACCACCATGACTGACGGTAGTGAGGGAGAGGGCATACAAGGAAGCCGAAGCTAGTGGAGAGATAGAGGATTGGGAAGCTTTTATAAACTTACAGGAGGAAACTAAGAAGGTCATTAGGAAGGAAAAGATGAATTATGAAAGGAAGCTGGTGACTAATATCAAAAAAGATACTAAAAGCTTTTTTAAGTATATAAAGGGTAAAGAAGTATAGTGTAGATATAGGACCAATAGAAAATGACATTGGAGATATTGTAATGAGAGACGCAGAGATGGCAGAGGAACTGAATGTGTATTTTGCATCAGTCTTCACAGTGGAAGACATTGCAGTATACTGGGACATTCAAGAGTGTCAGGGAAGTGAAGTATGTACAGTGAAAATTACGACTGAGATGGTGCTCAGGAAGCTTAATGATCTGAGGGTGGATAAATCTCCTGGACCTGATGGAATGCATCCTTGGGTTCTGAAAGAAGTAGCTGGAGAGATTGAAGAGGCATTAACAAAGATCTTTCAAGAATTGATAGATTCTGGCATTGTACTGGATGACGGGAAAATTGCAAATTTTATTCTGCTATTTAAGAAGGGTGGGAAGTAGCAGAAAGGAAACTATAGACCTGTTAGCCTGACATCAGTGGTTGGGAAGTTGTTGGAATCGATTGTTAGGGATGAGATTACGGAATACCTGGAGACACATGATAAGATAGGCCAAAGCCAGAATAGTTCCCTGAAAGGAAAATCCTGCCTGACTCACCTACTGCAATCTTTTGAGGAAATTACAAGCAAGGTAGCCAAAGGAGATGCAGTAGATCTGGTGTACTTGGATTTTCAGCAGGCCTTTCACAAGGTGCCACACATGAGGCTGTTTAGCAAGATAAGAGCCCATGGAATTACAGGGGAGTCACTAGTATGGGTGGAGCATTGGCTGATTGGCAGAAAACAGACAATGGGAATAAAGGGATTCTATTCTGGCTGGCTGCCGGTTACCAGTGGAGTTTCACATGGGTCGTTGTTGGGACCGCTGTTTTTTATGATGATTGTCAATGATTTGGACTATAGGGTTAATGGAGTTGTGGCTAAATTTGCTGATAATACAAAGATAGGTGGAGGACTGGGTAGTGTTGAGGAAACAGAGAGCCTGCAGAGAGACTTAGATAGTTTAGGGGAATGGGCAAAGAAGAGGCAAATGAAATACAAATGTTGGAAATTGTATGGTCATGAACTTTGGCGGAAGAAATAAACAGGCAGACTGTTATTTAGATGGGGAGAGAATTCAAAATGCAGAGATGCGAAGGAACTTGGGAGTCCTGTGCAGGATATCCTAAAGGTTAACCTCCAGGTTGAGTCGGTGGTGAAGAAGGCGAATGTAATGTTGGCATTCATTTCTAGAGGTATAGAATATAACAGCAGTGATTTTGAAGCTCTATAAGGCACTCGTGAGACCACACTTGGAGTATTGTGTGCAGTTTTGGGATTCTTATTTTAGAAAGGATATACGGACATTGGAGAAGTTCAGAAAAGATTCACAACAATGATTCTGATTCCCAACTACCTTAAAATTATGCCTCTTATATTGGCATTAGGGTGCATGGAGTGTCGTGGGAGGGGTTGCATCTCTGGTGAAGAGGTTTGTTGTGTCTGTTCCGGAGCAGATCACTCAACTTTGGTCCCCAGCGGTCACTCAGCTCTCACCTGTGGTGCCAAGTAGCCATTTGCCTGCGACAGCAGCCACACTTTGATACAGCACTTCGATAGGTGGACTAAACTGAGTGAGGGTAGCTGGTGACCTCATACCCCAGTGAGATAGGGGCCTGCCTACCCTAGCATGCAATGTCAGCTCCAGCGGACTGGGCGGATGAGATCTACAGCCAGGGAGGTGGTGTTGCAATGCTGCTTGGCATGACAAGGCACAGAAGACGTCAAGGCCATCTACTGCAACCAAGAAAGACCCCAGTTTGTGTCGCTTGTCTGTACTACTGGACCTGGCATGTTGGAAACCCAACATGTATACAGTAAATAGTTAAAGTTTCATCTGTGCTTCATCATGAGACACTTACATCCAGTCTTGAATGGCTAGGAAGGTGGTTCTATAACACTCAGTGGAGAGTGAAGTACATGACAAAGCATGGAACACATCATAGTTATCATGCAACCAAGGAACTCCCCAGTTTGTGATGCTTATTTGTACCTCTGGATCCAGAATCCTGAGGTCGAGAGAGTGGAACTTTCCTAGTGCAATGACATTTCCACCTTTAGAAACCACACAGATCTCCTCTTATCGTTGGATGCAGTGTACAACCATTACCAATACCATATTAGCATTGCCACCCTGGGAAAAAGGCACTGTCTGACCACTCTATTTCTGTCTCTGTATCATCATATAGGCCTTTCATCCTCCTCCACTACATAGACAAAAGCCCTAGCTCACTCAACCTTTCTTTATAAGTCATGCACTCTAAAGCAGGAAGCATCCTGGTGAAGCACCTCTAAAGCTTCCACATCCTGTCTATAATGAAGTGGCCTCTGGTGACCCTGTAATCTCTGTTGTGGAGGCTGATGTCAGAACATCTTTCAGGAGGGTGAACCATCACTAGGTGCCAAGCCATGATGGTGTACCTGGCAGGGCACTGAAAATCTATGTCAACAAACTGGCAAGAGTGTTCGGAGCACTTTGTCAGAGGCCTTCTGAAAATCCAAGTACATCGCATCAACTGACTCTCCTGTGTCTATCCTGCTTGTTACTTCTTCAAAGAATTTCAACAGATTTTCCCCTTGAGGGAACCCTGTTGAATATTGTCTATTTTATCAGGTACCTCCAAGTACCCTGAGACCTCATTCTTCATAATTGACTCCAACATCTTCCCAACCCCTGGGGTCAGACCAGCTGGCCTATAATTTCCCTTCTTCTGCCTCTCTCCCTTCTTGAAGAGTGGAGTGGCATTTTGTAATTTTCCATTCTTCCGGAACCATTCCAGAATCTAGTGATCCTTGAAAGATCATTACTAATGCCTCCGCAATCTCTTCAGCCACCTCTTCCAGAACCCTGGGGTGTACACCATCTGGTCCAGGTAACTTATCTACCTTCAGACTTTTCAGTTTCCCAACAACCTTTTTCCTGGTATTGGCAATTTCACACACTTCATTACCCCGACACCTGGAACTTCCACCATACTGCTACTGTCTTCCACGGTGAAGACTAATGCAAAATACTAATTCAATTTGTTCACCATTTCCTTATTCAACTCGTCCCCATTACTACCTCTCAGCATCGCTTTCCAGTGTTCCGATAGCCGCTCTTGCTTCTCTCTTGCACTTCATGTATCTGAAGAAACTTTTGGTATGCTCTTTAACATTATTGACTAGCTTACTTTCATATTCCATCTTTACCTTCTTATTGACTTTTTAGTTGCTTTTTGTTGGTATTTAAAAGTTCCCCAGTCCTCTAACTTCCCACTAATTTTTGCTCTCTTACATGCCCTCTCTTTGGCTTTTATGTTGGCTTTGATTTCCCTTGTTAGCCATGGTTGTGTCATCTTGCCTTTACAACACTTCTTCCTCTTTGGGATGTATATGTCCTGTGCCTTCTGATTTGCTTCCAGAAATTATAACCGTTGTTGCTTTACCATCATCCCTGCCAGTGTTCTTTTCCAATTAGTTCTGGTCAGCTCCTCTCCCATGCCACTGTAATTTCCTATACTTCACTATAATACTGATACATCTGACTTTAGCTTCTCCTTCTCAAGTTTCAGAGCGAACTCGATCATTTTTAAGGTTCTTTTACCTTAAGCTCTATTCTGGTTCATTGCACAACACTCAATCCAGAACAGCTGATCCCCTAGTGGCCTCAACCATGAGCTACTCTAAAAAGCCTTCTTGTAGGCATTCTAGAAATACCCCCTCTTGGTAACCTGATTTTCCAAAACTATCTGCAGCTTGAAATCCCCAATGACTATGGTAACATTGCCCTTTTGGCATGCATCTTCTCTCTCCTATTGTAACTTCTAGACCACATCCTTACTGTTGTTAGGGGTCTCTATATAACTATCGTCAGTGTCTTTCTACTGTTGCAGTTCCTTAGCTTGATTCACAATGATTCAACACCTTCTGGCCCCTTGTCACTTCTTTCTAATGATTTAATTTAATTTTTTACCAACAGAGCCACACCACCCCCTCTGCCTTCCTGCCCATTCTTTCGACAGAATGTGTATCCTTGGACATTAAAGATCCCAGTTATAATCTTCTCCTCCACCACCAGATTTGTGAATGGATAGTGAACCCATGTACATTACCTCACTTCTTTTATCATTTTTCTTTCTTTGCATGTGTGTCTGTACATATATATCCCCAATTGTAATTCATAATTTCTTTCTTATGTATTCCAGTGTACTGCTGTCACAAAACAATATATTTCACAACATATGCCAGTGATATTAACTGATTCTACTTCTGATCCTCAAATGGAAAGGCAATATTTGAGGAATGACTCAGACATGTACTGACAAACACTTCCCAACCACCAGCAATACACTCAGTGCAACCCCTCAAGAGTCAGCGTTTTTAATGAGTTAATATGTTCTAAAAGCTTTTCTTGGCGGTAAAGGTCAGTCCCGTGGCAGTATGACGACACTTAGCTGATGATTACAATCATTATGGCAATGAGGAATTGAGAGAGCAAGTATAAAAACGTCGATAATATTTTTTAATATAATTGTCAAGGTATTATTAAAGGCTGGCCCATGCTTTGCTAATATCTTAACTAGTCAAATCTGGAAAGCACAATTCATCAGGGAAATCAGTGCATGGTAATTAGGCAAATTGTTTCTTCAAATGTACTTATTCAGGCAAACATATCACATTACTAATTATCTGGCTGAAATTCAAACAACCACAGCAGAGAGGGTTATATCTGCTAGTTTATCTCTTCCCGATTTCTGATTTTCATTCTTTCACCCTCGAATTTCCGTGCACAAGGAGTTCTGAACAAACTCTCCTAATGCAGTGCAGTCCTGCCATCACCATGATAAACACGCGCCCGTTCAACCGTGTTTCTCAGTTATCTGAAGCCATCATCCTTTCAATCATTTGAAGGAAAACTGTTTTCCTCCAGATAAAAACTTTCAGTGAAAGCCAAACAGAAACAATGGCGCTCCCTGGAAGTCTGAAATATTTCATTTCAAATTGGCCGGGGAGAAGCAATGTGCTATTTTATACCTTCTCCACTTATAGCCAAGAATCTTTTAAAGTCACCTCTCATCTTCCTTCACTCCAAAGAGAAAAGCCCTAAATAATTCAGCCTTTAGCTGGCCGATGGTATTGTGGCATGAGCACTGGATTTTGAGGTGAGTGGTCCTGGGTTCGAATCCAGCTGTCTCCTTGCACGCTTTCCATCCTTGCTGGGCTAGCAATCAGCCTCATAAAAACAGTGATATGGTATGGAAATGTCAAGACATATCGCCTGATGCACCACAAGGTGCGAAAAGGAATTACTACTACTACTACAAATTCAGCCTTTCTCATAACCCAAGCAGCATTCTGCTAAATCCTATTTGCAGCCTGTCTAAAGCTTCCACATCCTTCCAATAATGAGGTGACCGTAACTGAACACAATACTGCAAGTGTGGTCTAACCAGGGTCTAATGGAGCTGCAAGTTATCTTTCAGCTTTTAATCTCAACCCCTGGACTAATGAAGGCCAAAACACCATACCTTCTTAACCACCCTTTCAACATCTATGGACGTGGACGCCAAGGTCTCTCTGTTCCTCCACACTGCTAAGAATCCTGCCATTGACCCTGTTCTCTGCCTTCAAGTTCCACCTTCCAAACTGAATCACTTCACACCTTTCCCCAACTGAACTCCATCTGCTACTGAATACAAATAATTTTTAAAATATAAACAAGAAATGCTGGAGAAGCTCACCAGGTCAGGCAGCATCTGTGAAGGGAGAAGCAGAGATCATGTTTCTAAATATCTGTGCTGTCTGGATTTTGGTGCTCACATCTCTGGAGTGGAATTCAAGCTGTTGAGGGTCATGAATGTATGGTAAGGGGACTTTGAATGCAAATATGAGGCATCCCCAAATGGGGAAATGTCAGAAACTAAGCAGAATTTCTGAAATGTTTGCTGAAGGCAGCGGTTCCCAACCTGGTGTCCACGGACCCCTTACTTAATGGCAAGGGTCCATGACATTAAAAAGGTTGGGAGCCCCTGGCTTAGAGGCATTTAAAACCCATTGGGACAGTAGATAATATTAAAAAAAACAAAAGGAATGTAGAGGTTCGGTTAGGATGCGAGGAAGGAATTCCTCAGATGCACAAAGCCTTCATCAAACCCGACGTTTCACATTAGGTACTGTACACTGGGGGGAATGTCCTGGCGCAGGATTGGGCACAACACAGACTTACCAGGATGATAGTAGGGTTTTAAGGAAGCTGATGCAAAGGCAATCCTTTTGGGTGCAGTCCTTCATTGATTCTACTGTGCTTTGTGGTCTTACTGTGTATGCTCGCAAGAAAATGAATCTCAGTGTTGTATTTGGTGCCATATGTGTACTTTGATAATAAATTTACTTTGAACTTTGAATTCAGGTGCTCAGAAGGAAAAACAATACTTTATGTAACATAAAGGTATCAAAGGCAAAGAGAATCAGGATCAGGATCAAGGTTATTACTACCGACACAATGTTGTAAAATTTGTTACAAAGAACTGTGCAAAAGAAGAAAAGTGGGATAGTGTTCATGGGTTCTTGGATTGCTCAGAAAACTGACAAGAAGTTGTTCCTAAAGCAATGCATGTGGGTCCTCAGGCTCCACCTCTTCCCCAATGTGCGCCAGAACTCAAAGATGGTATGGTCAACTTAAATGACAATGAGGCTCTGACTTCTTGTCCAACTAAGATGAATACTGACCAGGTTTCGATCACTTTGGCAGTGAACTACAGGGCACAATCAGGATGTAATCACAAAAGTTCATGCAGGTTCTCCAGTCCTGATGAAGTGTCTCAGCTGAAGTATCGATTCCTTTCCATGGATGCTGCCAGACCTGCTGAGCTCCCCCAGCATTTTGCGCATGTCACTGGCTGGGTATTTCTGTTTTTATTTCCTGGTCGTGGTTCGGAGGCTTGCGTGCCTCAATGACCCAGAGACCTA
The DNA here is from genome assembly GCF_030144855.1 of Hypanus sabinus. NCBI lineage: Eukaryota > Metazoa > Chordata > Chondrichthyes > Myliobatiformes > Dasyatidae > Hypanus > Hypanus sabinus. The sequence goes on from NC_082717.1 coordinate 14,046,309, forward strand.
TATCGTCTGGATTCAGGGCTTTATGCCTTGGCACTTGGAAGGGTCACCCATGCCAAACAGGTGAAAGGGTAGAGGGCAGACTAAGAGTGGTCCGCCAGTCCTCCAGGTTTGGGGGTTCAGCTCAGCGCTAACAACCCTGATTGGTAAAAACAAAATCGTTATGGAAACAGCAATGAAGAATCTTTCTAAATCTGAGTGTGACACTATTCCTAAGTCTCTGCCCGGGACTTGCATGACTGACAGTAGTGAAAACTAAAGGAAACTACTGACATGATGGAGGAAGGCCTGAACACCACCAGAGATGGAGGACTTGCATTGCTGCCCGAAACGCCAGGTGCGTAACAGGCGGTAAGATGCTGCCTGACCTGCTGAGCTCCTCCAGTATTTTGAGTGTGTTATAATCAGGATTCTGTCAGAACACTCAGGACACTCGGCACCATCCAGGGCAAAGCAGCCAGCTTGGGTGACCTGCCATCAATAACCGAAGACATTGACACCTGAAAGCTCTGTGAGCATCTGCAGCCCGTTATTTCTTCAACGGCTCACAACTTCTGCTGCCGTCAGCCAGGGCCCCATCACTTCCCTCCCACAGACCCAGAGCAGAGGGGGCATGGGAGCACCACCTGGAATCCCATTCCCAATCACACCCACCTCCCCCGGCCCCACGCACCAGCTGCCCTTCATCGGGGCTGGGGGTAAATCCTGGAATTGTCTCTCTCTGTCTCCACGCAGACTGCTGCGCTTCAAGAATTTGCTTCAGTGGGATCGCCAGCCTTACCTTCCACAAGGGAATTAAACTGCCTTCAGCATTACGCAGCAAAACAGTTTTTGAAGGGAAGACATTTGCTGGACAGAATACACCAGACTGAAATGTTCCGAATAGTGTCTCATGCTGATACTTAACATCAGCAATTCATGACGTGTGGCCTGATCTGATCACATTGGCATGGTTCTGTATTATTGATTTATTTATTGAGATACAGCACAAAGTAGGCCCTTCCGGCCCTTCGAGCCCAGTTGCCCAGAGACATGCAATTTAATTCTAGCCTAATCACGGGACAACTTACAATGAATTAACCTACCGACCGGTACGTCTCTCAGCTGTGGGAGGAATCCGGAGCAACTCACGCAGTCACAGGAAGAACGTACAAACACCTTTGAGGCAGCGGCAGGAATTGAACCCAGGCCACTGGTACTGTGAAGGGTTGTGTTAACCACTACACCACCGTGCTTCCCAATACTGGCCATCAAAACATGGAGGCCCCTTTGCGAACTCCCACAGCCCCCAGTGACCCTGCGATTTAAGTCTCTGAGGCTGATGTGAGGGCATCTTTCAGGAGGACAAAGCCATGGAAAGCATCCGGTCCAGCCGGGATACATGGCCGATTACTGAAGAACTCTGCTGCTCCACTGACTGGAGTGTTCACTGAGATCTTCAAAGTCTCACCTTGAGGTACTCACCTGCATCAAGCAGGCTTCGGTTATACCGTGCTTAAGAAGAACGTGGTAACCTGTCTCAGTTACTATCATCCAGTCGCATTTTCATCCACTGCGATGAAGAGCTTTGGGAGGGTGGTGATGAAGCATATCAGCTCCTGCCTGAGAAGCGACTTGGATCAACTCCAAGTTGCCTACTGGAGCAACAGGTCCACAGCAGATGCCTTTTCATCGGCTCTTCACTCAGCCCTGGAGCAGCTAGCCAGTCAAGATGCATACATCAGACTGCTCCTCATTCACTACAGCTTACATTCAATAGTATCATCCTCTCAAAACTAATAGATAACCTCCAAGACCTTGGCCTCAATACCTCCTTGTGCAACTGGATCCTCGATTTCCTCACTTGCGGACCCCAGTCGGTTTGGATTGGCAACAACATCTTCTCCACGGTCACTATCAGCACAGGGTCACTGCAGGGCTGTGTGCTTACCCCCCGCTCTACTCTCTATATACTTGTTACTGTGAGGCTACGCACAGTGCCACTGCCGTATTTAAGTCTGCTGGACACTTCTGTTGCTGGCTGAATCAAAGGTGATGATGAATCTGCATAGTGAGGGTGATTGAAAATGTGGCTGAGGGGTGCCTCAGCAAACAACATCTTGCTCAGTGGCAGCAAGACCAAGGAGCTGATTATTGACTTCAGGAGGATCAGACAGGCGCTTGTATACAAGATACACTGCGAATGGCAAAAACTCCAGATTAGGTCACTGAATCTGCTCCAATGTTTCCTCACAACATTAACACAGCCCTAAACTTTTGATATTTTCATATAGAGTAGCCGCTTGATTCGGTGCATCTGTACATCTGCTCACTAATGCAAATATTTACTCAACCTCAATGCACAAAATGCACTCAATACACAAAAGCATATAGACATGGTCAAGAGGTCCATTTCTTCTTCAGATCAAACATCAGAATATGGAAGAAATGTGGTCTAAGTGACTTTGACTGTGGAACGATTGCTTGTGCCAGAATGGGTGGTTTGAGTAGCTCAGAAGCTGCCGATCTCCTGGGATTTTCACCCACAACAGTCTCTCTACGGTTTACAGTGAATGGTGCAAGGAACAAAAAAAATCCAGCGAGAGGCAGTTCTGGGGGCAAAAACTTATAGGCACCAATCTCCCCAGCGTCGAAGGCATCTTCAAAGCCGATGTCTCAAAAAGGCGGCGTCGATCATTAAGGATCCCTATTACCCAGGGCATGCCCTCTTCTCAGTGCTACCATCAAGGATGAGAGACAGGAGCCTGAAGACACAAACCCAATATTTTAGGAGCTGCTTTTTCTCTTCTGTCATCAGATTTCTGAACAGACAGTGAACCTATGAACACTATTTTACTGTTTTCTTTTCCTCTCTTTTTGCACTACTTATTTAATTTAACTTTTTACACAATATATATTTCTCATTGAAATATATAATTTTTTGTTCTGTATTTCGCTGTATTGCTGCCAGAAAACGAGCAACTTCACAACGTAGACCAGTGATATTAAACCTGATTCTGATTCTGAGGTTACTGGAGAATGGCCGAGAGGTTCAAGCTGACAGGAAGGCGACAGTAACTCAAATCACCACGTGTTACAACAGCAGAAGAGCATCTCTGAATGCACAACACATTGAACCTTGAAGTGAATGGTCTATCACAGCAGAAGACCACAGAATTTCTAAACATTATATAGCCTCTGACCTAATGACTGTTATGATATAGAGAAGCATAACCAGATCCATTGCCACTTCAGAGACACCTGACTTGATAAAGCTAAGTTACAATTGCCTGGGGAGATCTCCATACACAGACTAACATTCAGCGTCCACTTTATTAGGTACAGGAGGTACCTAATTAAGTGGCCACTGAGTGTGTTACATATTGTCCGTGTGTGTAAGAGAGAGAAGGAGAGAAAGGTGGAGTGAGGGCAAAAGAGGAGAAATAGAATTTGAATGTCAAATGCTGTCACAGGGAAAAAGTAGTTTTTTATATAGTCCCAGGGGTTTGAGGTTAACTCACAGAACTGCAGATGCAGGGTTTAATGAACACTTCAATGTCAATAGTGAGCAGTTGGAAGGAATGCCAGGCAGCCAGCGGATTCCTGAGGTAGCAGCGGCTGAGGCGTTTGATATTTTTAAATCATTTAGCTTAATTTCCCTTTGAGGTAATTCACTGAGGGCTGTTAATAGCTTGAGGCAAGTCGTCCAAGAAAGTTGCCAAGCACAACACTAAATCTGACTGTTCAAGGAGATGGCTGAAGGCTCGATTCCTAATCTGTTCAGTCAGTCATTAAACATAAACTGAGGCTTTGTGTATTTGGGCTGGTTTTAATTCTGGATGAAAGCCATGCTTAGGAAAGATTGGAAGAATGGAAACAGATTTTAACTATTCATAAAATCATAACACATAGGGACATAATTTGGCCATTCAGCCCATTGAATTTCCTCCACCATTCCACCATGGCTGGTTTATTATGCATCGCAATCACATTCTCCTCCCTTCTCCCCATAACCACTGATGCCCTGACTAATCAAGCACCTATCAACCTCCACTTTAAATGTACTCAATGACTAGGCCAACTCATTTTTCCTTAGGACCTTAATCCTATTGCAATGTAACCTGGATCCCAGGAAGCTCTGACACCGTCTGTAGTCCTAAATGCAAACATCTAGGAGACCACATTGAGGGGCTGCTGCCTTTGTTAAACTAAAGTGCTTTACAATGCTTTACAGCACCAACAATCACCGATTGAGGTTGAATTCCTGCTGCGTCTGTAAGAAGTTTGTATGTTCGCCCCTTGGTCGAGTGGGCTTCCTCCCACATTCCAAAGATGTACAGTTGGGGTTACTGAGATGTGCTCATGCTATGTTGGCTCAGGAAGCATGACAACATTTTTTGGGCTACCCCAGTATAATCCTTGGACTGTGTTGGTCGTTGATGCGAACTGCAATGTTTCGATGTCCTTCTGAAGTGTTCTCTTGCATTTCTCAAACTCATCAAGAACCTCATTTGTTCCAGCTTGCCTAAACCTGCCATGCACCTCCTTCTTGTTCTTAACCAGGCCTCAATACCGTAGTTCTCTATTATCCTTGCCTTTTATTCTGACAGGAATGTACAAACTTTGTACTCTCAAAGTTTCACTTTTGAAGGCCACCCACTTACCAAATCTTCCTTTGCCAGAAAACAACCTGTCCAAATCCACATTTGCCAGATCCCATCTGATAACATCAAAATTGGCCTATCCCCAATTTAGAAACTCAGCCTAAGGTCCAGACCAATCCTTTTCCATAATTACCTTGAAAGTAATGGTACTGTGAGCACTAGTGCTCCCCTACTCAAACATCTGTCAACTTCCCTGCCTCATTCCCTAATAAGAGATGAAATGGCATCTGCTGTTGTCCTGCTGTGTCAGTAGGCAGCATCTCTGATCCTGAGGAACTTCTTAAGAAGTAATCCTTTGTGACTTTTTATAAGAGATGTGAAAGGTTGGCATAAGTGCACATCATTATCAGGGTTGTTCATTTACTAGACTCATCTATATAGCTAGAGTGCCTAAGACTTTTGCACAATATTTTATTTGTCAACGTGGAGTTAAGAGCGAGTTTGTAAAGGATGTTGAGGATGGTGAGGGTGGAGTGCCGTGGGAGGGGTGCAGAGAAGAAGTGCAGACACACCCAGCCCTGAGACACCAGTCAAGGTAATTTGATTCCAAACAAATGGTTTATTGATCATTACAGAATGTCTCGCTGGTGTTTCCCACTCCCTCCCCTCTCCATTCCTCTTTTCCCAGCCATGATTCTCCTCTCCCTACCTCTTCCCACTCTCAGTCCACATTAGAGACCCAGATCAGAATCAGGTTTATCATCACTCACATATGTCATGAAATTTGATATTTTGCAACAGCAGCAGTACAGTGCAATGCATAAAATTACTGCAGTACTCTGAAAAAGCCCAAGGCACCCTACTATATATATCGTATGTGCCTAAGAATTTTGCACAGAACTGTACTTTGAACTTTGAATTACTAGCGTGCTACTTCTGTGGGTACATACTAAAAGGCACAAGAGATTCTGCAGATGCTGGAAATCCAGAAAGACACAGACAAAACTAGGATGTTATCTGGGTTTCAGCACTTAAGTTACAGAGAAAGGTTGAACAAGTTAGGTCTCTATTCATTGGAGCATAGAAGGTTGAGGGGGGATTTGATCAAGGTATTTAAAATTTTGAGAGGGATAGATAGAGTTGACGTGAATAGGCTGTTTCCATTGAGAGTAAGGGAGTTTCAAACGAGAGGACATGATTTGAGAGTTAGGGGGCAAAAGTTTAAGGGAAACACGAGGGGATATTTCTTTACTCAGAGAGTGATAGCTGTGTGGAATGAGCTTCCTGTAGAAGTAGTAGAGGCCAGTTCAGTTGTGTCATTTAAGGTAAAATTGGATAGGTATATGGACAGGAAAGGAGTGGAGGGTTATGGGCTGAGTGCGGGTAGGTGGGACTAGGTGAGATTAAGAGTTCGGCACGGACTAGGAGGGCCGAGATGGCCTGTTTCTGTGCTGTGATTGTTATATGGTTAAAATGCTGGAGGAACTCAGCTGGTCGGGCAGCGTCTATGGAGAGGAATAAGTCATGATAAACGGTCTCAACCTGAAGTGTCAATTCTTTATTCTTTTCCATGGACACTACCTGACCGTTGCATTTTGTGTGTGTTACCAAAAGACACCGATGAACGGTCTCTGCCTGAAATGTTGACTGTTTGTTCTGCCTGACTAGCTGAGTTTCTCTTGCATTTTGTCCGGGTATTGAGCTATCAGCGTGTGGTTTTATTTAGGGTTTGATACAGTATTAGATCCTTTTTAAGCTGAACCTCCCACCTGTTGGGACACTGATGGGCCCACACCAAGTGTCTATTTGTGCATTTTGGGAACGTGGATAGTTGTAACTGTGGCTGCTCAGAAAACCCTCAAATCCACGCTTTGACCATGTTTCCCCGATGCTCAGCAGAACATTTCAAAGGAATGATTCAATTTAACCAGTGTATCATTGCAACTGCAGCTAAGAAAACACAGATGTGGAAGAAATGTCTTCCTCCAGTCATGTTCTTCTGAGTTCATAAATTTAAAATAAAAACCTTACTGACATGCAAAATTATTTCTTCCATCTCAGCTTTCATTGTAAAAACAAGATACAATTAAAGGACTTGTAAGAGGACATGAGGCTCAGTTTCTGGGGCCGTAAAGCAGACACAGTCATTGTGTTTAAGAGGGATTAAAACATGCAGGGGTTGAAGTAATATGGATCGTGTGCAGGCCAGACGGGACAAACGGTGGAAACCCGCACTAAGACACAGGAGCTGTATCTGTTTGGGTTAACCAGAGAAATAGGCAGGAGCAGAACACTGCATTCGCAACGGTCATTGCACAAAACTACCATGCTGCACTAGTGGCTTTTGAGACCACCTGGAAAATGAAGCAATTGAAATAGAACTAGAGGAAAAGCATTTTAACAAAGGCAAAGGTCTCCATCTAAATAAGAACTGGAATTTGATTACAAACAAGGTGGGAGTGTGGAAACGTGATTGGATGAGGACTAACCAATCAGGAAGGACGGATTACGGGGGTATAAGACATGTCCAGGTATCACCCCTGATGAAGATGGTAGAGCTTGTCATTAGAACGTCAGTTATAATTGATACCTGGAAGTTGGAGAAGTGCTTATTTTGGCATTAAGGTCGACACAGCTGTGGTGTGTGGAATGATCTGTCTGTGCCTGTATTTTGTTCTTGTGCATCACCCCAATACCTGCACACTGAACTCTGGAATTCCAGCCATTCACTTCTTTGCTTTTGTGACAGAGAGCGCTTGGTTAACGCACTCCTTACACAAACGTTGCCTTGCCATTCTGCTGTCACTGTGCTGAGTGTATGCACGTCCATGTCTTCCCCAGCATAGTCTAATAATGGGTTGGTTTGCTCAGATCGGCTTTATTCTGCTTTTCCCTCCACACACAGCAAAATATTCCACTTCTTTAGTAATGGGGAGGTATGAATGTGTACATATTGCTTGTTTACTGTATTTAAGGTAGATACTTCTGTTTATTTTGTAATATGATTGTAATTACATTGTAGGGTGCATTCACGTGCAGTCCTAAGTTAAGATGGAATGTCCCGGTGCCAAATAAACATGGCTCATTGCTCTTTGTGGGAGGGAGATCAGGACTGCCAGGAGTTCACACTGGACAAAATAGTACACAGCTATTATTGTACCTTCTGGTAGACATCTCTTTGTAAATATTGGCAGTTTTCTTTTTGTTAATTTTTCTAAGTTTGATTTTCGATGAACTTAATAAACACCCTTGTGATGTAGTGGTAAGTGACTCCAGCCATTTTTGTCTTTGTTCACGGCTCCCACCCGTCTCCATGTAAAATGCTCCCAAAATCTCTCTCTCTGACCAATGGCTTTCCTGTTCTGGTATTTCTGGTATCTATGAGACTGGGTGTCAAGTTTTGTTTAACCATGCCCCTTGGAGATATTTGTTTCATGTTAAAGGTGACATATAATGCTGTTAAATAATGAATTGCTTCTTATGGCCATGAGTTTCCGCAGTGCTATCTATCATTCCTGATCATTGTGATTGTCTCAAGCAATGTGTGGCTGAGATCCAAAGTTGCCCGAAGGCATTGATACCAAAAGAAAAGCTGGAAATGGGAATGCTGGAGGGGTTCAAGGACAGGAGCTGGAAATGCTCAAAGGAGCAAATTATTCTAGTAGCCAACATTTCAAGCTGAGACCCTTCATCAGGAATGGGGCCCCCATTCCTGATGAAGGGTCTCGGCCCGAAACGTTGGCTGCTCTTTTCTCACGGATACTGCCTGACCTGCTGAGTTCTTCCAGCGTTGTGTACGTATTCTTTGATCCACAGCATCTGCAGTTGTATTTTTGAGCAAATTATTCTAATGCATACAGCAGATAGTCAGCTGGCCATGTGGACAAGTGCTGACTTCAGAGAAGTACAATGACACAGCGACCTGGGTTCCATGCTGACCTCCAGCATGCAACGCTCACATCCTATCTGTGGCCATATAGATTTCCTCTGAAATGAACTGATTTCTCTGACTGCCAGTAACTTTCCCCCTCCACCTCCCACTTCTTCCATTCCCCACTCTGGCTCCCCTCTTACCTCTTCTCTTTCCTCTCACCTGCCTATCATCTCACTCTGGTGCCCCTCCTCCTTCCCTTTCTCCCCTGGACTACTCTCCTCTCCTATCAGATTCCTCTTTCTTCAGCCCTTTATATCTTCCACCTATCACCTCCCAGCTGCTCACTTCATTTGCCCCTTGCCCACACACCTGGCATCACTAATCACCTTCTAGTCTGTAATCCTTCCACTTCCCTCTTCCTTTCCAGTCCTGAGGAAGGGTATTGTCCCAAAATATCGCATGTTTATCCATTTCCCTGGATGCTGCCTGAACTGCTGAGTCCATCGAGCATTCTGCATGTGGTTCCCTCCCACACCTAAAGACATGCAGGTTGGCAAGTTAATTGACCTCTGTAAATGACTGCAAGGGTGTAGGAGAGTGATAGAATCTGAGTGGGGTTAATAAAAATTGGGAAAATACATAAACCTAAGAGATACTGCTTAAGAAGGCCTATGGCATGTTGGCCATCAGTAGTTGGGGTGTTGAGTTCATGAGCGGTGAGGTAATGTTGCAGGACTATAAAATCCAACAGCCTTCACCAGCTCAGCACCTCACTTCCAACTGCTTTTCATGGCAGCCGGTTTCACCGGACACTTTTCTACTTCTTTGGGATTGTGAAGGAACTGGGGGATCTTGGAGTCCCCATCCACAGATCCCTCAAAGTTGCCATGCAAGTTGATAGGGTTGTTCAGAAGACGCAAGGTGTGTTGGCCTTCATTAGCTGACACATTGAGTTCAAGAGCCTGTGAGGTAATGTAGCTTAAAAGGTAGGCACAATATCATGGGCTGAAGGACCTGTACTGAACTGTAATGTTCCATGTTTTATGCTGGAAATCTTGAGCAACACACATAAAGTGAGTGTTTGATGGATGATAAGGACCCTTACAGTTCAAGAGCCTGTAGCCATTCTACATGGCTCTATGACTCTCTTGACTAAATTCCCCTTACCTATGTAATTAAGCAGCTCTGATAACACTTTTATCACCAATCTCTTGTGTTCTGAACACAGTGTGTATAAAATAATGTTGTGCAGACTCATTACAACAACGTTGTGCAGTTACAGTTCACTTTTACCATAATACAGAGTACCAGACCACAAATAGAGACGGTGTCAAAGAAAGTGAGATTAGAGCAGGTTTGATCAAAGAGGCAGGCTTCTAGTGCCTCCTTTATGAGAGGGAGGTGGAGAGTTAAGGATGGAGCAGCAGACTCTGTTGTAAGAAAATCACTTCAGTCGGGGCAGTAAAATGGATGTAATAAAAACTGACACCTGTTACATGCAAACTTCAACATTTTAGCTTCATGTCACCATTATCATCTTGCGCTGCCAGCTAAAATTTACAAAAAAAGTCAGACTTTTCCTACTGTTAATTATCATTTGTCTCCCCAAATCACCCCTACTTTCATCCTTCTGCATTCCACCTATGTGTCAGACAGTAAGGAGCCAACAACACCTCCCCAGTATGACATTCGGGCAACACTCTGGGAATCTTCAGGAGTTTTATGATCAGCAATGCAGTTAAGACGCATCGCAGCACTAACGCCACAGGAGAGGGGGCAAGCCAAGTCTAAATGTCACTCAGTCGTCTAAGTGCACAATACAGAGTGGTAAATTGCTAACACTCCCCACCTGGAATTTCCTAACCCTCTACCCACAATGCCTTTCATTTCTTCTACCAAAGTTCATGACCATACACTTCCCGACACTGTATTCCATCTGCCATTTCTTTGCCTATTCTCCTAATCTAAGTCTTTCTGTAAACTCTCTACTTCCTCAACACTATCTACTCCTCCACTTACCTTCAAATCATCCGCAAACTTTCCAACACAGCTATCATTTCCATCATCCAAATCATTGACATATAATGTAATATCAAGCAATCCCAACAAAGATCCCTGTGGAACACCACTAGTCACTGGCAGTCAACTAGAAAAGGCTCACTTTATTCCAACTGTTTGGTTTCTGACAATCAGCCACTGTTTTATCCATGCTAGAATCTTTCCTGTAATACTTTTCTGAAAATCCAAGTACTCAACATCCACTGTATAATATCCTCCTTTGCCCGGCAAGAGGAAGCCGTGCTAAATATGGCCTGTGTTATCATGTGCCTCCAATTAACCCAAAAACTACATCCTTAACAATCAACTCCAATGTCTTCCCAACTACTGAGGTCAGACTAACTGGCCTACAATTTTCTTTCTTCTGCCTCTCTCCTTTCTTGAAGAGTGGAGCGCTATTTACAATTTTCCAGTCTTCCAGAACCATTTCAGAATCTAGTGATTCTTGAAAGATCGTTACTAATGCCTCTGCAATCTCTTCAGCCACCTCTTTCAGAATCCTGGGGTGCACTCCATCTGGTCCGGGTGACTTAACTACCTTCGGGACTTTCTGTTTCCCAAGAGTCTTCTCCTTATTAATGGTAATTTCACGCACTTCTGACCCCTGACATTCTGGAACTTCCATCATACTGCTAGTGTCTTCTACGTCAAAGAATACAGGGAAAAGGCTGGAGAATGGGGTTGAGAGGGATGATAAATCAGCTATGGTGGAATAGTGGAGCAGACTTGAAGGGCCAAATGGCCTAATTCTGCTCCTATATCTTAAGGTCTACCAGAGGATTCTCAGCATCTCCTCGTAACTGACGGCAATGCTTGCCAGCTCCAGAAATGAACAAGGTGTCACTTCATAATGGAAGGCAATGCCTGTCATCTCCAGAAACTGGGGCAGCACAGTAGCATAGTGGTTAGCACAATGCTTCACAGTACCACTGACCCAGGTTCAATTCCCGCCACTGCCTGGACGGAATTTGAACATTCTCCTCGTGACCACGTGTAACGGTCCTGTGATTAAATCGAAGGGTTGCTGGGTGGTGCTGTCGGAGGGCTGGAAGAGCCTATCCTGCACTGTATCTCAGTCTGAGATGGAGATAGAAGTCCAAGTCCCAAATGAAAACAACAGCTAATCCAGAAGTTTAACAGGTGTTTTCTGCACACCGCAGGGTCTGGTAGAAAGCAGAGGGACGTGTGGCCTCAGAACCCATCTCTAAGTCAGGCTTATTGTTTATGCAGACAGCATAAGAAGTGTTGGCACTGTCCCAACAACCAAGAGCTGAGGAACCTTTTCCTCTGCCGGGAGCCCAGAACTGAGAGACAGGAGCTGACTTGTTCAGGGCTGACATAAGGAAGAACTTCTCAGCACCAAGAGTGGTGAAAATCTGGAAGTATCTTTCCCAGAAAGCTCCAGAGCCTGAAGTAATCTGAACATTTCTAAATAAACACCAATAGACTTTTACTAATCAAGGGTTTTAAGGGATAAGGGAAGCAAATGAAATTTGGATACAGATTAGTGAGATCTAATTGAATAATGAGACAGCCCAAGGGAATGATAACTTCCTTGCTCTTGCTGAAATAATTTCTGAGAAACACCATGGCACATTTTTTACTATGAATGAAACTGAAAAGTTAACAAGTGTAAATGCAGCAGAAGAGTTACCAAATATTTTTCAGACAATATACAGTCTTATCATCGCCATTCTATTAACCAACAACACCGGGACCATAGAAAGCTGTGAGTATTTTGGAGGACATCCCCCATTATTAGCAGTCAACAGTTACCTTAGACTAACCACTAGAAGGAACGAGACACGATTCCAGTTAAATACATGAAGATGTATCATAGCATTAGAGAGTTTCGATAAAATAGACTCCGTAGAAATAATAAACAAGGAAACTCAGATTTCACATGGGATTGCACCCCAGATGGTTGCATTCTGATGCTTCTAATGTACACACATATATACCACACATATGTGTGCACAAACAAATACATACAGACACCCCTCCAAGAGAACCATAACCCTGTCATAGGGTTTGGAGGATTGCATGCCACAGCGACCTGGAGAACTAAGTAGGCTGGAGCCAGGGCCTTGTGCTTTGGCACTTGGAAGGGTCACCCATGCCAAACAGGTCAAAGGGTAGAGGCCAAACCAAGAGCGGTCCACCGATCCTCCAGGTTCAGGGGCTCAGCTCAAGGCTTACAACTCTGACTGGTCAAAAAAAACAGTCATGGAATCAGCAATGAAGGATCCTACGTCTGTGTGCAACAGAGAGAGATGGAGGACTCTTATTGCTGCCCTAAATGCCAGCGGCGTAACGTGCAGAAACTAACATACAGTCCAGACACTCGTGTGTGCGTGCACATACACATACACACATACCGTCACGTAGAGACCCGCGCAGATAGACAGATACTCATGCACACAGACACGCACACACAACAGCTTACTGATAGGGGTGCAGGGTCCTCAGGCCAAAGGACAAGGCCTCCTCCCACCGACTGAGGTTAATACAAGCATCCATGGTGGCATCGAGCATCTTCAGCAGATAGAGGTTCGTGTCTGGAAGGACATCTTGACTTTTACTTGTAAAAGTTCGGCAGGTGTCCACAAGCTGCTGCCAGTCTGTTATTAACTTCAGTTAAGGAATTAAGATGGAATATTGTATAGAAACTGTAAGGTATTATTTTACAAAAGGCAGCTGCATTTGCCTAAATAACGACATCTGCTCTGGTCAGAAAGGCCAATACTTTTGATTACTTTATTTCTAAACAAAAATTAGGCACATGTTGAAACTATAATTGCTTTATATGTTACCAGAACAGTGTGCCAGCAAGTTCAAAGAATTAGAGACAGCTTGTTATGAGTTGTGTGTGATCGCAGCTCCATGTGCTATTCACAATGATGCCGTGTGCTTTCAAAACTCCAAAGAAGCAATTCTACACATGCAGCTTAAAACATTCCCTGTCTCCTGCTCTAACTCATTCCCTGTCTCCTGCTCTAACTCATTCCCTGTCTCCTGCTCTAACTCATTCCCAGCCTTCTGCTCTAACTCATTCCCAGCCTCCTGCTCTAACTCATTCCCAGCCTCCTGCTCTAACTCATTCCCAGCCTCCTGCTCTAACCCATTCTCCGTCTCCTGCTCTAACTCATTCTCCGTCTCCTGCTCTAACTCATTCCCAGCCTCCTGCTCTAACTCATTCCCAGCCTCCTGCTCTAACTCATTCCCTGTCTCCTGCTCTAACTCATTCCCAGTCTCCTGTTCTAACTCATTCCCTGTCTCCTGCTCTAACTCATTCTCCGTCTCCTGCTCTCTCATTCCCTGTCTCCTGCTCTAACTCATTCTACGTCTCCTGCTCTAACTCATTCTCCGTCTCCTGCTCTAACTCATTCCCAGACTCCTGCTCTAACTCATTCTCCGTCTCCTGCTCTCTCATTCCCTGTCTCCTGCTCTAACTCATTCCCCGTCTCCTGCTCTCTCATTCCCAGACTCCTGCTCTAACTCATTCTCCGTCTCCTGCTCTAACTCATTCCCCGTCTCCTGCTCTCTCATTCCCAGACTCCTGCTCTAACTCATTTTCTGTCTCCTGCTCTAACACATTCTCCGTCTCCTGTTCTAACTCATTCCCTGTCTCCAGCTCTAACTCATTCTCCGTCTCCTGCTCTAACTCATTCCCAGCCTCCTGCTCTAACTTATTCCCAGCCTCCTGCTCTAACTCATTCCCTGTCTCCTGCTCTAACTCATTCCCAGCCTCCTGCTCTAACTCATTCTCCGTCTCCTGCTCTAACTCATTCCCTGTCTGCTGCTCTAACTCATTCCCAGCCTCCTGCTCTAACTCATTCTCCGTCTCCTGCTCTAACTCATTCCCTGTCTCCTGCTCTAACTCATTCCCAGCCTCCTGCTCTAACTCATTCTCCGTCTCCTGCTCTAACTCATTCTCCGTCTCCTGCTCTAACTCATTCCCAGCCTCCTGCTCTAACTCATTCCCTGTCTCCTGCTCTAACTCATTCCCAGCCTCCTGCTCTAACTCATTCCCTGTCTCATGCTCTAACTCATTCCCCGTCTCTTGCTCTAACTCATTCTCCGTCTCCTGCTCTCTCATTCCCTGTCTCCTGCTCTAACTCATTCTCCGTCTCCTGCTCTCATTCCCAGCCTCCTGCTCTAACTCATTCCCAGCCTCCTGCTCTAACTCATTCCCTGTCTCCTGCTCTAACTCATTCCCTGTCTCCTGCTCTAACTCATTCCCAGCCTCCTGCTCTAACTCATTCCCACCCTCCTGCTCTAACTCATTCCCAGCCTCCTGCTCTAACTCATTCCCAGCCTCCTGCTCTAACTCATTCCCTGTCTCCTGCTCTAACTCATTCCCTGTCTGCTGCTCTAACTCATTCCCAGCCTCCTGCTCTAACTCATTCCCTGTCTCCTGCTCTAACTCATTCCCTGTCTGCTGCTCTAACTCATTCCTTGTCTCCTGCTCTAACTCATTCCTTGTCTCCTGCTCTAACCCATTCTCCGTCTCCTGCTCTAACTCATTCTCCGTCTCCTGCTCTAACTCATTCCCAGCCTCCTGCTCTAACTCATTCTCCGTCTCCTGCTCTAACTCATTCCCCATCCCCTGCTCTAACCCATTCTCCGTCTCCTGCTCTAACTCATTCCCTGTCTCCGGCTCTAACTCATTCCCAGCCTCCTGCTCTAACTCATTCTCCGTCTCCTGCTCTAACTCATTCTCCGTCTCCTGCTCTAACTCATTCTCCGTCTCCTGCTCTAACTCATTCCCTGTCTCCTGCTCTAACTCATTCCCAGCCTCCTGCTCTAACTCATTCTCCGTCTCCTGCTCTAACTCATTCCCTGTCTCCTGCTCTAACTCATTCCCAGCCTCCTGCTCTAACTCATTCCCTGTCTCCTGCTCTAACTCATTCTCTGTCTCCTGCTCTAACTCATTCCCAGCCTCCTGCTCTAACTCATTCCCAGCCTCCTGCTCTAACTCATTCCCAGCCTCCTGCTCTAACTCATTCCCTGTCTCCTGCTCTAACTCATTCCCAGCCTCCTGCTCTAACTCATTCCCTGTCTCCTGCTCTAACTCATTCCCAGTCTCCTGCTCTAACTCATTCCCCGTCTCCTGCTCTAACTCATTCCCTGTCTCCTGCTCTAACTCATTCCCAGCCTCCTGCTCTAACTCATTCTCCGTCTCCTGCTCTAACTCATTCCCTGTCTCCTGCTCTAACTCATTCCCAGACTCCTGCTCTAACTCATTCCGTCTCCTGCTCTAACTCATTCTCCGCCTCCTGCTCTAACTCATTCCCAGCCTCCTGCTCTAACTCATTCCCTGTCTCCTGCTCTAACTCATTCTCCGTCTCCTGCTCTCATTCCCAGCCTCCTGCTCTAACTCATTCCCAGCCTCCTGCTCTAACTCATTCCCTGTCTCCTGCTCTAACTCATTCCCAGCCTTCTGCTCTAACTCATTCTCTGTCTCCTGCTCTAACTCATTCCCTGTCTCCTGCTCTAACTCATTCCCAGCCTCCTGCTCTAACTCATTCCCAGCCTCCTGCTCTAACTCATTCCCCGTCTCCTGCTCTAACTCGTTCCCTGTCTCCTGCTCTAACTCATTCCCTGTCTCCTGCTCTAACTCATTCCCAGCCTCCTGCTCTAACTCATTCTCCGTCTCCTGCTCTAACTCATTCCCAGTCTCCTGCTCTAACTCATTCCCTGTCTCCTGCTCTAACTCATTCCCAGACTCCTGCTCTAACTCATTCCCTGTCACCTGCTCTAACTCATTCTCCACCTCCTGCTCTAACTCATTCCCAGCCTCCTGCTCTAACTCATTCCCAGACTCCTGCTCTAACTCATTCTCCGTCTCCTGCTCTAACTCATTCCCAGCCTCCTGCTCTAACTCATTCCCAGACTCCTGCTCTAACTCATTCCCTGTCTCCTGCTCTAACTCATTCTCCGCCTCCTGCTCTAACTCATTCCCAGCCTCCTGCTCTAACTCATTCCCTGTCTCCTGCTCTAACTCATTCCCTGTCTCCTGCTCTAACTCATTCCCAGCCTCCTGCTCTAACTCATTCCCTGTCTCCTGCTCTAACTCATTCCCTGTCTGCTGCTCTAACTCATTCCCAGCCTCCTGCTCTAACTCATTCCCCGTCTCCTGCTCTAACTCATTCCCAGCCTCCTGCTCTAACTCATTCCCTGTCTCCTGCTCTAACTCATTCCCTGTCTGCTGCTCTAACTCATTCCCTGTCTCCTGCTCTAACTCATTCCCCGTCTATTGCTCTAACTCATTCTCCGTCTCCTGCTCTAACTCATTCCCTGTCTCCTGCTCTAACTCATTCCCAGCCTCCTGCTCTAACTCATTCCCAGCCTCCTGTTCTAACTCATTATCTGTCTCCTGCTCTAACTCATTCCCTGTCTCCTGCTCTAACTCATTCCGTCTCCTGCTCTAACTCATTCCCAGCCTCCTGCTCTAACTCATTCCCAGCCTCCTGTTCTAACTCATTATCTGTCTCCTGCTCTAACTCATTCCCTGTCTCCTGCACTAACTCATTCCCTGTCTCCTGCTCTAACTCATTCCCTGTCTCCTGCTCTAACTCATTCCCTGTCTCCTGCTCTAACTCATTCCCTGTCTCCTGCTCTAACTCATTCCCTGTCTGCTGCTCTAACTCATTCCCAGCCTCCTGCTCTAACTCATTCCCCGTCTCCTGCTCTAACTCATTCCCAGCCTCCTGCTCTAACTCATTCCCCGTCTCCTGCTCTAACTCATTCCCCGTCTCCTGCTCTAACTCATTCCCCGTCTCTTGCTCTAACTCATTCTCCGTCTCCTGCTCTAACTCATTCCCTGTCTCCTGCTCTAACTCATTCCCTGTCTCCTGCTCTAACTCATTCCCAGCCTCCTGCTCTAACTCATTCCCAGCCTCCTGTTCTAACTCATTATCTGTCTCCTGCTCTAACTCATTCCCTTTCTCCTGCTCTAACTCATTCCGTCTCCTGCTCTAACTCATTCCCAGCCTCCTGCTCTAACTCATTCCCAGCCTCCTGTTCTAACTCATTATCTGTCTCCTGCTCTAACTCATTCCCTGTCTCCTGCTCTAACTCATTCCCCGTCTCCTGCTCTAACTCATTCCCTGTCTCCTGCTCTAACTCATTCTCTGTCTCATGCTCTAACTCATTCCCTGTCTCATGCTCTAACTCATTCCCTGTCTGCTGCTGCTCTAACTCATTCCCAGCCTCCTGCTCTAACTCATTCCCTGTCTCCTGCTCTAACTCATTCCCAGCCTCCTGCTCTAACTCATTCCCAGCCTCCTGCTCTAACTCATTCCCTGTCTCCTGCTCTAACTCATTCTCTGTCTCATGCTCTAACTCATTCCCTGTCTCATGCTCTAACTCATTCCCTGTTTGCTGCTGCTCTAACTCATTCCCAGCCTCCTGCTCTAACTCATTCCCTGTCTCCTGCTCTAACTCATTCCCTGCCTCCTGCTCTAACTCATTCCCTGTCTGCTGCTCTAACTCATTCCTTGTCTCCTGCTCTAACCCATTCTCCGTCTCCTGCTCTAACTCATTCTCCGTCTCCTGCTCTAACTCATTCCCCATCTCCTGCTCTAACCCATTCTCCGTCTCCTGCTCTAACTCATTCCCTGTCTCCGGCTCTAACTCATTCCCAGCCTCCTGCTCTAACTCATTCTCCGTCTCCTGCTCTAACTCATTCTCCGTCTCCTGCTCTAACTCATTCCCTGTCTCCTGCTCTAACTCATTCCCAGCCTCCTGCTCTAACTCATTCCCCGTCTCCTGCTCTAACTCATTCCCTGTCTCCTGCTCTAACTCATTCCCAGCCTCCTGCTCTAACTCATTCTCCGTCTCCTGCTCTAACTCATTCCCTGTCTCCTGCTCTAACTCATTCCCTGTCTCCTGCTCTAACTCATTCTCCGCCTCCTGCTCTAACTCATTCCCAGCCTCCTGCTCTAACTCATTCCCTGTCTCCTGCTCTAACTCATTCTCCGTCTCCTGCTCTCATTCCCAGCCTCCTGCTCTAACTCATTCCCAGCCTCCTGCTCTAACTCATTCCCTGTCTCCTGCTCTAACTCATTCCCAGCCTTCTGCTCTAACTCATTCTCTGTCTCCTGCTCTAACTCATTCCCTGTCTCCTGCTCTAACTCATTCCCAGCCTCCTGCTCTAACTCATTCCCAGCCTCCTGCTCTAACTCATTCCCCGTCTCCTGCTCTAACTCGTTCCCTGTCTCCTGCTCTAACTCATTCCCTGTCTCCTGCTCTAACTCATTCCCAGCCTCCTGCTCTAACTCATTCTCCGTCTCCTGCTCTACCTCATTCCCTGTCTCCTGCTCTAACTCATTCCCAGACTCCTGCTCTAACTCATTCCCTGTCACCTGCTCTAACTCATTCTCCACCTCCTGCTCTAACTCATTCCCAGCCTCCTGCTCTAACTCATTCCCTGTCTCCTGCTCTAACTCATTCTCCGTCTCCTGCTCTAACTCATTCCCAGCCTCCTGCTCTAACTCATTCCCAGACTCCTGCTCTAACTCATTCCCTGTCTCCTGCTCTAACTCATTCTCCGCCTCCTGCTCTAACTCATTCCCAGCCTCCTGCTCTAACTCATTCCCTGTCTCCTGCTCTAACTCATTCCCTGTCTCCTGCTCTAACTCATTCCCAGCCTCCTGCTCTAACTCATTCCCTGTCTCCTGCTCTAACTCATTCCCTGTCTGCTGCTCTAACTCATTCCCAGCCTCCTGCTCTAACTCATTCCCCGTCTCCTGCTCTAACTCATTCCCTGTCTCCTGCTCTAACTCATTCTCTGTCTCATGCTCTAACTCATTCCCTGTCTCATGCTCTAACTCATTCCCTGTCTGCTGCTGCTCTAACTCATTCCCAGCCTCCTGCTCTAACTCATTCCCTGTCTGCTGCTCTAACTCATTCCCAGCCTCCTGGTCTAACTCATTCCCAGCCTCCTGCTCTAACTCATTCTCCGTCTCCTGCTCTAACTCATTCCCAGCCTCCTGCTCTAACTCATTCCCAGCCTCCTGCTCTAACTCATTCTCTGTCTCCTGCTCTAACTCATTCCTCGTCTCCTGCTCTAACTCATTCCCTGTCTCCTGCTCTAACTCATTCCCTGTCTCCTGCTCTAACTCATTCCCAGCCTCCTGCTCTAACTCATTCCTTGTCTCCTGCTCTAACCCATTCTCCGTCTCCTGCTCTAACTCATTCTCCGTCTCCTGCTCTAACTCATTCCCCATCTCCTGCTCTAACCCATTCTCCGTCTCCTGCTCTAACTCATTCCCTGTCTCCGGCTCTAACTCATTCCCAGCCTCCTGCTCTAACTCATTCTCCGTCTCCTGCTCTAACTCATTCTCCGTCTCCTGCTCTAACTCATTCTCCGTCTCCTGCTCTAACTCATTCCCTGTCTCCTGCTCTAACTCATTCCCAGCCTCCTGCTCTAACTCATTCCCCGTCTCCTGCTCTAACTCATTCCCTGTCTCCTGCTCTAACTCATTCCCAGCCTCCTGCTCTAACTCATTCTCCGTCTCCTGCTCTAACTCATTCCCTGTCTCCTGCTCTAACTCATTCCCTGTCTCCTGCTCTAACTCATTCTCCGCCTCCTGCTCTAACTCATTCCCAGCCTCCTGCTCTAACTCATTCCCTGTCTCCTGCTCTAACTCATTCTCCGTCTCCTGCTCTCATTCCCAGCCTCCTGCTCTAACTCATTCCCAGCCTCCTGCTCTAACTCATTCCCTGTCTCCTGCTCTAACTCATTCCCAGCCTTCTGCTCTAACTCATTCTCTGTCTCCTGCTCTAACTCATTCCCTGTCTCCTGCTCTAACTCATTCCCAGCCTCCTGCTCTAACTCATTCCCAGCCTCCTGCTCTAACTCATTCCCCGTCTCCTGCTCTAACTCGTTCCCTGTCTCCTGCTCTAACTCATTCCCTGTCTCCTGCTCTAACTCATTCCCAGCCTCCTGCTCTAACTCATTCTCCGTCTCCTGCTCTACCTCATTCCCTGTCTCCTGCTCTAACTCATTCCCAGACTCCTGCTCTAACTCATTCCCTGTCACCTGCTCTAACTCATTCTCCACCTCCTGCTCTAACTCATTCCCAGCCTCCTGCTCTAACTCATTCCCTGTCTCCTGCTCTAACTCATTCTCCGTCTCCTGCTCTAACTCATTCCCAGCCTCCTGCTCTAACTCATTCCCAGACTCCTGCTCTAACTCATTCCCTGTCTCCTGCTCTAACTCATTCTCCGCCTCCTGCTCTAACTCATTCCCAGCCTCCTGCTCTAACTCATTCCCTGTCTCCTGCTCTAACTCATTCCCTGTCTCCTGCTCTAACTCATTCCCAGCCTCCTGCTCTAACTCATTCCCTGTCTCCTGCTCTAACTCATTCCCTGTCTGCTGCTCTAACTCATTCCCAGCCTCCTGCTCTAACTCATTCCCCGTCTCCTGCTCTGACTCATTCCCTGTCTCCTGCTCTAACTCATTCTCTGTCTCATGCTCTAACTCATTCCCTGTCTCATGCTCTAACTCATTCCCTGTCTGCTGCTGCTCTAACTCATTCCCAGCCTCCTGCTCTAACTCATTCCCTGTCTGCTGCTCTAACTCATTCCCAGCCTCCTGGTCTAACTCATTCCCAGCCTCCTGCTCTAACTCATTCTCCGTCTCCTGCTCTAACTCATTCCCAGCCTCCTGCTCTAACTCATTCCCAGCCTCCTGCTCTAACTCATTCTCTGTCTCCTGCTCTAACTCATTCCTCGTCTCCTGCTCTAACTCATTCCCTGTCTCCTGCTCTAACTCATTCCCTGTCTCCTGCTCTAACTCATTCCCAGCCTCCTGCTCTAACTCATTCCTTGTCTCCTGCTCTAACCCATTCTCCGTCTCCTGCTCTAACTCATTCTCCGTCTCCTGCTCTAACTCATTCCCCATCTCCTGCTCTAACCCATTCTCCGTCTCCTGCTCTAACTCATTCCCTGTCTCCGGCTCTAACTCATTCCCAGCCTCCTGCTCTAACTCATTCTCCGTCTCCTGCTCTAACTCATTCTCCGTCTCCTGCTCTAACTCATTCTCCGTCTCCTGCTCTAACTCATTCCCAGCCTCCTGCTCTAACTCATTCCCTGTCTCCTGCTCTAACTCATTCCCTGTCTCCTGCTCTAACTCATTCCCAGCCTCCTGCTCTAACTCATTCCCTGTCTCCTGCTCTAACTCATTCCCTGTCTGCTGCTCTAACTCATTCCCAGCCTCCTGCTCTAACTCATTCCCCGTCTCCTGCTCTGACTCATTCCCTGTCTCCTGCTCTAACTCATTCTCTGTCTCATGCTCTAACTCATTCCCTGTCTCATGCTCTAACTCATTCCCTGTCTGCTGCTGCTCTAACTCATTCCCAGCCTCCTGCTCTAACTCATTCCCTGTCTGCTGCTCTAACTCATTCCTAGCCTCCTGGTCTAACTCATTCCCAGCCTCCTGCTCTAACTCATTCTCCGTCTCCTGCTCTAACTCATTCCCAGCCTCCTGCTCTAACTCATTCCCAGCCTCCTGCTCTAACTCATTCTCTGTCTCCTGCTCTAACTCATTCCTCGTCTCCTGCTCTAACTCATTCCCTGTCTCCTGCTCTAACTCATTCCCTGTCTCCTGCTCTAACTCATTCCCAGCCTCCTGCTCTAACTCATTCCTTGTCTCCTGCTCTAACCCATTCTCCGTCTCCTGCTCTAACTCATTCTCCGTCTCCTGCTCTAACTCATTCCCCATCTCCTGCTCTAACCCATTCTCCGTCTCCTGCTCTAACTCATTCCCTGTCTCCGGCTCTAACTCATTCCCAGCCTCCTGCTCTAACTCATTCTCCGTCTCCTGCTCTAACTCATTCTCCGTCTCCTGCTCTAACTCATTCTCCGTCTCCTGCTCTAACTCATTCCCTGTCTCCTGCTCTAACTCATTCCCAGCCTCCTGCTCTAACTCATTCCCCGTCTCCTGCTCTAACTCATTCCCTGTCTCCTGCTCTAACTCATTCCCAGCCTCCTGCTCTAACTCATTCTCCGTCTCCTGCTCTAACTCATTCCCTGTCTCCTGCTCTAACTCATTCCCTGTCTCCTGCTCTAACTCATTCTCCGCCTCCTGCTCTAACTCATTCCCAGCCTCCTGCTCTAACTCATTCCCTGTCTCCTGCTCTAACTCATTCTCCGTCTCCTGCTCTCATTCCCAGCCTCCTGCTCTAACTCATTCCCAGCCTCCTGCTCTAACTCATTCCCTGTCTCCTGCTCTAACTCATTCCCAGCCTTCTGCTCTAACTCATTCTCTGTCTCCTGCTCTAACTCATTCCCTGTCTCCTGCTCTAACTCATTCCCAGCCTCCTGCTCTAACTCATTCCCAGCCTCCTGCTCTAACTCATTCCCCGTCTCCTGCTCTAACTCGTTCCCTGTCTCCTGCTCTAACTCATTCCCTGTCTCCTGCTCTAACTCATTCCCAGCCTCCTGCTCTAACTCATTCTCCGTCTCCTGCTCTAACTCATTCCCTGTCTCCTGCTCTAACTCATTCCCAGACTCCTGCTCTAACTCATTCCCTGTCACCTGCTCTAACTCATTCTCCACCTCCTGCTCTAACTCATTCCCAGCCTCCTGCTCTAACTCATTCCCTGTCTCCTGCTCTAACTCATTCTCCGTCTCCTGCTCTAACTCATTCCCAGCCTCCTGCTCTAACTCATTCCCAGACTCCTGCTCTAACTCATTCCCTGTCTCCTGCTCTAACTCATTCTCCGCCTCCTGCTCTAACTCATTCCCAGCCTCCTGCTCTAACTCATTCCCTGTCTCCTGCTCTAACTCATTCCCTGTCTCCTGCTCTAACTCATTCCCAGCCTCCTGCTCTAACTCATTCCCTGTCTCCTGCTCTAACTCATTCCCTGTCTGCTGCTCTAACTCATTCCCAGCCTCCTGCTCTAACTCATTCCCCGTCTCCTGCTCTAACTCATTCCCTGTCTCCTGCTCTAACTCATTCCCCGTCTCTTGCTCTAACTCATTCTCCGTCTCCTGCTCTAACTCATTCCCAGCCTCCTGCTCTAACTCATTCCCCGTCTCCTGCTCTAACTCATTCCCTGTCTCCTGCTCTAACTCATTCCCCGTCTCCTGCTCTAACTCATTCCCTGTCTCCTGCTCTAACTCATTCCGTCTCCTGCTCTAACTCATTCCCAGCCTCCTGCTCTAACTCATTCCCAGCCTCCTGTTCTAACTCATTATCTGTCTCCTGCTCTAACTCATTCCCTGTCTCCTGCTCTAACTCATTCCCTGTCTCCTGCTCTAACTCATTCCCTGTCTCCTGCTCTAACTCATTCCCTGTCTCCTGCTCTAACTCATTCCCAGCCTCCTGCTCTAACTCATTCCCTGTCTCCTGCTCTAACTCATTCCCAGACTCCTGCTCTAACTCATTCCCTGTCTCCTGCTCTAACTCATTCTCCGCCTCCTGCTCTAACTCATTCCCAGCCTCCTGCTCTAACTCATTCCCAGACTCCTGCTCTAACTCATTCCCTGTCTCCTGCTCTAACTCATTCCCAGACTCCTGCTCTAACTCATTCCCTGTCTCCTGCTCTAACTCATTCCCCGTCTCTTGCTCTAACTCATTCTCCGTCTCCTGCTCTAACTCATTCCCTGTCTCCTGCTCTAACTCATTCCCTGTCTCCTGCTCTAACTCATTCCCAGCCTCCTGCTCTAACTCATTCCCAGCCTCCTGTTCTAACTCATTATCTGTCTCCTGCTCTAACTCATTCCCTGTCTCCTGCTCTAACTCATTCCGTCTCCTGCTCTAACTCATTCCCAGCCTCCTGCTCTAACTCATTCCCAGCCTCCTGTTCTAACTCATTATCTGTCTCCTGCTCTAACTCATTCCCTGTCTCCTGCTCTAACTCATTCCCTGTCTCCTGCTCTAACTCATTCCCAGCCTCCTGCTCTAACTCATTCCCTGTCTCCTGCTCTAACTCATTCTCTGTCTCATGCTCTAACTCATTCCCTGTCTCATGCTCTAACTCATTCCCTGTCTGCTGCTGCTCTAACTCATTCCCAGCCTCCTGCTCTAACTCATTCCCTGTCTGCTGCTCTAACTCATTCCCAGCCTCCTGGTCTAACTCATTCCCAGCCTCCTGCTCTAACTCATTCTCCGTCTCCTGCTCTAACTCATTCCCAGCCTCCTGCTCTAACTCATTCCCAGCCTCCTGCTCTAACTCATTCTCTGTCTCCTGCTCTAACTCATTCCTCGTCTCCTGCTCTAACTCATTCCCTGTCTCCTGCTCTAACTCATTCCCAGCCTCCTGCTCTAACTCATTCCCTGTCTCCTGCTCTAACTCATTCCCAGCCTCCTGCTCTAACTCATTCCCTGTCTCCTGCTCTAACTCATTCCTTGTCTCCTGCTCTAACCCATTCTCCGTCTCCTGCTCTAACTCATTCTCCGTCTCCTGCTCTAACTCATTCCCAGCCTCCTGCTCTAACTCATTCTCCGTCTCCTGCTCTAACTCATTCCCCGTCTCCTGCTCTAACTTATTCTCCGTCTCCTGCTCTAACTCATTCCCTGTCTCCTGCTCTAACTCATTCCCAGCCTCCTGCTCTAACTCATTCCCAGCCTCCTGCTCTAACTCATTCTCCGTCTCCTGCTCTAACTCATTCCCAGCCTCCTGCTCTAACTCATTCCCTGTCTCCTGCTCTAACTCATTCCCAGCCTCCTGCTCTAACTCATTCTCCGTCTCCTGCTCTAACTCATTCTCCGTCTCCTGCTCTAACTCATTCTCCGTCTCCTGCTCTAACTCATTCCCTGTCTCCTGCTCTAACTCATTCCCAGCCTCCTGCTCTAACTCATTCCCAGCCTCCTGCTCTAACTCATTCCCAGCCTCCTGCTCTAACTCATTCCCAAATCCCTCGGGATATTTATTTATTGAAACACAGCATGGAATCGGCCCTTCAAGTTCCTCGGGCAACGGCCCCCAGCAACCCCTCTCCATCACCCGATTTAACCCTAGTCTGGTCTGGGGACAATTTACAATGACCAATTAACCTACTAACCAGTACCTCAGCACCTGGAGGAAACCCACGCAGTCATGGGGAGAATGTACGATCTCCTTACAGGCAGCGGCGGGAATTGAACCAAGTGTCGCCTGTACTGTAGAGTGGTCTGCCAACCACTACTCCATAGCGCCACCATCCCACTCCCCATCCCCAATCTACGCTCCCCCTGACTATCCTGAGGTCATGAAACCAAACGCCGTGCCATCAGCTCAAGAGATTCCGCCAATGCAGAATAACACACGCATGATGCTGAAGGAAACGGTTGATGTTTTGGGCCACGACCCTCTGTCAGATAAAGGGCCTCGGCCCTAAATGCCAGCTAGTTATTGCTCCCCATTGACCTGCTGTTTCTCTAGCATTTTGTGCATGTTACTACAAGTTATACTGTACGGCGCCAACCATGCCCAACAAACCCACCCATAAACTGGATCTCAGCACGAAGTTCTCACTACATTAAAGAGTCCCACATTTATAATAAAAACAACTGTTTCACTGAACAACTAAATATTCTGTTAGATATTAATTGAATATTTCATTATTCACTCAATAACTAAAGTCCTCTCATCTTTGGAGTAGTGGATTTTAGTTACTAGAAGAGATTTCACACACACATGTTAATGACAGGATTATTTGCTTCAGTGATGCTAATTGAAAGATATGTTTCAGAAGAGTATTGGGATTATTCTTCACTGAAATAAGCCCACCTAAGGGGACAGATGAGGTCTTGTGTTACATAGAATTTAGACTAGTACAGCAACGTCAGGCTCCTCGACCTTTTGACCCATGAAGTTGTGCCAACCTAGTTAACCCAAGGAGTCCTAATTAACCTAATGCCTCATCCTCACCTCCTTGTATACTCATCTGCCTATCCTAACTCTCCACAACACACATGATATTCAGGAGGAATACAGACGATGCTTCGGGCTGAGACCCTTCTTCAGGACCGAAGTGGAAGAGCGAAGATGGCACAATTAAAAGGTAGGGGGAGGTGATAGGTGAAGCCAGGTGGATGGGAAAGGTCAAGGACTGGAGAAGAAGTAATCTGATAGGAGAGGAGAGTGGACCATAGGAGAAAGGGAAGGAGCAGGGTTACCCCAGGGGAGGTGTAGGCAGGTGAGAGGAGGTTCAAAGGCCAGAGTGGGGAATAGAAGGTGGGGGGGGGGGTAAAATTAACAAGAAGGAGAAATCAATATTCATAAACAGAAGAAAATCCGCAGATACTGGAAATCCGAAGCAACACGCACAAAACGCTGGCCAGGCAGCATCTATGGAAAAGGACCAACAGTCAACAGTTATAGTCAAGGCCCTTCTTCAGGACTGTTGATAGTCATACCATCAGGTTGGAGGGCACCCAGATGGAATATAAGGTGTTGCTCCTCCACCCTGGGAGTGGCCTCATCTTGAGGAGCCATGGACCGACATGTTGGAAACACTCCTATGGTTCTACCTAGCTGTTACCACATTCCTGAATGGCCAGGACTGGTCAGTATCGATTACCCAGCTCTTGCTATCTTCAGGTCAATGTGGTGGGAGATACACTGTCAATCAGTGTGGGGTGATCCAGGATTGTGGAGAAATGTGGACAGAGCAGGATGCCATGAAACTGGTCTCTGATGGTTTCTCTGAGCAGGCGACTGAGGCTGTCAAAGCAGCCTTGGCGAGTTGTTGGTGCGTCCCCTCCTGCGTCATGCACTGTAGGTTCATGCACCACAGCAACAAATCAAATTAATCCAAAAGCATGCAGATGCCGGAAATCTGAAATGAATTCTGGGAACTCTCAGCAGGAAAGACAGCATCAGTGGAAAGAAGAACAGGTGACCCTTCATCAGAACTAGGGAAGAGAGCAGAAATGGATTAGTTTTAGGAAGCATCAAAGCTGAGGGGAGGGGAAGAGTGGGACAAAGGGAATACCTCTGTTAGTGTGAGGCTGTACTGTGACTGCTAAGAAGCAGGAGAAAGAACATAAGAATTAAGAAATAGGAGGAGGAGTCGGCCATCTGGTCTGTCGAGCTTTCTCCACCATTCAATAAAATCATGGCTGAGTAAGCTGTGAACTCAGCTCCACTGACCTGCCTTTCCCCCATAATCCTTAATTCTCCAACTATGCAAGAATTTATCCTGCAGTGTCTTAACTTTATTAAATGAGCTGGCCTCTGCTGCTTTCCTGGGGCAGAGAATTCCACAGATTTAATATTCTCTTGGAAAAACAGTTTCTCATCATCTCTGTTCTAAGTCTATTCCCCTGATCTTGATCAAACTTCCAAGTTCAAAGTGCATTTATTACCGAAGTATGTATACCATATACAACCTTGAGATTTATCTTATTACAGGCAGACACAAAACAGAAATCCAATAGAACCCATTAAAAAGATCATCAAAGAATGCAGAAAAGGAACAAACTGTGCAAGCAGTAAAAGTGAGCAAGTAACATTCAGAATTGAAGTTCACGGAAGTAAATCCACAGCCACGAAGCCAGTCACAGTCAATCCAGGAGCCCATTAGTTTCAGGCCACAGCCTCAGTTCAGCGCAGAGAGGAGCAAACCTTGCTGAGCAGTTAGCTGAACACTGACCCGCCCCTCTCCTCTGGCACTGACACCCTGATCTTTTCAGTCTGGCCCTGTGCGTAAACCTTGGCTCGTTCCTAGCTCTCAGGCCTGGGCCCTGCCTCAATTCAGCCTGTACCTGATCTTTCCAACTCGCCTGGTGCTTAAATCAGTCAAACATCGGCTTGTTACTTGCTCTTCAGGCCCAGTCCCACTGCCTTGTCTCTGCCTTTGCAGATTCAAGTAGTCTCCAAGCCGCTCCAGTATTGGACACACAATGGCTCGGGCCCTGCCATCTCGATTCAGACTGTACACGCGATGCCGTAACAGTCCTGCACCTTCGAGACTTCAGTTCACACTGAAAAAATGCCAGGTCGTACAGGCAGTTCTAAAGCTCATCTCTGAAAGGGAAGTTACAGGCTATTGATTACTGTCTTCATTTTCCAGAAATGTGATTAATATAGCAGTTAATAGTTTTGTTTACTTCCAGTAAGCTGTCATTGTGTTTCACCAATGCCATCTTAAACCGGAAGACATAAGACATGAATAATCAGAAAAACTAGACAAGAATGATGATAACAGGCGTTACCGATACAAATAGAAGAGTGAATTATCAAAGGTGGAGGATTCAATATTGAATCCTGAAGGCCGCAATGTGCCCAGTCAGATGGTAAGGTGCTGTTCCTTAAGCCTGTTACAATTCAGGAGGGCACAGTTTGGTAGGTCAGAGTAGGAGAGGGAAAAGAACAGGCAGAAATCAAAGTTCAAAGTACATTTATTATCAAAGTACATATATATATATATATATATATATATATATCACTGGATACAGCCCTATCCATTTTCTTGCCAGTGCTCACAGTAGAACAAAAAAATTCAGTGAAAATCTACACACAAAGATTGACAAACAATGAGTGAGCAAAAGAAGACAAACTGTGCAAATTCAAAAATAAAACAAACAATAATAATAAATAAGTAAATTTCATTCCCAACCGTAAAAGAAGCTGTTGGTAGCAAGTGATCTCAGCTCCCTGTCATCAGTGCTGGAGCTGAGTGTCGTGCTTTGCTCCATCAACAATGAACTTGCCTCAATCACCAGGTGAAGAATAGGGCTGTGTGCTGACCGTGGTCTCAAGCTCAGTTCTAAGCACTGGTTCAGGCCTCTGGATACGAGATCAGCATCGTAACTGCTCTCTCATCGAGCAGGGGATTAAAGGTTTATAAAAAAAAATCAATTATTCAGGAAGAAAAATGGGAGAACTCAGAGGAAAGCTCCATAATAACATCATCCACAGCACCTCCTTTACAACTTCCTCCTGAAACATCGCTCTGGATAAAATATGCATGAATCAAATCAAGATGCAATAATAAATAAAATATAAAGAGGTTGAAGCGGCTGTGGGTAACAGATGACTTTAATAATGCAGCCAGATCTTGGTGCTGTGATAGACGGCTGTGAGGACAAGGCTGAAGAGACATCGAAAGGGGCAATGTAGGGAGTGAGAGCAGGCACGTCAGAAGGGCAACAGGGGTGGGAATGTGAGCTCCCTGTGTAGGGTAGGCATCTCTCTCCACAGATGCCGCCTGACCTGCTTAACATTCCTATCATTTTCTGTTCTTAAGTACCACAGTTTACTATGTAAAGAGTTTTACAATCAACATGTGTATCAGGTGGTGCTGCTATGAGACTAGTGTAATCCAAACACCTGCTGTCTGTGCGGAGTTTGCACGTTCTCATTGTGACCGCATACTCTGGTTTCCTCCCACTCACAGACTTTATCCCTCCCTGGAGCCACTGGAGCCCAAGACCAGAACCCATAAGGATACATGCAGCAGCCTGTAATTCTTCCACTTTTGGAATGGTGTCCTTGGCTTGTGTCCAGAAGCGCTCGTCACCAGCCAGCCGATCAGCATCCTGTGCAGAAAAAGAACAAGTCAATCCTTCGATCATTGCGGGGGTCCCCAATCCCCACCCCTGCTCCTGTCATTAAGAGGAGTCTGGTGTTTATCTCTCTCCCTGCCTGCGCACTATTAACAGCAACACAGGATTCAGTCTCAGCACCAACTCTCTCATCAAAATCACGCGAGATTCTGCAGATTAACACACACCAAATGCTGGAGAAGCTCAGCAGGTCAGGCAGCGGCTATAAACAGTTGGCGTTTTGGGCAAAGACTCTTCATCAGGACTGGAAAGGAAGGGGGAAAAAGGTGTGGGAGGAGGGGAAGGAGCACAAGCTGACGGGTGACAGGAGGTTGCACAAGGTGCTTTAGGCAAATGAATAGCTTCGAGGAGGAGGGGTCAATACCCCTGTGGGAGAGCCCGTTTGTTGAAGATGGATTTTGAGCGACTTTCGGGAGTGTGATTTCACGTAGACCGAGGGCCCAGCGCGTGAGTGACAGACAAGTTCAAGATTTGAGCTCCACCATGCACATGTGACTGTTTAAGTATAACGGGTCCTTTTTGCTTTTTTTTCTTTCTTTTAATAACTGTTTGCTTCACTTAACATTCTTAAGTATACTTCTTATTAATTGGATGCTGTGCATGATGCATGATCTGTTATTTCTTACCGATGGGCAATTGGTGGGGGGGGGGGGGTAAATCACACAGCATTCACACAAACCGGGGTTTAGGTGGGCGAGACATGCCAACCTCATGAATTTGGCGGGACCGAAGTCATACACACCTTGGACATATGAAGCCTGGGAAAGGCAGGTTTCTCGCCGTTGTTACGCCCGCGCCCCCTCCTTTTTGAGAATCGCAAGATCGTTATTAAGTCAGGTCAGGAGACCCAGGAAATGAGAGAGAGATGCTTGGAATGTCCTGGCCCCAGCGATACAAAGCTATGGAAAACGGCCATTGTCTCTTGGAGACGGAATTGTGTATTGAGTTCTGTACTTCATGGAAGCCCTCAGGGAATGATCAGAGGGGGTTGGTTGAGGGATTGCATCATCCCGACCTGACTGACATCTGAGACCCTGTGAGTCAGGATAAAAGAGGGTCTGGGGAACAGCCCCTCAGACGCACCAGAAGAAACGCTAGAAATCCTGCACAGCGTAATAGCGACAGCCGGTGGAAAACCCACGTGTGTCCTTTTCCATTTGCCTCGGAATTGGTGAGCCTTACCACGGAAGAACGGCTTTAGCTAAAACAAAGGAGAAACCAGCCCCAACAACTCTCGAAGGATTGACATCATAAAAGGAATGGGCAAGTTTTAAATTCTCTCTCTTGACTCCAACCAAAGGCTGCAGCCTGCATGAACTTGAGTGACTTTTATATTTCCATCGGACAATACATTATCCCCTAGACAACGATAGAGCTATTTCTTAGTGATTATTATTATACCCACGCTTTTAGATTTAGTATCAACGACGTATGTTATCTGTATGTTTGCATTGATATTATTTCTGTGTATTTTTATCAATAAATACTGTTAAAAATAGTACCATCAGACTTCAACGGACCTCTTTATCTTTGCTGGTAAGTGACCCAGTTACGGGGTATGTAACACCGTGGAATCCAGCGGCTGTTAACGAGGGGCTAACAAGCTGCATGTCCAGAGGCACCCGGTAAAAGTGGGGTGAACAAAGATGGACAACCAACCAGTGTGCATAAGACGACAAATTGTGCAAGTAGAAAAAGAGAAACAAAATATTAATTATAAATAAATAAGTAATAAACAATATAGAGAACAGGAGTTGCAGAGTCCTCATAACAGGAGAAGTAGAACCAGTTTAGTGTTGGGGTGTGTGAAGTTATTCATTCTGGTTCAGGAAAGCCTGGTAGATGAGGGGTAATAACTGTTCCTGAACATGTTAGTGCGGGACCTAAGGCTCATGTACCTCCTTCCTAAAGGCAACAGCAAGAAGAAAGCATGGCAGGGGTCCTTAATGATGGATGTCGTTTATTCCTCTCCATAGATGCTCCTCCAACATTTTGTGTGTGTTACTCTGGATTTCTAGCAGCTGCAGCATCTCTCGGGGTTAGATTGTGCAGATGGTGGAATTCTTGAGCAGCACACACAAAATGCTGGAGGAGCTCAGCGGTTTCTATGGAGGGTCAGCTCTTTGAGCTGAGACACTTCATCAGGACTGGAAAGAAAGGCGGAGAATCCACAATAAGAAGGCGAGGGAGGGGAAGGGGTACAAGCTGGCAGGTGGTAGGTGAGGATTTCTGTGGAGAGGAATAAAACACTTGCCATCCAGGAGCATCACACACTTCATCAACAACCACTGCCTGGGATGTCTGTCTCCCATCACCCAGGACGTGCCCTCTTCTCATTAAAATCATCAGCAAGGAGATACAGGAGCCTGAAGGCTCACATTCAATGTTTTAGCTTCCTCCCCTCCACCATCAAATTTCTGAATGGACAATGAACCCATGGATACCCGCCTACACATTGTTCTCCTTCTGCATTACTTATTGATTAATTACAGTCCTTGTTGCAATGTAGTAATGTTTTACGTACTGCACTGTAATGCTGCTGCAAAACGATAAATCTCACAACATGCACTCAGTGGCCACTTTATTAGGTACACCTGCGCAGCAGTTCATTAATGCAAATACCTAATCAGCCAATCATATGGCAGCAACTCAATGCATAGAAGCACGCAGGCATGGTCAAGAGGTTCTGTTGCTGTTGAGACCAAACATCAGAATGGGGAAGAAATGTGATGTTAGTGACTTTGGCTGTGGAATAATTGTTGGTGCCAGACAGGCTGGTCTGTGTATCTCAAGACTGCTGATCTGTTGGGATTTCCACGCATAACAGTCTCTAGAGTAGAGGTGCCCAACTTTTTGAAAGCCACAGACCTCTGCCATTAGCTTGGGAACCCCTGCTCCAGAGTTTACAGAGAGAGGTGTGAGAATATCTGGGGAGCAGCTGTTCTGTGGAGAAAGACACCTCGTTAATGAGAAAACTCGGAGGGGAACAGCCAGACTGGTTCAAGCTGACAGGGAGGTGACAGTAACTCGATTAACCACACGTTACAACAGCGGTGTGCAGAAGAGCATCCCTGAACGCACAACACGTCAAAGCTGGAAGTGGATGGGCTACCACAGCGGAAGACCAGACCGGTTTCCACTCCTGTGGCCACTTTATTAGGTACACTCCTGTATGGCACACGCTGAAAGTATGTCAGTGAGAATTAATCGGATTCTGAAATGAGTGAAGTGATGGCCTTCCCTGCTACAGATGGGAAAAGAACAATAATGGAAGCATTTGATCTTCTTCATCGTTAGCCAATGATGTCAGGTGTAGAGCAATCTGGATGTAAATAGGATCGATTTTGGATGATGTCTTTTAGATGTTGGGAGTGGATGCATGGGCAGAGTATAGGACAGTGCTGTGTGTTTATTATTTCAGTAGATTGGGTGCTGGGGTGGAGGTACATCTCTGCCAAAGGAGGTGTAAGGCACTCCATCCCTCCACGAGCCCGGAAGTCACCCTTGGGAAAAGGTGTAGCACTTGCTTATAGCCTTGATCAGGGCCACGTGAAGCCATGGGAGCAGGCGGTGGACGGTCGTATGAGCGGCTGGTGTATCTCACAACTCCTGGTTATGTGACCACTGATGCCAAGCAGACAATCTCCGAAGAGCAGCAGAAGGCGATGACAACCACTGCTGGGGAAAAATTTGTCAAGAACCATCATAGTCATGGAGAGAGCAAATAGTGTGGAGTGGGTCCTCCCCACAGGAAAAGGCAGACTAAATTCAGATGGAAGACCGTGATCATCCATGTCATATGACATGGCACATAATGATGATGATGATAATGATTTTGGTAATATTGTAAATATATTGTTTGATTAAGCATTCTTTGTTTGGTTAAATAATTAATTACAGGTTATATGTAAAAGTAAGTGAATGGCATACGTTATTATGCGGCCACATCATAAGCATGCACCTGGCTAAAAGTAAAACATGAATCTCCCACCTCTGTGATTTCCTTTCAAACAGTGTTAGTTTTGGAGTTACAGGGAGCCATCAGAACTCCACCCCTCAGTGAAGGACACTGAGGCAAGCAACAAAGAGCCTCAGAGGGAGAAGTCAGAGAAATGGAGGAGTGCACATTAAGAAAATGAAAATGCTAGAAAGATACAGCACAGAAGTAGGCCCTTCAGCCCATCAAGTCTCTGCTATACCATTCTGATGTTAATCCCATTTTGTTTCATTTTCTCCATTTTATCTGCCAGGTTCTGCCAATCGCCTGCACCCTAAAATCGAATCACAGTTTTCTGAAGCCTAACCAGGTATCTTTGAACACATCTCACCCCATCACAGAAGCCAACTGCGGGGACTCTGGATGTGAGAGCAACCAGGGGAACCACATGCCGTCACAGGGAGGACATGTCAACTCCTGACAGATGTCTGCCATGGTTGGGATGGAACCTGGATCCCCATCGCTGTGAGTCATTGGTTCCACCAGCTGCGCCACCGTGCCATGTCGACTCTCTGTCATAGCGTACCCTTCATAGTCACAGGACACTGTGATGTGTTCTGCAGCCAGTGAGGTGCTTCATGAAGAAGAGTTACTGTTGTAAAGTAGAAAGTGTGGCACACACATGGGGACAGTGTCCAGATTTGAAGAAAAGTATTGTCCAGAGTTATGGGGAGAACTTCAAACAAAACCTTGACGTAACTGCCAGAACTGGAGGATACGCATGAGGAGTGAATGATGGCTGTGGGCCTATATGAAGTTTAGGAGAATGAGTGGGGATCTCGTTGAAACCCATCGAACATTGGAAGGCCCAGACAGGGTGGACGTTGAGAGGGTACTTTCTGTAATTCATGTTTCTTTTCTATTATTATGTATTGTATCATACCGCAAAGCAACAAAAAATTTCATGACGTATGCCAGTGAAATGAATTCTGATTCCTGTACTGGGGGAGTTTAGGACCAGAGGGCACAGCCTCAGAATAAAAGGACGCCCTGCAGAACAGGGAGGAGGAGGGATTTCTTTCATCAGAGGGTGGTGAATCTGTGGAATTCATTGCCATAGACAGCTGTGGAGGCAAAATCATTGGGTATATTTAAAGCAGAGTTTGATAGGTTCTTGATTAGTAAGGGCGTCAAAGGGGAGAAGGCAGGAAGTCGGGTTGAGAGGGATAATAAATCATCCATGAGGGAATGATTGAACAGACTCGATGGGATGAATGGTCTAACTCTGCTCCTTGCTTTATGGTCTTGCCTTGTGTGTAAAGGTGTTCCCCTGCTCATTAGCATTAATTACATATTGCAGTACACATTATGGGCTGCTTTGGACATTTCTTTTCACTGGAATGAAATAGAATCAGGCATCTGGAGGACAGTATACAGCTGTTAATATGTTCTCCCAAAACCTGTTACTCCAAGGCACTGAAAAAGCTGCACTTGAGCTTAAATAAATGTTCCCCGTCCTCCACAAGGATCATAACTTCTAGATACATTTTAGTCCTCACTCTCTATCTGCTAAATGCTCACACACGTGCTCCCAGTTAACCGGTTTGCTTTTGATGTAGTCTGCAGTCACCCTGCCAAGATGCTTCCCCCCACACCCCTGCAATCAACATCTCTAATCAAAGATGGCTTTGATTAGAATCCAGTCAGAGAGCCTTTTCGCCCCCTGATTCTTGGCACTGTTACTTCTACTTGGGAGCTTTGGGCCTCGGGTCCAGCAGTGGGGGGCGGGTGAAATGAAGTCTGGTTCTAGCCGTAAGTCACCCTGGCTCTGGCCACTGCTGGACAGCTTCCGGGCAGCCATGGGCTTTGAGGAACGTGGTTTTTATTTGCTTATTACTATCACATGTACCAAGGTACAGTAAAAAGTTAGACTTGCATATGGTTCGTACAGATCAGATCATTACACAGTGCACTGAGACAGAATAAGGTTGAACAATAACGATGCAGAATAAATTGCAACAGCAACACACACAAATGTTGGAGGAACTCAGCAGGTCAGGCAGCATCGAAGGAAATGAAGAAACAGTCAACGATTCAGGCCGGGACCTTTCTTCAGGACTGAGAAGGAAAGGGGTTAAAAAGGTTGGGGGGGGGGGAGAAGGAGAATAGCTAAAAGGTGACAGGTGAAGATAGGTGGGTGGGTAAGGTAGAGGTCAGTGTGCCGCACTACAACTGCACCCCCCCTTTGCGGGTTTGATGGTAAGGTTGGGATTGGTGCAGAGAGAGTGGAGGGCAGTGCGCTCAAAGTGAGTGAGGTTGGAGGAGAGAGAGGAGTGCTGCAGTTGAGGTGGTTGATGTCTCATCGGCAATTCACGATGAAAAGACCCAGAGGGGGATGCCCAAGAAAAGGAGGAGAGTTCAAGACGGGAGAAGGGGTCATCAACAAGGGGTGTCGAAACCTTATCAAAGAAATGAAGACAGGGGCGAAGGAAGAAGAACTCAGTGTCATGGTGGGCGAGGAAATCACTGAGGTGCTGGCAAAGAGGGACAAGGTAAGGCCCTTACTGAGGACAAAACATTCTGCCTGAGAGAGGGGAAGATCAGAGGGAATAGTGAAGGCATGGGAAGGATTAGAGCTGGGATCAGAGGGGGGAAGAGAGCTGGTGGTCTCAGAGGAGAGAGGAGGGTCGGGGAGGTCAGGGCAGGTGGGCTGGGAGGAAGATGGGAGTCTGAGAACCCAAGAGCTGATGGAGGGGCCTGAGAGACACATGGTTGCAGAGTGATGGTGAGGGAAGGGGAGACTGGGGGTCCAGAGGTAGCATGTAAAGTCTCGGCCTGGCGGTGCAGGCGGTCAAGGTCCAGGCTGGAGCCAGAGATAGAGGCTGCACAATTAGCTGTCTGAAGGTGTCTGGGATTATAGAGACTGGCATTGACAACAGTGAGATCTGGAGTCTGGATTTGCTTGGGATCATTGGAACTGGTGTTAGTGATAATAGTGTCACTGGTCTGGAGGTCCACGGGCCAGGGACGGAGTCAGAGAGATCTATAATCTTGGGACGCCTGATGGAATTGAGGTGCAAGCAGGAGGCAGCAAGGTTCGTAACCTGGTGGTGTCCAGGACCATCAGAGTTGGAGATGGCAGGATCTGCAATCTAGAGTTAGCTTGACCTCAGTGGTTGGGAAGATGTTGGAGTCCATTATCAAGGAAGAGGTTTTGGGGCACTTGTAGGCACATGATAAAATAGGCCAAAGTCAGCATGGTTTCCTTAGGAGGAAATCTTGTCTGACAAACCTGTTTGAAGTCTTTGAGGGAAGACAAAGGAGTCAGTGGATGTTGTTTATTTGGCTTTTCAGAAGGCCTTTGACATGGTGTCGCTTGTGAGGCTGCTTTACAAGCTAAGAGCCCATGTTATTATAGAAAAGATACTAGCATGGATAGAAGATTAACTGAATGGCAGAGGCAAAGACCAGGAATAAATGGGACCTTTTCTGGTTGGCTGCCAGTGACAAGTGGTGTCCCACAGGTTATTGGGAAGACTTATTTCCACTTTATATGTGAATGATTTGGATGGTGGCTCTGTGGCCAAGTTTGCAGATGATACAAAGATAGGTGGAAGGGTAGATAATATTGAGGAAGCAAGAAATCTGCAGAAGGATCTAGACCGATTAGGAGAATGGGCAAAGGTGTGGCAGATGGAATACAGTATCAGGAAGTGTATGGAATGCACTTTTCTAAATGGAATAAAGGCACAGACCATTTTCTAAATGGAGAGAAAATTCAAAAATATCAGGTGCAAAGGATCTTGGGCATCCTTGTGCAGGATTTCTTAAAGATTAACTTGCAGGATGAGTTAGTGGTAAGGAAGGTAAATGCAATGTTAACAATTATTTCGAGAGGACTGGAAGGTAAGAGCAAGGTTATGCTGAGGCTTTATAAGGCATTGGTGTAGTCCACACTTGGAGTATCGTGAGCAGTTTGGGCCCCTTATCTGAGAAGAAGATGTGCTGACATTGGAGAGGATATGGAGGAGGTTCACAAGAATTATTCTGGGAATAAAAGGGTTAATGTATGAGGGGCGTTTGCTCGCTCTGGGCCTGTATTAGCTGAAGTTTAGAAGAATGAGGGGGATCTCGTTGGAACCTATCAAATATTGAATGGTTTGGACAGAGTGGATATGGGGAGGATGTCTCCTATAGAGGGGAAGTCTAGGACTGGAGGACACAGCTTCAGAATAGAGGGACATCCATTTAGAACAGGGTTGAGGAGGAATTTCTTTAGTCAGAAGGTAATGAATCTGTGGAATTCATTGCCACAAGCAGCTGTGGAGGCCAAGTCATTGAATACATTTACAGCAGAGGTTGACAGGTTCTTGAATATTCAGGGCAACAAAATTGTGGGGAGAAGGCAGGAGAATGGGGTTGAGAGCAATAATAACTCAGCCATGATGGAATGGTGGTCATCGACGACAGGCAATTCAAAGAACTTCTAGTGGGGCAGAAGAGAATCACGTGGAAGGCATTCAAGGATGTTGTTGAAATTTTTCTTGGCAACTGCAGAGCACCAAACTATGTACAGCTGGTTGGCAGCATGCTTCAAGCACACAAAACCATGGAATGCAACATGCCACTAAAGATTCATTTTCTGCATTCCCATTGAGATTTCTTCCCTGCCCATCTCGGCGCTGTCAGTGACCAGCTCGGAGAAAGGTTTCACCAGGACATTGAGGTCATGGGGAAACAGTGTCAGGGCAAATGGAATCCATCAATGCTGGCTGAGTAATGTTGTTCACTTAAGTGAGAAGCCTCAGACACAGAGTACAAATGAAAATCAATCACAAAACATTTTTAGCTTAGTTGAACTATGGCAAAGCATCAGCACCATTATGCAATTCAACACATTATACTGTAATCAATATAAGTTAATTTCTCCAAATTCCTACATAATACAAGCAGTCTGAAATTATATTTGTGTTCAGGTTCAAGCATTCCATCATAAATAAAAAATCAGAGGAACCAAGACTTTTGAAAAAAATTGTTGTCCAGTACAATCAGTCAACAACTGATATCAACAGACCACGTGAACATGGGATGGGAGGCTAATTTGTTTTTCTCTGTAATCCCGATGTTCCATGATATTCAATACCTAGAGCAATTCCTGGGAGAGGGACCAGCAAGTGCGATGAACTGGCCAAGAACAAAAGCTTTATCTTCTCATTCTAAAAGGGTTATCGCTCAGTCCTTTAGTCACATTTAGAACGAGAGAGAGAATAAAGAATTGCAGCTTAGAAAAGTGAGGTATTTCCCAAAGAAACTTTCTTTCCACTGATTAATCGGTGTTTTATTTACTCTTTGGGGAGATTTTGTGTCTGTGACTGTTGTGGGAGAGGGGAGGTGCACAGTGCATGGGGCAGGCTTGGGGAAAGCCTCTTCCTCCTCTGTCAGGGCAGCAAAGAATGTCATTGCCAAAATACTGGAGGAACTCGGCAAATCTGGCAATATCAATGAAGGGGAATAAATAGTCATCATTTCCGGCCAAGACCCTTAATCAGGAATGGAAAGGAAGGGGGTTTAAGCCAGAATAAGAATGGGGGGAGGGAGGGAGGGAGGGAAAGAGTAATGGCAGGCGGATGATAGGTGAGATCAGGGGAGAAGGGAGATGGGTGGATGGGTGGGGTTATGAAGAAAGAAGCTGGGAGCAGGTAGGAGGAAGAGGTAAAAGGGCAGAAGAAGAAGGAATCTAATTGGAGAGGACAGTGGACCATGGAAGAAAGGCAAAAAGGAAGTTAACCAGAGGGAGGTGATGGTCAGGTGAGGAGAGGAGAAAGGGGTTAAAGGGTAACAAGAATGGGGAATGGAAAAGGCAAGAAAGAGGAACAAGGGGGAAATGATCACGATTTGGAGAAATCAGTGTTCATGTCATAAGGCTGGATGCAATCCAGATGGAATATGAGGTGTTGCTCCTCCAGCCTGAGTTTGGTCTCATCTAAGCAGTAGAGAAAGCCTTGGACAGACATGTTAGAATGGGAATGGGAAGTTGACTAGAAATGGGTAGCCACTGGGAAATCCTGCCTTTTGAATCAAAGTCTTTGGAGAGCTGTGGTTCACCAAGACACCTACAACTGGACTTCAACTGTTTTGTTATTGGTGCAATGTTCCAACCTCATGCAATGTACAGACCTCTCACCATCAGATACCCTTTGAAAGTCAGCACATTAAATACAAAAATACCTTTGGCGCAGACGTTTCAAAGGAGTCTTATGAATGAATTCAGAAAGCTGCCTTCCATTGGGAATAAGTTCACTACTTTTTGATTAGAATTATGAAGGTACTTTGTCAACCAAAAGCAAATTATCATCAACAATAACATTCCAAATCCTGGAAAAGCAGACTCAAGGAAAAATTGAGAACATTAGGCACCAGCACAGTACATTGCAGTGGTTACATTGCTCTAGGCCTGTACTTCTGGAGTTTAGAAGAATGAGGGGAGATCACAGAAAAACGCATCAAATATTGAAAGGCGAAGATAGATTGGACGTGGAGAGGGTGTTTCCTACAGTAGGACCGGGGGCACAGCCACCGAATAGAGAGAACTCCATTTCGGACAGAGATAAGAAGGAATTTCTTTAGCCAGAGGGTGGTGAATCTGCTGTATTCATTGCCACAGACAGTGGTGGAGGCCAAGTCATTGAATGTATTTAAATCAGAAGTTGAAGGCTCTTTAGTAGGAGTGTCAAAGACTATAAGGAGAACCAGAACAATGGGGTTGAGGGGGACAATAAATCAGTTATGATAAAATGATAGAGGAGATTTGACAGGCTGAATGGCCTAATTCTGCTCCTTTGTCTTGCGGTCTAATAATGTAACAAGTCTGTGCAACTCGTAAGTAATGCACAGTTACTGGTGACCAGAGTGCTGTTTTGACATGGAGAAATACCCAGGGCCCTGTCCCTTACTGACATCCAGACTTAGCTCTGATAAACTTGCATCCACTTCTTCTTCATTAAGGCATAAAAATGCAGAAAATAGAAAGAGCTGGCCATTTGGCCCTTTAAGCCTATTCTGCCATTTGGTGCTACATTCCCACTCTCTCATCACTTCCCCGATACCCTTTGTGTCTAGAGCTTTAGAAAGTCAGACCGCCAACTCTTTGACCAAGGTTTTAGACCCTCATTCTCGTACAAGTTCAATTGCAACTGTCATTCAGCCGTACACATGAATACAGCCAAATGAAACAGCATTCCTCCAGGGCCAAGGTGCTAAACACAGTGCTACATACAGTCACACACAGCACATTGACATATAATAATGATAGCACATATAGTCACAAAAAATTATATTAGTCTATTTCCCTGAGTGTCATGACCTGCAGATTGATGGTGCATGGGATGTTGGCCTGGAGCCATGTTTCTACAAGAACAGTTCATCTTGCACTAGTGCAGCCGCAGACGAATGAAATTCAGTTTGTCTTCCACTGAGTGAATACTAATACACCAACAGGAGGTGCTGGCTCCCAACTTAGCATGGACTCCAGCGTGCCCACTGCACCTCTGCTCGCTCCCACTCGGCCACTGGTGCCTCCTCCCCTGGATGGCAGCAATTGGTGATGCCATGGCATTAGTGTCACATCCACATAATGACCAAGGACGCACAGCTACCCTGCCGCCGGTCTCTCTACAATGAACCAGACAGTTGGCTGATTTTTCGCCTCTGAATGACCTTTCCTTCACACCGTGTTGCCGTGACTCACGGCTGCTTCGGAGTCACAAGATTATGGCTTTGAATTTCCCTCCAGATTCTTGAGGACAAACTTTCGGCTGACTCTGGAACGAACAACTGAGAGAACGCTGCTGCAGGTAAGAATCTCGCTTCATACACCTACTTGTGCATATGACAATAAACTCGGCTTTGATGGTGCTGC
The DNA here is from genome assembly GCF_030144855.1 of Hypanus sabinus. NCBI lineage: Eukaryota > Metazoa > Chordata > Chondrichthyes > Myliobatiformes > Dasyatidae > Hypanus > Hypanus sabinus. The sequence goes on from NC_082717.1 coordinate 14,088,183, forward strand.
CTTTCAAGCGAGAAGTTAAACCTGGGGAACACCTGTCTGCTGAGGTGTTGATGGCCTTATTTCAATGAATGTCTGGAGAATTATTCCTCCTGCCTCCACCATACCTCATCAGCCAACATCAACAGAATGCTTTCTTGTCATCACTGTCACACTGCAGGGTGCTAGGCTTTCGTACACAATTCGGCTGCCGCAGTTCCTGCATTGAAACCTGCCTCTTCGCCTTAAAGTGGAAGGAGATCACAGTGTGTTCTGAGAAAACTAGCTGTCAGTTATCCAAGATGTGGGAAGCCAGCAAATCCAAAACACTTTTGGAGACAGAGAATTGATAAATTGGTGAGGTCGTGAACACTTGAAGTTGTGAAGTGTGTGTGCTTTTTGTTTGTATGTGCAAATGTATGCAATTACCTGCACACACGCATGTACCTTGGTGGGCATGAGGATGTGAGAACATGTGTGTGTGTGTGCGTGTGCGTACATTTGTGCGCACTGGTACACCTATCTGTGTTCCTGCAACTGTTGTTTGTATGCATGTACTTTGGTGTGCCTAAGCACGAGTATGTGTGTGTACACGTGTGTATAGAAGTGTATGTGTTTGCATTTTACATATCATAAAATTATACAGCATGGAAACAGGTCCTTCAGCCACCTGGTCCATCCAGCCAAAATACCCATCAAAACGAGTACCATTTGCCAGCAAGTATGTGTGTTTATGTGTCTATAGATTACTTATATTTTTTAGTTTTTATTTATTTTGAGATACAGGCTCTTCCGACCCAACGAGACCATGCTGTCCAATTACACCCATGGAACCACTTAACCACAGTGGCGTAGTGGTTACCACAACACTTTACAATACAGGTGACAGGCGACCCAGGTTCAATTTCCGCCACTGCCTGCAAGGAGTTTAACGTACACCCCTTGACTATGTGGCTTTCCCCCGGGTGTTCCGGTTTCCTCCCACAGTCCAAAGCCGTGCCAGTTGGTAAGTCAATCGGTCATTGTAAATTGTCCCGTGATTCGGCTGGGGGATTGCTGGGTAACGCTACTTGAAGGGCTGAAACGGCCTATTCCATGCTGTATCTCAATAAATCTACCTACCCATATGACTTTAGGATGTGGGAGGAAACCAGAGCATGCGGAGGAAATCTACACAATCACGGGGAAAATGTACAAAGTCCTAACAGATAATGGCAGAGTTGAACCCCAATCTTAAAGCTGGTACTGTAATAGCGTTATGCTAACTGCTAGACTACCGTGCCTCTGTTCTACTCCAAGGTCAGGGAAGTCCAGAAGAGCATTCAGTACCCGAATCCTTTGTTCTGTATTCAGTGAGCTCATGTGGACACCCCTGACAAGTGCCCACGGCTGGCTTCTGTCACCATCACTCACCCCGACACAGAACTGCCTCACAACGTAAGGGGTCACTGTCAAGGACTCGACAGCTCATACTCTCAGTATTGTTTAATCATTTGTTTGTTTTTTGTATTTGCACAGTTTGCCTTATTTTACATATTGGATGCTTGTCAGTCTCTGTGTGTAGTCTTTATAGAATCATAGAGTCGTGGAAAAGTATAGCAGGGAAACAGGACCTTTGCCCCGTCTAGTCCATACTGAAACATTTAAATTACCAAGTCTATGCCTCTACCATCCACGTACCTATCCAAACTTCTCTTAAATGTTGAAATTGAGCATGCATTTCAACATTTGAGAACAAATGCCTGCAAGAAAATGTGATCTATATGGTGATATATATGTAATTTTATAATAAATTTACTTTGAACTTAGAATCCATCTGTGCAATTTAACCCTGAAGTGCTTTGGGATGTTCTGGAAGGCACTGCATAATGCAATTGCCTCTTTACTAAACTTTCGGTCTGCTTTGACAACAGGATACCTGGAAGGCACTGGACCATGATGAGTGGGGTTGCTGCAAAGAATCTTCCCCTTTGTGAAAAGAGCCGGCAGAAGATCAGAAGACGAGAGTCAATGGCATCAAGTTCTCTGTCAGTTCCCTGTCACTCTCGAAGGGCTGAGGACAAACATGCCGCCCGCCGGGGGCTGCCCTCCCTCGTGCCTCTGGCCTTCTCCGTTGACCTGCTGCCACCCGCAGAGCAGGAACACGCTGAGCTTGTTCGCACTGTTCGCAGATGTAGCGTTAGGAAAGGTGTCGAGGCACACGCATCGGTGACTTCACCCGCTGAGGCGCTGGGTTGCTCGCATGTGGTTTTCAGCTCCTCTCTCACATCACTTGCCTGTTGGGAGAATAAACAAGGCCCAGCCCCTGATGGTCAGCAAATGCCCGAGGAGCTCAGCAGGTCGGGCAGCATCCAGTGTTTTCTTTCACTGTTCCCCAAGGGAAGCTGTGCGGGCAGCAACGTCTTCCAATTTAACTCCATGTTAGAGAATAGACTGTGGGGTACAAAGTGCAGTAACGGGTTCAAAGTTCAAAGTAAATTTATTATCAAAGTACATGTATGTCACCATATACTACCCTGAGATTCATTTTAGAAACATAGAAACATAGAAAATCTACAGCACAATACAGGCCCTTCGGCCCACAAAGCTATGCTGAACATGTCCCTACCTTAGAACTACCTAGGCTTTACCCATTGCCCTCTATTTTTCTAAGCTCCATGTAGCCATCCAGGAGTCTCTTAAAAGACCCTATTGTTTCCACCTCCACCACCGCCACCAGCAGCCCATTCAATTCCATTTTCTTGTGGGCATTCACAGTAGATACAAAAAAACACAATAGAGTCAATGAAAGGCCATACCCAACAGGGCAGACAATGACCATTGTTCAAATGAGATAAATTGTGCAAATACAAAAAGAAAAAGAAAATAATAATAATAATAAGTAATGAATGATATTGAGAGCATGAGTAGTAGCATCCTTGAGAGTGAGTCCATAAAGTGTGGAATTGGTTCAGTGTTGGGGTGTGTGACGTTCTGGTTCAGGAGCCCAGTGGCTGAGGGGTTGTTCCTGTTCCTGAACCTGGTGGTGTGATCCTGAGGCTCCTGTACCTTCTTCCTGCTGGCAGCAGTGAGAAGAGTGCATGGCCTGGGTGGTGAGGGTCCCTGATTATGGATGCTGCTTTCCTGTGACAATGTTCTTAGATGTGCTCAATGGTGGGGGTGGGGGGGGGGGCTCTACTTGTGACAGATTGGGCCGTATCCACTATATCAACTACTTTCTGTAGGATTTTCCATTGAAGGGCATTTGTGTTTCCACACCAGGCTGTGTTGCACTAAGTCCCTGCTTCTGCATTCTTTCATTGTCATCCACAAAGTCATTCTTTCACTGTACAGGATAATTTTATGTATCATTTATACTCTGCTTGCTGTCTGCACACACATCTTTCATCGTACCTGCTCGTCCTTCTGGGTGCATAACAGCTTGGTACGGCATCTGCTCTGCCCATGAAACTGCGGAGCGTTGTGCCACAGGTCGGCACGTCACGGAAACCAGTCACCCCTCCATGGACTTTCTGCCGTCTCAGTAAAACAATCAGCATAAGCAAAGACCCCTCTCGTCCCGGACATTCTCTCTGCTCCCCCTCCCATCGGGCAGAAGATAGAAAGCTCGAAAGCACGTGCCTCCAGGCCCAAGGACTGCGTCTATCCCCCTGTCACAAGACTATTGAGTAGACCCCCTAAATGTTAAATGGATTCTTGACCTCACACTCTGACTTGTACCTAATGGTTCGCCTGTGCTGCACTTTCTCCATTAATGTAATACTTTCTTTCGCATTCGATTGTTTTGCATTTCCCTTGTACTAATGTCATGAAAGGAAGCATACTGACGGCATGCAAAACAAAGTTTTTCATGGTATCCCAGTATGTGTGACAGTAATAATTAGATGACAATAAATACAAGTTCACACACACACACACCCCCCCCCCCCCCCGCTATCTGTGTAAGGAGTTTGTACATTCTCCCTGTGGCTGCGTGGGTTTCCTCCAGATGCTCTGGTTTCCTCCCACACTCCAAAGAGCTGTGGGTCAGTAGGTTGATTGGGTGTAATTGGACAGCGTGGGCTCATTGGGCCAGAAGGGCCCGATGTTGTGCTGTATCTCTAAGTAAAAAAAAAACATAAAAATGAGCTGATGCACATGTGGCACACACTTCATTACTTCAAACACAGCCAACCTCACCATGCTTCAGCTCAGTCTTCAGCAGAGCTGACTTCTCACAGCCTGGATTACTAACAGCCAAGCTTTCTCAGAACACACAGACATCCCTTTCCTCTTTAAGCCAATGAGGCAGGTCTCACAGGGAGCAGATGCTTAAAAATTAATCCGCAGCCCACATTGCTGACAGTAAACTTTATACATCCTGTCAGGGAGCAGATCAATCACTAAAAATGATTACATTCAGAGGTTTAAAATTCCAAATATGTACTTTGCTGAACTTCTTTTGCCTGAATATCCTTCACTGCGAAATGAAGAATGGAAGCAACAAATCATCTTGCACTTTAGCATGCTTCTCCGGCGGTTTTCCCGGCCTCTCTGTGGGAGGCCTTCACTCTTGACTGGGCGATGGTTCCACAGCCAAAGTGCTTGCTCTTTGCTTCCTCATTCCTCACGCACTGGGCAGGAACAGGCCTACGTACGGCTTGTCCACACAGGGGTGGGTGGTGGTTGGTCATAAAACCATAATACAAAAGGAGCAGAATTAGGCCCTTCAGCCCATTGAGTCTGGTCTGTTCTTCAATCACGGCTGATTTATTATTCCTCTCAATGTCGTTCTCTCGACCTCTCCCTATAACCTTTGACGCCCTCACTAATCAAGAATCTATCAACTTTGGCTTTAAATATACCCTGTGACTTGCCCTGCACAACCATCTGTAACAATGTACGTGCAAACACACACAGGTCTTTTCCTCACCTGTACAGCGCTGTCGAGAGCTAATGGTATTTTGAAGCACAGAAACAGGCCACTGGACAATGAAAACATCTAAATTCAAATTTCAAAGTACATGTATGTATGTCACTATATACAACTCTGAGATTCAATTTTTGTGGGAATACTCAATAAATCTATAGAATAATAACAATAACAGAATCAATGACAGATTGCCCAACTAGGGCATTCAACCAGAGTGCAGAAGATGACAAACTGTGCAAATACAAAAAGAAGATATATTAATAATAAATAAATAAATGAACAATAATTATCAAGAACGTGAGATGAAGAATCCTTGAAAGTGAGACCATTGGTTGTGGTGAGGCAAGTGAAGCTCAAAGGTTCATTTATTATCGAAATTCTGAAATTCTTCTTCTCCAGGTGGCCATGAAACCAAGAAAGCAAAGAACAGCGGCACTATCGTCAACCCCTAATCCCCACTCCCCGCACAAAAATTTTTTTAAAAAACGGAACAGGCTCATCAACCCCAAATCCCCCTCCACCACACAAAAAAACCTGAGAAAGATCAGGTAAAGAACACAGAATATAAAAAAACTATAAGATTGAGGGAAAAATCTATAGTCCAAGTCCATATCCAAAATGCAGAAAACCTGGGCAACATTCTCCAGGCAGACGGCCCGCGCTCAACTTCTGCATTCACCTCAATGTTTAAAACTCCCTTGTCGCTTTTATTGGCATGCAAGGGAAGTTTTAATCGGTGAAATGGAGTAAACATCGGCTTGCGCCTCGGCCTGCAGCCTGCCCACCATGAGGTTCAAACACGCTGCCTCTGTCTCCCGGAATCCTCTCAGAGACGGCAGAGCACCGAAACCCCCAAACAATCTCCAAACTTCCGCATTCGCCTCGGTTACAATCTCCCTCGTTACTCTAATCAGCAAACAACAAAAGCTTTAAAAGGCATAATTAAATTGAATATTGGCTCACTTTGATGTTCTGCACACTACCTCTGCCTCCCGGAATCCTCTCGAAGACTGCAGAGAGCTGGAACACCCAAACGATCGCCAAACAGCAAATCATAGGCTCTGACATTTGGGGAATCACTTCCAAGACAACAACAGACAGGCAGACATACTTTATAAACCCCAAGGGGTAATTGTAAAAGACATAAAAGAAGTTAAATATATGGTTTCATGATCTACCCAGAAGATGTCGACGGAAGGCGCATTATACACAAGCGCCACCTGGACCGAAGTAATCCGCATTGGTTGAAGAGCCTGATGGCTGAGGGGTATTAGCTGTTCCTTCATCCATGAGATTGCTTTCCAGAGATCGTATCTGGACCTCTTGGAACTTTCTTAGTCACCAGACTTGAATGCCTCTGAAGTGGCTCTCAGCAGAGTTTGGATCACAAGGTGCTTCTGCTTGGGGACGTCTCCGGGGACAGACTTGCCTACAATTGTATTAATAAAGTCAACTTTTCGTGTATATATCTAAATCCCTTGATGGGTCCTTGAACACAGCCCAGTCCACTGACTCGAAGCAATCCCGAAGCTGATCCCCTTGCCTCCCACCTTTTTATTGTCCTCGTCTCTGGAGCTTCAGCCTGTATGCATCTGTACTCCATTTGACTCACTTCCCACCCTACTCCATCTCATCCTATCAGCATGCTCAGACTAGTCATGTCCTTGATACATCACTCTTGTTCACAGGGGATTTTATCCTCTGTCCTTTACTGCTGAAGCTTGCCACGCTGTCTTAACTCGTGTCATGTTACAACTTCCACTGGCTGACTTAATATTAACACTGAGGGGTTCCTTAAGGTTGTCATAGCTGGGGTGGAGGTAAGCTCCCACTACCTGTTGGTGGGTTGTCCATTGTGTCCAACGGTGACAGGAGTTTTCAAAGTGGAAAAGCCATTGCCCTGGGGCAGGTCTATTCTCTCAACCTCAGAGGTCTAGGTCCCATGGTATGAACAAGCTCCACCAACTGGAGTCTTCCTTGGCTGCAGTGGATGACCATGGCATCTTCCATGCCTTGTCATGCTCTTCGCTCTCCACTACCTATTAAATGCTCCCAATGGCGTGTGTCTGGGCGAGGCTGTCTGATGTTGAAAAACCTGAAACACCCAATAAGCCCAGGTTACATCACTGGCGATGTGTCCTAGCACATCCTAAGATGTACCTCAGCATTAAGTAGATGCAAATAAGAGCTTTTCCCTGTACCTCATTACATGTTACAATAATCAACCAATCTTCCACGTGAATGAAAACATTTTCCATATTAACTTCTCTCATAACATAAAAGTTTTCGATCAGTCCCTTACATTTGCTGATCCACAGTGTTTAATTAGTCTCTCCCCACTAATCTCCCTCCCTGCAAGTGGCCAAAGTGCTACACCTGCCCATTCACCTCCTCCCTCACCTCCATTCAGGGCCACGAACAGTCCTTCCAGGTGATGCGACACTTCACCTGCGAATCTGCTGGGGTGTCCGGTGCTCCTGACGCGGCCTCCTCTGCATTGGTGAGAGCAGTCGTAAATTGGGAGACCGCTTCATCGAGAACCTCCGTGCCACCCACCAAAATGGCACCAATGGCTGCCTCCTTGAGTTCATCTGTAGAAGCAGCCTAAATTCCTCTTTTAATGTCTTGTTTTTCCCTTTTCAAGGTGGCTGGGGCTTTTTCGAAGCCCCTGATCCTCGACGTCACTCAAAATGCAGTTTTTCCACGGTGATGAGTTCCTGTTCTTGGAGCTCACCGACCAACCAACCGGCTGTTTTCCAACACTCTCCAGGCGCGGGGTGCGGCTCTGCATGGCCCTGTGGATAACCAATTCCAGGCTGGAGTTGCCGACCGAGCTGTTGCAAGAGGAGAAGCATCAAGGTTTCACTGTGGCACATGTGTGGACGGAGGTCTCTGTGGACGAGCAGTCGTACACTCTCTCTCTCTTTGATGGTGGGGAGAGTTTGCTGCTGATTTCCGAGTCAGAGAAGCTCAGAATAAAACGTGACGCAGCAAACTGTAACACCATAACAGAGACTGCTAAACTTCCCTTTCGCTGTGAAATGGGTGACAGCTCTCTGTCTCTGAGAGAGCCTGCGGCATGTCAGTCTGTTGGGTAAACAATAGTTTTGGTTGGACTGCAGATCATGGCCTCTCTTCGGGGACTTTGCAATTGCTTGCTTGGTGGGTGGTGGGTGCTGATGCTTTCTGCAGGAATGGGTCGGGGAGGGGGCAGGTTGATGGTTTGCTGCTGCTTGTGCATGGGAGGGGGAGAGGGGGCTTTGGGGCTCTAACATTTTTCTGACATTCATTCTTTTCAGGATCTTCTGTTTTTCGCAGATGTCTGTGAAGAGTAAGAATTTCAGGTTGTATATTGTATACATTCTCTGATAAAAAAAATGGAACCATTGGAAATCTAAAAGCAGAATTTTCCAGTGGCCAAACGTATTAATTTCAATTCCCATTCCTATTCCGACATGCTGGTCCATGGTCTCCTCTTGTGCCAAGATGAGGCCACCCTCATGGGTGAAGGAGCAACACCTTATATTCTGTCTGGGTAGCTTCCAACCTGATGGCATGAATATAGAAACATAGAAACGTGCAATAATAGGTGCAGGAGTAGGCCATTCGGCCCTTTGAGCCTGCACCGCCATTCAGTATGATCATGACTGATCATGCAACTCAGAACCCTGTACTTGCTTTCTCAATAAAAAGTTTTTTCCCTCCCCACTCTGGCCTTTTACCTCTCCTCACCTGCCTATCACTTCCCCTTTGGGTCCCCTCCTCCATCCCTTTCTTGTATTGTCCACTGTCCTCTCCTATCAGATTCCTTTACCCTACCAACCCACTTGGCTTCACCTTTCACCTTCCACCTAGCCTCCTTCCCCTCCCCCCACCATATTATCCTGGTGTCTTCCCCTCTTCCATTTCGGTCCTGAAGAAATGTCTTGGCCCAAAACATGGACTGTTTATTCATTTCTATAGACGCTGCCTGACCTGCTGAGTTCCTCCAGTATTTCATGTGTGTTGCCTTTAATTCACATTTTTCATTAGCTAATCAGAAATGTATTAACCACATTTGGTCTCTGAACCATTCATATCTTTTGGCCAATCTTCCAGGCATCCCTATGTTATTAAAATGCTATGTTAAAAGTTAGTAATACAGCTCCCTTGATAGACATTTACTAATGGTGCATCCAGCTAAATTAGTATCAATCACATTATCAGCCTTATCTTTCTCAGACAACATCTTTCTTCTCCACAGATCCCTCAAAGTTGCCATTCCAGTTGATAGGGTGGTTAAGAAGGCATATAGGGGCATGTGGCCTTCATAAGCTGGGGAATTGGGTTCAAAATCCAGGAGGTAATGTTGCTGCTGTATGAAATGCTGGTTAGACCACACTTGGAATATTGTATTCAATTTGGTCGCCTTTTTATAGAAAGGATGTGGAAGCTTTAGAAAGGGTGAGGAGAAGATACTGCCTGGACTAGAAGGCATGTCTTATGAAGACAGATTGTGAGCTGGGGCTTTTCTCTTGGGAGTGAAGGAGGATGAGAGGTTTGCAAGATGAGAAGAGGCCTAGATTGAGTTGATAGCCAAAGATTGTTTCCCTGGACAGGGGGAGTGTCAAAGGTAAGCTTTACACTGGGAGTGGTGGGTGCATGGAGCAACCTGCGAGGTAGTTGTAGAGGCAGATGCATTTGGAGGCACTTAAGAAACTCTTAGTTAGGCACATGGATGAAAGAAAAATGGAGGGCTATGTAGGAGGGAAGGGTTAGATTGATCTTAGAATGGGTTAATAAGTGGGCACAATCTCATGGGCTGGAGAGCCTATACTGTGCTTTAGTGTCCTCTGTTCTGTTAAAAATCTCCCGGTTGTTTAGGTTTTCCTAGTAGGTACAAACTCTTGGTCTGCTCATTATTTGTTTTCATCATTGCACCTACTTATTTGAGGTGATCATGAGATGATCTGACACAATCATCAAAGCTTTGGTTATATGAAAGAGAACGGGGAATGGGCAGGGAGTAGCCATGTTTCTCTGGAGCTCCCTACTCCACATCGAAAGGGCCCAGTGTGATGCCAGATGGTGCCGTTACCAGCTTAGCCGGACACACTGTAGCTGCACAGCCATCAAGGGAGCTGTTATTGACTCTTAACCACAGCACTTGAATAATGCAGCGATGCCTGGTACATTGGCCAAGAGATACATATGGGCTGGCTCAGAGTCCAACTGTGGCTAAATGCATTTCTGATTAGTTAATAAAAGATTGTGAAAGTGACACCGTGGTTCAGCTTGCTTCCTCACTGCTCACACTCATTGTTTATGCAGCTGCACTTTGACCAGCTCGTGTGTTTGCAAAACTGCAGGCCCAGAGCAGAGGCTGCCAGCGCCTTGTTAACCGTCCGTAGTCTCATTAGTTCATTCAGCTGAAATTGTCACATGTGTGGCAAGTCAGCAACATCTATTGGCCGGCACTGGAATAATGCCGACAGATTAGTGGGATGCCATTTTAGAACACAGAACATGGAACACAAAACAATTCAGCACAGAAACAAGCCTCTCTGGCCCACAAAGTTGAGTCAAACCAATTAAATTAGTCATCAAATGGCCAAATTATCTCTTCTGCCTTCATAATGTCCATATCCTTCCAATTTCCTTCTATTCATGTGCCTATCTTAAAAGTCTCTGATGTATTTTGCCTCGAGCACCACTCCAGGCGGCCATCACTGTCTGTGTAAAAAAACTTGCCCCTCACATCTCCTTTCAAATTTTTCCCTCTCAGAATAAGCGCTCTAGAATTAATAAAGTCTATCTCCAAAAACCTAAAAAAGAGGGTGGCATGGCTTTACCTAACTTTCGTTTATATTACTGGGCAGCCAATATACGTTGTGCTACCTTCTGGTCTTTTTACCATGGCCAACCCAAGTGCCCTAATTGGGTGGCAATGGAGTTGAGCTCCACTAAAGAACTATCTACCTTTGCACTTCTTGGCTATGTACTCCCTAGTAGTTTGTCCAGATTAATAGTTAAGCCTCTTGTTAGACACACTTTGCGTATTTGGGCTCAGTTTAGGAAATTTTATGGTTTCCATGGTTTTTCCGTTTCCAGCCTTGTCGTACATAATCACCTTTTTCTACCCACTACGTATGACTCAGCATTCCATTATTGGTATAGGAAGGGCATTAGACATTTTGAAGATCTTTTTATTGATAATCGCTTCGCTTCTTTCCAACAGCTCTCTGCTAAGTTCAATCTGCCCAATGCTCATTTTTTTAGATATCTCCAAATTAGACACTTTATTGTTCCTTTAATTCCTAACTTCCCTGAAATGCCTGAGAAAAATGTTATGGACTTTTTTCTTTCATTAATCCACTAGGTAAAGGTTTAATATCAAGTATTCAAGATAAATTAGCAGCCTTACGACGTGCCCGGTGGATAAAATTAAAATGGCATGGGAGCAGGATTTAAATACCTCCTTATCTGATGAGACTTGGGACTCGATTCTCAAATCAGTTAATACAACCTCTCTTTGTGCTCGCCATTGCCTCTTACAGTTTATTGTTCATAGAGCAATGTCTAAATCTAAATTATCTCGATTTTACCCTAACATCAGTCCGCTTTGTGATAAATGCAAAAGGGGCGAGGCCTCTCTCATTCATATGTACTGGTTTTGTCCTAGCTTGGAGAAATTTTGGAAAGATGTCTTTATAACGTTATCGTATATTCTGAATCACCACCTAGAACCAAACCCTTTAATTGCTTTGTTCGGTTTCTGGGGTGAGACAGATTTACGTCTGAGTTCGTCTAAGTGTCGAATATTATCATTTGCCTCTCTCCTGGCTAGACGTTTAATCCTTCATAGATGGAGAGATGTTGCCCCACCCATGCATGCTCAATGGCTTAATGATATTATGGCCTGCTTGGACCCTGAAAAAATTCATTATACAATTCTTAATTCGGACTTAAAGTTCCATAAGGTCTGGGGACCTTTTATTGAGTACTTTCATAACCTTCCTCCTAACTAAGGTTTTTTTTTCAGTCCCTTGCTTTCAGCTCCTTTTTCTTTTGGTAGTAGGCATTAATATCTTCTGTTGCTAAGTGTATTCACAGTTTGGGGGTTTGATTGTCCTGATTTATATTCTCTATATTGTGTTGTGGGTGGTCTGGAGTTTCCTTTTTTTGTTTTGTGTTGTGGGGCTTGGGGAGGACACTAATTTTACGTCTTCAATTTGGGTGCTTTTTCAACTATCTTTCTCTGTATCAGATTGTTATTGTATGCTTATTTTTGCACTTCATTTTGATCTGGGGTTTTTTATCTGTAGTTATGTAGAAAATGTATAAAAAAACTAATAAAAAAATTAATTTCCCTTCCACCTTAAATGCATATCCTCTGGGTGAGACACGTCAACCCTGCAAGAAAAGATACTGCCTGTCTATTTCACCCTTTCGTAACCTTGTAAATCTCTATCAGATCTCCCTTCTGCTTCCGCTATTCCAGAGGAGCATCCTAGTAAACCTCTTCTGTACCCTCCCCAAAGCCTCAACACGCTTCCTACAGTGGGTAACCAGAAGTGTATGCAATACTCCAGATGCAGTCTAACTAGAATTTAGTAAAGCTGCAACATAATTTCTTGACCTTTGATCTCAATGCCTCAATTAATAAAGGCAAGCGTGCCAGGTGCCTTCTTAACCACCCTACCCACGAATGGACAATAAACTGGACTGGTCAAAGAACACTGAGGCTGTCCACAAGAAGGGTCAGAGCCGTCTCTATTTCCTGAGGAGACTGAGGTCCTTTAACATCTGCTGGATGATGCTGAGGATGTTCTACGAGTCTGTGGTGGCCAGTGCTATCATGTTTGCTGTTGTGTGCTGGGGCAGCAGACTGAAGGTAGCAGACACCAATAGAATCAACAAACTCATTTGTAAGGCCAGTGATGTTGTGGGGGTGGAACTGGACTCTCTGACGGTGGCGTCTGAAAAGAGGATGCTGTCCAAGTTGCATGCTATCTTGGACAATGACTCCCATCCACTCCATAATGTACTGGTTAGGCACAGGAGTACATTCAGCCAGAGACTCATTCCACCGAGATGTAACACTGAGCAACATACGAAGTCATTCCTGCCTGTGGCCATCAAACTTTACAACTCCTCCCTCGGAGTGTCAGACACCCTGAGCCAATAGGCTGGTCCTGGACTTATTTCCACAGGGCATGATTAACTTATTATTATTTAATTATTAATGGTTTTATATTGTTATATTTCTTCTCTATTCTTGGTTGGTGCTGCTGTAATGAAACCCAATTTCCCTTGGGATCAATAAAGTATGTCTGTCTGTCTGTATTATCCTGTGTCGCCACCTTCAGGGTGACATGATCGATGACCCCAAGATCCCTCTGTTTAACACTGTTAAAGGTTTTGCCCTTAACAGTGCACTGTCTCTTTACATTTGACCTACCAAGGTGAAGCAGCACTTCATATTTGGCCAGGTTAAACTCCCTCTGCCATTTCTTCGCCCATATCTGCAACTCATCTATGTCCCGTTGTACTCTTTTCTAGTCTTTTACACAATCCACAACACCACCAATCATCATATTATCTGCAAACTTACTACCTCACCATTTAGGCTTGAAGTTCAATCAGGCATTCACAGTAGAACAAAAAAAAATCAATGAATAATTAATAAGTAAATAAATAATACTGAGAACATAAGTTGTAGAGTCCTTGAAAGTGAGTCCATAGGTTGTGGAATCAGTTTAGTGTTGAGGTGAGTAAAGTTAACCACATTGGTTCAGGAGCCTGATGGTTGTAGAGTATTAACTGTTCCTGAACATATGGCTCCTGTACCTCCTTCCCGATGACGGCAGCGAGACGAGAGCATGGCCTGGACGGTGAGCGTTCTTGATAATGGATGATGCTTTCTTATGGTAGAACTCCTTGTAGATGTGCTCACTGGTGGGGAGAGATTTTCCAGCAACGTGAATGTATAACACCTAAATCATGGATGAACTGATCTTGGCCTCACTTCTTTCCTCAAGTGACTCACAACAGACTAAAGATCTGTTTATCCCCATTCTGTTCAATGACTCATCCCTTTGCTGCTCCTTGTGGTCGAGGTTTCTGATGATTCATAGTCTTCTCACAGAAAAAAAACGGTTCCTCAGCTCAAAACTAAACAGATGATTTCGAAAACCATGCCCCCCGGTTCTGTATCCCACATGAAGGGAAAACATCCTCTCAACGTCAACTGTAAATTCTGCTTAAGTGCTTCCGTAGAATATTGCCTCATTCTTCTAAATTCCATTGAGTGCAGGCCCAGTCTGTCCAGCCATACTCATAAAACAAATCTTGCATCTAATTAATCAAATTTCTCTCATTGCCTAACTATAGGAAGGATGTCATTAAGTTGGAAAGGGTGTACAGAAGATTCACATGGTTGTTACCAGGACTGGAAGGCATCCGTTAGAAAGGAGAGTCTGAAGAGGCTGTGCGATCTTCCCTTAGAGTAAAGAAGGCTAAGGGGCACCTTATATTCCATCTGGGTAGCCTCCAACCTGATGGCCTGAACATTGATTCCTCAAACTTCCCCCACTTCTCCTCTTCACCATCCTTCATTCTTGTTCCCTTCTCTCCTTAGCTGCCCATCACCTTCCTCTGGTGCTCCTCCCCCTTCCCTTTCTTCCATTGTCTTCTGTCCATTTCGATCAGATTTCCCTTTCTCCAGTACTTTATCTCTTTCACCAACCAACTTCCCAGCTCTTTCCTTCACCCCCTCTCCCAGTTTTGCCTATCACCTGCCACCTTGTACTTCTTCCTCCCCTCCCCCACCTGAGGAATGATTCATTCTCCCTACATTGATGCGACCAGAAATGAACACAATATTCTGACTTCTCCCCTTCTTTCTCAGTCCTGATAAAGGGTCTCGGCCCAAAACGTGACGGCTTACCTTTTTCCATTGATGCTGCCTGGCCTGCTGAATTCACCAGCATTTTGTGTGTGAGGCTGAGGGCTGACAGTAAGCTTTAGGAATTTGTTTTTACATTTCTTGCAGGATTACTGACAACCTGCCTTCATTATAGCTAGTCATTGTTTGCAGTTTTCTTGAAGTTTGTAATCTGCTGACATATCAGAGGTCCATGAACCAGTTCTCATCGGAGGATAGGAGGTGGAGAGGGTTAGCAACTTTAAATTCCCAGTTGTTATGATTTCAGAGGACCTGTCCTGAGCTCAGTATGTAAGTGCAACAGCAAAGTTCAAAGTTTAAAGTTCAAAGTACATTTATTATCAAAGTACGTGTACATTATACAACCTTGAGATTTGTCTCCTTACAGGCAGCCACAAAACAAAGAAACCCAAAATTGGCCTTCATCAATCGTGGGACTGAGTTTAGGAGCCGAGAGGTAATGTTTCAGCTACATAGGACCGTGGTCAGACCCCACTTGGAGTACTGTGCTCAGTTCTGGCCGCCTCACTACAGGAAGGATGTGGAAACAATACAATGGGTGCAGAGGAGATTTATGAGGATGTTGCCTGGATTGGGGAGCATGTCTTATGAAAACAGGTTGAGTGAACTCGGCCTTTTTTCCTTGGAGCGATGGAGGATGAGAGGTGACCTGATAGAGATGTACAAGATGAAGAGAGGCATTGATTGTGTGGATAGTCAGAGGCTTTTTCCCAGGGCTGAAATGGCTAACATGACAGGACATAGTTTTAAGGTGCTTGGAAGCAGGTACAGAGGAGTTGTCAGGGCTGTTTTTTATGCAGAGAGTGGTGAGTGCGTGTAATGGGTTGCTGGCGATGGTGGTGGAGGGGGAAACAATAGTGTCTTTTAAGAGACTCCTGGACAGGTACATGGAGCGTAGAAAAAATAGAGGGCTGTGGGTAACCCTGGGTAATTTCTAAGGTAAGGACATGTTCGGCACAGCATTGTGGACCGAAGGGCCTGTATTATGCTGTTGGTTTTCTATGTTTCTATGTTTCTAAAAACAAATCCCATATAAATGATAAAATACATTATGTCCATAAGAAAATAAAACAATAAAATAACCCATAAGAAGGACCATTGAACACCCAATGTGCAATGAGAAAAATAACCATCATGCAAATAGTAACCACAAGCAAATAGTGTTTTGAACTGATGTCCGCAAGAGAGTCCCACAGTTTAGCACAGAGCCGAGTAAACGCCATGGAGAACCTCGCCTCGGGCCCCGACACCCTGACCTTTCCAACACCCTGGCCTTTTCAACTGGCCCAGTGCTTAACTCTCCATCTGAACATTGGGTTCCACCTCTTCAAGCAGTGATCTGAACCAGCCCGTATCTCGCCTCGGGGCTTGTCACTGTGACCTTTTCAATCATGAAGAAAACACAGCAGTGCTTCTAGTTCCATAAGAGTTTGTGCAGGTTCAGCATGACATCCAAAACTTTAACTAACAATATGTATTGACTGGCTACACCACAGCCTGGAAACACCAATGTCATTGAATGGAAAATCCTACAAAAAGTGGTAGACATAGTCCAGTCCATCATGGGTAAAATCCTCCCAACCATAGAGCACATCTACATGCAACACTGTCGCAGGAAAGCAGAATCCATCATCAGGGACCCCCACTGCCCAGGACATGCTCTCTTCTTGCTGCTGCCATCAGAAAGAAAGTACAAGAGCCTCAGGACTCACACCACCAGGCTTAGGAACAGTCACTATCCATTAACCATCAGGCTCCTGAACCAACTTCACTTGCCCCAAAAGTTCCCACAGCCAATGGACTCACTTTCACAGACTCTTCATCCCATGTTCTTGATTTTTATTGTATATTAATTATTTTTTTTTTCTTTTTGTATTTGCACAGCTTGTTGTCTTCTACACACCAGCTGAACACCCTTGTTGGGTGGTCTTTCACTGACTCTGTTATGGTTATTATTCTATAGGCTTGTTGAGTATGCCCACATGAAAATGTATCTCAGGGTTATATACGGTAACACATATGTACTTTGATAATAAATTTACTTTGAACTTTACCTTTAACTGTTGCTATATTATATGCCTTTCCTATCAAAACCATCCTTTCTAGTCAGTCACGGTTTCATCAATATTTTTCTCCTGCAGTCTTTATCTCTCACTGGAATGCATCTTTCTTGAACTCTTCGCTAAATCCTCTTTTTCTCTATCAGCCTCTCACTTGTACTTTTGCCCTTTTTCTTTTCTCCTCCTGTGTGATATTTCCAAACCTCCATGAGATAATGTCCCAGCTCTACAAAGCCCTGGTTAGAGAACACTTGGAGAATTGTGTTCATTTCTGGTCGCATCATTTGTAGGAAGAATGTGGAAGATTTAGAGAGGATGCAGAAGGGATTTGCCAGGATGCTGTCTGGATTACAGACCATGTTTTATGAGGATAGATTAAGCAAGCTAGGAGTTTTCTCTTTGGAGTGAAGGTTGATGAGATGTCACTTAGCAGAGGTGTACAATATGATAAGAGGCATAGCCAGAGATTTTTTTCCCACAGTGGAAACAGCTAATACAAGGGGGCATGATTTTAAGATAATAGGAGGAAAGTATGGGGGGATGTCAGAGGTAAGTTCTTTACAGAGAGGATAGGGGCTGCATGAAATACCCGACCAGGGGTAGTGGTAGAGGTAGATACATTTAAGATACTCTTAGATAAGCACATGGATGATAGAAAGAATGGAGAGCTATGTGAGAGGGAAGCTTTAGATTGATCTTAGAGTGGGTTGTAGGCCAGCACACGGTGGGCCAAAGGGCCTGTACTGTGCTGTAATATTCTATGACAGACAGACATACTTTATTGATCCCCAGGGAAATTGGGTTTCGTTACAGCCGCATCAACCAAGAATAGTGAAGAAATATAGCAATATAAAACCATAAATAATTAAATAATAATAATTTAATCATGCCAAGTGGAAATAAGTCCAGGACCAACCTATTGGCTCAGGGTGTCTGACACTCCGAGGGAGGAGTTGTAAATTTGATGGCCAAGGTAGGAATGACTTCTTATGACGCTCAGTGTTATATCTTGGTGGAATGAGTCTCTGGCTGAATATACTCCTGTGCCTAACCAGTACATTATGGTGTGGATGGGAGACATTGTACAAGATGGCATGCAACTTGGACAGCATCCTCTTTTCAGACACCACCGTCAGAGAGTCCAGTTCTAGCTCTCTTGTAACCCCTCCACTGCACACAGAGAGGTTTTCCAAGGGCGCATGCTCCTGTTGAAATCTAAAGCTGCCCTCCGTCAGGAACATTAGTGCTGATGAAAAAAGCAGTTTTTTTCCCCCCTTTTTGGACATATGTACTATGGATCTCACAACGCTGACCTTCCAAAAAAAAGGGCTCTTTCCAATAGCTTCGACCTCTCCACACTCACCTTCCTCAGAGATTCTCTCGAACACTGCTACTGCGTGTTGAACTGTGATTTACTTACCCAAAGGAGCATTAAATTTATTTTATTTCATGCTTGTAACTCTGCTATAGATGGCCCCAAGCCCGGCTGTGAAAGGAGGAGGGTTGTGCATGCAGCTAGCAACCCTGTCCTGTAAGAACCCTGCGATACAGAACCTCCAATGCCCTGGTCCCTGGGACTGGAAGGATCTTCGATGGCTTACACCTGGGGACAACTTGAAAGTCAGACACGGGACGAGGACACAGGTGAGCTGTTGTTGGTGGCCTGTTCCCCTGTAGTGGTGATGTGCTTAAATTAACCTGAACTAACCTCTCATGCATGTGTAGCAGGGAATTTTTCCAAATATTTAGGAGCTACACTAACACCCCACCTGGTCCATCAGTTTATAAGCAATCTCCCAGGAGATGTAAACTGTTTCTTAAGTGGTTCCTAGAATATAAAACACTGAACAGGGCTCTAGCCTGGGGAATTTTACTGTCTAATGTTATGACGTAGCTTTTAACAAAAAAGGCAAAGAAAGCAAATAAGGAGATAGATCTGAGGAACGGATCACTGGACACCTGGTGGATGAGGCCAGATTCTGCTGTCTGCATGGCCAACAGGACACAGTGACTACAGTTTCCAGTTGGGTAATCCAGAGGTCTGTACTAATGACACACAGGCATATTCTCATCCCAGCAAAGCAAATGGGAGAATTAAAATTAAACCAAAGGCAATTTCTATTTAAAGACCCTTTGGAACTTTCAACATTTCCTGTCAGTCATCTTATGTATGGACGCTCCCGTACCCAGAGTCACTTTCTGCACGGACGCTCCCGTACCCAGAATCACTTTATGTCATACTACCAATGTACATACAAAAACAAACTAAACTAATGTACTGTATACGCAGCCAAACTCAAACAATTACTTGTACATTGTATTTTATAAGATTGCTGTTACTTTTTTTGTTTTTTTTTTGTGGTCTTTTTGTTTATAATGTTTTTATTTTGCTTTGTAGTAATGATGTTCTTGAGTAACAATCATTTTGTTCTCCTTTAAGGTTCAAGGTACATTTATTATTAACATATGCAGTATACAACTCTGAGATTCATCTTTTCCAGACAGCCACAAAACAAGGAAAACCAATGAAGCTATTCAAAAAAAAACACCAACCCCTCCCCACCACTTGCAAAAAACACGTTGTGCAGATGGAAATAAGAACATCATAGAACAAGAACAGCTGTGTGGTGAAAACAGCACAACAGCACTTCTTTCTCCTCAGGTGGTTGAGGAAGTGTGGTGTGGGCCCCCAAATTCTAATGACTTTCTACAGAGACACAATTGAGAGCATCCTGTCTGGCTGCAACACTGCCTGGTATGGGAACTGTACCTCCCTCAATCGCAGGATTCTGCAGAGAGTGGTGCGGACAGCTCAGTGCATCTGTAGATGTGAACTTCCCATTATTCAGGACATTTACAAAGACAGGTGTGTCAAAAGAGCCCAAAGGATCATTGAGGACCCGAGTCATCCCAATCACAATCTATTCCAGCTGCCACCATCTGGGAAATGGTACCACAGCATAAAAGCCAGGGCCAACAGGCTCCAGGACAGCTTCTTCCACCAGGCCATCAGACTGATTAACTCACGCTGATTTGAGTGTATTCTATGTTACATTGACTGTTCTATTTATTATAAATTATTATGATTGCACATTGTACAGTTCAACAGAGATGTAACGTAAAGATTTTTACTCCTCATGTATGTGAAGGATATAAGAAATAAAGTCAATTCAATTCAATGCAATCTCCAAACCCCCTTTGGGCAAAAGAAAAAATCATGAAAACAGCAACAAAAACACTAAATCCCCAAGCCCCAAACTCCCCCTCGAGCAAAACACCAAATCTCCAAGCCCCAAACTCCCCCTCGAGCAAAACTCCAAATCCCCAAGCCCCAAACTCCCCCTCCAGCAAAACACCAAATCCCCAAGCCCCAAACTCCCCCTCGAGCAAAACACCAAATCCCCAAGCCCCAAACTCCCCCTCCAGCAAAACACCAAATCCCCAAGCCCCAAACTCCCCCTCGAGCAAAACACCAAATCCCCAAGCCCCAAACTCCCCCTCCAGCAAAACACCAAATCCCCAAGCCCCAAACTCCCCCTCCAGCAAAACACCAAATCCCCAAGCCCCAAACTCCCCCTCCAGCAAAACACCAAATCCCCAAGCCCCAAACTCCCCCTCCAGCAAAACACCAAATCCCCAAGCCCCAAACTCCCCCTCCAGCAAAACACCAAATCCCCAAGCCCCAAACTCCCCCTCGAGCAAAACACCAAATCCCCAAGCCCCAAACTCCCCCTCCAGCAAAACACCAAATCCCCAAGCCCCAAACTCCCCCTCGAGCAAAACACCAAATCCCCAAGCCCCAAACTCCCCCTCCAGCAAAACACCAAATCCCCAAGCCCCAAACTCCCCCTCCAGCAAAACACCAAATCCCCAAGCCCCAAACTCCCCCTCGAGCAAAACACCAAATCCCCAAGCCCCAAACTCCCCCTCCAGCAAAACACCAAATCCCCAAGCCCCAAACTCCCCCTCCAGCAAAACACCAAATCCCCAAGCCCCAAACTCCCCCTCCAGCAAAACACCAAATCCCCAAGCCCCAAACTCCCCCTCCAGCAAAACACCAAATCCCCAAGCCCCAAACTCCCCCTCGAGCAAAACACCAAATCCCCAAGCCCCAAACTCCCCCTCCAGCAAAACACCAAATCCCCAAGCCCCGAACTCCCCCTCGAGCAAAACACCAAATCCCCAAGCCCCAAACTCCCCCTCCAGCAAAACACCAAATCCCCAAGCCCCAAACTCCCCCTCGAGCAAAACACCAAATCCCCAAGCCCCAAACTCCCCCTCGAGCAAAACACCAAATCCGCAAGCCCCAAGCTCCCCCTCCAGCAAAACACCAAATCCCCAAGCCCCAAACTCCCCCTCCAGCAAAACACCAAATCCCCAAGCCCCAAACTCCCCCTCCAGCAAAACACCAAATCCCCAAGCCCCAAACTCCCCCTCCAGCAAAACACCAAATCCCCAAGCCCCAAACTCCCCCTCGAGCAAAACACCAAATCCCCAAGCCCCAAACTCCCCCTCGAGCAAAACACCAAATCCCCAAGCCCCAAACTCCCCCTCGAGCAAAACACCAAATCCCCAAGCCCCAAACTCCCCCTCGAGCAAAACACCAAATCCCCAAGCCCCAAACTCCCCCTCCAGCAAAACACCAAATCCCCAAGCCCCAAACTCCCCCTCCAGCAAAACACCAAATCCCCAAGCCCCAAACTCCCCCTCGAGCAAAACACCAAATCCCCAAGCCCCAAACTCCCCCTCCAGCAAAACACCAAATCCCCAAGCCCCAAACTCCCCCTTGAGCAAAAAGGCAGCAAAGGAATTGCACAAATGACGAGATATCAAACCCTAAAATGAAGAATTACAATAAGCAATGATGATTGTTGAAAGTAGTGAGTATCTTGAATGAGCTGCCACGGGCATTTGCATAGGCACATGGAGAGCAAGGGCATGAAGGGTTATGGGCCAGACATGGGCAATGACAACTGCCATTGGATGCTGTGGTTGGAGTGGACCAGTTGAGCCAATGAGCCTGTTTCTGAGCTGTATTTCTCTGTAACACTAAACGGTGGTGGCATCCGTCAGTCTCGAGAGACCATGGAGACCTGGAGTTTCCAGGGCGCAGGCCTCGGCAGGGTTGTATGGGAGTCTGGCAGTTGCCCAAGCTGCAGGCCTTCCCCTCTCCACGCCACCGATGTTGTCCAAGGGAAGGGCACTAGGACCCAAGCAGCTTGGCACTGGTGATGTCGCAGAGCAATGTGTTGTTAAGTGCCTTGCTCAAGGACACAAACACGCTGCCTCAGCTGAGGCTCAAACCAGTGACCTTCAGGTTACTAGTCTGGTGCCTTGCCTACTAGGCCACACACCAACTCAACACTAAATACAGTTCATGAATTAAATAAATCTGGAAAGAAACTCTGACATCAATAATAGCTTCTCATCACATATTCAGACTGAAATCCCAGCCAATGAGATGTATTACCCTTACTGAGTAACACACACAAAATGCTGGAACAACTCAGCAGTTCAGGTAGCATCTATGGAGAGAATAAGCAGTCAACATTTCAGGCCAAGAGCCTTCATTGATACTGGGGAGGAAGGGGAAAGACACTAGAATGCCTCACATATTTGTTTACTCTGTTCCTCTCCTTCCATAGATGCTGCCAGACCCAGTGAGTATTCTCAACCCTTTGTGCTCTGATTGTTGATTTGAATTCTAAACCACGGGGCTTGAACCCAAGACCACTGATTCAGATACGAATGCTGTTTACTGAGGCACGGCTGCACTGGAAAGGCTTATGGATCTAGGGAAGCTGATCATTAACTAAACTGACATCTGAGTGAGATTATTCAACAACCATGGGGTTGTAGGATTTGCTGTATTCCTTTAGCATACGTTGATTTACTATGTAATGAGAACATAGATCAATATGGGCTTTTTGGCGTTTGAAGTTGTTCCAACCAATCCAATCCTACTCAACAATCAATCTAACGCTTCTCTCCTACACAGACCATAAGCCTCCATTTTTCTTACATCTATGTCTTACCAGGAAAGAGTGAGTGAACTAGGGCTTTTCTCTTTGGAGTAAAGGTGGGTAAGATATGACTTGATAGAGGTGTAGAAGATAATAAGAGCCACAGATAGAGTGGACAGTCAACAGCTTTACCCCAGAGTGGAAGTCAATAACATAAGGGGGTATAAATTTAAAGTAAGTGGAGATGTCATAGGTAGGTTTCTTTACACAGTGAGTGACGTGTTTGGAATGCACTGCTGGGGGTTGGTGGCAGGGGCAGATACATTAGGGACATTTAAGAAATCCTTAGATAGGCACATGGATAACGGAAAAATGGAGGGCTGTGTAGGAGGGAGGGAAGTGTTAGGTTGATAGAGTAGGTTTAAAGATTGACACAATATCATGGGCTGAAGGGTCTGTACTGTGCTGTACTTTTCTATATTCTATGTTGTATGTGCCTCTCTAAGACATCAGCCACTCCCACCACCTCCACGCACCCATGTAGATCTCCGACATCTCCGCTAAACCTTCCTCCACTCATCATAAACGGACGTCCACTGGTAGTAGTCAGTGCTGTCCTGGGAAAAAGCCTCTGGCTGCCCACTCTATCTATGCCTCTCATAGTCTGATACACCTCCTTCTCATCTTCTGCCCCTCCAAATGTAATTGATCCCATGTGCGGAGGATGCAAAATTCTTCTCTCGGTGCATTTCACTCAGGTTTTGTCTGTAAAACAGAACCCAGGTGGCCTGCTACCTGAAAACAATGGCTATTTTTAGCTTGGTTATGACAAGCAGCAAGCAATTAATCATCCCGTCCGAGAATCCACAGTGCACCGCTAAAGGCACGGAACTGTGAAAGCTGCCACAGGCAGAGCCTGGGTGCTTTCGCCGGCTCGTACGCCCTGTCAAGTGGCGAGCTCCTGCGCACAAGAAAGAAACACCAGGTACGTAAAGCACCTGTGAGGCAGTCTGTGAGATGGTCACAGCATTGATTTTACTGTAGAATTTACTGCATTAGCAGGATACTGCCTGGATTAGAGGACATGCACCGTAATGAGAGACTGGACAGACCTGGATTGTTTTCTTTGGAGTGGCGAAGGCTGAGGGGAGATCTGGTAGAGGTTTATAACAAAGACAGACAGTATCTTTTTCCCCAGTGGTGAAATGTCTAATACCAAAGGCCATGCATTTGATGTGAGAGAGGGTATGTTCAAAGGAGATATGAGGGGCAAGTAATTTTTAAAGAGTGAGTGGTGGGTGCTCAGAATGTGCTGCCTGTGGTAGAGGAAGAGGCAGATACATTAGAGACTTTGAAGAGACATTTAGATGGGCACATGAATGTGAGGAAAATGGAAGGTTAGGCAGAAGGCTTCAGTTTAGTTAGCGATTTGATTACAAATTCAATTGGTTCTGATAGTGAAGAGCCTCCTTCTGTGCTGTACTGTTCTATTTTCTATGTTCTGTTTCTAAATCTAAATCCTTAAGGTTGCTATAGCTGGGGGTGGTAATGCCGACAAGCTCCCACTAACTATTAAATGCTCCCAATAACGTGCATTTCAAATAGCCTCTGACAACCAAGTCCAGCTCCTGGCCTTCATGTGTGGCTTAGTTACTAAAACTGTTTCTACTGACAGCCGAAGGTGCAAAGGCAGGTTACTGGCACCTTAAAACCAGTCGCTGCAGGTAGATAGGGCTGGTCAGCCATGGTTGGCAGCTCTTCTAGGAGGAGGGAAACTGATCTCAAACCTCTGCTGCCTGGTGGCTACACCTACTAACGGGAAGCCTTCAGGAGTAAGCCCCGAGGGAAAGATCCAGAGCTGGAGTCCTACACTGTTCAATACTGACTAGTGACTCCTCCACGCTGCTGGTACCAAACTATCGGCCTCTGCCATTCCTTTGGGTTCATTAGATGCATGGAGTGGGGGAGCTTGCTACATGGGCAACAGCTCGTTCTCCACATTACGCTGTCCAGGCTCATGTCTCTAGACAGCTAGGACGCAATATCCATGGTCAACTCTGACCAACAGAGGCCTCAGGTTTCTAAATCTGCCATTTGAATGTACAGCCTAATATACTGGATGTACTCTGCCAGGTGAGTTGTATGCCGACACCATTCAGTGAAGGTAACTTAATCCAACAGCAATGCAGTGCACTGTTTTAAGTCCAACAAAGGTCACAGTGTACTGCGAAAACAGTCCATAGGGACTGTATGGAAAACAGTCCATAGGGATCACTGTACACTCAGGGTCACTGCATGCTATTTCACTCTGGTAAACATCACCATATATGGTGTTTCTAATACTATATATATGGTGATATATATCATGGAAGCGTGGTAACACTTGTGAGCTGCCCCCGGCTGATCTGGTTTGAAGCAAACAACGCATTACTTGGAGCTACCCAAACATGAGGGCTTCAGCCAATCAGTCGTAGAATTCTTTCAAAACTAAGACTGACAGACTTCTGGATATTCGAGTTATACAGACATTGAGTACCAACGTGGTAGTGTAGTGGTTAGTGCAATCACTTTACAACAATAGCGATCACCGACTGGGGTTCAATTCCCACCGCAGTCTGCATGGAGTTTGTGGGTTCTCCCCGTGACTGTGTTGGTTTCCTCTGGGTGCCTGCTTTCCTCCCACAGTCTAAAGATGTAGAGAATGAGATGGGCTTAGTGAGTTGTGAGCAGGCTATGTTGGTGCCAGAAGCATAGTGACACATCCTCGGACAGGGTTGGCCTTTAATGCAAAACAACAAATTTAAGTGAACGCCTATCATTCATTCGTTCATTATGAGCCGTGTCATATGACGTAGGTGAATGATGGTCTTTCCATGGACCATGATTGTTCTTGGCAAATTTTTCTACAGACACGGTTTGCCATTCTGGGCGGTGTCTTTAAGAGATGGGTGACCCCAATCATTAACAATGCTCTTCGGAGATTGTCTGCCTGGCATCAGTGGTTGCATAACCAGGACTTGTGATATGCACCAGTTGTTCATACGACCTACTCCCATGGCTTCTCATGACAGTGATTGATGGGGGAGGTGCCTCAGCAGGTGCACCTTGTCCAATAGTGACCTAAGGGCCGGCAGAGGGAAGGAATGCCTCCTTTGGTAGGCCCCACCACCCAGGCAACACAAACTGGTCACTTGGGCCAACTCATCCATGATGTTCAAAGTTCAAAATTTATTATCAAAGCACATGCCACCTTGACATTCATTTTCTCACAGACATTTACAGGGAAAAAAGAAATACAATAAAAATTTATGAAAAACTAGACATAACCAAAAACTAGCAAACACCAATGGGTAAAAGAAGACAAAGTGATGGTGAGTCTGGAGCAGATGTTACCAATCCATCCTAGCTGGGGTCTTCCAGTGAGCAAACCAAGGATTCAATTACTGAGGCCCTAGTCTTAAAAGTTTAGTGATGAGTAATGCTGTGTATCCAAGCTGGTCCCACTTGCCTGCATATCCCTCTGAAGCTTTCCTATCGGTCCAACTGTCTGACCACGTTTGAGTATCCACCTTGACCACTTCCTCTGGTAGTTCATTCCATATACTCACAACTTCTGTGTGAAAGCATTTTCCCTTCAGGTCTATTTTACATTTTCCCCTCACTATAAACCTATGCCCTCTAGTTTTGGACCCCTACTTTGGTGAAAAGACCAGAAGACCATAAGGCAGAGGAGCAGAATTAGGCCATTTGGCCCATCAAGTCTGTTCCGCCATTTCACCATGGCCGATTTATTATCCCTCTCAACCCCATTCTCCTGCCTTCTCCCAGTAACCTTCAATGCCCTGACTAATCAAGAACCTATCAACCTCTGTTTTAAATATACCCAATGACTTGGTCTCCACAGTTGTCTGTGGTAATGAACTCCACAGATTCACCACCCTCTGGCTTAAGAAATTTCCCCTTATCTCTGTTCTAATGGGCCATTGTTACTTTCTGAGACTTTAGCTATTCAGTTTATCTAAGCTCCTCATGATTTTATAATCCTTTATAATAGGGGTTCCCAACCTTTTTGATGCCATGGACTCCTACCATTAACCAAGGGGTCTTTGGACACCAGGTTGGGAACCCCCGCTCTATAAAGTCATCCATCAGTCTCCTAAGCTCCTGGGGGAGAAATTGCCTAGGCATCTCCTTAAGTCCTCCAATCCCAATAACATTCTCGTAAGTCTTTTTTTTTTGCACATTCTCCACTTTCGTGACATCATTTCTATAGAAAGGTGACCAAAGAAATTAAGAAAATACCAGAAGGTAGCAAATGAGTCAAGAACTATCAAGATAAGACAGAGCAGAGGTGGAAGATCAGCAATGGATTTGGTGAACAGCTGAACATGTTAAAGATCCAGATGCCCTCGTCCTGTGTCTGTTTTTTAATGTTCTTATGGAATAACATATCACTCACACCACATCTAACTGACATTAGAAACTATTCACAACATGTGGTTGTCTGGTGCAGGTGTCCATTGGCTCAACAAATAAATCTCTGCCCCAAAAAAAGGAACCCATCCTTGATGGTATCCTTTGAGGTCCTGAGTGAGCAAGTGTTTCCTGTCAAGTTGTCAAGGTAGTGACAGGAGATCACAGGCTTTCCTTCCATACACACCTTCTACCAGATGATTGCTATTCCTTTCATGCTGCATGCTTGAAAGCAACTCTCGGGACACGCTCAGTCACTACATTCACCTCTCATTTCAGTACTGACACCCACTTCAGAGAGAAGTGCTCTCTGAGGGGAGAGGGGTGGCCAGTTGAATTTGTTGCAGCCATCAGTCCTGACAGAACCCAGTGGGTTACAATCCTTTGTTCACTTCCTATACTTTCCTATACTAAAAGAGAAAGATGAGTTTAAACTGCTTCTGTCACAAATGAGGTCATTTGGAAATTTACTGTTACAACGAAAGGGCAAATTTGTTCAGTGCAAGCTCCCACAAGTAGCAACATGATACTGGGAATAACATTGAGTTGGACTTGGAAAGGGGATATGGGTTGGGCATTGGTAGACGGATATGAGTTAGGTAATGGTAGAGGGACATGGCTTGGGTAATGGTAGAAGGATATTGGTTGGTATGGTAAGGGGCTATGGGTTGAAATGGAAAGGAGATATGGGTTGTTATGGTTTCTGTGTCCTGAAGAAAGGTCTCATTTGACCTGCTGAGTTTCTCCAGCATTTTGTGTGTGTTGCTTTGAATTTGCAGCATCTGCATGCTTTTTCATGATTAGAGGGACATGGGTTGGTATGGTAGACAGACGTGAGCTGGGCAATGGTGGGAGATAAGAGTTGAGTATGGCAAGGGGATATGGGTTGGTATGCTAGAGAGACATTGGTTGGGCAATGGTAAGGGATAATGGGTTGGGTATAGTAGAGGGATATGGGTTGTGTATAGTAGAAAGATATGTTTGTTATGATAAGGGATATGGATTGGGCATGGTAAGGGATATGAGATGGGTATAGTAGAGGGATATGGGTTGGGTATGGTAAGGGATATGGGTTGGATATGGTAAGGGATATGGATTGGGCATGGTAAGGGATATGGATTAGGCATGGTAAGGAATATGGGTTGGGTATGGTAGAGGGATATGAGTTGGGTATAGTAGAGGGATATGGGTTGTGTATAGTAGATAGATATGAGTTTGTTATGATAAGGGATATGGATTGGGCATTGTAAGGGATATGGGTTGGGCATGGTAAGGGATATGGATTAGGCATGGTAAGGAATATGGGTTGGGTATGGTAGAGGGATATGAGTTGGGTATAGTAGAGGGATATGGGTTGTGTATAGTAGATAGATATGAGTTTGTTATGATAAGGGATATGGATTGGGCATTGTAAGGGATATGGGTTGGGCATGGTAAGGGATATGGATTAGGCATGGTAAGGAATATGGGTTGGGTATGGTAGAGGGATATGAGTTGGGTATAGTAGAGGGATATGGGTTGTGTATAGTAGATAGATATGAGTTTGTTATGATAAGGGATATGGATTGGGCATTGTAAGGGATATGGGTTGGGCATGGTAAGGGATATGGATTAGGCATGGTAAGGAATATGGGTTGGGTATGGTAGAGGGATATGAGTTGGGTATAGTAGAGGGATATGGGTTGTGTATAGTAGATAGATATGAGTTTGTTATGATAAGGGATATGGATTGGGCATTGTAAGGGATATGGGTTGGGCATGGTAGAGGGATATGGGTTTGTAATGGTATAGGATACTGGTTGGGCATCGTAGGAGGATATGAGCTGGGCATGGTGAAGTGATATGTGTTGGTCATGGTGGAGGAATACATCATAGGAATGGTGGAGGGATATATTTTGGTGTAAGCCCAGTACAACTGCTTTCCCACATTAAAAAATCTTCTGCACAGGTTTTCTGCCATTGTCAGATACAACAGACAACCAATCAATCAATCATATTCTGCATCCAGCTTTCTGTTTTGTACCACAGTGTAATTATATATGGTGAGAGCTGTCTGGATGGCATGCGAAACAAATGCTTTTCACTGAATCTTGGTGTGTGACAAGAGTAAAATAACAGCAGTGCCAATACCAATATCCCTGGTGTCGAGCCACTTCTACAACCCACTCAAGCTTTGTGCTGTCAAAAGGAAATAAACCCTAAAGCCACGAAAGGTCACTAACAGTACTTAGTGACTGAAATGTAACTTGACGTCGTAGGAATGATGAGCCCTGCAAATGGAATGAAGCAAAGTGCAACAAAAATACCCGGAATCTTGACATGATTGAGCTCCCTGAGTAATCCAGACTTAACAAACCTTGTGTCCGGTCTCACAGTGTCTGCAGTCACATGTAAAGCAGTACTGCCTCTCGGTCAGTCTCCGTCGCTCCTGGCTTGTTGCCATGACATCGATATAACTGACCGTTAGCTGGTGGGTGGAAGGAGAAACAAAAGATTAGAATGAAACATTAATACCTCACATTTTCTACATTTTATCAAGTGGCCACTGAGCGTATGCTTGTGGTCATGGGCTGCTGTAGCCCATCCACTTCCAGATGTGATGTGTTATGCATTCAGAGATGCTCTTCTGAACACCACTGTCGTAACATGTGGTTATTTGAGTTACTGTCACCCTGCTTTCAGCTTGAAACAGACTGGCCATTCTCCTCCGACCTCTCTCATTAACAATGCATTTTCACCCACAGAATTGCCATTCACTGGATGTTTTTTTTTCCCTTTGCGTATCATTCTCGGTAAACTCTAGAGACTGTTGTGTGTGACAATCCCAGGAGATCAATAGTTCCTGAGATAGTCAAACCACCCCGTCTGGCACCAAAAATTATTCCATGGTCAAAGTCATTTCTTCCCCATTTTGATGTTTGGTGTGAATAACAACTGAACCTCTTGACCATGTCTGCATGCTCTTATTCATTGAATTTCAGCCACGTGATTGGCTGATTAGATATTTGCATATATGAGCAGGCATACAGGTGTACCTAATAAAGTGGCCACCGAATGTATCTCCTAAAACTGCTAATGTCAACATCAGAGCACTGGCAGGTTAAGTTCTTGCATTTTATTTGCAAGATAAAGCCTTCTAGTTTCATCCATGGACGTGGTAGAGCCTGCCTACAGTGTTGGGACTTGAGTTTGTACATTCAGTACACATAAGCCCAGTATCTTGAGGGTCGATACTCAAATGGAGCTCTCCCTACCTTTATTCACCTCTGTTCTTTGTGCATACTTAATTCACCAGGTCACCCATGAACTTGGCTGACTCACATAATGATACCAAGGCCTTGTGTATAAGTGATGAAGTAACATTGATAGCAGCGTCCTCCACAAAACATGGTCAAGGGCATGTTACCTCAGGTTGCTTAGCAACCTGTCTCCAGATGCAGATATCAGTGAAAGAAGGAAATGTATAGGAGTGAAAGGAAAGACAGATCAGCATCTGAGATGATCTCAGAGCAGCAGGCAGCTAACAAGGAGTGGTCTGTGTTAGTATTTAAAAATCGTTACCTACATTCTGAGATGCAAAAGTCAGGAAGCAAAAAAAAACTATATACAACCAACCCGTACTTTCTCCCCCAAACTTACATTTCTTGATAAATGTGCAGATGATGTAGCTTCACATTATGGAAAATTATTGAGAGATGGACAATTTGGCGAACACTGTCAGAATCAAAATCAGGTTTATCATTGCCATTAGGTGTCATGAAATTTGTTAACTTAGCAGCAGTAGTAAAATGCAATACATTATAATATATAAAGAAAAAAGTAAATAAGTAAATCAATTACAGTAAGTATATATATGTATATTGAATGCATTAAAATAATGCAAAACTGAAATAATATTAAAAAGAGTGAGGTAGCGTTCATGGGTTCAATATCTATTTAGGAATCAGATGGCAGAGGGGAAGAAGCTTTTCCTGAATCATTCAGTGTGTGCCTTCAGGTTTCCCTCCTGATGTTAACAATGAGAATAGGGCTTGTCCTGGGTGATGGGAGTCTTTAATAATGGTCGTCCCCTTTCTGAGGCACCACTCCTTGAAGATGTCTTGGATTCTACAGAGGCCAGTACCTAAGATGCACTGACTAATTTTACAACTTTCTGCAGCTTCTTTTGGTCCCCCAATACTCTGCAGTGTTGCAACCTGCAAGCATCCTCTCCACAGTACATCTATAGAAGATTTCGAGTGTTTTAGGTGACAAACCAAATCTCTTCAAACTCATAATGTAATATAGCTGCTGTCTCAGCCTTCTTCATAGCCTCCTTGATATGTTGGGAAAAGGTTAGGTCCTCAGAGATCTTGACACCCAAGAACTTGAAATTGCTCACTCTCTCCACTTCTGATCCCTCTATGAGGATTGGTATGTGTTCCCTCATCTTACCCTTCCTGAAGTCCACAATCAGCTCTTTTGTCTTACTGATATAGACAATAAGACAATAGACAGTAGGTGCAGGAGTAGGCCATTTGGCCCTTCTAGCCAGCACCACCATTCACTGTGATCATGGCTGATCATACACAATCAGTACCCCATTCCTGCCCTCTCTCCATATCCCTTGACCCCGCTATCTATAAGAGCTCTATCTAACTCTCTCTTGAATGCATCCAGAGACCTGGCCTCCACTGCCTTCTGGGGCAGAGCATTCCACATATCCACCACTCTCTGGGTAAAATTTTTTTTCCACATCTCAGTTCTAAATGGCCTACCCCTTATTCTTAAACCGTGGCCTCTAGTTCTGGACTCACCCATCAGCGGGAACATGATTTCTGCCTCCAGTGTGTCCAATCCCTTAATAATCTTATATGTTTCAATCAGATCCCCTCTCATCTTTCTAAATTCCAATGTATACAAGCCCAGTCACTCCAATCTTTCAACATATGACAGTCCCGCCATTCCGGGAATTAACCTTGTGAACCTACACTACACTCCCTCAATAGCAAGAATGTCCTTCCTCAAATTTGGAGATCAAAATTGCACACAATACTCCAGGTGTGGTCTCACCAGGGCCCTGTACAGCTGCAGAAGGACCTCTTTACTCCTATACTCAATTCCTCTTGTTATAAAAGACAGCATGCCATTAGCTTTCTTCACTGCCTGCTGTACCTGCATGCTTGCTTTCATTGACTGATGTACAAGAACACCTAGATCTTGTTGTACTTCCCCTTTTCCTAACTTGACTCCATTTAGTTAGTAATCTGCCTTCCTGTTCTTGCCACCAAAGTGGATAATCTCACATTTATCCACATTAAACTGCATCTGCCATACATTTGCCCACTCACCCAACCTGTCCAAGTCACCCTGCATTCTCATAACATCCTCCTGAAATTTCACACTGCCACCCAGCTTTGTGTCATCAGCAAATTTGCTAATGTTACTTTTAATCCCTTCATCTAAATCATCAATGTATATTGTAAACAGTTGCGGTCCCAGCACCGAACCGTGTGGTACCCCACTGGTCACAGCCTGCCATTCCGAAAGGGACCCGTTAATCACAACTCTTTGTTTCCTGTCAGCCAGCCAATTTTCAATCCATGTCAGTACTCTGCCCCCAATACCATGTGCCCTAATTTTGCCCACTAATCTCCTATGTGGGACTTCATCAAAAGCTTTCTGGAAGTCCAGGTACCCTACATCCACTGGCTCTCCCTTGTCCATTTTCATAGTTACATCCTCAAAAAACTCCAGAAGATTAGTCAAGCATGATTTCCCCTTCACAAATCCATGCTGACTTGGACTGATCATTCTACTGCTATCCAAATATGTTGTAATTTCCTCTTTTATAATTGACTCCAGCATCTTTCCCACCACTGACGTTAGGCTAACCGGTCTATAATTCCCTGTTTTTTCTCTCCCTCCTTTCTTGAAAAGTGGGACAACATTAGCCACCCTCCAATCAGCAGGAACTGTTCCTGAATCTATAGAACACTGGAAAATGATTACCAATATGTCCACGATTTCTAGAGCCACCTCTTTAAGTACCCTGGGATGCAGACTATCAGGTCCCGGGGACTTATCAGCCTTCAGTCTCAACAGTCTATCCAACACCGTTTCTTGCCTAATGTAAATTTCCTTCAGTTCATCCTTTACCCTAGTTCCTTTGGCCACTATTACATCTGGGAGATTGTTTGTGTCTTCCCTAGTGAAGACAGATCCAAAGTACCTGTTCAACTCATCTGCCATTTCCTTGTTCCCCATAATAAATTCACCCGTTTCTGTCTTCAATGGCCCAATTTTTGGTCTCAACTATTTTTTTGCTATTCACATACCTAAAGAAGCTTTTACTATCCTCCTTTATATTCTTGACTAGTTTTCCTTCGTACCTCATTTTTTCTTGGCGTATTGTCTTTTTTGCTATCTTCTGTTGCTTTTTAAAAGCTTCCCAGTCCTCTGGTTTCCGGCTCATCTTTGCTATGTTATACTACTTCTCTTTTATTTTTATACTGCCCTTTACTTCCCTCGTCAGCCACGGCTGCCCCTTACTCCCCTTAGGATCTTTCTTCCTCTTTGGAATGAACCGATTCTGCACCTTCCGCATTATTCCCAGAAATACCTGCCATTTTTGTTTCACTGTCTTCCCTGCTAGGGTATTGTTCCATTGAACTTTGGGCAGCTCCTCCCTCATAGCTCCATAGTTCCCTTTGTTCAACTGTAATACTGACACATCCGATTTTCCCTTCTCCTTCTCAAATTGTAGGTTAAAACATATCATATTATGGTCACTACCTCCTAATGGTTCCTTTACCTCAAGGTCCCTGATCAAGTCAGGTTCATTGCACAACACTAAATCTAGAATTGCCTTCTCCCTGGTAGGCTCCAGTACAAGCTATTCTAAGAATCCATCTCAGAGGCATTCCACAAACTCCCTTTCTTGGGGTCCAGTACCATTCTGATTCTCCCAGTCTACCTGCATGTTGAAATCCCCCATGACAACTGTATCATTACCTTTGCGACATGCCAATTTTAACTCTTCATTCAACTTACACCCTACATCCAGACTGCTGTTTGGGGGCCTGTAGATAACTCCCATTAGGGTCTTTCTACCCTTAGAATTTCTCAGTTCTATCTGTACTGACTACATCCCCTGATTCTATGTCCCCCTCGCAAGGGATTGAATATCATTCCTCACCAACAGAGCCACCCCACCCCCTCTGCCAGTCAGTCTGTCCTTTCGATAAGATGTATATCCTTGAATATTAATTTCCCAGACCCCGTCTGCTTCAAGCCATGTCTCAGTTATTCCCACAACATCGTACTTGCCAATTTCCAACTGAGCCTCAAGCTCATCTACTTTATTCCTTATACTTCGTGCATTCATATATAATACTTTTAATTTGGTACTCCCCTCTCCTTTCATATCAATTCCTATTTCATTTGGCCATACTGTATGAGCTCTTCTTGAGCTTTCTTTTCTACTCCATTGATTCTGTTGTCTTTTTTAACTTTTCTTATTTTCACTTTCCCTTTAACTCCATCCTTATATTTCCAGTTCATCCCTTCCCCCCTCTACTTAGTTTAAACACATCCGTGTTGCAGTGGCAAACCTGTCTGCCAGAATGCTGGTCCCCCGCCTATTAAGGTGCAACCTGTCCCTTTTGTACAATTCATCCCTACCCCAAAACAGATCTCAGTGGTCCAAGAATGTAAATCCTTGCTTCCTGCACCAGTTCCTCAGCCACACATTCAGAACCATTATCTCCCTGTTCCTGCCCTCTCCAGCACAAGGAACTGGAAGCAAACCAGAGATAACCACCCTGGAAGTCCTGCTTTTCAACCTTCTTCCAAGTTCCCTGAAGTCCCGCTGCAGAATGTCCTTCCTCTTCTTCCCGATGTCGTTTGTGCCATCATGAACTACCACTTCCGGCTGTTCACCTTCACCCTTGAGGATTCCCTGCAATTGGTGCGTGATGTCCTGGATCCTATCACCAGGGAGGCAACACACCATCCTTAAATCTCGCCTGTTGCCATAGAAACCCCTTTCTGTACCTCTTACTATGGAGTCCCCTACTACCACGGCTCTTCCTGATGTCTGACTCCTCGGCTCTGCTTCTGCACCAATTTTCAGCTCGCAGACCTGTCCGCCTCTCAGACTGGCAGTATCTTCTGTCCTGACAGCTTCCAAGAAGGTGAACCTGTTTACGAGAGGTACATCCCCTGGGGTCTCCTGTACTTCAAGCATCTTTTCCATCCTCATCGTCGCCCCCTTTCTCTCTTCCAGAATCCTCAGTGTAACAACCTCACTGTAGGTCCTGTCCGGAAAACTCTCATTTTTGCGGATAAACCTGAGGGCATCCAGTTCTTTCTTCAGTGCTGCAACATGCTCCTTCAGAAGCTGAATCTGGACACACTTCCCACAACTGTAGCAGCCGGGGACACCATCAGTGTCCCTGACCTCCCACATCATGTGCGTAGCACACTGAATCAGCTTAGCAGTCATGTCTTCACCCTCTGCAATTGTTCCTGGCGTAGTCTCCTCGCCGAAGACTCTTGAGCCAAAGACTAGCACTACTCACACCAGGCACTTCCCTCGACCAGGCCACTTCCCGACAGCTGTTGAGTGCAAGGTTGTTGTAGTGACACCACTCAACTAACTAGTATATCTCACTCCTGTACACCCTTTTGTCACCGCCTGAAATTCTACGAAGAATGGTTGTATCATTAGAAAATTTATAGATGGAATTGAGCTATGCCTAACCACATAGACATGTGGATAGAGAGAGTAGAATAGTGGGCTAAGCACACACCCCTGAGGTGCGCCAATGTTGATCATCAACAAAGAAGATCCACACAATCCGCACAAATTGTGGACAACTGGTTAGGAAGTCGAGGATCCAATTTCAGAGGGAGGTCCAGTGACCCAAGCTATGTGACTTATCAATCAGGATTGTGGGAATGATGGTTTCAAACACTGAGCTATAGTCAACGAACAGCATCCTGACATAGGTGTTTGTGTTGTCCAGGTGGTCTAGGCCCACATGAAGAGCCTTTAAGATTGCATTTGCTGTTGACCTATTGTGGTGATAGGCAAATTGCAATGGGTCCAGGTCCTTGCTGAGGCAGGATTTGATTCTAGCCATGACTAGCCTCTCAAAGCATTTCATCACCATAGTTGTGAGTGCTGCTGGGGAATAGTCATTAAAGCAGCTCATACTACTCTTCTTGGACACTAGTATAGTTGTTGCCTTTTTGAAGCAGGTAAGAGCTTCTGACCATAGCAGTGAGAGGGTGAAAATGTCCTTGAAAATGTCTCCCACCAAGTCAAGTCAAGTCAAATCAAGTCACTTTTATTGTTATTTCAACCATAACTGCTGGTACAGTGCATAGTAAAAATGAGACAACATTTTTCAAGACCATGGTGTTACATGACACAGTAGAAAAAAAACTAGACTGAACTATGTAATAAAAAAAACACAGAGAAAGCTACACTAGACTACAGACCCACACTGGACTGCATAAAGTGCACAAAAACAGTGCAGGCATTACAATAAATAATAAACAGGACAATAGGGCAAGGTGTCAGTCCAGGCTTCGGGTATTGAGGAGTCTGATAGCTTGGGGGAAGAAACTGTTACACAGTCTGCTCGTGAGAACCCGAATGCTTCAGAGCCTTTTCCCAGACGGCAGGAGGGAGAAGAGATTGTATGAGGGGTGCATGGGGTCCTTCATAATGCTGTTTCCTTTGTGGATGCAGCGTGTAGTGTAAATGTCCATGATGGTGGGAAGACGGACCCCAATGATCTTCTCAGCTGACCTCACTATCCACTGCAGGGTCTTGCGATTCGAGATGGTGCAATTTCCGAACCAGACAGTGATGCAGCTGCTCAGCATGCTCTCAATAGAACCCCTGTAGCATGTGATGAGGATGGGGGGTGGGAGATGGACTTTCCTCAGCCTTCACAGAAAGTAGAGACGCTGCTGGGCTTTCTTTGCTATGGAGCTAGTGTTATTTAAAAAATTTTTTGACCCCCCCCCCCCCCCCCGAGCTAATGTTGAGGGACCAGGTGAGATTCTCTGCCAGGTGAACACCAAGAAATTTGGTGCTCTTTACGATCTCTACCGAGGAGCCGTCGATGTTCAGTGGGGAGTGGTCGCTTCATGCCCTCCTGAAGTCAACAACCATCTCTTTTGTTTTGTTCACATTAAGAGACAGGTTGTTGGCTTTGCACCAGTCAGTTAGCCGCTGCACCTCCTCTCTGTAAGCTGACTCGTCATTCTTGCTGATGAGACCCACCACAGTCATGTCATTGGTGAACTTGATGATATGGTTCGAGCTGCATGTTGCAGCACAGTCGTGGATCAGCAGAGTGAACAGTGGACTGAGCACACAACCCTGGGGGGCCCCCGTGCTCAGTGTGATGGTGTTGGAGATGCTGCTCCCGATCCGGACTGACTAAGGTCTCCCAGTCAGGAAGTCTAGGATCCTTTTGCAGAGGGAGGTGTTCAGGCCCAGTAGGCTCAGCTTTCCAATCAGTTTCTGAGGGATGATTGTGTTGAATGCTGAATTGAAGTCTATGAACAGCATCCGAACGTATGTGTCTTTTTTGACACAACGTCTTATGTCAATCAGTTGGTTGGCACAAGTTTTCAGAGCTTTACCAGGTACTCTAACAAGGCCTGTTGCTTTGCAAGGGTACACCCTTCTAAAAGGCAGCCTGACATCAGCCTCCGAGACACAGATCACAGGGTCACTGGGTGCAGCAGGGATCTTCACAACTGTAACTATACTCTCCCTTTCAAAGTAGGCATAGAATCATCGTTGCCATTCAACCACAACCAATAGCATGAGGGTCAGAAAGCCTGCAGATACTGGAAGTCTTAAGCAAAACATATTCCTCAAAGCCACCATACAAATTGAAAGGATGGTTAAAGGGGTGTTGGCCTTTGTTGGGGGTCAGAGTTTCAAGATCACAAGATTCAAGATTGTTCAATGTCATTTTCAGTACAGAAGTGTAAAGGAGAGCAAAATAGTTGTTTAAGAACCATGATGAAATGTCGTAGCTCTATACAACCCTGGTTAGTCCACATCTGAGTCTTGTCTTCATTGGATGGTGCGGAGATTTACCAGGATGTTGCCCGGATTAGGGGACATGTCTTGTGAGGAAAGGTTGGGTGAGCTAGGGATTTTCTCTTTGGAGAAAAGGATGAGATACTTCTTGATGGAGGTGTACGAGATGATGAGGGGCACAGATAGAGTGGACAGCCAGTGCTCTCGTCCCAGGGCAAGAGGACATCTCTTTAAGATATGTGGAGGAAAGTTTAATGGAGATGTCAGATGTAGGTTTTTTTACACAGAGAGTTGTAGGTGCCTGAAACATACTGCTGGGGGTGCTGGTAGAGGCAGATATACTGGAGGCATTTAATAGTTGGTTAGATAGGCGTATGGGTATAAGAAAAAAAGATGGTTATAGGAGGGAAGTGTTAGATTGCTTATGAGTAGGTTTAAGTACTGTGCAAAAGTCTTGGGCACCCTAGATATTTTAAATGGCTTCAGATGGTGTGGACTCCACACAGCCCTGACCTCAACGTCATCAAGGCTGTCTGGAATTACACAAGCAAGCGAGACAGCCAAAGTCTGCAGAAAAACTGTGGTTAGTTCTCCGAGATGCTTGGAGCAAACAAGCAACACACACAAAATGCTGGAGGAACTCAGCAGGCCTGGCAGCATCTATGCAAAAGAGTACAGTTGACGTTTTGGGCTGAAACCCTTCAGCAGGACTGAAGAAAAAATGCTGAGGAATAGATTTAAAAGTGGGGGGGGAGGTGGGTGAAACCTGGAGTGGGAGGGTTGAAGTGATGAGCTGGGAGGTTGATTGGTGAAAGAGACCGAAGGCCCTGGAAAAAAGAAAAATGGAGGGGGGAATTTCCTCTTGTTGGGGCTTGGAACAAAGCTTCTTATAAAACTGCATGACAGTGTACCAAAGAGAACTGATGCAGTTTTAAAGGCAAAGGGCGGTCGCACCAAATATTGATTTGGTTTTGTTTTTTTACTGTTTACTTCTCTTTATAGTAAATTTATTTATAATTAGTAACTTTTGATTTTGTTAGTTTTGAAAGCATCTTTTTTTACAAGTACCCAAAACCTTTACACAGTGCCATATGTAGTTCAGCGCAACATTTTGGGCTGAAGGGCATGTATTGTGCTGTACTGATCTATGTTCTGTGGTCTAAAATCAGAAAATGCTGGCAGGTCAGGTAACATCAATGGAGGGGAATAAACCGTTGATGTTTCAGGCCAGGTGCTGATGAAGGCTCGACTCTAAACATCAACTGTTTATTCCTTTCCATAGTTATGGCCTGACCTGATGAGCTCCTCCAGCATTTAGTGTGTTAAACCAAATAATCATTTCCGGTTTCCTTAGCAAATATCCCAGGACACAAAACATTAACTGTTCTTCTTATCGCAGATATTTCCTGACTTACTGAGCGTTTCCAGCAGTTTTTGCTTTTTATTTCAAATCTCCGTCAGCCACAGTTTTTTTTTTGAGTTTCCACTGGCAGAAATTCCTGACCGTTTAAAATAACTGCCTGGGATTTTCTTTATCCAAATGGGATTCAATTCTACATCATTGACAAATGCAAGCTCTGTATTCAGCAATGCACTGAATGTTACCCAAGATTATTTAAGATTCAAGATTGCTTATTTCCATTCTTCAGTACACAAGTCTGAAGGAGAATGAAATGATTGTTTCTCAGGATCCAAAGCAGCATAAAAAGCATAATAAGCATAAAAACACAATAAACATAAAAAGCACAATAAATATGCAGTAAGTATGTAAGATTAGCTTATTATCTTGGCTTATTAAGTGCTCCGATAATGGGGTTTGAAATCCTAACGTTCTTACCCTGAGGTAAAAGCTGCCTCACTGAGCTTGGGGCAGAGTCACCATGTGTAATGACCATCCTTGTAAAACCCAGCCCTCCTCAGTACACAGATGGAAGGTCAGGGTGCAAACCCACTGTGCACCAGTCTCCACGGACACCCCCACACTCATCCATTGCTCAGTGTCTCCAACAGCACTACAGGTACATTTTCACTCTGATACCCAAACGTCCTTTGGTTCCTCAAGAGACATTGTCAAAATTGTGTTAATTGGGCAAGGTTTGATCGGGGCTGTTTGTGAATCGGACTTGTTTATAGAGCACTCTACGACTCATGTTATATCTGTTTCTGCTTTCCGATTACTTCTTTTTTAATTACTATTTTGTACTACTTTGATCGGGGCAGACTGGCTCTGTGGCCTGTAGTCAACGATCAGCACAGTGCTAAATTGAACAGAACTGAACTAAGCTGAACATTCCTAAACTGATTCAAAGACTCTGCAGTTTGATGTTTAATATTTTGTGTGTACTCGCTCGTCTTTTGCTGAGTGTGTGATATATTTTTTTTTGTGCTTTGGGTGTTTGATGTTTTCTTTGAATGGGTTCCGCTGTGTTTCTTTGTTTCATGGCTGTCTTTGGGAAGATGGATCTCAGTGCATGCATATTTTGGTAATAACGTAGTTCGAATCTTTGAGCTTCTAACTTAAAAGCCCAAGACTCTTTGGATTGAGCTGCTGAAAGCGGTGTTGCAAAAGGACACAGAATAATTCAATCTTAATGGTTTGCTTCAAAATCCGATGCAACAGATGAAAAGATCAACTTTATTCACCATATACTCTACATTTACATGTATGAGGAACTTGCTGTGTTGTGTTGGTCAGGACATGACATGCAACCAGAAAGAGCAAAATTCAACAATTATAAAGAGTAAAGAATTATAAATAAAAATAAAATTAGAAGTGAAAGTACTGATATTGAATAAAATGTGGAAATGGGGAATCTCAGCACAGATCCTCAAGCCTGGATGCACTGGGACCTCACCAGTACACAATTCCAGAACAAGTGGGCGTCAGCATGGATTCAGCACCATTACATGCAGTCAGTCCTGCCCTAAAGTACAGGCTATCTCATAAAC
Source organism: Hypanus sabinus (assembly GCF_030144855.1). Taxonomy (NCBI): domain Eukaryota; kingdom Metazoa; phylum Chordata; class Chondrichthyes; order Myliobatiformes; family Dasyatidae; genus Hypanus; species Hypanus sabinus. Next base: position 14,129,515 of record NC_082717.1, read on the forward strand.
ACAAAGCAGCATTGTTCTTCCTAAATAAACCACACAGGATCCCCAATGGCTTGGCCCACAGGTAGTCAGATTACAGCAAAAGCACCAAAGTCTGTTCAGACAGTCACTTTACAGCACAGAAATTTGAACTATCCACCACCTAGAAATCTGAGTAAAGCAATTCAAATATTACAGCGCAATGGGCTATTTTTCCCAAAACTTGTAAGAAAGTTAAATTAAATGCCTTTGAATTAACTGATTAATTGAATGAAGTACACATTAAACCACAGAGCATTATTCTGCCAAGAAGGAGCCATGCTTAAGCTGTTTTTACTTACAACCACACCAAGGTTATTCAGCGGTGAATTGCCAGAGGTTAACTGAAGGAAATTTGCAACTTTCCACCTGACTCGAAAATAGGTTGAAACTACTGTTTTTATTTTCTTGCTCATTTTAATCCTTTTGACATGTTTCAGGTGTGACATGTTCATAACTCAGTTCACTGATTGACTGGCAGATACCCTGGAAAGTAGCTTGAAGCCAGTAAACCAGTTGCATTCAGGACTCGCCCATCGGAAGCACTCTGACCTCTGGGGAAGCAAGACATGGGATAAAATACTAGTCCAAAGACCCAGGCTTGAAATCCTGAATGGTCCTCAAGTGCAGAGTGAGAGGATGTTGCATTGTCCCAAACGCCATGTCAATGAAGAGGTGCTGGATGTTACAAGTGCTTTACAGACAAATAGTAAATTTATTTTCTGAAGTATAGTCAAGTTCAGGTTCATTAATTGCTGTCATGGGCATACACGCACAGGGTAGAAGTACCGTGAAAATTAGCTTTTAGCAGCAGCACCAGAGACCAGAACAAACAGAGTTAATATACACTTCAATCCAATGTAATCTATGTAATGTGCATTTAGCTCAATATTAGATTACATAATGGGATCAGAGGTGGAGAGGGTCAGCAACTTTAAATTCCTCGCTGTTATTATTTCAGAGTACCTGTAAGTGCAATTGTGAAGAAAGCAGGGCAGTGCCTCAACCTCCTGCAGAATCAGCAAAACTCTGGCATGACACCTAAAACTTTGACAAACTTCTACTGATGTGTAGTAGAGAGTATAGTGACAGGCAATGCCACAGCCTGGCATGGGAACATCAACGCCCTTGAACAGAAAATCCTTTTAAAAAATGGTAGATATGGCCCAGTACATTATAGGTAAATTCCTCTTTAGTGTAGAACCCATTGTCACAGGAAAGCAGCATTCATCGTCAGGGAACCACCACCACTCAGGTCACGCTCCCTTCTCACTGCTGCCATCAGGAAGGAGGTACAGGAGCCTCAGGACTCACACCACCAGGTTCGGAAACAGTTATTGCCCTTCAGCCAAAGGGGATAACTTCACTCAACTCCACTTGCCCCATCACAGAAATGTTCCCACAATCTATGGACTCACTTTCAAGGACTTCATCTTACAGAACCATAGAATGTTCTCGATATTTATTGCTTACTTATTTATTTACTTACTTGCATATTCTTATTAAAAAGTAATCACATTTTTTCTCAGCTAAAGCTGGTAAAACCTGAGGTCCAGGCATAGACATGCACACTCATTACTCAATTGCTAGGAACTTTAAGACTATTCTAGTGGTGTTCGGTATTGTGGCTTTCATAAATATTGCTGCGTAGCCCTAATTGTTTAATACTATTGTGTAGGGCCTTTGGGATAATACCTGTTGTAGATGTTACTATTGGGACATCGTACATCTACCCTGCTCATGTTCCATTGTCATTCAATCTCCTCTTTTAATTTCTGGTGTTTTTCACTTATTGATTTCTGCAAGTTATGTGTGTTTGGAACAGCTATATCTATTAAGTAAGTTGCTTTTGCATGTTTATCCTGTATTGCCCTCTCTGTAATAAAGGATCGGTCATAATATAATTTGTGGTATTCTGACCAAAACTGGACCAGGTTTGTATTTATAGTAAAGTACGGCTTCTTTTATGTTTGTACTTTAAAGCAAGATTTTGGTGAATAAAGTTTTCCCCTTGATTGCGTCTGTGTAAGTAATCAGATTGAGTTAAACTGCTACAGGACCCAGTAGTGTGTTGCATTGTTTCTGGTTTTCCTTGGTAGTTTCTACATTTATCATCTTGAATTTTTTGGTCTTTTATTGTGTATTTTTGATCATTTTTTTGTGTTAACCACCCATTCCTGTATTGCCACAAGGAACCCGTCTATTTCTGGGAAGAAGTGTCACCTCTGAGCCAGGCGTTCGATACTTCTTTGTCGACACCTAGTCTGCTCAGCTCATGGGGATGTCTTCCATGGAGGGTTGGGCTCCTCCACTGGTGAATCTTTTCTTCAATAGTGATAATGTCTTCATTTTTCTGGGCTGTGCTCTCACTTAACTTTAGAGGTGTGTACTCCTTCTCAAAATTGCATATGCTCATGCGGAATGCCATATCCTGTTTTAGTTGATGAGAAAAGATCCTCAGAAGTTTTCTCTGACTGTCGTGTAAATTTTAATGTCTGCTATTCCTTTTCCCCCTTCTGCCATAGGTAGTGGTAACCTAAGCGCATTCGAGTGCACATAATGCGTTCTCACTTTTCTTTGTAAATTTTCCAGATCAGTTTCAGACCAAGATATTATGTCAAAAGAATAATTTTGAATGGGTAGAGTGAAAGTGTTCAATGCCTTTGTTATATTTTTACTCCATTTGTCACATTTTATTAAGCCTTGAAGTAAATTCTGTCAGGTTTTTCCTTTATCACACTATGATCTATTTTCTTCGCTTGTTGATATCCCAGATAGTTGTACATTTCACATTCATCCATTGGTTGTATTGTATCCTGCTGCTCTGTTTTATATTCTGCTAACTCTATTGCTCCTTTCTTTATGTTTAATGTTCTGTATTTATCCAGTCCAAAGTTCATGTTTCTTTCTTTCAATGTGAATTAATTGCTTTAGCTTTACTGATGAAGGAGCATATAATTTCAAATCATATAGAAGGGGTGCACTGAATTGAACTGAATTGAATTGATTTTATTACTTACATCCTTCACATACATGAGGAGTAAAAATCTTTACGTTATGTCTCTGTCTAAATGTGCAATTATAGTAATTTATAATAAATAAAACAATCAGTGTAACATAGAAATACACTCAGATCAGTGTGAGTTAATCAGTCTGATGGCCTGGTGGAAGAAGCTGTCCCAGAGCCTTTTGTCCTGGCTTTTATGCTGTGGTACCATTTCCCTGATAGTAGCAGCTGGAATAGATTGTGGTTGGGATGACTTGAGTCCCCAGCGATCCTTCAGACCCTTTTTTCACATCTGTCTTTGTAAATCTCCTGAAACATGGGAATTTCACAACTACAGATGCGCTGGGCTGTCCACACCACTCTCTGCAGAGTCCCGTGATTAAGGGAAGTACAGTTCCCATACCAGGCCATGATGCAACCAGTCAGGATGCTCTCAATTGTGCCCCTGTAGAAAGTTATTAGGATTTGGGGGCTCATACCAAACTTTCTCAACTGTCTGAGGTGAAAGAGGTACTGTTGTGCCTTTTTCACCACACAGTTGGTATGTACAGACCACGTGAGGTCCTCGGTGATGTGTGTGCTGAGGAACTTAAAGCTGTTCACTCTCTCAACCCCAGATCCATTGATGTCAATGGGGGTTAGCCTGTCTCCATTCCTCCTGTAGTCCACACCAGCTCCTTTGTTTTTGTGACATTGAAGGAGAGGTTGTTTTGTTGACATCACTGTGTCAGAGAGCTGATGACTTCTTTGGCCACCTTGCTATTGTTTGAGATTAGTGTGTTAAAGAATAGGTCATTTCATTGTTTCTGATTTGATACCCAATTTTCATCTGATTCAGTAAATTAGAGAGTGGGTTAAAAGCTAGACAAATCTATAGTGGACTTAGAGAGTCACCTTGGAAAATGCCTCAGTTTAGTTTGATAACAATGGTTGTTCTTTCTTAGTTGTTAATCAGTAGGGTAATTATAGTATACCAGTGCTTCATTAGATGTGGAAGGAATTTTTACAAATCTTGTGAATAGTTTATATATATATATATTAGGAACTTCTATGAACCATGAGTGTGGGAGAGATTCAAATGTCTTTTGGTAGTCAATGTAGCTACATGAAAGATTCCTGCTTTTCCATCAGGTTTGATTTAGAATTATGGAATCTATTATCAGTTGTTGTTTACATCCTTTCATACCATTACGACATCCTTTCTGCTCTTCTGTAAGTATATTGAGGTTATCTAAGTGGGTGGTGTTTAGTTGTGAGATACATGATGCTACAATTGTTATTATTATTAATTATTTTTGTATCTGTACAGTTTGTTGTTTTTTGCACACTGGCTGAACATCCGGTTAGTGTGGTCTTTCATTGATTCTGTTACGGTTATTATTCAAGTTTGCCCATACAAAAATGAATCTCAGGGTTGTATATGGTGACATATATGTACTTTGATAATAAATTTACTTTGAACTTAAGTGCCACTGTCTTGTCTGCATCCATCACCATTCCTGTCAGTACAGTCCAGACATACATCACCCTTCCTGTAAAAAAACTTACCCTGCAATCTCCATTAAGCTTTCCCCTTCTCACCTTGAAGTACTTGACACTTCTGCCCTGGGAAAAAGGGTCTGGCTAACCACTATCTGACCTATGCCTTTACAAGCTTTATCACATCTCCCCCTCAGCCTCCGGTGCTCCAGAAAGAAGAAATTCACGTTTGTCCAGCCTCTCCTTATTGCTTATGCTTTGTTTTTGGGTTTCAGGCAACTGCAGCCTTCTGCTTTTGGAGACTAACTGACCCAAGTCATCATCAGATTGCTGACTGCACGCTCTGTACAACTGTGTTTCTGACATCATTATAGCAAAGGCCTCTTTTGCAGACACAACCCTCCTCACCATTTTCCAGAAGGCGGCACCTATCACTCAGGACCCTCACTATTCAGGACATGCCCTATTCTCATGCCTATAATCAGGGAGGAGGTACAGAAGCCTGAAATTGCACACTCGATGATTCAGAAACAGCTTCTACCCCTCTGATCCATGAATTGGATCCATGAATCAGTCCATGAATCCACAAACATTATTCCTCTTTTGCACTTTTTTTTATATATTGTAATTTATTGTAATTATTTTTTATGTCTTGCGCTATGCCGCTGCAACAAAACAACAAACTTCACATTTCTCGGTGATAATAGACCGACTCTAATTCTGAGCTATTCAGCTGCTGGTAAATCACTATTGAGCATCTTAAGTTGTGAAAGGTGGTGTACAAATGGCCATTCTTTCATAGTCCTCTTTTGCAAAGGGGAATATGAAACGTGGAGTGTATCTATCAACGGGAGTGGACACTGAGTTTGTAAGTTTGGTGAAAGCAAAGGAGGTTGGGAATGGCAAGGGTGGAGAGCCGCGGGAGGGATGTGGGACATGTGGCAGAGAACTGCCAGGGGCAAAGGGTGGCGCGGGTGCAGACACACCCAGCCCTGGGACACCGGGCGAGATCTTTTGATTCCAAACAACTGGTTGATCTATCATTACAGACTATCTCTCTGACAATTTCCGCTCCCTCCTCTCACTCTTCCCCTTTCCCTTCCTCTTTTCCCAACCATGATTCCCCTCTCCCTGGCCCCTTCCCACTCTCAGTCCACAACAGAAACCCATATCAGAATCAGGTTTATCGTCACTCACATATGACATATGACATATGACGTGAAATTTGTTTCTTTTTGCGGCAGAATGTACAGTACAATACATAAAATTAATACAGTACTGTGCAAAAGACTTGGGCACCCTAGCTCATATATATATATATATAGACTGAGACTTTTGCGTAGTACTGTATTTATTTTTTTTTGAATTTTATAGTAATTCTTTCTGTCTTGCATTGTTGTGCTGTCACAAAACAACGCATTCCATGACATATGTCAATGATGCTGATACAGAGTGCCATCTGGAAGAGCCAGGCTAGCTATCAGTCCTCGCCCCCTGTATTGTTTTATTCCTTCGCATTTCGGATACAGGTTCAATCAGTCCTAGCCCACGTCTGAAGGCTCCGCACTTTGCTGCTGTTGCAACAGAAGGTGAACACTAGGTCAGCCAAAACCTGAGACATTAACTGAAGAAAGAACAGCAGCGGTTGCAATCATAACTGAAGCTGTAAAAGTTCAAAAGCAGCGGCCGAGACACTACTGTTAACCTGCCTGTTAATACGCCCCTCAACGTTGCTACCCCGTCTCCAGCTTGTGAGTGTGGTATAGGCAAAGCCAGCTTCAGTACGGCCTTGACTCCTGCAAGCAATGGCCAGGCTGGCTACTACATCAGAATTAGAAGTAGAATCATGTTTAATATCACCAGCATATGTTGTGAAGTTTGTTCTTATGTCGCAGCAGTGAATTGTAATAGATAATAATAAAAAACTGAATTACACTAAGTATGTACAGTATATTAATAAGTTAAATTAAATAGGTAATGTAAAAGAAAAGTAGTGAGGTGGCATTCCTGGGTTCAATGTCCATTTGGAAATTGGATGGCAGAGGGGAAGAAACTGTTCCTGAATCACTGAGTGTGTGCCTTCAAGCTCCTGGACATCCTCCCTGAAGGTAGCAATGAGAAGAGGCCATGTCCTGGGTGTCGGGGGCCTTTAATGATGGATGTGCCTTTTTGCAGCATCGCTGCTTGAAGACATCCTGGATGCTGGGGAGGCTAATGCCCATGATGAAGCTGTCTGAGTTTGTAACTCTATGCAGCTTATTTCGACCCTGTGCGTTAGACCCTCCCCCACCACTCCATACCAGACAGTGATGCAGCCAGTTAGAATGCTCTCCATGGAACATCTGTAGAAATACCAAATCTCCTCAAACTCCTAATGAAATATAGCCGCTTTACCACCGTAATCACTTTATCTCAATAACAAAAGCCAAGTACACTTGTTACGGCAGAGGTTTACAAAGACAAAGGATGTTACTTCCAATACAGTGGGAGATGAAATAGAATAGAACAAAGAACAGCTCAGCACACAAACAGACCCTTCAGCCAGCATCTTATAGAACCATAGAACATTGCAGAACAGAAACAGACCCTTCGGCCAGGATTTTATAGAAACATACTCATTAAGCTAATGACAACCAATTCCGACCTGCCTGCACTCGGACTTATCTGTCCATTTTCTACTCATTCATGTGCCTATCCAGGAATCCCTTGAATGCCTCTACCAGGCAGACAATAAGGTGCAAGGTCATAACGAGGTAGATTACGAGGTCAAGAATCCATCATATTGTACTAGGGGACTTTCCAGTGTCTGATAACGGTGGGATAGAAGCTGTCCGTGAGCCTGGTGGTACGTGCTCTCAGTCTTTGGTATCCTCTGGCCGTGAAGATTAATGTCAGAAAATCAGGAGAAGACAGGGTGGGAGGGCAGTGTTCAGAGTGAGAGTTAGGAAAAGCTCAGGAGGGATGGAGGATAGGGGGGGAAACCAGAATGACAGAAGAGGCAGGGGGAGCAGGAGAGGAGAGGTGGGTGAAAAATAGAGGGCTATTTGGTAGGGTAATTCAAGGCAGTTTCTAGAGTAGGTTACATGGTTGGCACAACATTGTGGGCGAAAGGGCCTGCAATCAGCTATAGATTTCTATGTTCTATGTTGCAGAGGACTGTGAGGTGTAAGGGAAGAAGGGGCTGTAACTCGGAGGAAATGGATATATACTGGAGGTGATACTGAATGGAGCAGAGTACGAAAGGGTTTCATTTAAGGACCTGAGAGTTTCTTCAATGCCGCTAATGTATCTGCCCCTACCACCACCCCTGGCGGCATATTCTAGAGTAAAACCCCGACCTAACACAACCTCCTTCCACATTAAATGCGTGGTGATAAAGGTGAGGAGGTATTCGACTTCCATTCCTTTTGTCACCCATGTAAAAATGAACTCTGTGACATGGCATTAACTGGCAGCTCACACGAATCGAGGAAATCCATTGTCTGCCGTCTTCTCAAAAGCACAAGCTCACCTATCTATAAAAGCCAGCTGGTGGTGTACCGGGCTTTGAGGCGAGCAGTCCCAGGTTCAAATCCAGCCAGCTCCTTGCACGCCTTCCATCCACGCTGGGTTGAGTGTCGAGCCAGCCGCTCGGCCTCGTAAAACAGAGATAAGAGCTAAAGAAACCTCAAGGCTGTCGCCTGCTGTGCCACAAGGCACAGAGAGGAACAACAACAACATTCTTATAAAAGGGTGAAGGCTTCCTCACGGATTTTATTCAAGTGCTTCAGCACAATGTTAATCACCCAAATCACCACCCAGCTTCGCCTCCCCACCCACCTCTGCCACTCAGATGCTAGTCCGTCTTGAAGCCATCACACACTCCGTGATTCTAAGATGGTGCGCACTCCCCCAGCCTCTGCCATGGATAACACAAAGCTGCAAGGACTGTCCATGGTGCCTGCTGACCCCGTCATGAGAAAGGCCAATACCTTGGACCAGAAAAGGCTAAGGAAAATGGCGGATACAGCTCAGTCCATCACAGACAAAACTGTCCCCCCTCCCCCATTGACAAGCAGTAAGCATCCACCATCAAAGACCCCACCATTCAGCCATACCATCTTCCCACTACCACCATTGGGCAGGAGGTACAACAGCCTTAGCTCCCATATTAATAGCTTCCGGAACATAAGACCATAACATTTAGGAGCAGAATTGGGCCATTTGGCCCATCGAGTCTGCTCTGCCGTTCAATCATGGCTGATCCATTTCCCCTCAACTCTAAGCTCCTGTCTTCTCCCTCTATCCCTTGATGCCGGACTAATCAAGATTCTATCTATCAGCCTCTGGCTCAAACATACCCACTAACTTGGGTATACCCACAGTTGTCCTGGGCAACAAACTCCACAGATTCACCACTCTCTGGCTAAAGAAATTCCTCCTCAACTCTGTACTAAATGGTTGCTCCTCTATTCTGAGACTGTCCCCTCTGGTCTTAGATTCCCCTGTGTTGGGAGTCCAAGACCTCTCTACATCCACTCGGTCTAGGTCTTTCAATATTCGATAGGTTCCAATGAGATCTTCCTTCAATCTTCTGAAATCCAGTGAGCAAAGTCCCAAAAAAATCAAACGCTCCTCAAATAATAAGACTTTTAATCCGTAATCGTGAACCTCCATTGAACTTTCTTCAATGTCAGCTCATCCCTTCTTAGATAAGGGGAACAAAACTGCTCACAATACTCCAAGTGAGGCCTCACCAGTGCTTTATAACCCTCAACATTACATCCTCACTTTTATATTCTAGTCCTCTCAAAATGAATGCTAACATCACATTTGCCTTCCTCACCACAGACTCAACCTGTAACTTGTAACTCAACCTCAACTTGTAACTTGTAACCATCAGATTCCTGAACAGGGTGGATAACTTCACTCACCACAACTCTGAACAGATTCTACAATCTACAAACTCACTTTCAAGCACTCTTCACAATTTATGTTCTCAGAATAATGTTATGCACACACTATTTTCTTTTGTACACTGGTTGTTTATCAGTCCTCATCTACTTATTTCTAGTTTTTCATAAATTCTTTTGCATTTCTTTTATTTTCATGTGTTGCAAGAAAATGAATCTCAAGGTAACATATGATAGCATATACATACTTTGATTGTAAATTTCAACTTTGAAATTTGAAGAAGGCACCGCTCACAGTGTGGCAAATCATAAAGACAGGAGATTTTGCTCCCAGCTCGTCCCCTCCCCTCCACCTCACCACCTTCTTATTCTGATGTCTTCCCCTTCCTTTCCAGTCCTGGAGAAGGGTGACAGCCCAAAGCAGTCTATTCCCCTTCATAAATGCTGGCTGATCTGCTGGTTTCCTTCAGCAATTTCGAGTGTGTTGCCCACAGTGTGGAGAACTGGGGGGCCATTTCCCAGCCCTGCAATCACGGCCCTACTATTGCAGTACAATACTCCCTCTGCTTCGTGCTGAATTGTCGCCTGTCAGGCATTGACTAGAGCAATACAGGCACCGTGCCCGAGGAGAAACGACAGGATCCAGCAGGTGTTCTGAGGCCGGATTCACCCGCTCAAAGGCTTCACAAACTTCGATTGTTCTCCTTGGAGCAGAGAATGACTGGGGGAGATTTAACTGGACTGTTTTAAATTAGGTGGGGAGTAGACAGCATTGATGTGATGTTGTTTCCACTCTCAGAAGAGTTGGTAAACAGCTTCAAGGTCATTTGCAAGAAAATCAGAGAAGGGTTGTGAAATCTTTTTCAAACACAATGAGTTGTAGTTATCAGTTCTCATTGGTGGGTGAGAGGTGGAAAAGGGGAGCAGCTTCAGGCACAGTAGCATAACACTTGAGTGCAAAACAACTCAGATTCAATTCCTGTCAGGAGTACGTACATTCTCCTGTCACCACATGGGTTTCCTCCGGGTGCTGTAGTTCCCTCTCACATTCAAAGGGCATACAGCTCAGTTGGTTAATTGGTCTCTTGGGTGTATTTGGCTGCTCTGGGCTTGTTGGGCTGGAAGGGCTTGCAACCATCTCTCAATAAGTTAGCACATGCAACACAGAACTTGAAACAGTACCGGCCTTTTGGCCCACTGTGATGAACTATGTGCCTGTCTGGACACGCCCCCTGCTGACTGCTCCTGTGGCTCCTCCCACAGGCCCCTGTATAAAGGCGATCTGAGGCCTGACGCTCGGCCTCAGTCTCCAGGATGTAGTATGATGGACACTCACTCCTGGTTCCTTCTTCCAGTCAATAAAAGCCGATATCTCGCCTTACGTCTCAGTGTGAGTTATTGATGGTGCATCACCCACGATGTTGTGACAACCAATATAAGCTACTCCATATTTGCATGCCTTGGAATTCCTTTCATTAAACTAAACTAAATGAGTTAACCCAACCAGTGTTGGGTCACGCACAGTCCGTAGCTCACTGGTAAGCGTAAACATGAGAAAGTCTGCAGATGCTGGAAATCCAAAGCAACACTCACAAAACGTTGGAGGAACTCAGCAGGTCAGGCAGCATGAATGGAAACCTGAAGGGTCCTGGCCCGAAATGTTAACTATCTATTCCCTTCCTTAGACGCTGCCTGGCCTGCTGAGCTCCTCCAGCATTTTTTTGTGTGCAGTTCATTGCTATGTTGTTCTTGACATACTCGCATTTTGATCCATCCTAACCCCAGGCTGGCACTTCCAAAAGGCCTCACCTCAATGACCCAAACGTAAATCGGATCTATGGTACTTCCTGCACATAAACTCTGACCTTAAGTTTCGGTTACAGAGATACACCCAAATACTTAAGGATTACCACTCTACTTCAATAATGCAACGTAAGACCTCACCACAATCTTGTTTTGGCATTCGTACAACTTTTAAAGGAGCAAAATCCTAAAAGAGATATGTGTAATATATGGGCGATGGGGTGGAGATACATCTCTACCGAAGGAGGTGTAAGGCACTCTTTCCCTCTGCTAGCCTGCAGGTCACCCTCGGAAATTGTGCAGAACCTGCTTAGCCCACCCTGATCAGGGACACAGAAAGTCACAGCAGCAGGTAGTGGGTGGTCATGAGGGCAGCCGGTGCAATCACAAGTCCTGGTTACGTGACCACTGACACTAGCCAGACAATCTCTGAAGAGTCTTGATAATGACTGGGTTCACCCATCTTGTAAAGACACTGCCCAGAAGAAGGCAATTGCAAACCACTTCTGCAGAAACTTAACAAAAAGCAATTATGGTCACAGACCTTGATCGCCCATGTCATATGACACGGCACATGATGATGATGATGATGACAGATGATATAAGGTGGGGTATTCACAAAATAAGGGAGAGCCTGATATATGTTGGGTGTTTATAAGGAACCATTAAGAAGAGGACTACATTGACTGGTTTACCAGCTGGTGGTGTCGAGCGACTTACACTGGAAAGACAACTGGGTTAGTTTTGCAGACTAACATGGATAATCTACTGTGGTACTAATTCTCAAGTGAATATCCATTCCTTTTTTGTGTGGAAGTGACATCTTTTATTCTTGCACTCCGTAATTATTTTTGTTTATCTAATGCACCTTAGCAACAGATCTGGTAACAACCCTGCTCTTCACTTTACTTGTGATCGAAAGCAATAAGGAACCCACGGAGGTAAGTACAGAAAATACGGGAACTACTCAGCAGATCCAACAAGGTCTGTGGAAAGATAAACAAAATTAAAACGAGCATTCATCGGATTTGGCCTGAATGATTAATGTTGTTCTTCTTTCCACGGATGCTGCCTGACCTGCTGGGTGTTTCCTGCAGCTGCTGTTCCTGCGTCAAGTCTCCAGTATCAGCCTGGCTTTGCTTTCCAATAACTGAAGGTGATAGAGGTCCTGCCCAGCTCCCAAACCCCTGACCATGTGAGTGGCATGCTGGCATAGAGTAAAGTGGCAGAGACCCACGTTCAATTCCCACCACTATCTGTAAGGTCCTTCGGGCGCCCCAGTCTCCACCTCCCCCCAAACATTCCAAAGACAAATGGGTCAGATCATAAGACATGAGAGCACAATGTGGCCATTTGGCCTACTGGGTCCGCTCCACCATTCCATGCACTGAAGGGTCAGTAGGTTAATTGGTCAGTGCAGACATAGCTCGAGAAGGACCTGTCACCATGCTGTATTTTGAAACATGCGGTTCAGCACTTGGGAAGCCCTCGGGATGCTCTGAGGCTGCAGTTATCTTCTGCCCTTTGGGAATTCGGTTCACAGCCTCCTTTCAATTTGTGAACTATTTATGTTACCATATTCACAGGAACAGAACCCTGCTCTAACCTGTGCACAACCTGCACTGGGGAAAAAAACCCAAATCCTTGATCTAGAGAGAATTCAAACTGTGGTTAAGCCATGAATAATCTGTGCACTCTACAGCAATTGCCTAGACAACTTTTAAAAAAGTAAGCTTTCAAATATGTGTCAGTTTTAATTTTTCTTTCATGAGATGCCATCATCCTTGCCAAGTCCTGCAATTATTCTCCATCCATAACTTGAACAAACTTTTACTAACTTCCACAGATGTGCGGTGGAGAGTATATTAACTGGCTGTATCACAGCCTGGTATTGAAACACCAATGCCTTGAATGGAAAATCCTACAAAAAGTAGTGGATACGGCCCAGTCCATTACAGGTAAAGCCCTCCCCACCATTGAGCACATGTACATGTAACACTTTTGCAGGAAAGTAGCATCCATTACCAGGGAGCCCCACCACCCAGGTCAAGCTCTCTTCTCACTGCTTTCATCAGGAAGAAGGTACAGGAGCATCAGGACTCACACCACCAGGTTCAGGAACTGATATTACCCCTTAATCATCAGGCTCTTGAACCAGAGTGGATAATTACACTCAACTTCACTTGCCCATCACCAAAATGTTCCCACAACCTATGGACTAACTTTTAAGGTCTCTTCATCTCATGTTCTCAATATTTATTGCTTATTTATTATTATTATTTACTTCTTTTTGTATTTGCATAGTTTGTAGTCTGCACTCTGGTAATGCTCTGTTTGGTGTGGTATTATTATTATTATTATTGATTTATTGAGTATGCCTGTAAGAAAATGGATCTCAGGGTTGTATATGGTGACGTATTGTATATGTACTTTGAACTTAACTAACTCATAACCAATGCTCCCTCTAAGGTGTGCACGTGCATGCACACACATCTTTTGTTACTAGTGCACAAAGGAACTTAAACTGCACACAAAAGGTTGTCACTCTTTACCTTGCTGTCATGTTAAGTATATTTCACGAACGTACACAATCACATTTCCCTTTTCAGTTTCTGATGCAGACAGTGTTGACAACATGCAGTTTGCAACGATTTCTCTGCAGATTTTAGAACTGGGTTATATATACTGTTTTTATTGAAGAAATTATTGATTCACTACGTCGAATTCCAAAGGAGCAAAGGGTGTGAAGCAGAAAAGAACTGCCAGTTCACTTAAAATAGAATGGCTTATTATTCTCAGAAAAACTACAGGTTTACTTCCGCTTAAGAATTCAGTGCGCACATGTTGTTGTCACTGGGGGGGGGGGGGGGGGGAGGGAATCGCACAGCACATGATTTTTGCGCACACTGGTCATTACAAGTTAGAGGGAGCATTGCTCATGACGAGATTGGATGAGGGAACAGGTGCAGAAAGAATTCACAAGGATACTAACAATACTGGAGAGCTTGTTGTAAGAAAAAATATGGATATGCTGGAACTTTCTTCCTTGGACTGTAGGGGGCTGAGGGGTGAGCCTACGTAGAAAAGGCATATGAAATCACTAGGGATATAATAAGGTGGATGGCCACAGGCCTTTTCTCCAGGATAGAGGAGTATAAATCTAGAAGGCAGAGGTTTAAGATGAGAGGAGATAGATTTAAGGAGGACCTGAAGGTCAAGTTATTCATACAGATGGTGTTGAAAATATGAAATGAGCTGCCAAAGTAAGCTGTAAACATGAATGCAGTTATAACATTTAAAAGATATTTGATAGAAAAGGCCTAGAGCAAACTTCCCAAACTTCTTTTTGCAGTGCCACCCCCTTGGTTCCCAGACCACATCTCCAGTGCTGCGCTTATCCTTTTGGGCCATTACATAAGAGCCATACAGAATTTTGATTTACAATGTACAGTGAAAGAAAATAGGAAGTGCAAATTCAAAGCAGTGACAAAGAATCTACTTAAAGCTACAAATAAAATATTTATTTATTTAATTACAGTAAAAATTATTTCCATCAACAATTTTAGAGCGTATTTTAGAAGTCCAACTATTCACTATTTCTTTGCCTTTTCACCTTTCAGTGGGATGGATGGGTTCAGTGCAGTGATATCAGCTTCTCAACATCAGGCTGAATGTCACTCAGGAGGAATCTCAAATCCCCATGTTCAGTAGGTTGCAGACTGTTTTGCTGCTTTGAAAGAAATCGAGTGCCAGGCTCCACTAAATAAGATGCTGCAAAGGCAATAAGGAACATCTTGACCTTTTTCCACAGTGCTGGATAGCGTTCAGAGATTGCTTTCTTCAACCGAAAGTCCTAATATGATATTTTGAACCTCAGCTTCAGCCTAAAGTCATTTTCTAGCGAGATCATTTCCTTTTCTATCCTTCCTGTTTTCCTCATTTCAAATCTTCAGGAATGGGTTGATTACCCAATCTAGAATTTGGATCGAGAGAAGGCCCAGAAACTTTGACCTACTGTATCTTTGCGCAATTCACCCAGGAGGGCACAATATGTTTGAAGATCGTCATCTGGAATTCTTCCTTTCTCTTCCAACTCAGAGAGGCTCGTAAATTGGAAAACCTTGCGCCAGCCAATGCAGCACTTAAATAGGGGTAACTTGGACAGAAAGGTGGGACGGCTGATCTGACTTTGACAAGATTCACATCATTTCCTTGCAACTGAAGATTGATTAATTAAACTTTGCGAATAGTTCTGACAAATAAGCAGTGAAATATTTGAGTCTTTAACAAATTTTAACACTGCTTCAAAATACGCATAAAAACGGCTCAGGCAGTTTCCTTCTGAGAGCCATCTGACTCCTGTGTGCAACAGCAAGCGTTCAAACTGTTCACCATTCTCAATACAAAACTCTCAAAGTAGTCAAGAATTGAGAGCATGGGACATCGATTTTACTTACGGCTGTGATAACAGCATTTAATTATTTGTACAGCCCATCATTTGGCAACATTATCTCCCTGCTCTTGAACTCAATCCCACGACTGATGAAGGCCAATACACTGTACGCCTTCTTAACCACAGAGTCAACCTGCGCAGATGCTTTGAGTGTCCTATGGACTCGGACCCCAAGATCCCTCTGATCCTCCACACTGTCAAGAGTCTTACCATTAATCCTATACTCTGCTATCATATTATGACCAACCAAAATGAACCACTTCACACTTATCTGGGCTGAACTCCATCTGCCACTTCTCAGCCCAGTTTTGCCTCCTATCAATGTCCCGCTGCAACCTCTGACAACCCTCCACACTATCCACAACACCCTCAACCTTTGTGTCATCAGCAAACTTACTAACCCATCCCTCCACTTCCTCACCCAGGTCATTTATAAAAATCACAAAGAGAAGGGGTCCTAGAATAGATCCCTGAGGCACACCACTGGTCACCGGCCGCCATGCAGAACATGACCCGTCTACAACCACTCTTTGCCTTCTGTGGGCAAGCCAGTTCTGGATCCACAAAGCAATGTCCCCTTGGATCCCACGCCTCCTTACTTTTTCAATAAGCCTTGCATGGGTTACCTGATCAAGTGCCTTGCTGAAATCAATATACACTACATCTACGGTTCTACCTTCATCAATGCGGTTAGTCACATCCTCAGAAAATTCAATCAGGCTTGTAAGGCACAACCTGCTTTTGACAAAGTCATGCTGACTAGTCCTAATCATATTATGCCTCTCCAAATGTTCATAAATCCTGTCTCTCAGGATCTTCTCCATCAACTTACCAACCACTGAAGTAAGACTCACTGGCCTATAATTTCCTGAGTTATCCCTACTCCCTTTCTTGAATAAGGAGCAACATCCACAACCCTTCAATCCTCCAGAACCTCTCTCATCCTCATTGATGATGCAAAAATCATTGCCAGAGGCTCAGCAATCTCCTTCCTCACTTCCCACAGTAGCCTGGAGTACATACCATCTGGCCCCGGTGACTTATCCAACTTGATGCTTTCCAAAAGCTCCAGCACATCCGCTTTCTTAATATCTACATTCTCAAGCTTTTCAGTCCACTGCAAATCATCCTGACAATTGCCAAGATTTCTTTTTGTAGTGAATACCGAAGCAAAGTATTCATTAAGTACCTCCTCTATTTCCTCCGGTTCCATACACACTTTTCTATTGTCACACTTGATTGGTCCTATTCTCTCACGTCTTATCCTTTTGCTCTTCACATACTTGTAGAATGCCTTGGGGCTTTCCTTAATCCTGTCCACCAAGGCCTTCTCAAGGCCCCTTCTAGCTCTCCTAATTTAATTCTTAAGCTCCTTCTTACTAGCCTTATAATCTTCTAGATTCATATCATTAACTAGTTTTTTGAAACTTTCATAAGCTCTTCTTGACTAGATTTACAACAGCCTTTGTGCACCAAGGATCTTGTACCCTACCATCCTTTCCATGTCTCATTTGCCACATTTCTTCCGTATGTTTCCTTGAGAACATGTGTTTCCAATTTATGCTTCCAAGTTCCTGCCTGTTAGCCTCATAGTTCCCCTTACTCCAATTAAACATTTCCCTAACTTGTCTATTCCTGTCCCTCTCCAATGCTGTGGAAGAGGAGTTAGAATTATGATCACTATCTCCAAAATACTCTCCTACTGAGAGACCTGACACCTGATCAGGTTCATCTCCCAATACCAAATGAAGTACAGCCTCTCTTCTTGTAGGCTTATCTACATATTGTGTCAGGAAACCTTCCTGAACACACCTAACAAACTCCACCCCATCTAAACCCCTCACTCTAGGGAGATGCCAATCAATATTTGGAAAATTAAAATTTCCCACCACAACAACCCTGTTATTATTACTCCTTTCCAGATTCTGTTGGGTGTTAACACAAATGATACATTTTACTGTATATTTCAATGTACGTGTGATAAATAAATGAATCTGAACTCCGTTTAACCTTCGATTCCCTTACCAACCAAGAACCCTTCAACCTCTGCATCAAATATACTCAATGACTTGTCCTCCACAGCCATTTGTAACAATAAATTTCACAGATTCACCACCCTTTGGCTAAAATAATTCCTCTTTTTTTCTATTCTAAAGAGACATCCATCTATTCTAATGTGTGCTCTCTGGTGTTAGACTCCCCCACTATACATCTACTTCCTCTAGGCCTGTCAATATTCAATAGGTTTCAATAAGATCATCCTTCATTCTTCTAATCTCCAGCGAGCACATGTCCAGAGTCATCAAACACTTCTCATATGATGAGTCTTTCATTCCTGGAATCACTTTCATAAACTTCTTTTGAATCCTCTCCAATGTTAGCATATCCTTTCTTAGATAAGGGAACCAAAATTGATCACAAAACTCCAAGTGTGGCCTCACCAGTACCTTATAAAACTTCGGCATTACATCCTTGCTTTTATACTCTAATCCTCTCAAAATGAATGCTAACATCACGCACACAAAATGCTGGTGGAATGCAGCAGGTCAAGCAGCATCCATAGGGAGAAGCGCTGTCGACGTTTCAGCCAAGACCCTTTGTCCTGACCTGCTGCGTTCCACCAGCATTTTGTGTGCGTTGCTTGAATTTCCAGCATCTGCAGATTTCTTCCTGTTTGCTAACATCACATTTGCCTTCCTCACCACTGACTCAACCTGCAAGCTAACCTTTAGGGAATCCTGCGCAAGGGATTCCAAATCCCTTTGCACGTCTGATCTTTGAATTTTTCAAACACAAGGGGCACCTCAGATGTTAGAAATCTAGAGCAATACACACAATGTGCTGGAGGAGCTCAGCAGGTCTGGCAGCATCTATGGATGGGGATAAGCAGTCAACATTTCGAGCCGAGACCCTTCAGCAGGACCCTTCCTTTGATAGAAATGTACCTCCACCCCGCCACCCAGGTAGGGTACTTATCCACTGTAAACTGCCCTGAATAGGTGAGTGGTCAACCCTGAGGCAGTTCTGTAAAAATGGAGACTAAAGTGAGATTCGTCAAAGCTGGTGTTTGATGGTCAGCAGAGATGCCATGATGTGTGACTGTGATTTTACCATTCTGCAGGACAGGAATTTTAACACTGAGGCATTCCCAAACCAAGGAGGGTCACTGAACACAGAGGCAATGAGAAATTTATCTATCTCTTGAATAAACTGAGCAACTGTGACAGAGAAATCGCCACCCTCTATCAGCCATTCCTCAGAATCAGAATTGATTGTGGCTCGGTGCCAAGCTTGAATGACACAGGACAATACCATAACAGACAACGCAGTAGCAACCAACAATCACAAGACAATAGTGCAAACAGCCTTGAGCAAACAACAATTAGCAAAACGGTCACATGTGCAAATGTAAACGCATGAACAGGCTCATTACTGTCTGGTTTGGTGCTAGCAGCCTCTCACAATATACAAGAACCACAGAGAAGGGGATTTCACTCAGGTCCACTGCCCGAATAAAAAAAGGGAGCAGTGGGTCACAGCAGCGGTAAAGAACCTTTTGTAGAGACCAGTCTGGACTGAAAGTTTGAGAGGGAATTTCACTCAGGTCCATGGCTTGAGTAGAAAAAGGCAGCAGTGGGTCACTGCAGTATATAGAGCTTCAACTGGTGATCAATCCACACTTCAACTGGTGATCAATCCACACTTCAACTGGTGATCAATCCACACAAGAGCAAATTAAAGGAAAGCAGCAGCCATAGTCTGAGTGGACAGAATCAGAATGGTAATCTTGAGGATTTAGCTTTTTGAGGCTTCAGTGGAGAGAGGCTTCAGTCAGAGAAAGCAAAGAAAAGAAAAGGTTAAGTTTTTTATTCCTTCCCTTCTTTATATCTGCTTAGCTAGGACAGTAAAGATGCCAGGCAGGATAGTAGAATGCTCCTCTTGCGGGATGTGGGAAGACAGAGACCTCCAGTGCCCCCGAGCAGTGCAACTACAAGAAGTGCATCGGCTGCAGCTTCTAACAAACTGCGTTAAGGAGTTGGAGCTGAAACTGGATGAATTCCAGATCACTCGGGAGGCTGACGGGGTGATAGATAGGATATATAGAGAGACGGTTACACCCAAGATGCAGGACACACAAAACTGGGTGAGTTAATAAGGGGAAAGGGGTTAAGGAGCCAGTGCAGAGTACCTCTGTGGACACCCCCCTCAACAACAGGTCTATCACTTTGGATACTCTTGGAGGGGGAGGGGTTTGATCTAACAGAGGGAAGTCACAGTGGTCGGATCTCTGTCACCGAGTCTAGCTCTGTGACTCGGAAGGGAAGGTGGGAGAAGAAGCATACTGTGCTGATAGAGGACTTGTAGTTAGGGGAACAGACAGGAGGTTCTGTGGGTGAGAATTAGATTCCCAGATGGTATGTTGCCGCCCGGGTGCCAGGAGTCAAGTCCTCCGCATTCTTAAGTGGGAGGGTGAACAGCCAGATGTTGTGATCCATATAGGTACCAATAACGTGGGTAGGAAGAGGTGACGAGGTTATACATATGGGGAGTTCAGGTAGTTAGGTTCTAAGTTACAGGGCAGGACCTGCAGGCTTGTGATTTCAGGATTGCTACCCGTGCCATGTGCCAGGAAGATTATACAGTTTAACAATGACGTGGCTAAGGAGTTGGTGTTGGAGGGAGGGCATAAGATTTTTGGATCATTGGGCTCTCTTCCAGGGAAGATGGCAGGCTGACTAATATCCTAGCAGGAAGGTCTGTTAATGCTGCATGGTGTTTAAACTAGAGTTGCAGGGGGATGGGAACCAGAGTGCCAGAACAAATAGTGGAGATGTTGGTAAGACCTCAGAAAAAGTCAGGAATCTACAGGTTGAGCATGGTGCAATGTGTCCTGAGCTGTGTACATTTCAATGCAAGAAGTATCATGGGAAAGGTGGATGAGCTGAGCACATGGATCAACACCTGGAATTATGACGTCTTAACCTTAGTGAGACTTGGATGCAGGAGGGGCAAGACTGGCGGCTCATTATTCTAGTGTTCCATTGTTTTGGATGTGACAGAGCAGGAGGGATTAAAGGAGGAGGGGTGGATTTACCTGTCAGGGAAAATAACATGGCAGGACAGATTGGAGAACTCAACTAGTGAGGCATTATAGGTGGAACTGAGAAAGGTATGACTACGTTAATGGGGTTATATTGCAGACCAGCCAGCAGGATTTAGAGCAACTAATTTGTAAAGAGATCACACACTCTTATGTATTGACTGGGTATCCAATGCTGTAAAAGAACTAGATGGGACAGAGTTTGCCAAATGTGTTCAGGAAAGTTTTCTTATTAATATTTAAGTTCCAACAAGATAGAAGTACTGGATCTGCTATTAGGGAATGAGACAGGGCAGGTGACAGAAATTTGTGTGGGGGAACACTTCGCATCCAGTGACCACAATGTCATTAGTTTCAAGTAAATATGCAAAACGATAGGTCTGGTCCACTGGTTGAGATTCTAAATTGGACAACGGCCACTTTTGATGGTATCAGAAATAATCTGGCAAGCCTGGATTGGACCAGGCTGATTTCTGGCAAAGCTGTACTTAGAAGTAGGAAGCCTTTAAAAACGAAAATTTGAGAGTGCAAAGCTTGAATATGCCTGTCTGAATAAAAGGTAAAGCTAACAAGTGTAGGAAACCTCGGTTTTCAAAAGATATTGAGGCTATGGTTAAGAGAAAAAAAGGTGCATAGCAGGTTTAGGCAGGTAGGAAAAAATGAGATACTTATGGAGTATAAGAAATGCAAGAGAACACTTAAGAAAGAAATCAGGAGGGTTAAAAGAAGGCATGAAGTTGCTCTAGCAGACAAGGTGAAGGAGAATCCTAAGGGATTCTACCGGTATGTTAAGAGCAAAAGGATTGCTAGGGACAAAATTTCTCCTCTGGATGACCAGGATAGTATTCCACATATGGAGCCAAAAGATGGGGGAGATCTTAAATGAATTCTTTGCAGCTGTAGTTACTCAGGAGACGGATACAGAGTCTCTAGAAGTGAGGCAAAGCAGCATCAACTTCACGGACCTGGTACAGATTAAAGAGGAGGAAGTGTTTGCTACCCTGAGGCAAATTAGGGTGGTTAAATCTCTAGGAACTGGCAATGTGTTCCTTTGGACCCTATGGCAGGCAAGTACAGAAATTGACACAGATTTAGTAAGGCATTTGACTGGGTCAAGAAGGTTCAGTCACTCAGCATTCAGGATGAAGTAGGAAATTGGATTAGACTTTGTGGGAGAAGCCAGAGAGTGGTAGTAGAGGGTTGCCTCTCTGACTGGAGGCTTGTGACTAGTGGTGTGTTGCAGGGTTTGATGTTGGTCCTTTGTTGTTTATCATCTATATCAATGATCTCGATGATAATATGATTAACTGGATCAACGAGTTTGCAAATGACACCGAGATTGGGCGTGTATTGGACAGTAAGGAAGGCTATCATGACTTGCAGAGGGATCTGCATCAACTGGAAAAATTGGCTGAAAAATAGCAGATGGAATTTAATGCAGACAAGTGTGAGGTTTTGCACTTCAGTAAGACCAACCCGGGTCAGTCTTACACAGTGAATGGTAGGGCACTGAGGAGTGTGGAGGAACAAAGGGATCTGGGAATACAGATCCATAATTCATTGAAAGTGGCATCACAGGTAGATAGGGTTGTAAAGAAAGCTTTTGGCACTTTGGCTTCCATCAATCAATGTATTGAGTACAGGAGGTGGGATGTTATATTGAAGTTGTATAAGATGTTGGTGAGGCCTAATTTGGAGTTTTCTGTGCAGCTTTGGTCACCTACCTACAGGAAAGATGTAAGCAAGTTTAAAAGAGTGCAGAGAAAACTTACAAGGATGTTGCCGGGTCTGGGGGACCTGAGTTATAAGGAAAGATTAAATAGGTTAGGACTGTATTCCTTAGAATGTTGAAGACTGAGAGGAGATTTGTTAGAATTGTACAAAATTATGGGGGAATAGATAGGGTAAATGTAAGCAGGCTTTTTCCACTGAGTTTGGGTGGGACTACAACTAGAGGTCATGGGTTAAGAGTGGAAGGTGAAAGGTTAAGGGGGAACATGAGAGGAAACTTTGAGATTGTGGAATGAGCTGCCAGAACAAGTGGCCCATGAGAGCTCGATTTTAATGTTTAAGAGAAGTTTGGATATGGAGGGCTATTGTCCTGGAGCAGGTCATTAGGAGTAGGCAGTTTCAATGGTTTCAGCCTGGACTAGATGGGCTGAAGGGCCTGTTTCTGCACTGTATGACTCTACAGCAAGAGATCCCTCTGCTAGCCACAATAGCCTACCTTGCTGTCCACTACACCCCCAATCATATCAGCAGGAAAGTCCATTGGCTGCAGTCTCCCATCATGGCAGGACTTGTACGTGTCCAGTTCAAAGAAGAGGTCTGGACACTATCCACAGTGTAAACTGCCTCTTCCAAAAGCTCCCTCTGAAAAGCGTTAACAGGCTATGAAAAACAAAAATCTTACCGCCATGTTAAAAGCTCGTTCCCCAGGCAGTCAATCCAATCAACCATTCTCGTTCAGACCCCAACCACCCCTCTCTGTCTATACCCCTGTCACTTCACCACACTGTCAGTACTCTAAACCATTTTTATGATGCTGTTTACATTGTAAATACATGCAGGTATTCATATATTTATACACATTTTATTCATAAATGTACTTTAAATGTACTTTAACCTCTAACTTTATCTAATTATTTATTAGAAAATAAGATTATTTGACATAGGAACATAATTAGGCCATTTGACCCTTTGAAACTGCTCTGCCATTCAATTATGGCTGATTTATTATCCTTCTCAACCCCATTTCCCTGCCTTCTTCCCATAACCTCACAAGAACCTATCAACCTCCATTTTAAATATACTTAATGACTTGGCCTCCAGAGCTGTCTATGGCATGGAGTTCCACAGTTTCATCACTCTCGGGCTAACGAAGCTCTTTATAATTGTTGAATGTTGTTCTTTGTTGTATGTCACACCCTGACCAACACCATCACAGCAAATTCCCTCTATATGTCAATAACATTGATGAATAAAGTTGATCATTGATTTCCAGATCTATAAGGGTCACTGAGCACAGGGGTAACGAATAGGGTCTAATAAGACATAATCCATAAACAGCAGAGATCTTTCAACACATCCACATGTAGACATCATCATATTTTAAAAAAATCACCTCTTCACCCTGACGAATATCTTGAACAGCACGAAGCTGGAGCAATTTCCCTTCGAAGACCATCACGCAGTTTGGGTCACAGCTGTGGTTCAGCAGAGACAGGCTGTAGAGAGGAAATAACATGGTTCACTTCAATTTGTTAGCTTCCTTCAGAATTCAAAGTCTTCAGAAGTCTTGTGAATTATTTTTAAACAGGGATAGGTGCTTGTCATTTACATAAACAATTTGGATGAGAATGTACAAAGTATAGTAAGTCTGGAGAGGGTGTGAAGATAGGCGGCATTGTAGACAGTGAAGACGATAAACAACACTTACAAGGAGAATCTGGAACAGCTGGGTAAGTGGGCAGAGGAATGGAAAATCGACTTCAATCCAGATAAGGGTGGACCATCACAAGCCTAGCTGAGAAAGGTCGAGAGTTGGACGAGGGGCTATCAACCCCATCCCACAAAAACCCAGAGGTACAGAAACACTAACAGAAGCTCTAAAGACCTCATCCCCGGGAGAGGAAAGATCTTCAAAGATTTGCTACACCTGGGGACAACTTGAAAGACTGGCCTGGGATAGAGGAGTTTGGCAAGCTGCTGTCAGTGGCCTACTATGTTCCGGTAGTGGGGGTGAGTTTAAGTAATTAAGTCCAGAGAAGTGAAAGGCATTGTGTTTTGGAAAGCAGGACTTTTGTAATGAATACACAGTGGTCATTTTACTAGATACCCCCTGTACTTAATAAAATGGCCACTGAGTGCATGCTCTGGTCTTCTGCTGCTGTAGTCCAAGGTTTGTCGTGTTGTGCATTCAGTGATGCTCTTCTGCACACCGCTGTTGTAATATGTGTTTTACACTTAATCATAGGAGCAGAATTGGTTCATTTGGCCCATCAACTCTGCTCTGCTATTCCTTCATGGCTGATCCATCATCCCTCTCAACCCTATTTTCCTGCCTTCTCCTCGAGAATTTGAGTTACTGTTGCCTTGCTTCCAGCTTGAACCAGTCTAGCCATTCTCCCTTGACCTCTCTCATTAACAAGGCATGGTCGCCCACAGAACTGGCATTCTCTAGATGTTTTTTGCTTATCGCACCTTTTTCTGTAACTTCTAGAGACATGAAAATCCCAGGAAATCAGCAGTTTCTGAGATACTCGAACCGTCTTGTCTGGCACCAACAATCACTCCTCTGTCAAGGTTATTTGGATCACATTTCTTCCCCATTCTGAAGTTTGGACTTGCAAATTTCTACAGATGTACTATGGAGAGCATTCTAACTGGCTGCATCACCATCTGGTATGGAGGGGCCACTGCACAGGATTGGAAATAACTGCAGAAAATTGCAAACCCAGCCAGCTCCATCATGGGCACTAGCCTCTACTTTAAGAAGGTGGCATCTTCTTATTCCTACCTTCAAGGAGGAGGTCCAAAAGCCACATTCTCAATGTTTTAAAAACAGCTTCTTCCCCACCGCATCAGATTTCTGATTGGACAATGAACCCACGTATACTACCTCATTAATTTTTTTTTCTCTTTACTCTCTTCTTGTACTACTTATTTAATGTAACATGTTGCCACAAAACAACATATTTCATGGCATATGCCAGTAATATTAAGTCTGATTATGTAAAACATTAGACCATAAGAACTGAAGACATCAGTGCAGAATTAGACCAATCAGGGCATTGAGTCTGCTGCGGCATCTAATAATGGCTGATTTATTTTCCCTCTCAACCCCATTCCCCTGCCTTGTCCCTGTAACCTTTGATGCCCTTAGTAAGTAAAAAACTATCAACCTCCACTCTAAATATAACTTGGCCTCCACAATCATTCGTGGTAATGAATTCCACAGACTCACCACCCTCTAGCTAAGTAAATTCCTCCTTATTTCTGTTCCGAAGGGATGTCCAACTACTCTGAGGCTGTGCCCTCTGGTTCTAGAATGCCTCATTTTAGGAAACATCTTCTCCACATCCACTGTAAGTCTTTCAATATTCGATAGGTTACAATAAGATCCCCCCCATCATTTTTCTAAACTCTAGCGAGGAAAGGCCCAGAGTCATCAAAAGCTCCTGATATGTTAACCCTTTCAATCCCTGGATCATTCTTGTGAACATCCTCTGGACTCTCTCCAACGCCAGAATAGACTTCTGTAGATAATAGGCCCAAAAGGAGGCACCGGTTATTTCATATATATTTATGTTTGGGACCTGACAGGAAAGACATAATTAAGCACCTGGACAACACAAACACCTATGACAGGATGCTGTTCAACAACTGTAGTTCAGCATTTAACACCGTCATTTCCGTAATCCTGATTGAGAAGTTTAGAGCCCGGGCCTCTGTACCTCTCTCTGTAATTGGATCCTCGACTTCCTAACCAGATGATCACAATCAGTGCAGATTGGTATCCTCCTCGCTGATGATCAACATTGGCGCACCTCAGGGGTGTGTGCTTAGCCCACTGCTCTACTCTCTATATACACATGACTGTGTGGCTAGGCATAGCTCAAATAACATCTACAGATTTGCTGATGATACAACCATTGTTGGTAGAATCTCAGGTGGTGACGAGAGGGTGTACAGGAGAGAGATATGCCAACTAGTGGAATGGTGCCGTAGCAACAACCTGGCACTCAATGTCAGTAAGACGAAAGAGCTGATTGTGGACTTCAGGAAGGGCAAGACGAAGGAACACATACCAATCCTCATAGAGGGATCAGAAGTGGAGAGAGTGAGCAGCTTCAAGTCCCTGGGTGTCAAGATCTCTGAGGATCTAACCTGGTCTCAACATATCGATGTAGTTATAAAGAAGGCAAGACAGTGGCTATACTTTATCAGGAGTTCGAAGAGATTTGGTATGTCAACAAATGCACTCAAAAACATCTGTAGTTGTACTATGGAAAGCATTCTGACAGGCTGCATCACTGTCTGGTATGGAGGGGCTACTGCACAGGACCGAAAGAAGCTGCAGAAGGTTGTAAATCTAGTCAGCTCCATCTTGGGCACTAGCCTACAAAGTACCCAGGACATCTTTAGGGAGCGGTGTCCATTATTAAGGACCTCCAGCACCCAGGGCATGCCCTTTTCTCACTGTTACTATCAGGAAGGAGGTACAGAAGCCTGAAGGCACACACTCAGCAACTCAGGAAAGAGCTTCTTCCCCTCTGCCATCCAGTTCCTAAATGGATATTGAATCTTTGGACACTACCTCACTTTTTTTTTAATATGCAGTATTTCTGTTTTTGTATGTTTTTTTAATCTATTCAATATACATAATTGATTTACTTGTTTATTTATTATTACTAATATTTTTATTTAACATTTATTTTTCTCTCTGCTAGGTTATGTATTGCATTGAACTGCTGCTGCTAAGTTAACAAATTTCATGTCACATGCCGGAGATAATAAACCTGATTCTGATTCTGAAGCTCGAACAAGTGCAAGGAAGATTTGTGAAAGTGTTGTCTGTTTCTAAGTTTTATGACCTTATGATTCTTATGCTCTTTTGCTAGATTTTTGTTGGTGAATGCAGATTGGTGAGGGATTTGCCAAGCCATGAGTTTTCAGATTATGGCCATCTACACTTATACAGTTCCTGAGATCTCAGGGCAACCCTCAGAGTGGGAGTACGTCACCAAACCGCCAACCTTTTGATCCTCTCTTCCATTCATCAAGATCATAGCTGATTTACTACCATAAAAGACGTTAGACCATAATCAGAGCAGAATTACATTATTAACCACTAAGGGTGTTATGGGTTATGGAGAGAAGGCAGGAGAATGAGGTTGAGAAGGATAATAATTCTATCATGTTGAAATGGCAGAGCAGCCTCAATGGACCAAATGGCCTAATTCTGCTCCTACATTTTATGGTCTTTTGGCACTATTTTACATCATCATCCCCATACTCAATCTTCATCACTTCAATGCTGTACTTCACCTCCAACAAGCCCCACCACTGGAGAGGAACTAATCTGCGGGTCAAGATGAAACTGTTAAACCACTGTCACCCTCTCTCCAGAATGAGGACCACCTCAACCTCAAGTCCACAGGAGCATCTGTGCATGTGCACACTTGGAGGCCAAATTCCAATCCTTCACTGAAGTGTAGGAAAGATCAGCCCTTACACTCTGACATCTGAAACCAAAGGATCTCTGCCAATCTGCCCCGTCCGTAACACTGCCTTTGACCATGAACATCCACATTGAGGTCTGGGAAATCAGGGACCATTTTCCGTATTTTAGGAGATACTTCTCGACAAAAATTGGGGCATTGGTGGCAAAATTGGCCACTATTTCCAGCACAGGTTTAACCAGACTGAGGATAGGTGTGGGACACAGGAGAAGAATAAGATCAGCTGCATTTGTCACATGTACATTAAAACATAGAGTGAAATGTGTTGTTCATATTGACGATGTACCAACGTAACATGCCTACAACTTACTAACCCTAACCTGTACATCTTTGTGATGGGGAAGGAAACTGAAGAACCCAAAGGAAACCCACAGGTAAGGGGAGAACACACAGACTCCTTACAGACAATGAACCCTGGTCTTACACCTTGCACTGCAAAGAGCTGCACTAACCACTACACTATTGTGCCTCCCTTCTACACCACAGTGATCAATAAAAACTGAGGTATGCAGAAATGTCTTCTCTCCGAGGGTGGTAAACTTGTGGAATTCTGTGTCCCTGACTGTGGTGGAAACTGGATCATTAGATATTTTTATAGTGGACATCGATAAATTTTTGAAAGAGGGAATCACTATAAATTAGGTGAAATATTGAAGGGGAACATGAGGGGGAACTTGCTCACTCAGAAGGTGGTGAGATTACAGAACGAGCTGCCAGCAGAAGTGGCGGCTATGGGTTCTGTTTCTGCATTTAAAATAAATTTGGATAGATAAAATGAATGAGAGGGTTTTGAAGGGTTCTGATTCAGGTGCAGGCCGATGGGATTTGGCGGAATAATAGTTTGGCACAGACAAGATAGACTGAATGTACTCCATGACTGAATCTGATGAAGGTATTAAGGGTTGTGGGTAAGTGGCACAGAAGAGAAGTTGAAGCCAGCGTAGAGCAGCCACAATCATACTGAATGTCAGGGCAGGCTTGAGGACCTCTGCTCCTGTTCCCTCATGTTCAAGTTCTGGTGCCTCACACTCATCAGCAAGGCTGTGGTCCACAAAGCAGCAGTGATCTTCGTCTTACTGAATGCTTCAAAGACACAGACAACCCAAGGTGGACATCTCAACTCAAAGGAGAAGTATCACCAATGCTGTCTCTAAATCCACGGGTGGAATATCAAATGCTGGCGAAGCATGGTTAGGGTTATTGAATTGTGGACGTGCTCTGGTGGTGGCAGAAGTGTGGTGACGTTTACGGGGAGTGCAGCGCAAAACTCGTTGATTTGATTTGACACAAAATGGTGCATTTTACTGTCTGTTTCTATGGATGCATGACAAATAAAGCTAATCATCTTCTTCTCAACCAGGCCGACATCTCCAGCATTTTGGGTCTGATCTCACTCAACCAGCTCCAGCTGGCTAGCCACACTCTCCACAAGCCTGTCGAGTCCTGAAAGCAGCATTCTAACGAACTTCCACGACAGACAGAGGGCAAAGAAAATGCTTCAAGGATGTTCTCAAGCCCCCTTTGGAAAAATGTAATAGCCCCATTGATACATTGAAATCCCAAGCCCAAGTCCACACAATGTGGAGAAGGACCATATAGTATGGGGTCGAGTCGCTTGAATCTCTAGCACAGGAACAGAGGTGGACACATGTAAACAGTGGAATAAGCACACAAGATCTGAAGAAATAGTTGCTGGAATCTGGAGTAATACACCAGATGTTGGAAAACTTAGTAGGTTAGGCAGCATCGGTAGAGGGAAATGGACAGCTGCTATTTCAGATCTAGACCCTTCACCTAGACTGGGTCTTGACCCAAAATGTTGACTGTCCACATCTCTCCAAAGATGCTGCCTGACCTGCTCAGTTCCTCCAGCATCTCGCCCCTCGTTTCTGAAACAACCTACCAAATCACTCCGTGAATCCTGCAACAATCTCTTCAGCAACCCACATTGTCATTAAATCATCCTTAACCTCCAGGAACCTGCTTCAGATGAGGTTTCGTACTTAAAAGGTCACACTATAGGGAGGGAAAGCCTTGGTGTTTAAGGTTCAAGCTGTGCTTGCATGTACTAATAATGGGCACCCGATTGTTGAGCCTTGCTCTATTTCAATAACCTTCTCACTTTTCAGCAACACATTCATATGCAAGTCACTTCAAAATATAGGGCACATCCCTCGTGAGTGTAGGTTACAAACGGCATTTTATATTCTGTCAATTAAAATTGAAAGCAGCCATTAATTATCTCAACCCTAAACAGTGAAATCCATGTAATCCATTTAACTGAAGCTTAGCGCTGCTGAATTCATTAGGAGTGCCGTGTAAATACAAATTCCCTCTCCTTCTTTACATAATAGCTCCGATAACAAAGGACTTCAGTGAGCAATGATGTGCCTCAAGGAGGAGAGAGAGATTTTCCAACTCAAGTAATGACAGTAGCAATTTAACAATAAAGCTGCATGCTTGCCAAATTAAATTGCACGTGTTTGTACCAGGACCTTTCCTGATGCAGCAAACTTCATACTGGTTGAGACTGATAAGCTTAATGTGAACAATGTGCATTTTGCAGATCAAGGCTGCCTCGCATTGTTATTCTACCAAGTGCCCTGCAGTCCCACTGTACAATATCACCTTGACAACACACCACTGGACCTTTCTACTGAAGTTAGTGAAATTTTTTTTAAAATTTTAATTAATTGAGATACAGTTGGGAATAGGCCTTTATGGTCCTTCGAGCCACACACCCAGCAATCGTCATATTTAATCCTAGCCTAACCTCAGGTCAATTTACAATGACCAATTATACTACCAACCAGTCTTTGGACTGTGGGGGGAAAACTTTCTTACAGAGGATGCCAGAATTGAACTCCAAACTCCGATGCCCTGAGCTGTAACAGCATCACGCTAACCGCTACTCTACTGTGGATGCACATACGCTGACTCGTTTTAACTGCTCTTTGTTTAGTGGATTTGTTCCAGTTTATTTTGTGAAAGAAAGGTTTATATTTAAATCATATCTTATACATCCCCGAGATGTTCCCTGACAATACAGCACGGAACAGGTCCTTCCGGAGCAATGAACCGCACCACCCAAAAACCAACCTATTTGCTGTTGTTCCTTTCCATGCCATGTGGCATGTCAGGCGACAACCTTGCCGACACTTTAGCATTTTTCTTCTCTGTTTTTTACGAGGCTGAGTTGCTAGCTCATGGCTCAACCCTGCGCTGATGGAAAGCAAGCAAGGACCCGGCCGGATTCACACCCAGGACCATTTGCCTGGAAATTCAGTGTGGACGTCACTACGCCACTGGCCGGCCGACTTCTGAGGCGTTGATGGCGAAGACTGAGCGATGTCACGGAATGTGAACGGTAGCTGTTCGAATCTCTGTCGCTGGACAAGATCAGTGCTTTGCGGAATTACTGCTTATCTTTTGTCACCACATGCCCGAATGTAAATTGGTGGCTCAGGTAGACAGAGTGGTGAAGAAGGCGTTTGGCACGTCCACCTTTATCGGACAGGACAATGATCACACAGGAGTTGTATCTGTATTTGTCAATGCTGAGACCCCTGCTCGACTATTGTGTGCAGTTCTAGTCACTCAGCATCTCATTAAGCTGGAACGGGAACCGCAAAGATTTATTTGGATGCCACTGAGACTGGAAAACTTGAGTTATAAGGAGAGGTTTTTCCCTGGAGTGAAGGAGGATGAGGGACTTTATAGAAGTTTATAACATCATTATGAGATAAACAAGGTGGATAATTAGAATCCTTTTCCCAGGGTATGGTAGTCTAAAAGTAGACGGCAAAGATTTAGAGTGCATTGGTAGCTTGGACCAATTACAGCTAATTGGAGCTATTACAGTCAGAGTTCAGAGTTCAATTTTGATGCCATCTGTAAGAAATCTATACGTCCCTCCTATGAGTGTGTGGGTTTCCTCCAGGTGCTACGGTGTCCTCCCACATCCCAGAAGTGTACCGGTTAGTAGGTTAATTGGTCATTGCAAACTGCCCTGTGATTAGGCTCGGGTTAAATAGGTGGGTTGCTGGGCGGTGTGGTGCAGCTCCATGTTGTATCTCTAAATAAATAAACGAAAATTGAAAATGAGGAGGAAATATTTAAAATGATCTGAAGGGCAAGTTTTTCTCATGGAGAGCGTTAGATGTATGGAACAAGTTTCATAAAGGCAGGGTAATGACAACGTTTAAAGGGCATTTGTACAGGTATATTGTTAGAATAGCTTTAATGCAGGGGTTCCAACAATAGACAGTAGGTGCAGGAGTAGGCCCTTTGGCCCTTCGAGCCAGCACCGCCATTCACTGTGATCATGGCTGATCATCCACAATCAGTACCCTGTTCCTGCCTTCTCCCCATATCCCTTGACTCTGCTATCTTT
This sequence comes from Hypanus sabinus, assembly GCF_030144855.1. Lineage (NCBI taxonomy): Eukaryota > Metazoa > Chordata > Chondrichthyes > Myliobatiformes > Dasyatidae > Hypanus > Hypanus sabinus. The sequence goes on from NC_082717.1 coordinate 14,161,902, forward strand.
AAGAGCTCTATCTAACTCTTTCTTGAAAGCATCCAGAGAATTGACCTCCACTGCCTTCTGAGGTCCATAGGATCCATGGACCCCTTGGTCAATGGTAAGGATTCATGGCATAAAAAAGATTGGGAACCCTGACTTAGTGGGAAATGAGTCAAATGCAGGCAAAAGGAGCTGCTTCAAACATCTTGATCAGTATGAATGAGTTGGGCCAATTGGCCTGTTCTTGTTCTGTATAACTCTACGAGCCCAGATCTTACTGCATAAAGGCATGGTCTGTTTCCTTTGCCGAGCAGTTTCAAACAGAATTGAACAGGGTGCAACCATCAACGAACTTCCCTATTTCTAATTATATGATGGAAGGAAGGTCACTGATGAAAAGACTGGACCAAAGAAGTTGCCTGGAGGGTGTTCGGGTTCTATATAACCTTTGACAACCACAGTCATCACCCTTTATGTGAGGAATGATCTCACCACTGGACCTGGCAAAAACCAAAAGGGGTGTCATCAGTAAGGCGGGCAAGTGTCACTTGATAGCACCATGGACAATGGTCTCACTTGCAGACCGAGAGGAGAAGTGAAAGAGGGCAGCAAGGTAGCATAATGCTTCACAGCGCAAGTGGTAAGATCGGGGTTCGATTCCCACCGCTGTCTGTAAGGAGTTTGTACGTTCTCCCCATGACCACATGGGTTTCCTCCCTCAATCCAAAAATCTCTGAGTTGAGGTTAGTGAGGGTGCTGTCCGGATTAGAGAACACGAGGAAAGGTTGAGTGAGCCTGGACTTTTCACTTAGGAATGAAGGAGGAAAAAGGTGACTTGATAAAGGTATATAAGATTATGAGAGGAATAGATGGAGAGGACAGCCAGCACCTAGGGCAGAAATGGCCAATAGCAGAGGACATCTATTTATGGTAGGTGGAGGAAAGTTTGGGGGAGATGTCAGAGGTAAATACTTTACACACAGTCTGGGAAGTGCATGCCGGGGGTGGTGGAAGGGGTAGAAATTCTTAGATGAGCACATGGATGTAGGTAAAGTGGAAGGTTATGGGCTGTGTGAGATGGAAGAGTTAGATTGATTGTGGAGTAGGTTAAAAGGTCAGCACAATATTGAGATGTACTGAGTTCATCTCAGAAGCGTTACATTATATGGACTGTGAATGCTTCCAACACCAAGAGATTGCTGGAGTGGAAATATCAGAGGCAGATGTGGAAACTGCAACAGCAATAAATAGCATTTCAAAACCACCTTTAAATCATAAAACACAGAAAACTTAAGTTGTGGTTTCTTTCTAAGCCAAAGACCAGCATCTGTGCTGCCAGAGCACGTGCAGCAAATGTTGCCCAGTCCCCTCAGTGTACCTGGGATAGAGGCCAACACCAGCTTCTTGCATCTCGCCGTCACTGACAGTGAAACAGTTGCACGTCACCTGTGTAAACAAGAAGGGAAATCCCGAGTTACACCAAACCTCCCTGTGAGAGGAATGAGACTCCTGCTGGAACAGCCAGTCGCCTGTACGAAGCATCGGCAAAGCTCTAGCTTTGTGGAGATCCCTCAGCAATGTTTCTCAGCCCTCTCACACACACACACGCACACACAACATACACACGCACATACACACGCACGCACACGCACACACACACACACACACACACACACACGTTGTGAGGTTGTGCACTTGATGGCTGCTTTTACTGTGCATGGAGCAGAATAATTTTCAAGGGAAACACAAACTGTGTGGCAAGGAAAGGCTGTGGGTTGTGATATACCTGTGAGGTGCGGCTTTGATTAAAAACTATTCTGAGAGATGGGAGAAGTAATTGCTTTATTATGTTACAGATACCAATTTACAGTGAAAAGCTTTGAATTTACAGTGAAATACCAATTTACAATGAAATAGTCCAGCCAGACTGTTCCAAACATCAAGATAATACAAAAGGGAAACTTGAACTCAGAATTGGTGGGATTTGAACTCACATTTTCAGGGTTTTGGTCCAGCCTGCTAGGGTCCCAGGGTATGCCCCAAGTGGACAGCCTGTGTGACACCATACAGGAAGGTGGGCTGCTGGGGGAGGCTGTGGTTAGCCAGGGGAACCGCTGGGCGGTGTACGGAGGAAGATGAGTATAGGGTGATGAGTGCACTGTGGTAGGGAAGAGGCTGAGCATGGAGGAGGTCATAGACTGACTTCCTTAAGATTAGCCTGAGTTTGGACGAGGCCCGTTGGCCGGAGCTCTAAGTTCGCTCTTCTCCGTGAGTCACTGCAGAAGTTGCTTCTGCATTTTTCTGGAAGCTTCTTAGTTTTTCTGTAGCATGTGTCACTCCACACAAAGCTGGCTATTGCATTGGTTAATTGTTAGCAATATCTTGTTATCTTTCTAGTCCGAACTAGTTCTTGTATAAGACTACAGCAATTTCTCTCTTTGTTCTTATTACACTCAATAAACAGCCGTCAGCAACAAGTTTTATGCCTCTTTCTTGACTTCTGTTGAACATCTGGAAAGCAAAATCACCAGATCCAACACCTACAGTACTCTGTGAACTTGCCCAAATGCCCCTGAATGTTGTAATTTACTGTACGTATTTATTTAGAGATACAGTGTGGAACAGACCCTTCCAGCCCACCCAGCAACCCACCAATTTAACATTAGCCTAGTCACAGGACAACGTACAGTAACACACACGGAAGGACCTGCCGACCGAAACGTCAGCTGGACTCTTTTCCATAGATGCTGCCTGGCCTGATGAGTTCCTCCGGTAGTTTTGTGTGTGTCGCTTTGGATTTCCAGCATCCACAGATTTTCTCTTGTTTACAATTTGCAGTGACCAATTAATCTACTAACCGGTGCGAGGGGAAACCGGAGCAGCCACAGGAACAGTTCCTGGGGACACCAGGCAAACTCCTTACGGACAGTGCCGGAATTGAACTCTTAACTCCAACACCCCGAGCTGCGACATCATCGCACTAACTGCTACACTACCGTCTTTGCTGTGTAGACTTTGCAAATAGTTTGCTCGCAGACAAAGACAAAATATTCTAATGACAAATATGGACACATTCATCAGGGAGTTCAACCACCCTAAGCAATGCTAACACCGATGATTCAATTAACACTGGGCCTTGAATCCATACACCCAGTAGCCACTTTAATAGGTGTACCTGCTTATTATTGCAAATATCTAATCAGCCGATCCACTGCGTAATAGCATGCGGATGTGGCCATGAGGTTCAGTTGTTGTTCAGACCAAATATCAGAATGGGGAGAAAGATGTGATCTAAGTGACCTAGACCATGGAATGATTGTTGGTGCCAGATGGGGTGGTTTGAGTATCTCAGAAACTGCTGACTTCCTGGGGCTTTCACACACAACAGCCTCTAGAGTTTACAGAGCATGGTGTGAAAAACAGAAATTATCCAGTTCTGGGGGGTAAAAAATGCCTTGTTAGTGAGAGAGGCCAGAGGAGAATGGCCAGACTGGTTCAAGCTGACAGGAAGGCAACAGCAACTCAAATAACCAGGCATTACAATGGTGGATGAATGCTCAACACATCAAACCTTGAAGTGGATGGGTTACAGCACCAGAAGCTCACGGATATATGCTCAGTGGCCACTTTATTAGGTACAGGACGTAACTAATAAATTGGGGACTGAGTGTAGAGCAAAGAATCTGACTGAGCTTATGTTCCTTTGTTAGAAGGACTGTCCAGTTACTTATCCAACCTGCCTTGTCACCATAAAGTCACCAGTGTCTATAATGTGAGGATTGAATCTAGAATCGAGTGTCGCAGCCTTAAAATAAAGGTGCCCTTTAAAACTGAGATAAGACTGTAAAACAAGCCATTCTGTCCATTGAGCCTACTCCACCTTCCATTATGACATTTATTACTCCTCTCAACCCATTCTGCTGCCTTCTCCCTGTAACCTTTGATGTCCTTACTAACCAAGAACCTGTCAACTTCCGCTTTAAATATACCCAATGACTTGGCCTCCATAGCCATCTGTGGCAATGAATTCCATGCACTCACCACCCTCTGGCTAAAGACTTTCCATCTCACCTCTGTTCTAAATGCACACCCCTCTATTGTGCGGGTGGGCCCTGTGGTACAAGACTCATTCAGTATAGAAAACATCCTCTCCTCTGTTTAGGACCTTCAATATTAAATAGGTTTCAATGAGCTACCCCTCATTCTTCTAAACTCCAGCGAGTACAGGACCAGAGCGATCAAACACTCCTCGTACCTTAACCCTTTCATTCCCAGAATCACTCTCATGAACCTCTCCTGGACCCTCCCTAGTGTTATCACATCTATTATTAAATAAGGGACACAAAACTGCTTACAATACTCCGAGTATCCCAACTCTTACATTCCAGTCCTCGAAAAGAATGCTAACATTGCATTTACCTTCCTTTCCACATGACTCGGCCTTTAGGGAGTCCTTCACAAGGATTCCCAAGTCCCTCTGTGCTTCTATTTTTTTAAAAAAATTCTCTCTGTTTAGAAAATAGCCTGGGCCTTGCTTTTTACTCTGACAGGAACATACAAGCTTTGTACTCTCAAAATTTCACTTTTTTAAGGCCTCCCATTTAACCTTTGCCAGAAAACAGCTATTCCAATCCACTCATGCTTCCTGATATGTCAAAATTGGCTTTTCTCCAATTAAGAATCTCAACCGACAGGTTAAACCTGTCTTTTCACACATTTACTTTGAAACTAATGGCATTACGATCACTAAATGCAAAATGTTCCTGCACACAAACGTCTGTCACCTGTCCTGTCTCATTCCCTAATAGCAGACCTCGTATCACGCACTCTTTAGTTGGGACCTGTACATACTAATTAAGGAAACTTTCCCGAACATAGTTGACAGACTCTTTCCCATCCAGCCCTTTTACAGTGTGGGCGTCACAGTCAATATGTGGAAAGTTAAAATCATCTGCTATCACAACCTTGCCACACTCTCTCTACAAATTTGTTCCTCTTAATCCTGTAGACTGTGTATTGGGTGGTCTGCAATATAATCCCATTAACATGGTCATACCTTTCTTACTCCTCTGTTCTACCTATGAAGCCTGACTAGACGAGCTCTCCAGTCAGCACTGACTGAGCACTGCCGAGACACCTTCCCTGACTAATGCCCCTTTAATCCCTCCCACTCTATCACATCTAAAACAACGGAACCCCAGAATATTGGGCAGCTCATCCTGCCCCTCCTTCAACCAAAGCTCACTTATAGCTACAATGTCATAATTCCACATGCTGAACTACAGCCTAAACTCTTCCGCCTTTCCTCCAATACTCCGCGCATTGAAATACACGCAGCACGGAACATCAGTCGCGCCATGCTCGACTTTTTAATTCCTGACCTCGTATGTAGGTTTAACAACATCTTTCCCACAATCTCTCCATTATCAGTTCTGGTGTTTTGGTTCCCATTCCCCTGCAGACCAGATGATGCACCATCAATAACTCTCGGAGACTGGAAGTGAACGATAGACAGGCTTTTATTAACAGCAAAAAGGGAGCACGACATCTCGGAGACTGAGGTGGGGGAGCAGTGCCCCAATCGCCTTTATACAGGGGTCTGTGGGAGGAGCCACAGGAGCAGTCAGCAGGGGGCGTGTCCAGACAGTTATACATAGATTACCACACCAGACCTATCCTTTTCCATAATTACTTTGATACTAATGGTATTATGATCACTCGATGCAGTTTAGTTTAAACCCCACCCCTCCCCTGCTCCCCAGGGAACATGTAAACTTTCCCACTAGAATATTATTCCCCTCCAGTTCAGATGCAAACCATCCCTTCTGTACAGGTCTCACCTTCTCTGGAAGAGAGCCCAATCATCCAAAAACCTGAAGCCCTCCCTCCTGCACCAACTCCTTATCCATAAATTTAACTGTATAATCTTCCTATTTCTGGCATCGCTACCACGTGGCATGAATAGCAAGGATCTCAGAAGTTTAATTTACAGGTTGAGTCTGTGGTAAAGAATGCAAATGCAATGTTGGCGTTTATTTCAAGGGGAATAGAATAAAAAAGTAAGGAGATCATGCTGAGGATTTATTAGACACTTGTCCAGCCGTACTTGGAGTATTGTCAACAGTTTTGGGCCCCATATCTCAGAAAGGATGCGTTGTCATTGGACAGGGTCTAGAGGAAGTTCATGAAGATAATTCCAGGAATGAAGGTGTTAATATATGAGAGTTTGGCAGCTTTGGGCCTATACTCACTCGAACTTGGAAGAATGCAGAGGGATCTCATTGAAATCTACCAAATGTTGAAAGGACTAGATAGGATGGTTGAGGAGAGGATGTTTCCTATGGTGAGGAATCCAGAACTAGAGGGCACAGCCTCAAAATTGAGGGGAGACCTTTTAGAACAGAGGTAAGTAGGAATTTTTTAGCCAGGGAGTAGTGAACCTGTGGAATGGTCTGCCACAGACTGCAGTGGAGGCCAAGTCCATGGGTATACTTAAGGCAGAAGTTGATCGTTTCCTGATCAGTCAGGGCATCAACAGATATGGCAGGTGTATGGCAGGGTTGAGTGGGATCCGGGATCAGCCATGATGGAATGGCAGAGCAGACTCGATGGGCTGAATGGTCTAATTCTGCTCCTATATCTTATGGTCTTATGGTCTAATGATCACAGCCCTGAAGGTCCTGTCCTTTACTTTGCATCTAACTCCCTGAAATCACTTTGCAGGACCACAGGATTCTACACCTTCAAATCCTATGTCAACTCTTTCTAAGGATTAGATTTAATTTTCCACCAACACAGACACACTTTGCCTACGTGCCTGTACTTTTGATACAAGGTGTATCCTTGGATGTTAAGCTCCCAGCTATGCTCTTATTTCAGCTAAGACTCAGTGATGCACACAATGACATACCTGCCAATCCCTAACTGCACTCAAGATCATCTACCGTATTGCGTATGCGCTGTACATTCAAATATAATACCTTCAGTCCTGTATCCATCACCCTTTTTGACTTTGCTCCTATGTTATACTTTACCTGACTGCAATTTTGTTGTATCATCTCCCTACAAACTGCCCCATCCTCAGCCCTATCACTCCAGTTCCCATTCCCCTGCTAAATTAGTTTAAACCCTCCCAAACAGCTCTAGCAAAGCTGCCCACAAGGATTTAGGCACCCTCTGGTTTTTCTTTGGAGCAATGGAGGATGAGAGGTGACCTGATAGAGGAGCATAAGATGATGAGAGGCATTGATCATGTGGATAGTCAGATTCTTTTTCCTAGGGCTGAAAAGGCTAGCATGAGAGGTCACAGTCTTAAGGTGCTTGTAAGTAGGTACAGAGAAGATGTCAGGGGTAAGTTTTTAGGCAGAAAATGGTGAGTGTGTGGAATGGGCAGCCGGCGACGGTGGTGGAGGCAGATACAATAGGGTCTTTTAAGAGGCTCCTGGGTAGGTGCATGGAGGTTAGAAAAATAGAGGGCAATGGGCAACCTGAGGTAATTTCTAAAGTAAGTACATGTTTGGCACAGCATTGTGGGCCAAAGGGCCTGCAGGGTGCTGTATTTTCTATGTTCTTCTAGAATAAGGGTTTGGCACAGACTAGATGGGCCGAAGGTTTTGTTTCTGTACTGTACTGCTCTATAACCCTTTAGGGACATGACTGGCACCAGTTACCCTCCTGTCTCAGATGATGTACCACCGCTCCACCATCACTGCTGATCCCTGCTGTTTCTTCTTGCAGGGGATGGGTGAATCTCCGGAATTCTCCAGACCTCTGAGGGTTGTGGATCCAAGAAAAGATGTGCTGGCATTGAAGAGGGCTCAAATGAGATTCAGGAAAGTGATTCCAGGATTGAATGGCTTGTCATATAAAGAGGCTCTAGGCCTGTTTTCACTAGAATTCAGAAGTATGAGTGGGTGACCTCATTGTAACCTATCAAATGTAGAAAGGCCTTGGTAGAGTGGATGTGGAGAGGATACTTCCATTGGTGGGAGAGTCTAAGACCACAGGACACAGCCTCAGAATAGAGAGGTTTCCTTTTAGAACTGAGATGAGGAGGAATTTCTTTAGCCAGAGTGGTGAATCTGTAAATTTTTTTGTCACTTCATGTATATTTAATGCAGAGGTTGGTTGGTCAGGGCATGAAGGGATGCGGGGAGAAGGCAGGAGACTGGGGTTGAGAGGGAAAATGGATCAGCAATGATAAAATGGCAGAACAGACTCAATGAGCCCAGTGGCCTAATATTGCTCCAATATCTTATGATCTTCATATGGTCTATTATATACCACCACTCCAACATCAGTGCTGAACCTTGTGTCTTTTTGCAGGGGGACGAGTGAATCGCTGGAATTCTCCACAACACTGAGGGCTGTGGAGGCTGGATCACTGAGGTAGTTAAAACAGAGGCAGGGATTAATGGGGAATTGACACAGAGAAGGGATATGGACCAGTCAGCCATGATCATATTGAATGGCAGGGCAGGTTGGAGGGTCTGTGGCCTACTTCTGCTCTTAACTATTTTAAATCCTCAAACTCCTTACCCAGCCACACTCAGATAGCACCTTTAATTCAGGTCACAGATGCTCAAGGCAGGAGTTTACCACCACCCTCTCAAAGACATTTGAAGGGCAAGTTGTGGGAGGAGTTGAGGTCGTGGGAATAAATTCTGCCCTTACTGTTAACACTCACCTCCCTGTAGCCAAGTATAAAAATCACACTGGGACTGGATACATCTGATCCGTAGAAAAATTAAATGTAAGTGTTCTTTTTAACCCCAGGGTCATACACAAAATTAAGATACCCGTGTAATGACACGTTAAAAGCTTAAGCGTAATTTATTGGCATAAATGATGGCTTTCCACATTGTTAGGGGAATAAAAACTGTAACACAATTCTTAAAAAATGATCTGGTTTGTTTAGATAGTGGAAGCAAACTTGCTATTAGGTAAACAGTGATCCAACTTGAACAAGGGGCTCACTTGGCCATCCCGAGCTATGCCATTTGATTCAGGGCCACACACACACACACACACACACACACAGACACACACACACACACACACACACACACCATTTGACTGTGGTCTGATTCAGCATTTGGAACAATATAAACATAATGACAGAGTGTGAACTGTTTAACAGCACGCGAAGTCTTCCTGGAAGTGATACTCAGTGATGAACATGCATCAGGATATAAAGGCCAGCTGTCATAATATCCGCATTCATCACATGGCTCGGCCTAACCCTGGCTGTGTCTCGATACGTAAAGCATGGTAAGAATGACAAGAACACGAGGGGGCTTTGCTCATCTGTGTAACAAAAGGCTTGTTTAATGTAGTTAATAATTCACACATTGTGATGGTATTGGGTTCCCTGTCTGCAAAGCCCTAAACTCAAAAGATTTTAAGCCCTATCCGATATAGATAGCTATGGACTCCTCGCTGTAGGGAGATTATACTGTATCCAACTACTCTTCGACAAGCCTACTTCACTGTCTAGCCTCTGCAGTGAGTTTTGGCTGCCACACCCACTGCTTCCTCCCTCCCTACCAAGCAGTAAATACTTCCAGCCAAAGAACTGGTTTATTTTTTAAGTATACACATTTAAATACAGATAAATAATTCTTAATCCACATTTAACAATCATGGAGGATTTCTGATTTATAAAAGATTGCCAAATTACAATATATTTACAGACTACAAGGGATTTCCAAATACAGGTAATATTATGAACTAAAAGAACATGCCAGTGAGTTGTCCATCAGTGAGACTGAAGGTTGACAAATGAACACTTGTTCTTCTTTCTGCAACCCCATCTTTCTGATGTTCTTCTGGCCAATCCTAACAAACCCCAAACTGAGATGGTATTTATACTATTTTTGACATCACCTGCATCTGATATTTTCTAGATACTTTTGCTGGGACAAAGTAACTCACACAGATGGTCTTAAAAGCTTCTGGCGACAGAGATCCCAAACATCCACAATTAATACTGTCAGGGCTCTCCCCCGAGTACACAAACATCCCAACATGTTTGATGTGCCAATTAACAAAACCCCATTGTCTTGTGTTTGGCTAATGGAGACAAGTCTCCTGGTCACTTTACTTTGTAAAGTTGTACTTCCAATTTCAAACTGATGGTTGCTTGCAATTTATGTTTCGAAATACGGACTGGTTCTTATTTATGACAAAAAACTGAGTGAAGAGTATTTGTTAAAAGTTTAACTTAACCATCAATAACTCTGACCCTTTGGAAAAGTCAAGGTCAAGCAGGTGTGTTTAGCTGAGTTTGGTAAGAAGCCTCCCAGGCCCTGGGGAAAGAATAACCATCACTACAATCTTTACTTAAAATCTAGGCTAACACATCAGAGCAGCACTAAGGGCATTGGAAGGAAATTGGAGTTGGAGTTGAAAGAGGAATTGGAATTGGTTTACTTTTGGTTATATGTACCAAAGTACAGGGAAAAGCTTGTATACCACTCATTCAGATCAAATCATTGCACAGCACTGTAGTAATACTGCTGCAAAAGACAAACAAATTTCATAACATATGTGAGTGATGATAAACCTGATTCTGATACGGGTCTCTGTTGTGGTCTGCGAATGGGAAAAGGGCAGGGAGAGGGAATCATGGTTGGGAAAAGGGGAAGGGAGAGGGGAGGGAGTGGGAAACAGCAGGAGACCTTCTGTACTGATCAATAAACCAATTGTTTGGAATCAAATGACCTTGCCTGGTGCTCCAGGGTTGGGTGTGTCTGCCCCTGACACTCCTTCTCTGTCACCTGACCCACACACCTCCCACCACACGCCATGCTTACCATTCCCAGCATCCTTTGGTCCTGTCAGATTTACAAATCGACTCTCCACTACATCTTGAGAAATACAGTACTGTGCAAATGTCTTAGGCACCCTAGCTATATATATGTGCCTAAGATGTTTGCACAGTACTGTACATGGACAGGAGGGATATGGAGATTCCACAAAGGGAAAAAATTCAGATGAGGCAAATTCCCAGTGTCAGCAATTTTTAAAAAAATATCCTGGTAAATCAAAATGATTCTTGCTCCTGACATCGACTGAATTTCATGCTATTTATTTCACCTAAGTCTGTGTAAACTTCACATATTTATCAGGACTTCCCAAAATACTATACATACCATTTCTAAGGTTCAACCAAAATTTACCCCTGGTTCTGCATCACTACAACAGTCCGGCTTCTCACTATCACACTGGAATTTGCTGTTGTCACACAACCCACAGCAAATCACCTCCACTGTCAGACTGAGGGAATCAAGAACTAGAGGTTTTAAGAGGAATGGTGAGAGATTTAATACTCACCTTTTATTATTGCTATTTTGTGTGATTTTGGTCAGGACGGATTGGCTCTGTGGCCTGCAGTGAACAAAAGGCACGGTGCTAAATTGAACTGAACTGAAACCTCCTGGACTGTTTCAATGACTTTGTATTGATATTTTATTGTGCTTTCTGCTTGCTTAATACTGTTTGCGCAGTGGGTGTTTGAAGTTTTCTTTGAACGGCTTCGCCAGTGTTTCTTTGTTTCGTGGCTGTCTGCGGGAAGATGGATCTCAGGGTTGGATATTACATTCATACTTTGATAATGAATGTATGTTGAATCCTTGATGGGCAACTTTTACACCTACAGCATGGTCCATATGGAATGAGCAGCCAGAGGAAGTGGTTGAGGCAGGTACAAGACACTTGGACAAGCACACGAACAGGAAAGGTTAAGGTGCTGGAACAAATACAGGCAAATGGGACTAGCATGGATGGGTCATCTTGGTTAGCTTAGCTCAAAAGCTTTGCTTCTGCACCTGATGACTATGATTCCAGTCACAGAATTTCGGGAAATCCTGATAAATATAGGTGAAGTTTACACAGGCTTTGGAGAAATAAATAGTATGAATTTCAGTCAACGTCAGGAATCATTTTGATTCCTTTTGAATCATTTTGATTTACCAGGATATTTTAAAAAATTGCTTACCCTGGGAATTTGCCTCATCTGAATTCTTTTCCCTTTGTGCTATCACTGACAGTTAATATTCTAAGTTGACAACATCAATAAAATTATCTTGCAAACACACCTGAGTGATCACACTAACAAAGCTAGAATGATCTGAAGACCAAGGCAAAAAAAAGCATTAGGATGCCAAATTGGCACAAAGCCTCTCAAAAGCATAGTGATCGTATTTCAAAAGTGCAACCTATAAATTAATTTTTTTCCCCTCATGATCTTCCGTTTGTCCCCTCTGTACATTTAATGCTCTCCACATTCACATAAAATTAGCTGACAAAAAAAAACAAATCAAAACTAGCTGGAAGATGGGTGGGAAAGGTCAAGTGCCGGAGAAGAAATAATCTAATTGGAGAGGAGAGTGGACCATAGGAGAAATGGAAGGAGGAGGGGACCCGGGGGAAGTAATAGGCAGCTGAGAAGAAGTAAAATGTCAGAGTGGGGAATAGAGGGGAAGGGGCTATTTGTTTACCGGAAGGAGAAATTAATATTCATGCATCATGTTGTACAGTATATAAGGATGAAATATAAGGATATGAACTTCCCACTATGCAGGTCATTTACAAAGACAGGTGCATAAAAAGGGCCCAAAGGATCACTAGGGACCGGAGTCACCCCAACCACAAAATGTTCCATCTGCTATTGTCGAGGAAACGGTACCGCAGCATAAAAGTCAGGACCAACAGGCTCCAGGACAGCTTCTTCCACCAGGCCATCAGAATGATTAGTTCATGCTGATACAATTGTATTTCTAAGCCATATTGACAGATGTGTTGTAAATCTTACTGTATGTGAAAGATGTAAGAAATAAACAAAGTCAAGTCAATTCAAGGTGTTGCTACTCCCCTCTGAGGGTGGCCTCACCCTAATCCTAACCCTAATGCATAATCTCAACCTAACCGTAACCATAACCCTAACCCTAACCTTGGCTTCACCATATCAGCCTATCTGCCATAGCAGTTCATACATCACCACTCAAAACTCTGCAGCCTAACCTCTCCCAGCCAAAAATATACATCCACCAGCCCAACACTCAAACCTAATCCTAAAGTCCAAAAGGGGCACACACCCCCACAAACCCTAGGCACTTCCCGATTAACCCTGGCTTCAGCCCCACAAACCCTAAGCACACCCTGAGTAACCCTGGCTAATCCCCCACAAACCTGATGTCCTATGTCAGGAGGGGCAAGATTCAACAAAGGCAAGTGTTGCACCTGGTTAATGAAGGCGTGGGCCAGATCAAAGAGCACAAGAGGGCTGATTCGCCCGCTGCCCGCATAATCTCAACCTAACCTTAGCTCAAGAGGAGATTATAGATCGACACGTTGGAATGGGACTAACATGCTTGGCTTTTTAAAACTTTTTTTTCCCTCTCATAATCTTCCGCTTGTCCCCTCCATGCGTTTAATATTCTCTCCGTTTATTGGATTTCCCTCAGCAGCGAGTTCCATTCCCGATCCACTCTCTGTGTTCGATTAAACTTCCCATGGGATTTTACGTTTGGAATTCTTTTTTCTCTTTTATTGGGCTGAGCAAGTCCCATGAATTGGAATCTACATACAATTTTACCACAATTTGCAATAAATATTTACCAAGGGCTAAACGGACAGCACTTGTTTATGATTCCAGTCAACTTGCTGGGCTTATCTCTTTCTCTCCTGCAGTCTTTTTCTCATTTACAGTAATAGCTGCCACCAAATCTTGGAGCTGTCTCGCTTCACTTTGCTCGCAGCCCGAGGAGACAGAGAGGTGTGAACTGGCCATCCCATTACTGAATTGCATCGAAGCCACAGCTGGTGTTGAGAATGGAACAGAAATCTGTTAATGCTCTTTGCTTTTGCAGTTTATTAATTCCAGTAGAGTTCACATTTTTGCTGATACATTAAACTGGTCCCAATGTAACTGAGAGGGCAGTGGCTCTTTGAGAGCGTTACAAACCAACGTCTCTACTCCTCCCATCCTTCATCTCACAACTGGTGCAGATGTTGAAAAGAAAGACAGACTGCCATTTATAGAACATCCTCCATCTTGTGATAAGGACATTCCAAGGTACCCGGCAACCAGTGAAGTATTATTGAAACACAGGGAACATAAGAGGAGCTGGAGTAGACCATCCGGCCCATAGAGCCTGCTCCGCCATTCAATAAGATCATGGCTGATCTGATCACAGACTCCTCTCCACCTCCCTGCTTTTTCCCCATAACACTTATTTCCCCTACTATGCAAAAATCTATCCAACCTTGTCTTAAATATATTTACTGAGGTAGCCGCCACTGCTTCATTGGGCTGAGAATTCCACAGATTCACCACTCTTTGGGAAAAGCAGTTCCTCCTTATCTCTGTCCTAAATTTACTTCCCCAATATTGATGCTATGTCCCCTAGTTCTAGTCTCACCTACTAGTGGAAACAATTTCCCTGCCTCTATCTTATCTATCCCTTTCATAACTTTATATGTTTCTACATGATCTCCTCTCATTCTTCTGAACATGATGAAGTTCAAAGTTTAAAGTAAATTCATTACCAAAGTACGTATACGTCACCATATGCTACCCCGTAGAACAATGTAACACAACAGAAGCAATGAAAAACTACACACAAGACGAGAAACCAAAACAATAGAGTCTCAGCCCAATATGCTGACTGTTTATCCGCTTCCATAGATACTGTCTGTCTTGCTGAATTCCTCCAGCACTTCGTGTGCATTGCTCAAGATTTCCAGTATCTGCAGAGTCTCTGTTGTTTATAATATACACATAGCTTGTTCCCTTGAATAGATAATGACCACACATTCAGTGAGAGACTGAAAGAGACTCAAAGATTTAAAGTACATTTATTATCGAAGTGGGTATGCTGTGTACAACCCTGAGTTTCGTCTTCCCACACAGAGTCACTAAACAGAGAAACACCATGGAACCCGTTCAAAGAAAACATCAAACATCCGACGTGCAGAAGAAAACAAGTCACGCAAACGGCAAAAAAGGAGCAAAAAACACGGAATATAAAACATCAAACCAC
Source organism: Hypanus sabinus (assembly GCF_030144855.1). Lineage (NCBI taxonomy): Eukaryota > Metazoa > Chordata > Chondrichthyes > Myliobatiformes > Dasyatidae > Hypanus > Hypanus sabinus. Next base: position 14,176,922 of record NC_082717.1, read on the forward strand.
AAGCCACAAATCAAGCAAGCTGCAAGTGCTGGCAATTTAGAAAATGCTAGAAACACTCAGCAGGTCAGGCAGCGTCGGCGGTAGGAGAAACAGAGTTAACTTTTCTGCGGAAGACCTTTCGTCACAGCTGAGGTAGCCGGGAGCAGCTGACAGTGTCTGTATGTTTCTTTGCTTGTGCTTTTCCGCTCTGCAGCAGTCCGTGATAACCTATCTACTGGAAATGGATGGAGTTGCCAGAGGAAGTGGATGAGACGTGTACAAGTGGGGAGGCATGGCCTAATGCATCGCTTGACAGCGACGGCTGAAAGGTCGGGGTTCGATTCCTGTCTGTGCGGAATTTATACGTCCTTCCCTGTGACCACGTGCTTTTGCTACGGATGCACCGGTCTCTTCCCACTTTCCAACGATGTGCAGGTGGAGCCGGCGAGTTGTGGGCAGCATGCTATGTCAGCGCCAGAAGTGTGGTGATGGTTGCGGGCTGCCCAGCACAATCCACACTGATTAGATTCGACGGCAACGATTCATGTATGTTTTCATGTACATGTGACAAATACAGCTAACCTTTATCTCTAACTTACAATGTTTGAAAGGCACTTGATCAGGTATTTGGATAGGAAAGGTTTATGGGGATATGGGCCAAATGCTAGCAAATGAAACAGGCTTAAATGGGCAACATAGACACGCAGTGCTGGAGGAACTCAGCAGGACCAGCAGCGTCTATGGAAAAGAATAAACACTCGAGGTTTCGGGCCAAGACCCTTCTTCAGGACCAGAAGGGAAGGGGAGAATGCAGAATAAGATGGTGGAGGGAGGGGAGAAAGATGTACAAGGTGGCAAGTTTTCTCGTGTTTGAACTTAGATGAGCATCTTGGTTGGCATGGATGAGATGGGCCAAAGGGCCTGTTTCCGTGCTGCATGACTCTATGAAATGGCTTCTTCAACAGTTTATGATCCCACCAAGCCTGGCATCACTCTATTCCTTGTGTCCTGTCAACCTGTCTGCAGCAAAAAACTAACTTGTTCACTCTCTTTCCCAGTTCTGACAAAGAGACGACAACCTGAAGTGTTAACCTTGCTCTTCCTCAGACGCCGCCTGTCCTGATAAGTGTTTCCTGCATCTTCTGTTTTTTAAATTCAGTTAGTGACAGAAAACTGCCGCTCTTCTGCCAAATAAAACACTATGAAACATAGAAACATAGAAAAACTACGGCACAATACAGGCCCTTTGGCCCACAATGCAGTGCCGAATATGTATTTACTGAGAAATTACCTAGGGTTACCCATAGCCCTCTATTTTTCTAAGATCCATGTACCAATCCAGGAGTCTCTTAGAAGACCCTATCGTATCTGCCTCCACCACCGTGGCTGGCAGACCATTCCACGCACTCACCACTCTCTGTGTAAAAAACTTACCCCTGACATCTCCTCTGTACCTACTTCCAAGCACCTTAAAACTGTGCCTTCTCGTGCTAGCCATTTCAGCCCTGGGAAAAAGCCTCTGACTATCCACACGATCAATGCCTCTCATCATCTTATACAGCTTGATTTGTTTTATATCTCTGCTTTATAGACATGAACTTTGAGAATCAGGATGGCACTGAGTTGCAGTCTCTATCGAGGTTGTGGCTCAGATTTAATTGTTTTTTAAGTGTGTAGAGATGATTTTGAGGACAGAAAGTTAGGGATAGGTTGGGGGTTAGGGACAGCGAACAAAACAAAAGAGATGGTTGTTGACTTCAGGAGGGCATGGAGCGACCACTCCCCACTGACCATCGACGGCTCCTCAGTAGAGATGGTAAAGAGCACTTAATTTCTTGGTGTTCATCTGGCGGAGAATCTCACCTGGCCCCTCAATACCAGCTCCATAGCAAAGAAAGCCCAGCAGTGTCCCTACTTTCTGTGAAGGCTGAGGAAAGTCCATCTCCCACCCCCTATCCTCATCACATTCTACAGGGGTTGTATTGAGAGCATCCTGAGCAGCTGCATTACTGCCTGGTTCAAAAATTGCACCATCTCTGATTGCAAGACCCTGCAGCGGATAGTGAGGTCAGCTGAGAAGATCATCAGGGTCTCTCTTCCCGCCATTATGGACATTTACACGACATGCTGCAAACAGCATTATGAGGGACCCTACGCACCCCTCATACAAACTCTTCTCCCTCCTGCCGCCTGGGAAAAGGCTCCAAAATATTTGGGCTCTCACGACCAGACTGTGGACAAGCTATCAGACTCCTCAATACCCAGAGCCTGGACTGACACCTTACTGCCCTATTGTCCTGTTTATTATTTATTGTAATGCCTGCACTGTTTTGTGCACTTCATGCAGTCCTGGGTAGGCCTGTAGTCTAGTGCAGTTTTTTTTTCTGTGTTGTTTTTTATGTAGTTCAGTCTAGTTTTTGTACTGTGTCAAGTAACAGCATGGTCCTGGAAAAACGTTGTCTCATTTTTACTATGTACTGTATCAGCAGTTATGGTTCAAATGACAATAAAAAAGTGACTTGACTTGAAGTGGGGGAGTTAGAGGTCAGAGTAGTGTTAGGTACAGGGATGTGGCAGAGTTCAATATCAGGCCCTCACTCTTTGTCCAGTGATGTGGATATGAGACAATGGTCTTGTGGAGCCCAGGCCTCTGCTCTGCGCTCAAAGTCCAACAACGTGGATAGGTGATGATGGGCATCGAGAGTCCAGACCTCTACTCCACGTTCAAAGCCTAGTGACCAGTGTCCCAGATCAGTGGGTTCCAGAACTGGACGTCCTTGTGGGCAGAAGGCAGGAGGAAGCACGAGGGCTGGTCAGTTGGTGCCCCCCCCAGACTTCGAGCCTGGACTTTGGGGTCCCTTTGTCAGCTCATCCAGGGGTCAATACCAAGGTCAGTTAGAAGTCCGGAGATCAAAAGCTGATGGCCAAAGCCTGGAGGCTGGAAGCTGGAGGCCCAGAGTCTTGTCCTGGAGTTGGGGGACTGTCTGTCTGTCTGTGTTGGTGGGTGGGGGGGAGGAAAGGGACTTGTTTTGCAGTTGGTGTTTTGTTGTGCTCTGTGTTGTTCTGCTGAGCATTGTGGCCATGCTACGGTGGCACTGGAATCAATGACAACACTTGCAGCTCCCCCCTGCACATCCTCGGGCGTGTTGGTTAACGCAAATGATGCCTCTCACTGCATGCTCTGACCTACATGTTATAAATAAATATGAATTTGAACCTGCTGCACTGTCAGCGGTGCTGTGTCCCACACTGTGGGAGTGCTGCACAGTGCGGGACACAGCACCTCTGATAGTGCAGTATTCCATCACTGCCATGACACCAGCCTGGAGTTCTGTGAAGGGAGTGAAGGATGAGAAGCGGCCCATTTCGAACATGCAGTAATTTCTTGGCTTTGTGCCATGTTAAAGCCAGGCATACAGCCTTTCATCAAATGCTGAAGGATAGTCTCGATTTCTTTCTGAGCAATATTATGCAGTAGGCCCAGCCAGAGGAAAGGGGAAGTGAGAAGAAAGCTGTTTATTTCCCTTACATTCTCCTTGGCTGAAGCTCTGCCCTGGAGCAGAATTGCCTCCCTACATCTCGCAGAAGTTTTGGTTTAGAAATACAGTTGGCCTAAATCCAGCAGATCAGGAGATGTGGCTGCCAGGACCCATCCCACTGGACCGTTCTGAAGAACAGCAGGGGGGAGTGGTGAGGCTACCAGTTAGGCCCTGCTAGCCGAACCGTCCTTCACCCAACAATACAAAACTAAATGATCCACATCTCCTCACTTGCTTGTGAGAGATTTGTTTCCTAGATATCAATAGGTCTTACACTTCAAAAGAATCGGAATCAGGCTTATTATCAGTGACATAAGTTGTGAAATTTGTTGTTTAAGTGGCAACAGTACAGCGCAGTACATAAAAATTATCACCAGCTCCAATTAAATAAATAATTGCAAAAGAAGTCCTGCTGAAGGGCCTCAGCCCGAAAAGTCGACTGTTCTCCTTTTCCATAGATGCTGCCTGGCCTACTGAGTTCCTCCAGCATTTTGTGTCTGTTGCAAAATATTGAGGTCGTGTTAATGGGCCAGTTTATTTTCTGTTCCAAAGCCGTTGAGTGTGAGTCTTCACATTGCTGTGCCATCTCCCTGATGCTAGTAATGAGAAGAGGACATGTCCTGAGTGGTGACGGGAGTCACCTTCTTAAGCCATCACCTTTTGAAGATGTCTTTGACTGTGTACCTCATATTTCCCAGCATCAATAGTATCTACAGGAGGCACTGCCTCAAAGAGGCAACATCTATCACCAAAGGTTCCTACCATCTGGGCCATACCATCTTCTTGCAGCTACCATCAGGCAGGAGGTACAGAGGACTGAAGTCCCACACCACCAGGTTCAGCAACAGTTACTTTCCTTCAACCACTTGAACCAGCTAGCACAATCCTTGGTATAGCAACCTGTGAAGTGCAAAGGCCATTGATACCTCAGAAACAGAAAGCTCTCATGGGCAAGTAAGGAGGTGCAGATAATTTAGTTGGGAGAACATCGTCTAGGCTGCCAGAGATAAGTCCCCCGCTGTTCTTCAGAATGGTCCACTGGGATAAGGTTCCTGGCAGCCACATATCTTGACCCTGCTGAACTCTGGCCAACTGCATTTATAACCCAAAACTGCGTTGCACTACAATGTATGTTTTTTGAAACAATTGTGTTTATTCCTGCAAAGTTTTTGCATAATTCTTCAATAGTTGATGTTTTACCTGTTGTGTATGTGATGTTACATGCTTGTAAAGCTGCTGCAAGCAAGTTTCTCATTGCACCAGTGCATCTATGTACTTGTGCATTGAACAATAAACCCAGTGATAACAATATACTGTCCACCACTTTGGGACATCCTGAGCCCAATCCTCCATGGACCCTCACAGTGTAGGGGCAAAGCCTCGTGACCTTGCCTTGTTGTGTTCGATCCCAACTCGTGGCTGTGGTAGGCGGCTTGAGGAAGATTCCTTAAGAGGCTCGGACCTCCTTGAGACGTCTTTAGCTGGGTTTTACTGAACCAAGGTTTCCCAGGGAAACAGCAGTCCCAAAAAGCCCTGTGTGGACAGAGTGTGAGTGAACTTGGCCTGCTGGGGTACTCAGACCCAGCAGCTTCCGTCAAAAAAAAGAGCCAAGGGCATTTCAAACCAGCCCAGCAACAGGTCTCACAGTTCATTCATATTTCCAGCTCTCTCACTTCCGAGCTTTCTCCTTTTGCAGGAACTGTTGATACGGTGGGGGTGTGGGGGGGGGGGGTCGGTGGTGAAGGTGAGGGGGAGGTGTGTGTGGGGGGGGGGGAGTTCGGTGGTGGGTGTGCAGGAGGGAAAGGGCATGTGGGCCAGCTGAGAATACTCACCGTGCAGGAGTAATGACAGGAAGCTGAGGGGAGAATGAAAAATGAAGCCTTGCAAACTGTTACAAACACGTTATTAATGAGAACAAGGATTTATGGCCGTGGCAAAGCCACTCGAGGATGTTTGTTTGCAGTCAGTGTTCCAGTGTAACTTGATCTTGGTCATAAAACCCCTCACTAGCCAATAATCAGTGGTAGATTAAAACAAAATAAGAATATAAACCAGCTGTCCTAACATGGCACACAAAGCCAGTTGGAATCCTCAGAACCCTCAATGGCTGAATCTGTGTGTCAGGAAAATGCAAACACAACAAACAGGAAACAGGCCCTCAAAAGCCTGCCCAACATTCCTCAGCTTTGTGGCTTGCTCTGCAGACTTGACTTGTGCCAAACTTTCCGCCTCAACCCCATTGTGCTTACAACTTTGCTGATCCATTTCACAGATCCAACTGGCAGCACTCGGTGAGGAAACAATTCCCCCATTTTTGTTTGCCATCAGTAACGCAAATACTCCAGCCTAGAACTTGACCTTCTGCTGCTGAATCTGAACACAAGTTCAGGCAGAATGCTGGGATAGATTCCAAGTCATAACGCTCAGAGATGAATTATCCTCTCCATGTCCACTCTGTCTGGGCCTACATATTGAAAGGCCTGAACAGAGTAGATGTGAAGAGGATATTTCCTATGAATGAGTCTAGGACCAGGGGGAGCTGCCTCAATACTGAGGGATGTCCATTTAGAACAGAGACGAGGAGGGATTTCTTTAGCCGGAGAGCGGTGAAGCTGTGGAATTCATTGCCACGGGTGGCTGCAGAGGCCAAGTCGCTGGGTATAATTAAAGCAGAGCTTGGTAGTTTCTTGATTAGTCAGGTCATCAAAGGTTACCGGGAGAAAGCAGGAGAATGGGTTTGAGAAGGATAAAGAATCAGCCATGATGGAATGGCAGAGCAGCCTCGGTGCGGCTGATGGCCTAATTCTATTCCTAGGTCTCATGGTCTTCATGTCATTCCGTGGGTAAATATACTGCATTTTCTACACATCTTTGCTAGATCTAAATCGTGGAGTTGCCCAGGTAGAAATGCAGTGAGGTAAGCTGGACATCATGGGCTGCAGTAGCACCAACTACTAATAGAAGGTACACTCAGCTGCCACTTTATTAGGTATACCTGTACATCTGATCGTTAATGTATCTAATCAGCCAATCATGCAGCAGCAACTCAGGGTGCAAAAGCTTGCAAACGAGACATGGTCAAGCGGTTCAGCTATTGTTCAGACCAAACATCAGAGTGGGGAAGAATTCTGATCTAGATTACTTTGACTCATGGAGTCAGACTGATGCACCATCAATAACTCTCGGAGACGTGAGGCAAGATAGGCTTTTATTAGCTGGAAGAAAGCACTGTCAGCAGCAAGAGCCCACCACACAACATCTTGGGGACTGAGGGAGGAGCAGTGCCTCCAATCGCCTTTATACAGGGGTCCGTGGGAGGAGCCAGGGTTGTCCAGACAGGTATATGTAGTTCACCACACAGACAGACTGGTTTGAGTATCTCAGAAACTGCTCACACCCTGGTATTCTCACACACAACAATCCCTCGAGCTCACGGAGAATGGTGCAAAACCAAAAAGCCTCCAGAGAGCCACAGTTCTGGGGGCGAAAATGCCCTGTCAATGAGAGAGGTCAGAGGAGAACGGCCAGACTGGTTCAAGCTGACGGGAAGGCAACAGTAACTCAAATAACCAGGCGTTATAACAGTGGTGTGCAGAAGAGCCTCTCTGAATGCTCAACACCTCGAACCTCGAAGACTATGAACTTACACCCAGTTGCCCTTATTTTGGTGCGGGATGTAGCTAGTAAAGTGGGCACTGAAGGAACGTGACTACCCTTCAATGAAAGGTGACTTGATAGAGGCACACAGACAACAAGAGGCAGAGATCTAGTGAATAGCTGGACGCTTTTCCCCAGGTTGGAAGTGGCAAAAATGAGAGGGCATAATTTTAGTTAATTTATTTTATGTAGCGATACAGCGCTACGTAGACCATGTCACCCCAGCAACCCCCCACAACCCCAATAAACCCTAACCTAATCACAGGACAATTTGCAATGACCAATTAAACTACCCAGGATGTCTGTGGACTGTGGGAGGAAACTGGAACACCCGGGAAAACCCACGCATTCCACGGCAAGGATGTACAGAGACTCCTTACGGACAGCGCTGGAACTGACCTCTGAACTCCAGCGCCCCGAGGTGTAAAAGCTCCATGCTAAGCACTACACTGTCGTGCCGCCCGCAGTGAGGGGTGATTGGAGGAAAGTATAAGGGAGATACCTGAGGTAAGTTCTTTACACAGAGACTGGTGGACGGGTGGAATGTACTGCCAAGGGTGCTGGGAGAAGCAGATACATTAGTGGCATTCAAAAGACTCTTAGATAGACACATGGATGACAGAAAAACAGGGCTGTACAGGAGGGAAGGGCTAGTTTGAGTAGGTTAAAATGTGGGCCAAAGGTCCTGCGCTGTGCACTCATGTTCTATGTTTTATGTTCGATTTGAAAATAAGAAATTGAAGTTTAGAAATTAATTCAGCTGGAATGGGTGATTGTCAGAGACCTCTTAGTAATCTTTGGTTTTCATTAGCCAAATCTTTAATCCACCCAACTGAGGCCATTTCAGCTTTTATTTCAGATTTCCAGCATCCTCGGTGTTTTATTTCTGCACACAATCCCTGCCACAGCTTTGGTTTGTTGAACGACAGGCTGCCGTGCAGAGCAAGTGACACTTGACAGTGTGGTGTTCAATTAGCAGCCCCAGTGAAACGCCAGCCATCCTTCTGCTCAAACACAGCAAAAGGCAGCTCAGCAGATCAACTAAAGAGATTTAAGCACATCCTCACATCACATCCAACTTTCATCACTGGTTCAAAAGTGATGTACAAAGGAAGGTAACAAAAAACTCATATATATACACACACACACACACTCACACACACACACACACACACGTGCGCACACACACACACGCGCACACACACACACACACACGCGCACACGCGCACACACACACTCACACATGCATGCGCACACACACAGATACACACACACACACATACTCTCACACACACACGCACACACACACTCACACAGATACACACACACAGATACACGCACACACAGACACAGACACACTCACACACACATGCACACACACACAGACACACAGACACGCACACACACTCACACACAAAGACATATACAGATACACACACACAGATACACGCACACACACAGACACAGACACACTCACACACGCATGCACACACACACACAGACACGCACACACACAGAGACACACACACTCACACACACACACACACAGATATACACACACACATACACACGCACACACACACACACACACACAGATATACACACACACACACATACACACACACGCACACACACACACACATACTCACACACACACACAGACACACACAGATACACACACGCACATGCGCACACGCACACGCACACACACAGACACACACACGCGCATGCATGCACACACACAGGCACACGCACTCACACACACACACATACTCACACACACTCTCACACACACACAGACACACACAGATACACACACACACATGCGCACACGCACACACACAGACACACACACACTGACACATACACACACACTCACATGCACAAAGTATCAATTCCATGTGAAGTGATTCCTATGTGGTGAGTTCCATTCCTCTGTGAGTGAATTAACAAGATGAACTGAAATGCAACTGGGCACATTAAGGTGGTCAGAGTAATACAGCCACTGCAATAAACTCAGGTTCAAGGGCAAAACCGTTTGCCATGGCTGAGTGACCGTCTGTCTCTTTTCTCATTGTAGATGGAAGGCTGAAAGGGAGAGGCACTGGAAGGGGGGAGGGCAAAGAGTTGTGTGTGTGTGTGAGTGTGTGTGAAAGGGAGAGAGAGAAGGGGAGAGGGGAGGAAGAGAGAAAGAAAGAATGAGGGAGAGAGAGGGAGGGATGGAGGCAGGAAGGAAGAGGGGAGAGAGGGAGAGAGAGGGAGAGAGAGGGAGAGAGAGGGAGAGAGAGGGAGAGAGAGGGAGAGAGAGGGAGAGAGAGAGAGAGAGAGGGAGAGAGAGAGAGAGAGAGAGAGAGAGAGAGAAAATGACTACATTCTGCAACTGCCACAACATTGATTACTTTTAACCCTTACACATCCTTCTTCTGGCTTTCCTTAACCTACTGGAGTCTGCTAGTTGACCCCAGTCCTTGTTTTGATCCAGACTAAAACTCGCTGTCTCTGCCTCCTGAAACCTCCCCTTACTCTACAACACATCGAGGTCTCTGAGCTCCAGTTCTGGCTGCTGTTTCAGCCATTCTGCCAGTGGCTCTGAGCCTCCAGCTGCTGAACCCCTAACCAGGGCACTGATCGGGTAAATTGAGATAGACACAAGAGACTGCAGTTCGGCAGACCGTAGATGTCAGTGTCTTTATTCCTTGGAGTAGGAGTCTAGAGCTGGAGGACTCAGGTTTAAGGTGAGAGGGGGTGTGAATTGAACCATACAGTAGAATCTTCACTCAGGAGGTGGTGGTTACATGGAACGAGCTGCCGGTGGAAGTTGTAGAGGTGGATACAATTACAGGGACTTGGACAGCTCCTTGAACAGGAAAGGAGAAGAGAGTTACAGACAGAATGTGGTCAAGTGTGACTAGCATGGAGAGGAAACATGCTCAACATTGATTGGCAAGTTCTGTGCCATACAGCTCCGAGACCCCACACCTAAGCACAGAACTCCCCCTGTCTAGATTGCTCCACCCACCCCTCTCGCTATTGAGAACATTCCTTTAACCTCTGTGATGACACTGTACATCGACTGTACATGTACATCCTAGCTTTACTTAGCCACAGATCTGGTTCTTATGTCAGTCCCCTTGGCTCACTTTCCTAATTCAGACCTTATATCAATGGGGGTGGGTACAGGGTCGGAAATTTCTTAACGTGCTGGCCCCAGCTTCCACATTCCAGAATTACATCTCTCGCATTGTTCTGGTTCCCCTTTGCCCCACTTTTCTCAGCTGGAGCAGATTCCCCTGCCCCAGCTGAACAGCCATGTTTGCAGTACCCACAGGAGAAGACGGATAGCACTAGGGAGGCCATTAGCCAGTGCGTTCTCTTGCTAAATATTCCCATTCACACTTCATTACAGCCCAGAGGGAGACCATTCAGCCCATTAGGCTGCTCAGCCTATCAGATCAATGCTGTTTATAGAACTCCCCCCCCATCCCACCTGTTCCCCCGTGCCTCTCTCGTGCTGTGTAACTCATTGGAGGGCTGGGTATGTGTGTAGGGAGGGAGTGCCGACACTTGCGGGCTGCCCCTAGCACATCTTCCGGTAAGATGGCGGAGCCTTTGGACACAGCAGCCTCTCAGGGGCCAACCAAAGGTGCTCTTTTTCTTTGTCAAACGTCCTTTTTATTTTACAATTGCAAGACAACGCTGGACCCCAAGAACTTTGGGTGCTGCAGGACTACCGTATCAGTGAGCTGCTCATTGGTGGAGGTGCCAGACTGGGTGCAGACCATGTCACTGCCTGCCACAGGAAGGCATTGGAGTTGGTTCACGAAGGCGGCGTGCTGTGCCACTTTCTTTCTCACTATTTTGAACGTGTGGCGTATGTTTTGTACCTTAGTGTCAGAGTAACACCGTCTCGTTCAGCTGTGGCCATGTATGGGTGAATGACAATTAAACTTGAATATGATTTAATTTGATTCGATCCTTCGGTGTGTTAGCTGTTAACACATTCCACTGAATGGTTCAACGTACACGTAAATAAATTGGAATCTGAATGTCACAAGGAGAACATAGAGACTCCACATACACAGCATCTCAGGTCAGGTTTGAAATGGACCTGTGACACAGCTACACTAGCATTGTGGCACCATATCTTCCCAGAGAGAGCCACCCCTCCATCTGTTCCCTCCCTCATTGCTACCGACCCAGACAGCCTTCATTCTGCGAGTCCAGAGGACATTCCTCCTTGAAAGCGTAAAACATTCCCTCACGAATGATATAAATGTCCTGATTGGCTGAGAAGGGGTGCAGAATATCATTTGTATGAATAAAAATTCCTCAGCACAAAAGAGTTTGAAAAATCACCCATTATAGTTCTGATTTATAGCAAGCATGTACAACGACAGGGCAGTGTGCAATTACAGATCCTCACGCTGTACCGGAGGCATTCGCAGAATGTCTCACCCACTGCTTTTTCACACCGACTGAAGCGGCAATTTAATCACCATCTCAATGACCTTCAAAATGGTCTTTGCGAAATTAAAAAATAATCATTACAAATGACTGCTCAGGGTTCAGAAAATGGTAACACATTCAGGCAATTCAACAAAGGAATTTAATTAGTGACATGCCGTTTCTCTTCTATTGAATGGCTGGAGAATTAGCTCCTTCGAATTCCTGAGACCTGTCAACATGTGTTGTGACAGATCAACAAGTATTGTGACAACGTAAAATTACAGTGGTGGAATCACACAGAATGCTCAGCCCATTGTCTCCCCGCCACCTCTCTATACTGATCCAATCTCTCAGCTGTTGGAAACCACCTCTTATTAATAATACTTCATATAAGGTTTGTACTTTCTAACAAGCTCATGTATTTTTCAGAAATCGGCATAGCAGCTACACTCACAGACGAGAGAAAAATTGCAGATGCTGGAAATCAAAGCAACACGCACAAAATGCTGGAGGAACTCAGCAGGCCAGGCAACATCAATGGAAAAGAGTAAACAGTCAACGTTTTGGGCCCAAACCCTTCTTCAGGACCCATCTTACTCCCGGTGGCCATTGACACTTCTGGTCAGGGGACGTTCCTCACTCTCTGATGTAAGGTTTCGACTAGTAAATGTTAACAATTCCTCGATCTGCTGAGTTCCTCCAGCAAATTGATCATTCCTTCAGATTCCAGCATCTTCAGTACCCCAGGTCTCTGATTCTCCCTGTCTACCATATTAATTCTACATTACTTCAAGGGTAGTGAGGCGGAGATACGTCTCTACCAAAGGAGGTGTAAGGTGCTCCTTCACTTCACTAGCCCTCAGGTCACCCTTGGGCAAGGCGTAGCCTGCCCCCACCCCGATCAGGGTCACGTGAAGCCATGGGAACAGGTGGTGGGTGGTCGTATGAGCAGCCGGTGCAGATCACAAGTCCTGGTTATGCGACCACTGACGCCAGGCAGGCAATCTCTGAAGAGTATTGATAATGGCTGGGAACACCCGTCTTGTAAAGACACTGCGCAGAAGAAGGCAATGGCAAACCACTTCTGTAGAAAAATTTGCCAAGAACAATCATGGCCATGAGACTATGATCAACTCAGCCAGGTAACAGACACATAAAGCTGATGATGACTTCAGCTCAGTCGAGATCCCCATCACCCTCAGCTTCCCTTATCCAAGAGAAACAATCTATCCCTCCAGTGTCTATCATAGCTGCAACGCTCTAGCTCAAGCAACATCCTCGTGAATCTCCTCTAGTCTTCCCCTCAGCGCTTTCCAAACCTGTGTACAGTACTCCAGCTGTGGCCTAACCAAAGTCTTATGAGGCTGTAATTTAACCTCCTTGCTCTTACATTCTGTGTACCGGCTGATTAAGGAGGATATGGAGGAATTTAAGGTGGGGGGCTATATGGGAGGCAGGGTTTAAGGGTCAGCACAACATTGTGGGCCAAAGGGCCTGTAATGTGCAGTATTATTCTATGTTCTATGAAGATAATTATCACGTGTCTTTTCTTCTGAGCTGCTGCCATCGTCAGGGATCCTTGGACGAGTGTGCCAAGACCCCTCAATACTTCAGGACCTGCTGGAGTCATTACCATTCAATGGTACGTCCTGCACTTAATAATCCTCTCGAAATGAATCACTTCACAGTTTCCAGTATTAACTTCCATCTGCCATTTCCCTGTCTAAGCAACTAATCCAAATAATTCTGTAATCACAGGCCACCTCCTCGCTGTCAGTCACAATGTTAATTACAGGTGGCCCCCGTTTTTCGAACGTTCGCTTTACGACAGCTCACTGTTACGAAAGACCTGTTTTCGCTAACCAAAGAGGATTTTTGCTTTTATGAAAAAAAGACGCCCGTTTTGTACGTGTGTTTATCCCAGGAAGGACTACCATGACCATGAATTCTTGTGCGTGCAGTCGTGTGTGCATGCGTGTACATGCGTATGCGTGTACGTGTGTATGCATGTATGTGCCGATTTCTTTTCTCCAAATCGATTTTGGCTTGCTGTCTTCCTCATTCTGATAAGTGAAACTACACTGTACATACAGTATTTCTACTTTATATAGGCTGTATATTTATCATATCATTCCTGCTTTTACTATATGTCTGTGTTATTTTAGGTTCCATGTGTTATTTGGTATGATTTGGTAGGTTATTTTTTGGGTCTGGGGACGCTCAAAGTTTTTCCCATATAAATTAACGGTAATTGCTTCTTCACTTTTCGACATTTCAGCTTACAAATGGTTTCATACAAATGGTTTCTCTACCTTTGGATAATGGGGGGAAACCTGTATTATGTGATTTATAAACATATTAATTATGCTTTCACATAAACGTTCATATCACTAGTCTGCTTAGCAACCAGAAAGTGTCCCAGCATCCACCCTTGTGGTACACAGGTGGTCACAGACTTGCACTCTACCACTTCTACTGGAAGTTCGTTTAGCCAGAGGGTGGTGAATCTGTGGAATTCATTGCCACAGATAGCTGAGGAGGCCAGGTCATTGGGCATAATTAAAGGAGACGGTAGTTTCTTGATTAGTCGGGGAGAAGGCAGGAGAATGGGTTTGAGATGAATAATAAATCAGCCGTGATGGAATGGTGGAGCAGACTCAATGGGCTGAGTGGCCAGATTCTGCTCCCATGTCTTATATAACATATATCTAAGCTTTTGGATAAGTCTCCCATGTGTGACATCATTCAGAAGTTCACATAGACAACATCAACCTCACTATCGTAACTGACAACATTCATTAGCAATTTATTAGAACGTAGAACACTGCAGCGCAGTAGAGGCCCTTCGGCCCACAATGTTGTGCTGGCCTTTTAACGATCCACGATCAATCTAACTGTTCTCTCCTATGTAGCCCATAACCACATGTAGTGTGTTCCAGGCACCCATTGCTCTGTGTGAACAACTTGCCCCACACATCTCCTCTGAACGTCCCCTCACCCTCTGGGCAGGTGATGGGGATAGGCAGAGAATAACATTGGAGATGGCGTAGGATTTGTGGAAATTTGGGGCAGCATGGTAGTGTAGTGGCTAGCGTAATGCTATTACAGTGGTTCACAGGTTCAAATCCACCACTGTCTCTAAGGAGCTTGGGTTTCTTCTGGGTGCTCTGCTTTTCAAAGACGTACAGGTCAATCGGTTCATTAGTCACATGGGTGTAATCGTGCGATGCAGGCTCACTGCCAGAAGGGCTTGTTAGCACGCCCTATTCTAAATAAGTAAATACATGAATGGGAGCTTGATCCTCACACTCAGTGGGTTCAAACACCCAGTCTCCATCATGCCATGATAACGTAGCGGTTAGCATAACACTATCACAGCTCAGAATGTTCCAGAGTTCAGAGATCTCCTCAGAAGGCATTCTCCCCGTGGAATGTGTGGGTTTCCCTCAGGTGCTCCAGTTTCCTCCCACAGCCCAAAGACGTACCGGGTAGGTTAATTGGTCGTTGTAAATTGTCCTGTGTTTAGGTTAGGGTTAAATTAAGAGTTGTCAGGGGGTCACTGGGGTGGCAAGGCTGGAAGGGCTGGAAAGGTTTACTCCGCACGGTATCGCCAAATAAATAAATAAATATGGGCACATGTTGGTATCTCACTCACTTCCAATACCCTCCTCTCTATATCAGGGCAAATGGGAGTGCTCTCCTCTCTTACCATTGCTAAAGTCAGCTGAAGGAATGAGCCAACCCTCAGAGGGTTGTGGTAGGTAAGGCTGGGTCCCTCATCCTCTCAGACATTTGAGCCTTCAGCTTAAAAAAAAAGTCACTGGGTTCAAGTCTGGTGCACTTGTCAAGAATTTGAAGGTGACTAAATTTATTCAGATGGCCTCCCCTCAGGGCAGTGACCTGCCAAGAGCGGAACAAATCCTAGGGGACTACTGGAATGTCTGTCACCTGCTCGGCGTATTTAACAGCACCAGTGTTTCTGAGGAAGGTCACCTAACTTGCAAGAACTTTCAATTTTTCAACGCACTCAGGAATGGTGGGGTGAGTGAAATACCATGGAAATAACTCCGGCCGCCAACCAATTACCTTGATGAAACATGCATTAATTTGCATAATGTATTCTGACAGGATATGAAGGCTTCACATTCATAATTTATCAAATGTACACACACTTGGACAGGTTCACGTGTACTATTCTTTGTATTTTCCCTGTGCGATGGGGAGCGACACTGAAATACCTCCCGGTTATGAGGAAGAGTTCCTGACTGAAACGGTGACCAGTTTCTTTTTCCAAGGCCCCAACGCATTGACGTAATCACGGCGATGGCACACCAGCAGCTATACCTCACTAGGAGTTTCAGAAGGCTTGGTATGTCACCAAAGACTCTGGCAAATCTCCTTGGAAGGCATTCTGACAGGTTGCATCGCAGTCTGGCATGGAGGCTCCGGTGCACAGGATCAGAAGGGGCTGCAGTCAAACCCGCAGCCCCTTTCAAGCATAGCCCTCCCCACCACTGAGGACAGCTCCAAACAACAGTGCGTCAAAAAGGTAAGGACCCTCACCAACCAGGACATGTCCTCTTCTCATTACTACCATCAGGGAGGTTGTACAGGAACCTGAAGACTACACCAACATTTTAAGAATGGCTTCTTCCCCTCTGCCATCAGATTTCTGTACAGTCCATGAATCTATGAACGTCACCTCACTATTCCCCTTTTGCACGATTTATCTATCATCACTGCTACCCCGAAGCAACAAAATCCACTCATATGTGAGTAATAAACCTGATTCTGAGATTCTGCTCGACCAGATGAGTCCTTCCAGCATTTGCTGACCATCGTTCCAAAGCATCTTGACCTGGATGAAGTCCAGCTTGCCCAATCCAAACCCAACTACATGCTGGAATGTAATCCCACGTCAACCCCAAGGAAACGCACAGAACAGGACCCTGGTAAGGCTTGGTTCAAGCAGCCATCTCTTGAAAACTCCTTGTAGCGCAGGAGGTTGAGAGGAAGTACATAAAGTCATCAGGGGCCTAGACAGGGCAAATGCACAGTCTTTTTCCCAGGTTGGGGAATTAAAGCAGGGGTTTAAGGGGAGAGGGAAAGATTTAAAATAGTAAGCACAAGAGATTCTTCAGATGCTGGAAATCCAGAGTAACACACATTCAGATCTTGTTGAAGGGTCTCGGCCTGAAACGTCAACTGTTTATTTCTCTCCACAGATGCCGCCCGACCTGCTGAGCTCCTCCAGCATTTTGTGGGTGTTAGTGAAAATTTTAAATGGTTCTGAGGGGCAACTTCCTCACGCAGAAGGTGGTGGTGCATATGGCGGAACAGGCTGCCAGAGGAAGCTGTGGAGACAGCTACGCGAACAACAGTTAAAAGCCACCTGGACAAATACATGGAAAGGAAATGAAGCAGCCTTACTTCATTAGGAACATTCTGATGAATTAGGCGATTCTGATGGACGTGGGCAAACGGGGGCTGGCTGAGATGGGCACCTGGTTCAGCACGGACAAGTTGGTCCGCAGGGCCCTGACTCCCCTGTCAATATAACCCTGGAGTCGGTTGCCACTAGCAACATCCCTCATGTCACCGTCCCACACTTCCCTGAACTGAAAACAATTGACTCCATTATAAAACAGGGAAATAAGCAATGATCTTGCTGAAAGCATTTGCATTAATCAGAGAAACAGTTTTTTTTCTCCCCAAAGAGACCTTAAATAAATCCCACCAGCAATCATGAGTTACTGCTTTGCTCTTGTGCGGGGGGAGCTAGGGCATCGCACTTTAAAGCATAATCTGTGGCTAAATTATCCTGGAAAGGAGCTAAGCAGCAGTCACTTTTAGATCAACCTGACACATCTATCTGGAGGCAATAAGTCCGCTGTCATAGTATCTGCAATATGTACAGAAGAGCAGCTTAATCAGCAAGGGGAAATGTAACAGCCTTGCCATGTATGGTCCTGGGATGAAGTTGGTGAGACCAGCACTCTACATAGAGCCCTGCCGCTCCCACATCCCCCACCCCACCACCACTCCTCCAATCGTCACAAACAGATGGAAAAAAAACACTTCTGCGTTTATATAATGAGCTGTCAGCAGAGATTACCCAGAGGCCAGACCTGACCAGATAACTTTTTAAAAGGCTCTTCAAGGGGGCCAAAGAATTACGTGACAGCATGATGGAGACGGTTCAGAGGGATGGGGGAGCATTCGAAGGGACGGTGAACAGTGAAACGGGTAAATTGGCTTATTATTGTCACACGTACCAAGTTGCAGTGAAACACTTTGTTTTGCGTGTCATGCGCACAGGTGATTTTATCGTACCAGCACTTCAGAATCAGAATCCGGCTTATTATCATTGACATATGGAGTGAAATTTGCTGTTATGGGGTGGTTAGCACAACGGTTCGCGGTGCAGGCAAGCTGGGGGTTCAATTCCTGACGCTGCCTGCACATTCCCCCATGACCGCGAGGGGTCCCACAGAGACCGGTTGGTAGGTTAATCGGCACACACTCAGCGATTCAGGAACAGCTTCTTCCCCTCTGCATCTGAATTCAGAACGGACAATAAACCCATGAACACTACCTCACTACTTTTTTATTTCGATTTTTGCGCTACTTATTTAACTACTTAATGTTAATGTATTTCTCCTGTAATTCATGTCCTTTTCTGTTATTATGTATTGTATTGTACTGCTGCCGCAAAGACCACAGATTTCACAACATTTGCCGGTGACAGTAAACCTGTTTCTGATCCATTATAAATTGTCTCGTGATTAAGCTAGAATTTAACTGGGGTGGGGAATTGCTAGGTGGTGCGGCTTAAAGAGGCTGGAGGGCCTATTCCGCGCTGTATCTCAATAAAGAAAGAAAAATACGAAATTGCTATCAGTTAAAATTTAAAAATAAATATTTAAATAAATAAATAGAAGAATAGTGAGGTATTGTTCATGGGTTCATGGGCCGTTCAGGAATCTGATGGTGGAGGTTCGTAATCTGATGTTTGGAAAACAATGAATAGGGGTCTTCAGCTTCACCGAGGTAGTACAAGGCAAAACAATAACCGAACACAGAATAAAGTGTCACAGATACAGAGAAGGTGCAGTCCAGGTAAATAAAAAAGTGCAAGGTCATAACGAGGTAGATTACGAGATCAAGAGTCCATCATATCTTACTAGAAGACTTTCCAGTGTCTGATAACGGTGGGATAGAAGCTGTCCGTGAGCCTGGTGGTACGTGCTCTCAGTCTTTGGTATCCTCTGTCCTTGAAGATTAATGTCAGAGAATCAGGAGACAGGGTGGGAGGGCAGTGTTCAGAGTGAGAGTTAGGAAAAGCTCAGGAGGGATGGATGGAGGATGGAGGGGAAACCAGAATGACAGAAGAGGCAGAGGGAGCAGGAGAGGAAGGCAGCATGTTGGAGAGGACTGGGAGGTGTAAGGGAAGAAGGAGCTGTATTTCAGAGGAAATCGAGATATACTGGAGGTGATACTGATTGAAGCAGGGTGTGAAAGGGTTTCATATAAGGATCTAAGTGTTCCTAAATGCCCCTGATGTACCTGCCTCTATCACCACCCCCGGCAGAGAATTTCACACACTCACTACACTCCATCTTACTCTGACATCCCCCCTATATACATAGGGAACTGCCTGGAGTATTGATCTCGAGTTTAATGGTCAGAAATCAGGAAAAGATAATCAGTGACTCTAATAATTAATTACCTTTTTAATATTTTCATTTAACTATGTTGTAGTTCATAGAACGTTTACAGTTATGGGAGAGAGTATGGCCTTTCATCATGTCTTGTCAGGGGATCTTTGTACAAAGTGCGGCTTTCTGTAGTCAGTCTATAACAAGTCCCCCACATAACTTGTCCCTTACTGTCGTAATGCAATGTTGTCAGCTGTTGTCTTCTCAAAGCCAATTTATTATGAAATTATGTCTATCTCACCATATACTACCCTGAGATTCATTTTCTTGCAGGTATTCACAGCAGAACAAAGAAATTCCACAGAATCAATGAAAAACCACACACAAGCAAAGATTGACAAGCAACCTATGGGCAAAAACTAAGACAAACTGAGCAAGTACAAAAAAAATATATAAATAAATAAGTAAACACAACACACTGGTGCACCCTGTGAATATCCTGCCGCTCCCAGTCCCAACTCACAGACACACTCTCATCCTGCACTCGTCACTCTTCACCTATTATTGCTGCTGTCTCACATATTTATACAACTGCTTGTTTTATTATAACAGTGTCAGTAACATCACACTGTCTTGTATAAACACTTTATGTCAATCTTCAGGTCATGTCACTCAGAGACTTTGTGACTGTATGTGTTGGATTGTAACTATGTGTGCTGTGTGTGCCGTGAGTGACCCTATGTGCTGTGTTTCACTGTATGATCTGTGTGTGACTCTATGTTCTGTGTGTGACTCGATGTTCTGTGTGTGATTTTATGTACTGTGTATGACTGTATGTTCTGTGTGTAATTTTATGTACTGTGTATGACTGTATGTTCTGTGTGTGACTGTATGTTCTGTGTATGACTGTATGTTCTGTGTGTGATTGTATATTCTGTGTGTGACTATGTTCTGTGTGTGATTGTATGTTCTGTGTGTGACTGTATGTTCTGTGTATGATTGTATGTTCTGTGTATGATTGTATGTTCTGTGTGTGATTGTATATTCTGTCTGTGACTGTATGTTCTGTGTATGACTGTATGTTCTGTGTGTGATTGTATATTCTGTGTGTGACTGTATGTTCTGTGTGTGATTGTATATTCTGTGTGTGACTGTATGTTCTGTGTGTGATTGTATATTCTGTGTGTGACTGTATGTTCTGTGTGTGACTCTATGTACAGTATTTTGCGGAACGTTGTTTTATTTCGCTGAATACATGTGTATGGTTGAATGACAGTAAACCTGAACTTGAAATAAATAATGCCAAGAATATGAGTTGTAGTGTCCTTGAAAGTGAGTACCCAGGTTGTATTCGGTGATCAGTCCAGCGATGAGCAAAGTTCCCACCAATTTTTTGTTTCAGCTTACCTGACCAACCATTACTCCGAGCAGGAAATTTTTCCATGGCCTGGAGACAGCGCGGCAGTTTAAATGTTCAGAGCATTCAGGTGGCGTGGCAACAAAGGCTGTGTGCACCGGAGCATTTCAGTTACTGCATGGCGGCACCCCCACACGGCTGAGAGGGAACGGTGGTGCTGTGGCGAGTGGCCTGATCCATGCCGGTTCAGGAGCCGAATGATTGAAGGCACGATAACTGTCCCTGGTAGCGGAGAGAAGAACGCATGGCTGGATGGCTGGCATCGTTGATGATGGAGGCGATAGAGATGTGTCATGTGACCTGTCCTCTACAGGGCTGACCACGTTCTACAGCAGCTGGCTAACAAGGTGTCAACAATCTCACAGGCTCCTCTTTTAGTGATTGGTTCAGGGTGTAAGCCCTTCCCCCCTTGTGGTGAACTACATATACCTGTCTGGACATGCCCCCCTGCTGACTGCTCCTGTGGCTCCTCCCACAGACCCTTGTATAAAGGCGATTGGAGGCACTGCTCCCCCCTCAGTCTCCAGGATGTTGTGTGGTGGTCTCTTGCTGCTAATTGTGGTCTCTTGCAGCTAATAAAGGCCTATCGTTCGCCTCCCGTCTCTGAGAGTTATTGATGGTGCATCACCCCTCCACCATCGCAATCCTCCACATATTGTCTGAAGGGTGCTTAATACAGCTTTAGGATTAGTAGCATCCACCATTAAGGACTCACACCAAACAGGAGATGTCCTCTTCTCATTACCATCATCAAGGAGGAAGTAGAGCAGCCTGGGGGAACACTCAACATTTTAGGAACAGCTTCTCCCCCTCCACCGTCAGATTTCTGAATGGTTCATGAACCTGAGAACATTAGCTCCCTCTTCCTCTTTTACGCTACATATTTTTCATTGGAACTTGCAGTAATTTTTATGTCTTGCTCTGTACTGCTGCCCCAAAACAGCCTTTTTCGTGGCATGTAGTTTTTTTACACAGAGAGTGGTGAATGTGTGGAATTTATTTATTTTTTTATTGTAACTTGTCATCATTTTAATATCTTGCACTGTACTGCTGCCACAAAACAACAATTTCACAGCACATGTCAATGATATAAAACTCATTCTAGTTCTGAAGTGTGCCCGTGGTTCAGTGTAACAAAAGTAGAAGTAATTAATTTCTAGGCAATTAAGCCTTCTATGCCTGCACTTGGGGATTCTGAACATTGCTCACTGGGCCAACCCCACCAGCTCTACGCCTAGTGTCTTACAAAGCTCTGTTTAATGCCAGCTATATTCAGGAACTCACAATGCCATAAGGAACTTCTGTTAGATTACTTTTCAACAGGGTGGAGGTGAAATGTGTAAGAAAACTGTGAAAGAGCAACAGTGGAGGAATGTGGCAGGGAGAGTATGTGAGGAAGAAAGAGACAGACAGACAGAAATGGCTATAGAAAGAGAGACAGACAGACAGAGAGGTAGAGAAATACTGAGGGGCAGACAGAAAGAGAAAGCATCGGAAAACAAAATGAAATGCACTGTTTGCGTTAACGACCAACACAGACTGAGGATTGTGTTGGGGACAATCTGCAAGTATCGCCATACTTCTGGCACCAGAATTTACTAATCCTAACCCGTTTGTCTTTAGAATGTGGGAGGAAACTGGAGGCCCAGGAGAAAACCCATGCAGTCACAGGGATAATGTACAACCCACTTACAAACAGCTGCAGGAATTGAATACCGGTCACTGATTGCTGATGGTGTAATAGCATTGTGTTAATCGTAATGCTACCATGCAGCCCAGAGAGAAAGAGAGAGTGAGAGAGAGAGAAAGAGAGAGAGTAAGAGGGAGAGTGTGAGTGAGTGAGAATGTGTGTGTCAGTCAGTCCTTGGTTTCTCCTAATAGGCATAACTCAGTGGAGCATGAAACTACACGATAAATGGTGTGGGACATTAACGTGCAAAGTAACATTTGATGTGGAGAAGAAAGCAGCGGGTTTTAAGACAATGCACGGGCACCTGGTTTAGATTTGTTCCATTTGTGACAAGTAAGCTTGTCATGTGACACCAAGGAGCAATCAGGGGAAATTATACAGAGAATTAAAAGTGCCAACATGATGGAGGTAAAAGGGTGTTGCCTACTCTGCATAACTAGCTTCACATCCAAACTGAGTAACGACAGTTTTTGGAGCATTTTACAAAGGTCATAAAAATCTTTCAACAAGTGCCACTGCAGTGAGGGAACAAGACAGCGAGAGCAATGTTTAAATGTTACAAACAGTTTCCCATGACAGAAGCCATTGTCCAATTCCCTTTAAACAGCAGTAGGAATGTCTGTGTCAAATGCACCAATTTAGCCGACCTGCACACAAATATTTCCTGGACCCAGTTATTACCAAAAGCTTTGCAGACAGTTAAACTGATTTCATAACCAGCATCTGCAGAAGTTTACCCTGAGGCTGACGGTGTATATTACCAGCACTTTGGTGAGGTGGAAGGAATGAAGCATTTGGGACGGATTTGCTGCTTATCTCAGTAACTTGCCTAATTAGCCCCTCA
The DNA here is from genome assembly GCF_030144855.1 of Hypanus sabinus. Lineage (NCBI taxonomy): Eukaryota > Metazoa > Chordata > Chondrichthyes > Myliobatiformes > Dasyatidae > Hypanus > Hypanus sabinus. The sequence goes on from NC_082717.1 coordinate 14,200,152, forward strand.
GGCAGAGGTAAGGACACCCTTAGTGGCCTAAGATTGGTGGGTAGTGTCCTTTCTATTCAGCAGATATGGCAATTCAGTTCCAAATGCTGGAGTACAGGATTAATTATGAAAGAATCTGCCAGGTGGAATTTAAGTCATGACCCTTTGGGCCAATGGCTAAATGTTCTTGCCTTCTTGAGCAAAGAAGGTGATACTCTATGTAGAAGTGTGGCTTCTCACGTACCACGCAGAACAGCAGGATCCTATGCCTCAGTCCGTCCACTCTTAATACCTTCAATCACAGTGTTGTTACCTTGGAACTCAACCATTACAATGTGCCCCTGGCCCCATAACATCTCAGCTCCCAACTGCCTTCCATCCATCTGATCTCCTTCGCTCATAACCCGTGTTGGTTGAACTACGTTGACTCCCATTTAAGCAATCCTCAGTTTTACACTTCAGATTTATTTTATTATATCTGTCTGCCTACTTATCTTTTTTAAATTTATTTATTAAATTTTTAGAAAATTACAAAAAATAAATGTAATGAAAAATTAGTAAGAAAAAGAAACATAATATTAATCCTCCCCCCTCCCCTTAACCCCCCCCCCTTAACCCTTATCTAAAGAAAGAAAGAAAGGAGAAAGATTGCCTGGATATCAGAGGATCCCCACATGCTCCATGGAGTTCAAAATAACTTTAATATTTATTTTTACTTTCCCCAATTACTTTATAATTTTATCTTCAAAGGACCTATATATTTAATCCCATCTTTTGTAGGTATGGGAGCTAAATTTTCAAAAATATATCATATTCATTTCTTAGATTATATGTAATTTTTTTCAAGTGGAATACAACTATATATTTCATTATTCCAACAATCCATAGTTAAACAGAAATCAGATTTCCAAGTAACTGCGATAACTTTTTTAGCTACTGCCAATGCAATTTTTATAAATTTTTTATGATACTTATTCAATTTAAGTTTCGGTATTGTCCCTTCAATATCTCCTAATAAAAATAATATTGGACTACGTGGGAGTTGTACTCCAGTAATTTGTTCCAGAAAAAGTCTTAGATTTATCCAAAATGGTTGAATTTTAAAACAAGACCAAGTAGAATGTAAAAAAGTACCAATTTCTTGGTTACATCGAAAACATTGGTCAGACATATTTGAATTTAATCTATTTTCTGTGGTGCTATATATAATTGATGTAAAAAATTATATTGTATTGTAAAATAAAAAATTATATTGTAAGTCGAACATTTATTGTATTTATCATACTATCAGAGCATAATCTTGACCAACTCTGCCTACTTACCTATGTATTTAAAGTTCAAAGTAAATGCATTATCGAAGTACATGTATGTCACCATACAGTACCCTGAGATTCATTTTCCTGTGGTCACACTCAATAGATCTATAGAATCAATGAAAGCCCATCCAGCTAGTGCAGAGACTACGGACTGTGCAAATGCAAAAAGAGGAACCAATGATCATAAATAACTGTGCAAAAAATATCGAGTACATCAGATGAAGAGTTCTTGAAAGTGAGTCCATAGGTTGTGGGAAAGTTCAATGATGGGGCAAGTGAAGTTGAGTGGTTATCCCCTTTGCATCAAAAGCCTGATGGTTGGGGGGTAGTAATTGTTCCTGATATTTATCTCTCTGTCTCTATACTTATCACCCATACATTGAAACATACAGTGAAATCCATTTTGCGTTAATATTTAATGCAACTTAATGATGCAGTAGGGGCAGCCCACAAGCATCGCCACACATGGCCAGGTAGCACGTCCACAAGTTTTATCAGAACAACACAAGCAACAGCATGACAAGCCCTTCTCTCACCCTTACATCCACTCATCCACACACATGGACAGGCCTTCAACCCCATGACAAGCTGTCTCCAGGCTTCCGACCTCATGTCTTTGGTCTCAGATGTGTGGACTCACAGACATCGGACCTCCAACCTCCAATTCTCAGCCTGGACTAGCAGATATTGGACCCCTGACCTCCGAACATGCCAGCCCAGAGGCCTCAACCTTCAGGCTTTGACCGCTGGACTAGCTGACCTTTGAACTTTGACCTCCAGCTTCAACCTCTGGACTTCAATTGACCTCTGCATATCAACACTAGGACTCTCTTGGATGAATTCTTGATTTTGTCTTCAATCAGAATAAGAATGGGTTTATGTTACTGATATATGCTATGAAATTGGCTGTTTAGCAGCAGCAGGTGTAACGCAAGATACAAAAATCATAATAATTTCCAAACTAAGTAGATATTGCAAAGGAGGAATAGCAAGATGGAATTCATGGGCTCAAGGACCATTCAGAAATCTGATGGTAGAGGGGAAGTAGCAGTTTTTAAAATGTTGAGTGTGTGTTTTCAGGCTCCTGCACTTCCTTCCCAATGGTAGTAACATGAAGTGGTTCATGTCCCAGATGGTGAGGGTTCTTATGTACACTGCAGAAAGTTGTTAACTCATTCAGCTCCATCATGGGCACTTGCCCCCATAGCATCCTGGACACCTTCAAGGAGCAATGCCTCAAAAAGGCAGCGTTCATCATTAAAGCACTCCCCCCAATCATCCAGCACATCCCCTCTTCTCATTGATACCATCACGAAGGAGGTACAGGAACCTGAAGACCCATACTCAAAGATTCAGTAACAGCTTCTTCCCCTCTGCCATCCGATTTCAGAATGGTCCTTGAGCCCATGAATTCCATCTTGCTATTCCTCTTTTGCAATATCTACTTAGTTTGGAAATTATTATGATTTTTGTATCTTGCGTTACACCTGCTGCTGCTAAACAGCCAATTTCATAGCATATACTATGAAATATATAACACTATATAACACTATCTCACTACTTTTTTTTCTCTTGTTGCACTATTTATTTAATTAAACTTTTAAATGTGTGTGTATATAGTGTATATATAGATACCTACTGTAATTTACAGTTTTTATTACTATATACTGCTGCCAAATAACAACAAATTTCATGACAAAGGATATGATTTAGTCAGAGGCAACACAAGTGAATCTGCAGATGCTGGAAATAAAAAAACACAAAATGCTGGCAGAACTCAGCAGGCCAGACAGCTGACAACATCCAACTCACTGACCTCCGTTGATACCCCTGCCCCCCACTCTTACCCCCATCCCTATCTATTATTTTAGTCTGGTTCTCTTTCTCTCTCTTTCCCCCCCTCACTATAATCTCCCCCCAGCCCTACCTTTCTTTCTCTTTTATTTCCCATAATTCTCCACCTTCCCCCTAGCCCATTTCCCTCCAGCCTATCACTTCCCAGCTCTCTACTTCATCCCTCCCCCCACTTCTTATCCCCCCTCGACCATCCCATGGTACTTCACTCCTGATGAAGGGCTTCGGCCCGAAACGTCATTATTACCTCCTCCCATAGATGCTGTCTGGCCTGCTGAGTTCTGCCAGCATTTTGTGTTTTTTATGATTTAGTCAGATCTTGTTTCAGACTATCCATGGGAGATTTTGTTCCTTTAAATGCTCTTTCTAAGTTCAAGTTGTTATATCTCTTGTCTTATTGAGGACAGATAAGACAAGAGGAGAAAGGATGCCTAGATTTGATCTAAGGTGTCCCATCATGAAATGAGTCAAACTAAGACTGGATTAAAGACCTTAAGACTGCTTGAAACTGGAACGGATTTGATCGAGGTTTCTTCAAGTCATGTAGGTATGATGTCACTCCCACTCACTGACAAACAAATCCGATTTAGCACCTCAACACTCACGTGCCAAAAGAAATTATAGCTTCTCACAGCAATAACATCGCACTGACAAGTCAACATCAAAACGTCATCACCACTAATCATAATCCACCACAACACGTTTGTACGAAAATGACAGCTATCTCAACAGTTCCTTTGTAAAGACAGCAGGCAATGAAATGGTACAGTGCTGGTACTGGATAGTGAGATTTTAATTTTGGAACAAGGGTTTCACCAAGAAGGCATGAAGGTCTGTGGTGAACTACATACACCTGTCTGGACACGCCCCCTGCTGACTGCTCCTGTGGCTCCTCCCACAGGCCCCTGTATAAAGGCGATCGAGGCCTGAGCCCGGCCTCTCAGTCTCCAGGATGTTGTATGGTGGTCACTCACTGTTTGTTCCTTCTTCCAGTCAATAAAAGCCAATATCTCGCCATACGTCTCAGAGTGAGTTATTGATGGTGCATCAAGGTCCATGATGAAGGAAGTAAAAAAAATTCTGCTACAAGATTATTGTAATTGCCCAATGAACTAAACCCAGGACATGCCCTCTTCACACTGTTACTGTCGAGAGGAGGTGCAGAAGCCTAAAGGCACGCACTCAGCAATTCAGGAACAGCTTCTTCCCCTCTGCCATCCAATTTCTGAATGGACATGGAAATTGAACCCATGAACACTATCTCACTACTTCTTTTATTTTCTTTTTTTTTGCACTACTTATTTTATTACAGTATTTACTGTAATTCAGTTTTTTCTCTACATGTATTTATCGTGTACTTCACTGGACTGGTTTCAAGGTTGTCAAGCCGAGGAGTGCTAGTGGGATCAAGCTCCAACTACCTAAAAATTCTCCTCACGGCATGCGCCTCAAATAGCCTCTGTCACCTCATCTACCGTCTGGGTAGCCTCCAGCCTGGTAGTAAGAACATTGAGTTCTCCAATTTCCGATAATTCCCTCCCCCTCCCCCTCCCCCTATCCCAGGTCCCACTCTGCCTCTCTCCCCTTTCAACTTTCTGCTTCTTTATCTCTATAGTTCTTTCATGCTTATCCCCTCCCCCCCTCTTTACCTTTCCTCTGATTGGTTTTCCACCTGGCGCCTCTAGGCCCTACCCCCTCCCCTATCTCTATTACTGGGCTTCAGCCCTCTCTTCCCCCCCATTCCTGATGAAGGGTCTCAGCCCGAAACGTTGGCTACTCTTTTCTCACGGATGCTGCCTGACCTGCTGAGTTCTTCCAGCGTTGTGTACGTATTCTTTGATCCACAACATCTGCAGTTGTATTTTTATGTGAAGTTCAACTCCTGGCCTTCTCGTGTGGCTTAGCCTCTATGCCCGGTGGAACTGTTTCTACTGACAGGAGAAGGGGCAAAGGCAGATCCTGGCGCCTTAAAACCAGTGCTTCGGGTAGATGGAGCTCGTCAACCTGGGAAGGTCGCCCACCTAAGAAAGGGAAAACTCTGATTTCAAACCTCCGCTGCCTTGCGGCCATACCCACTCATGGGAAAGGCTTTGGGAGTAAACCCTGAGGACAAATCCAGAGCTGGAGTCCCTAAGGCAGTCCGACGTTGCCTTCAACCTCGCTCCGGCAACTCCTGCGACGACACTGGTGCCCTTGGACAACATCGGTGGTGTGGAGAGAGGAGACTTGCTGCATGGGCAACTGCTGGTCTCCCATACAACCCTGCCCAGGCCTGCGCCCTGGAAACTTCCCAAGGCACAAATCCATGGTCTCTCGAGACTAACGGATGCCTCCACCACTTCATGGTACTGCTGCCTTAAAGTTAACAAATTTCACAACATATGCCGAAGATAGTAAATCTGCTTCTGATTCTGAAGGGTTTTGGCCCGAAACGTTGAGTGTACTCTTTTCCATAGACGCTGCCTGGCCTGCTGAGCTCCTCCAGCATTATGTGTGTGTTGCTTGGATTTCCAGCATCAGCAGACTTTCTCATGTTCCTGATTCCGAATTACTTGGTTATGCATAAACTCTGGCTGAGGCTTCAATGAACTGCCAAGGGCTCCACAGCTATTGTACAAATGAGAAACCCATGCTCTTAAATGACTTTAAATGAAAAGTTAGAGAAATTGATGTTCACTTCATTAGGTTAGAGGCTACACAAGCAATATGAGGTGTTGCTCCTCCAACCTGAGAGTCACCTCATTGTGATAGTAGAGGAGGCCATGGACCGACATGTTGGAATGGGAATGGACAGCAGAATTTAAATAGATGGCGATCGAGAAATCCTGCTTGTTGCAGAGGGAGCAATGGTGCTTGGAAAAGTGATTTCCTCTCCCCACCGCCCTGAACAATCTACAGTGGTATGCAAAAGTTTGGGCACCCTGGTCAAAATTTCTGTTACTGTGAATAGCTAAGTGAGTAAAAGATGACCTGATTTCCAAAAGGCATAAAGTTAAAGGTGACACATTTCTTTAATATTTTAAGCAAGATTACTTTTTAAGCAAGATCTTTCGATCTTTTGCAGTCTCAAAATAACAAAAAAGGAAAAGGGCCCGAAGCAAAAATTTGGGCACCCTACATGTTCAGTACTTAGTAACACCCCTTTGGCAAGTATCACAGCTTGTAAACACTTTCTCTTGTAAACTCTTAGCCAGCTAAGAGTCTTTCAATTCTTGTTTGGGAGTTTTTCACCCAATCTTCCTTGCAAAAGGCTTCTAGTTCTATGAGATTCTTGGGCCATCTTGCATGCACTGCTCTTTTGAGATCTATCTAACAGATTTTCGATGATGTTTTGGTCAGGGGACTGTAAGGGCCATGGCAAAACCTTCAGCTTGCGCCTCTTGAGGTAGTCCATTGTGGATTTTGAGGTGTGTTTAGGATCATTATCCTGTTGTAGAAGCCATCCTCTTTTCATCTTCAGCTTTTTTTTAAACAGACGGTGTTATGTCTTCTTCCAGAATTTGCTGGTATTTAATTGAATTAATTCTGCCCTCTACCAGTGAAATGTTCCCTGTGCCACTGGCTGCAACACAAGCACAAAGCACGATCGACCCACCCACATGCTTAACAGTTGGAGATGTGTTCTTTTCATGAAATTCTGCACCCTTTTTTCTCCAAACATAACTTTGCTCATTGCAGCCAAAAAGTTCTATTTTAACTTCTTCAATCCACAGGACTTGTTTCTAAAGTGCATCAGGCTTGTTTAGATGTTCCTTTGCAAAATTCTGATGCTGAATTTTGAGGTGAAGACGCAGGAAAAGTTTTCTTCTGGTGACTCTTCCATGAAGGTTGTATTTGTGCAGTTGTTGCTGCACAGTAGAACAGTGCACCACCACTCCAGAGTCTGCTAAATCTTCCTGAAGGTCTTTTACAGTCAAACGGGGGTTTTGATTTGCCTTTCTAGCAATCCTACTAGCAGTTCTCTCGGAAAGTTTTCTTGGTCTTCCAGACCTCAACTTGACCTCCACTGTTGCTGTTAACTGTCATTTCTTAATTACATTACGAACTGAGGAAATGGCGACCTGAAAACGCTTTGCTATCTTCTTATAGCCTTCTCCTGCTTTGTGGGCATCATTTATTTTAATTTTCAGAGTGCTGGGCAGCTGCTGATTGTTGGGACAAGATTTGAGGAGTCAGGGTATTTATAAAGCTTTGAAGTTTGCATCACCTGGCCTTATCTAACGATGACTGTGAACAAGCCATAGCCCTACCAAGCTGATTAAGGTCTGAGACCTTGGTAAAAGTTTTCTGAGAGTTCAAATCTCTTGGGGTGCTCCTTTCCTTTTTTCTCACTCTAAAATTGTACGAAACAAAAATAATACACTAATCTTGCTTAAAATATTGAAAAGAATGTTTCGTCTTTAACTTTATGACTTTTGGAGATCAGTTCATCTTCTACTCATTTATCTATTCGCTGTAACAGAAATTTTGACCGGGGTGCCCAAACTTTTGCATGCCACTGTATGCATATTGGGTCTACATAGAGGATTCCTTTTTTCCTGATGTGACGAACAATACCACAAGCCACAACAAACCTGCAGGGAGAGATGGTGAAAGCAGATCAGGGGCACTTGATTAACGGTTGATTGCTGCTGGTCATATTTCATCTCCAGTGCCAGTTCTCTCTCTCTCTCTCTCTCTCTCTCTCTCTCTCTCTCTCTGCATGAATTCACAGTTTACATAAGCATGTTTGTTCATGCCTGCAAGTTCCTTTCCTCTTAATGCTCAATTAGAGAATCAAATGCTTGATGGCAACCAAGAGATAGATAAGGCGAGGTAAACATTTCAGTGGTGTGGGCACTGGTGATAGGACTCTACAGCTGAGTGCTCCATTGCTCAGCTGCACGCTAATTGCTCCCTGGGTGTGAACAGCAAAAATCCAGTCACAGTGCAGCAACTGGAAACCCGCTCAATCACCAGTTTTAGGTCGACAGATTACGGTAAAACTACACTGTGTAACCTCCAAGAGGACCACAACCTTGTCGTAGGGTTTGGAGGCGTGCGTGCCTCAATGACCCGGAGAACTACGTTTGCTGGAGTCAGGGCTTCATGCTTTGACTCTTGATAGGGTCATCGATGCCAAGCAGGTCAAAGGGTAGAGGCCAGACTAAGAGTGGTCCAGGTTTGGGGGTTCAGCTCAGGGCCAACAACCCTGAAAGGTGAATCAAAATTGTTACGGAAACAGCAATGAAGGATCCTTCTACATCTGAATGTGACGGTATTCCTGAGTCTCCACCCGGAACTTGCATGACTGACAGTAGTGAAAACTGAGAGGAGGCTACTGGCATGATGAAGAGAGCCCTGAACACCACTAAGACCAAAATTGGATTTGATGGCCAAGGACAGAGATAGAGGACCTTCATTGCTGCCTTAAACACCAGCAGCAAAATGAGCAGTGAGGTAAGGCACCCTATAAATGTGGCTGGCAAACAGGATCGAAAGAAGCTGCAGAGGGTTGCGGACTCAGTGGGTTGTGCCATTGTGGGTGCAGGCCTCCCCACCATTGAGAAATCCTCAAAAAGGCAATGCCTCGAAAAGCTGGCATCCAAGATTAATGGCTCCCCACCCTCCCCCCGCCATTCCCACCATCACCCAGGACATCCCTCTTCTCATTGCCACCATCAAGGAGGAAACGCAGGAGCCTGAAGACACGAACACAGTGTTTTAGGAGCAGTTTTTCCCATTGGCCAGCAGACTTCTGAATGGTTTGTGAGCACTTCCTCGCTATTCCTCCTTTGGGCAATCTGCCTATCTAACTATCGATCTATCTACTTAGTGAGTTTTTCTGTCTTGCACTGTACTGCTGCCACAAATAACAAATTTTATGACATATAGAGTTTTACTGACAATGGTGGGTGCTCGAATTGAATTGAACTGACTTTATTTCTTACATTCGTCTCATACATGAGAACTGGAACACCCTGCCGGGGGTGGGGGTAGAACCAAGTACATCAGGGGCATTAAAGAGACTCTTAGATAGGAACATGAACGGAACAAAATGGAGGGTTAGAGAGTCATAGAGTCACATAAAAGTACAGTGAAGAAACAAGCCCTTTAGCCTATCTAATCTATGCCGAACCTTTTAAACTGCCTAGGGCCATCAACCTACACCCAGACCACAACCCTTCATACAACCGCCAATAAATGTACCTATCCAAACTTCTCTTAAATGTTGAAATCAAGCTTGCATGCACCATTTGTGCTGGCAGCTCATTCCGCACTCTCATAATCCTCTGACTGAAGAAGTTTCCCCTCATGTTCCCCTTAAACTCTTCACCTTTCACCCTTAACCCATGTCCTGTAGTTGTAGTCACTCCCAACCTCAGTGGAAAAAGCCTGCTTACATTTACACTAAGTGTTATTTGGGAGGGTAGGGTTAGAGTGATCTTAGAGTAGGTTATAAGGTCAGCAGAAATTTGTGGGCTGGAGCTCCTGTATTGTGCTGTACTGTTCTATGTTCTAGATGTCAGTGAACGTAAACCTGAATTTTATTCTGGCTTCCTTCAGCTGAGGCAATAAAATGAGACGATCTGTGAAAATGTACCCTGCACTGAGGAGGCGGATTTATCCAACTTCCTGGACAAAATTTATTCCTCAGGCAATGGATGGTTAACTTTGGCTTCTGGGAGCTTGCTGTGCAAAAGCTGGTTGGTTCCTTTCATAACTTACAGCAGCGGTCATATTTCTACTCGTTCGTCTGCAAGCTAATTCAAATTTGAAAGGAGTCACACAAACGCAACAGAAATATTTGTTGAAAGATCATCAGCCCAGACTACTGCTTCTGTCTTGGAATTCCAGTGTCTGCAGTGTTTTGTTTTTGGATTCTATAAAAGAAAACGGAAGTCCTTTTTAAGGCAAGTAAGGTATCAATTAGTGGCTCATTCTTCTATGATATGGCAAATTAGGCTTATTGGAGTAATCATCTAAAGTACGAAAGAAGAAGCCCAGGTGGTACGGTATCATAGTGATTAGCTCAATGCTCTTAGTGCCAGTGATCTCCGATCATGGTTGAATTGAATTGAATTAACTTCATTTCTTACATCCTTCACATACAAGAGGAGTAAAAATCTCTATGTTACGTCTCCATCTAAATGTTCAATGTGTAATCATAGTAATTTATAATAATGTATAATAAATAGAACAGTCAATCATAGAAATACACTTAAATCAGCCTGAGTTCATCAGTCTGATAGCTTGGTAAAAGAGGAGGTTCCAGAGCCTGTTGGTCCTGGCTTTTAAGCTGTGGTATCGCTTCCTGGATGGTAGCAGCTGGAATAGATTGTGGTTGGGGTGACTCGGGTTCCCAATGATCCTACAGGCCCTTTTATCACACCTGTCTTTGTAAATGTCCTGAATCATGGGAAGTTCACAACTACAGATGCGCTGGGCTGTCCGCACCACACTCTGCAGAGTCCTGCGATTGAGGGAGGTACAGTTCCCATACAAGGCAGTGATGCAGCCAGTCAGGATGCTCTTAATTTTGCCCCTGTAGAAAGTTCTTAGGATTTGGGGGCCCACACCAAACTTACTCAACCATCTGAGATGAAAGAGGTTAAAGTACGTATACAATTTACAACCTTGAGATTTGTCTCCTCACAGACAGCCACACAAGAGAGGAACCCAAAAGAACACATTAAAAAAAAGGCCAACGAATACCCAACGTGCAGAGAGAGAAAAAAAACAGAGTAAAAAAAACTGTGCAAACAATAAGAGTAAGCAAATAGTATTCAGAATGAAAGTGACACAAAGCCAGGCATCTCTGCAGCTGGAGCAGGCCACAGCCACAGTTCAGCGCAGAGCTGAGTAAACATCACTGAGCGGTGAGCAGAACCAGTCGTGCATGGTCCCACTTTCCTGCCTTTTCGATCTGGCCTGGCATTTAAACCATCCAAACATTGGGTCCGGATTGTTGCTCGCTCCAGGACCAAGGTCCTGTCGCATCCATACGTTCCGGGCCTAGACCCCACCACCACATTTCGGCTCCAACCCGACCTTTCCGAATTGGCCTGTCTCTTAGATCAATCAAAGCTTGAGCCCATCCTCGCTCTCGGAACCAAACATTCCAATCTGAGGTTCCTCTCACACTGAGCAGGACTGTTATTGCCATGACGTCACCAGTGGGTTTGCTCCACACAAAGGGCGGCACGGTAGCGTGGTAGTTGGTGCCACACTTTACAGTGCCAGCAACTGGGGCTCACTTCCCGCCGCTGTCTGCAATGGGTTTCTACATTCCCCCTGTGACCACAAACAACGCATTTCACCCTAAGTTTTGATGTACTGGATCTTGACTGATCCAGTTAGTCTTTTGCATGGCCCTGTAATTGTTCTCGCAATGACACAACTGTGATTCTAGTCCTTGCTCTCTCCGCCACTCTCTGGAGCTGATGAAACGGCCAGCTTTCACTACTGTTTAAAAATGAGCCACGTGTAGTGAGAGGAAAGGGGAGGGAGGCTGAAACTTACAGAAAAGCAGAACTGAATGCAGCAAATGTGACAGGGACTGACAAGAGCCCTTCGAACTGAAAAGCAACACAGGGGGAGAGCCTGGTAACACTGTCAGGGGAAATGAATTTCAGAGGAACCTGTGATTGAAGCTGAATCAACAAGCTTTTTGTAGAAGGGATACATACTAATGACAAGAGCGATGAGAGCAGAAACTGCCTTGCGGTAGACCAACATGGTCAAACTCATCCCACCACCAATCACACCTTTCACCTGCCCATCACCTCCCACTGGTGCCCCTGCCCCTTCCCTTTCTCCCATGATCCACCCTCCTCTCCTATCAGATTCCTTCTTCTTCAGCCCTTTACCTCTTCCACGTATCACCTCCCAGCTTCTTACTTCACCCCACCTCTCCCATTCCCCCCCCCCCCCCACCTGGTCTCACCTCCCACCTGCCGGCTTGCACTCCTCCCTTCCTCCACCTTCTCCCCCTTTCCTGTTCTAGTCCTGGTGAAGGGTCTCAACTGTTCATTCTCCTCCAGAGATACTGCCTAACTTGCTGACTTTTCCAGCATTTGTGTGTGTGTTCTTTTTTATTTTTACAATCAAAAATGAACTTTATTCATGATAAACAAAGTATTGACAAGAATAACCCATGCAATGACTTTACATTTATCGGCAATGCTTTCCCTACTGTTCTATCATATTCCTACACATCAATAGCACTGCTGCCACTCACGTGTCCCTCTGGGGGGTATACCCTCCAATCTGATAGCATGATTTCTCCTCCCCCCCCCACCCCTTCTTCTGTTCCCCATTCTGACCTTTCACTTCTTCTTAGCTGCCTATTTCTATCCCCTGGATCCTCCTTCCCTTTCTCCTATGGTCCACTCTCCTCTCCTATCAGATTCTTTCTTCTCCAGCCCTAGACCTTTCCCACCCACCTGGCTTCACCTACCACCTTCCAGCAGCCTCTTTCCCTTCTTCCCGCTCCCCCCCCCCACCGTTCTTTCCAGGCATCTTCCCCCTTCCTTCTCAGTCCTGAAGAAGGGTCTCGGCCCAAAATGTCAACTGTTTACTCTTTTCCGTAGACATTGCCTGACCTGCTAAGTTCCTCCAACATTTTGTGAGTATTACTACGACAATAATTGAGGGGCTTCTCAGCCTTTTTCTCTCCAGTACCAGAAGAACCTTAAACTGTCGTCCTTCCCTTTGTGTGTGTGTGTGTTGCTCAAGATTTCCAGCTTCGGCAGAACCTCTTGTGTTTTTAATTCTCCCATGCACTTTTTATTTTGACGCGATCGGTTCTTCTTCAATTTGAGGTGAGCAATGCTTTTCTCAGACGTTTTACCTAGCTGAGTGCCAATGGGAATAATCTCCTATGGGTTCCTATTACCTGATGTGACTTGCAAGCATTGCTCATAAGGGGACCTGTATCTTTGGCTGAAGTTCCACATAAGTTACTCTGAGCATTCTCCAAGGACTGTGCATAAGACAATGAGAGGTCATTAATCCACTTTCTATTGGCATTTCCTTTTTGTGTAACTGTGCACTGGAGGAGCGTTCAATTCAACGTCCCAAATCAGCTCAGTTTTCTTCTTCATTGAAAACTATCGAATATCGAAAGGACTAGATACAGAGGACATAGAGGGGATGCTTCCAATAGACGGGGGGGGGGGGGAGGTCTAAGACCAGAGGCCACAGAGTCAGAATAGAATGACATCCTCTTAGAACAGAGATGAGGAGGGATTTCAATAGGCAGAGGGTGGTGAATCTGTGGAATTCATTGCCACAGATGTCTGTGGAAGCAAAGTTAATGGGTCTATTTAAAACAGAGGTTGACAGGTTCTTGATTAGTAAGGGTGTCAAAGGCTATGGGAGAAGGCATGAGAATGGGGTTGAGGAGAATAAGTCAGGCTTGATAGAATGGTGGAACAGAATCGATGGGCTGAATAGCCCGATTCTTTTCCTATGTCTTATGGTCTTCTGACTCCTAGTTTCTTCTGTCTTGTTTCATTCCCAATAATGAATAGAGCACTAAGGCAGAAATCTGGATGAATCACCCAAAGACACTTGTTCAAATTCTACCCACAGCAACTTCTGAATTTAACTTTCATCCAATGATGAAGTTAAATTAGACCTGGAATTTCAAAACTCGCAACAACAATAGTAACAATGAAATTATGGGAGGGATTCTAAGCAATTGTATTCCTGATGCACTAATATAATTGACTGATAACCACCTCTGGTGATGCTTACAAAGCATGTAAGGAGTATGTAAGGAGTAACTAGATGTCAGCCTTATCACTGATGCCTGTGTCTTGTGAATGAATTAAAGGAAATAGTAGATCCATTTAACTGGGATCTAGGTGGCTAGTGGAGATCCTTCATCAGGACTGGAAAGGAAGGGGGTAGAAGCCAGAATAAGAAGGTGGGGAGGGGGGAGGAAAAGGAGTACAGTCTTGCAGTTGGTAGGTGAGACCAGGTGAAGGGGAAGGTTGGTGGGTGGTGGAAGTGGGACGAAGTTAGAAGCTGAGATATGATAGGTGGTAAAGAGGTAAAGAGCTGAAGAAGAACAAAACTAACAGGATGGAATAGTGGAGCATAGGAATGAGGAGGAGGACCAGAGGGCAGTGTTGGGCAAGACAAGGGGTGAGCGGGTAATCAGAATGGGGAACGGAAAAAGAGGGAGAAGGGAGGGGGCTGTGATTACAAGAAGTTAGAGAAATTGATGTTCATGTCATCAGAGTGGAGGCCACTAAGATGGAATGTGAGATGTTGCCCAACCAAAATGAGTTTGCCTTATTGTGGCAGTGTAGAAGGCCATGGGTAGACATGTAGGAATGGGAATGGGAAATTGAATTGGAATGAGTAACCACCAGTAGATCCTTGCCTTTTGCAGCGGACAGAGAGAATGTTCTCAAAGAAGCAGTCCCCCCAATCTCCTTCCTTTATCAAACTGGCGTTCACTCAGAGGAGTGTAAACCTCCCTCAAAGGATTTTATTTCCTGAAAACATTTTGATGAATGAGGTATGCTTTTGAAATAAAAACAGAGCATCCCCTGAGATTTCTCCAGGTCAAGAAGATGTGGAAGCTGATCTGTTGGTGAAGTAAAGGATGGAATGAATAGACTTTTGGTCACTGAGGGTGGTATGCTAATTGGATGAGAAAGTAGACAAGATACTGAATAGTGGAGCAGGCTCGATGGGACACATGGCCTTCTCTGCTGTCTATTTCCTTTGTTCTTCACTTGAATGTCACAGAGCTCATCTCACGGTAACAAAGTATTGGAAAGTAGAGAATAGTAAACTCAGCCCAATGCATCTTAGACACAATTGTCCCAACTCAAAAGCATCTATGTGAGGCAATTCCTCTAGAATACATGTCATCAATGATTCTCACCATCTGGGCTATGCCATCTTCTTACAGCTACCATCAGGCAGGAGGTACAGAGGCCGTAAATCCCACACCACCAGGTTCAAGAACAGCTACATCCCTTTAACCATTTGGTTTTTGAACCAGTCTGGACAATCCTTATCACTGCCTTGATACAGCGACACCATGACCACTTTGAACTACAATAGACTTTTTTGTTGTTATTGTCTTCTAAATTATATAACATTTTACATATGTTTAATTTATACTCAGTGGCCACTTTATTGGATATCCCCCGTACCTAATAAGGTGGCCATTGAGTGTATGTTCATACACAAACACAAAATGCTGGAGGAACTCAGCAGGTCAGGCAGCATCTGTGGAAAAGAGTAAACAGTCGCTGTTTCAGGTTGAGACCCTTCATTAGACCATAAGATATAGGAGCAGAAATGGGCCATTTGTCCCATTGAGTCTACTCCACCATTTTATCATGGCTGATCCAATTTTCCTCTCTGCCCCAATCTCCTGCCTTTTCCCTGTATCCCTTCATGCCCTGACCAATCAAAAATCTATCAACATCTGCCTTAAATATACATAAAGACTCGGCCTCCACAGCTGCCTGGGGTAAGGAATTAAGACTGGAAAAAAGAGATTAGAAGAAGGTGGGGGGAGGAGAGGAAGTACATGGGCATTGGTGAAACTGGAAGAGAGGGAGGGATGAAGAAAAGAGCTGGGAAGTTGATTGGTGAAAGAGATAAAGGGCTGGAATCTGATTGGAGAAGCCAGAAAGCCATGGAAGAATGGGTAGAGATTATTGGCAGGTAAGGTGATAAGATGAGAGAGGGAATAGGGGATGGAGAATGGTGAAAGAGAGGGGGAAGGGGGCAATTATCGGAAGTTTGAGAAATCGATGTCCATGCCATCAGGTTGGAAGCACCCCAGATGGAATATAAGGTGTTGCTCCTCCCACTTGAGCGTAGCCTCATCGCAGCAGTAGAGGAGGCCATGGACTGACATGTCGGAATGGGAGTGGGAAGTAGAATTGAAATGGGTGGCCACCCGGAGATCCTGCTTTTTCCGGTGGATGGAGAGTACGTGCTCGGCAAAGTGGTCTCCCAAACTACTTCGGGTCTCAACGACATACAGGAAGCCACACCAGGAGCACTGGATACAATAGGAGACCCCAAAAGACTCTCGGGTAAAGTATCGCCTTACGTGGAAGGACTGTTTGGGGCCCTGAATGGTAGTGAGAGAAGAGGTGTCACACCTGACCCTACACCTCCTCCCTCACTACCAATCAGGGCCCCAAACAGTCCTTCCAGGTGAGGTGATGCTTCACCTGCCTGCCTGTTTGTGGTCATCTACTGTGTGCGGTGTTCCCAGTGTGGCCTCCTGTATATTGGCCAAAGTTACCTAGACCACATTTCTGATGTTTGGTCTGAACAACAACTGAACCTCTTGACCATGCCTGCATGCTTTTCTGCACTGAGTTGCTGCCACGTGATTGGCTGATGGGATATGTGCATTAACGAGCAGGAGTACAGGTGTACTTTATCAAACGACCACTGATTGTACATTTTGTAAGGCTCGGTGCCTGTGATTCTGCTGCAAGTTTTCCACTGTAGCTGTTCACACATGCACCCGTGCATATGAGATTAAAATGACTTTGACTTTGGCATCTGCAGCCGCCATTTTCCCCACAGCAAGGTCCCACTACAAGCAATGAGGTAAGAACGCGTTCACCTGACATGGGCTGTGAGACATAAATATGACCTGGAATATTAGAGAGAATCTCCTTGCTCATCCGCGAAATGGCAACATGTCTTCTTTTAGGTCTAGTTTTATTTTATTTAGAGATAGAGCCTTTTGAGCTGTGCTGCCCAGCAATCTCCAACAACCTAATCACAGGACAATTAGGTCCTGGTAGGTCTTTGGACTGTTGGAGGAAACCGGAGAATCCGGGGAAAATCCACCCATTCCACCGGGAGGACATACAGAGACTCCTTACAGAGGACACCGGCACTGAACTCCAAACTCCAGAACGCCCCAATCTGTAATAGCATCGTGCTAACCGCTACACTACCATGGTGCCCAGTGAGAAAGGCTGAGTGGGTTTGCCTCCTGCATTCAATATCCTCTTTAGCAAATTCTTTTTGTCATGAGGCTGTGCCCTCTGTAACTTCAAGGGGATAAGAAGCAATGAGAGAGGCTCCAAGCAAAGGAAGCAATTTTGGTAATCACGGCTCTGGGCCAGATGTTCATCAGGTCCAATTTGTTATGTAGAGACTAGGATTCCTTTGTAAGTAGTCTTAGCAACAAATATGAATGCAAACTAGGATTGTAGGGGAGGGGGCCGACGGAAGAGGAGAGAGGGGTGTCGTGATATCGGGAATTTAGAGTTGTGATTGTGATTGTAAAATATTAGCCAGGTCTCTCTTTGGCAGACCAGAGATCTGAAATGACAGTTGTGGAGCGAACCAGAATAAGCTTTACTATCACTGACATACTTTGTGAAACTTGTTACCATGTGACAGCTAGTACAGTGCAAGACATTAAAAGTGACCATGTTACAATAAAAAAATAATAAGCTTTTAATTCCTGCTCTCCCCCAAATTCTTATTCTGGCTCCTTCCTATATCCTCTCCAGTCCTGGTGAAGGGTCTTGGCCTGAAATGTCCACTGTTATTCCCCCTCAATGGATGCTGCCTAACCTGCTGAGTTCCTCCAGCATTTAGTGTGTGTTGCCCTGAATTTCCAGCATCAGCCGAATATCTTGTATTAATAACATAAATAAAGAGTGCAAAAGAGGAATAGGGAGATAATTACATTTACCAGCTACAATTGTCACAACTTCCTTTGATTTAAAAAAAATGCTGAAGTACAAGAACACAAGGAACAGTTCAGTGATGGGGCAAGTGAAGTTGAGTGAAGTTATCTCCTCTGGTTCAAGAGTCTGATGGTTGAGGGGTAATAGCTGTTCCTGAACCTGGTGGTGTGCTCCCTGAGGAACAGTCATTACCTCTCAACCATCAGGCTCTTGAACCAAAGGGGATAATTTCACTCATCCCATCATTAAAATATTCTCACAACCTATGGACTCACTTTCAAGGACTCTTCATCTCATGATCTCAATATGTATTTATTATTAATATTTATTTCTTTTTGTATTTCCACAATTGTCTTTTGCACACTGGTTGAACACCCAAGTTGGTGAGGTGTTTCACCGATGCTATTATGGCTATTATTCTATTAGGGACTTATTGAGTATGCCCACAAAAATGAATCTCAGGATTGTACAAAGACAGGTGTGAAAAATGGGCCTGAAGGATCATGGGGGACCTGAGTCACCCCAACCACAATCTATTCCAGCTGTCACCATCCGGGAAACAGTACCGCAGCATAAAAGCCAGGACCAACAAGACAGATTCTCCCACCAGGTCATCAGAATGATTAACTCACACTGATTTGAGTGTATTTCTATGTTACATTGACTGTTCTATTGATTATACATTCTATGATTACACATTGCACATTTAGATGGAGAAGTAACATAAAGATTTTTACTCCTCATGTATGTGGAGGATCTAAGAAATAAATTCAGTCCAATATATGATGACATTGATGTATTTTGATATTTGGAACTTTGAAATGGTGCTGCTTCACACTATAAATCTGGATTCTTCGTCACACTGAGCCACGTGGGACACAAAGTACTGATGGTCATGCAAAGAGGAAAGTGGGTTTGGACACAGAAAGGAACCATTGTACCAGTGTGGAACGATGCGCTAAATGAGCAGGTCATAGAGCCATGATTATTTACAGTAAAGGAGACAATCATCTGTAATGCCTTCAACTCTCAGTCTACAGATTGTAGCTTGTGCCTCCTCACGTGATTACTTAAGATACCATTTAAATGGTATCTTAAGTTTCTACCTCCATTACCTGTTCAGGCAATGGACTCCGGACATCTGCTACGCTTTGGGTGCAAAGATTTTTCCTCAAATATCTTTTAATGTTCCTACCAATTAACTTAAATCTGTAGCCCCTAGTCATTGACCTCTCTGCTAAGAAAAACAGGCTCTTCCTGTTCACCCCGTTTTGATGTTGCCGAGTACAGATGGAGCAATCTTAAGGCTGATACAGCGGGAGGGAAAATATAACGAGAGTTCCCGCTTGCACTTGGAATCCAGTAATGAAGTGAGAGTACTTGGGTATTAGACAGAGGGCAGGATTGACTCCCACCATTTAGAACCAGTTAAATGCCCTTCCTGATACTCAGCATGGGGTGATGATCCCCATTTCTAAATTTAGAATGAATATAAAGCACCTGAGTCCCAAACATTCACTGCACCTTTAAAAGACTGGTGAAATTAAAAGAAAATCAAAATTCAAAGTTAATCGTAAATTTACTATCAAAGTAAGTATCATGTACTGCTTGGAGATTCATTTTCTTGCAGGCATTTACATTAAAAAAAAGAAATACATTAGAATCTTACAAAAATATACAGGAACAGACAAATACTGACAAGGAGCTCTGTCACAAGCAAACAGCATCCATCATCAAGGACCCCCACCATCCAGGACATGCTCTCTTCTTGCTATTAGCATCGGATATGAGGTTACAGAAGCCTTAGGTCCCACACCACCAGGTTCAGGAACAATTACTACCCTATAACCATCCAGTTCTGCAACTGGCGAGGATAATATCACTCACCTCACATTGAACTAATTCCGCAACCTATGGACCCACTTTCACACACCCACAGCTCACGTTCTCAGTATGACTTTTTATATTTGCACAATTTGCCTTCTTTTGCACATTGGTTGTTTGTCAGTCCTTGTTTATGCATAATTTATCATGAATTCTATTGTATTTCTTTATTTTCCTGTCAATGCCTGTAAGGAAATGAATCACAAGGTGGTATATGGAGAAATGTACATACTTTAATAGTAAATTTACTTTGACTTTGAAAGTGCCAATGTGCAAAAGATGAAGTATGCTAATTAAATAATACTGAGAACACAAGTTGAAAAAGAGTCCTTAAAAATGAGTCTGTAGGTCACGGCATCCATTCACAGTTGAGGTGAGTGAAGTTATCCACGCTGGTTCAGGAGCCTGCTGGTTGTAGGGTTTTTGCTGTTCCTGAACCTGGTGGTGTGGGACCAAAGGCTCCTGTACCGCCTTCCTGTCCCCATAGCAATGAGATGTTTTGATGAGGAATGTCCAATGAGACACTTTACTGGAGGACATCTGAAACTGAGCCACATAAGGAGATATTTTTTGGATAAAGGTGTTGGGTTCAAGGAAGGAATAATTTTCTTGCCCTAGTGTGACACAAGCTACTTTATTATCCAAAAAAAAACAGCAAGATCCCATAAGATAATGACAATATAAAATAAATTAGAAATAATTTTACATCTGGTACTGAAGCTAGTACTGGGGACACACACACACACACACACACACACACACACACACACACACACACACACACACACACACACACACACACACACACACACACACCTGCCCCCACAGACCGGCCGATCTGGAACATGCACACAGATACACCGGGCTGCTGCCTCACAGACTGGCCAACCTGGCTTCAAACCAGTGATATTATTATAACCATATAATAATTACAGCACGGAAACAGGCCATGTCGGCCCTTCTAGACAGTGCCAAACACTTACTCTCACCTAGTCCCACCCACCTGCACTCAGTCCATGACCCTCCATTCCTTTCCTGTCATATACCTATCCAATTTATTTTTAAATGACAATATCAAACTTGCCTCCACCTCTTCTACTGGAAGCTCGTTCCACACAGCTACCACTCTGAGTAAAGAAGTTCCCCTTCGTGTTACTCCTAAACTTTTGCCCCCTAACTCTCAACTCATGTCCTCTTGTTTGAATCTCCCCTACTCTCAATGGAAAAAGCCTATCCACGTCAACTCTATCTATCCCCCTCATAATTTTAAGTATTTAAATATTCATTTGTTATTTTGAGATACAGCACGATAACAGACCCTTCCGTGTTTCCATGCTGTTTGAATGTGCACTTTAGTGATTCCATGACCACTGCACCCATTTTATCCTGGTTGGTTAAGGTATATCTATTGATCAAGACACGGGGAGGAACTCCCCCATTCTTTAAGAGTTACAGTACAGGTTAATACCACATTCAAAATACTGTTCGTGGAACCGTTTTCTTCGCTGCAACAATGGAGTGCCAGGGAAGGCATGAAGAACAGGACCCTCATTTGAAAATTCAGGCACCTGAATTTGAAAAGAATTTGTAGAGAAAAAAATCTAACGCTGTTGGCTTCTTCACACTAGAATATTTTCCATCTCATGCTGAAACTGCAGCTTAAACCTCTCCCTCTCTCATACACAGACACATATGCATACACAAACAAGTAGGCTTCTTTCAATTAAAGAGAAACCTGTCACAGAGCAAATCATATTGCGTTGGAACACTCAATTAAACTAACTCCAAGGTGTGGACCACCCAATATCAAATCTGAGTGACAATTGCCTTTTTAATTGGCTCTGGATAAGAGCCTGATTTCTGAGCTATTTCCCAAGCCCGGTCACTTTGATTGTCAGGAAAATGGAGGCAGATACTGTAAATCATTTAACAAAACAAAGACAGTCAGATGCAAGAGAAAGAGAGAGAAAAACATGAGATCTGTTTGAGCTCCATTTAGTGGAGATAACTCCTGATAAGCCGCAATATGCCAAATCTCTGAGCTATTCTCAAAAGGACCTTTTAGGAATTCAAAGTATTTAGATCCTATAAAGAGTTCCACAGGATAGATTATTCGCCTTCTGGTTTTTGTTCTGGACAATTAACTGTCTGAGAATAAAGAGTCTTTTTTCCCCCCCTTGCTCGGCATTTAAAGAAGAAATCTTTGTTGCGAAACAAGAAACAGGGATTGGCGTTGGCTTTGCACCTCATCAAACGTCTCCAAACACTTCATGTAGATGTGGTGTCTTTGAAGTGCACTGATTCATGTGCACAAAACACATTCTGTGCAGAGCCAAGTTCCACATGCAGTCAGGATGAACGGCCAGTTGTGCGCTTGTCAATGAAGTGGAGTTAGCCAGGAGACTCGGAGACTCTCAACACTCAGCTGCATTCTTAATGCCCATCTGAATTGCTGGAATTCACTGGGGGTGGGGGGGTGGGGTCGAAGATCACTGGAAAAATAATGCCAAGTTAATGCTATCAGTGCAGCAAGTACAGGAGATGAAGAGCAGCATTGAGGATTGAGGAGTTCCAGAAAGCTGGTAAATTACATACCGACGGACAAGGTTAGTGGCAGGACTCTTAACAGTATAGAGCGGGGGTCGGCAACCCGCGGCTCCGGAGCCACATATGACTCTTTTACGTCTGTGCTGTGGCTCCCTGTTGCTTTGGGAAATAATTGGTCAGTATTTAATTAAAATGTATTTTATGTTAGTTTGTTAGTTTTTGAAATGTAATTCTAAATTTGAAGATTATGGTGATCTTGTACAACCTAATTAAGACGTTGTGGCGACCCATTTCCTGACACATCCGAACCGGCTCACAATTAGCCAGCGTTCAGACTAAGGGAGATAGCCTACGGGGGTTTGTGAGTACGTGTCTTTTGCAGCATCCGCGCCCATGGGGGACGGGTTGAGGGAGGCTTAAAAGCAAGGCTTTTTAGTTCGAATAAAGCTATCTTTGACTGCAGTTTACTGACTGCGTGTAGCACACCGTGTTTTTATCGCTGGCTGTCCAGAGGGGAGGTGCTGAAACGCTTTGTCGTGTGTCTGGAAGAAGTGAAAACTTTCCTGGGCAGCAAAGGGCCCACCTTTCCTGAGCTGGAACAGCCAGAGTGGCTGGAAAAGTTACACTTCATGGTAGACATGACAGCGCACCTGAACACGCTGAACACAGCTCTTCAGGGGTAAGGACGTACAGCCCTGCACATGTTGGAGGATGTTTTGGCATTCGAGCGCAAGTTGACAGTGCTTGCCAGAGATTTACAGAAAGGCACATTGTCTCACTTCCCCAATTTGAGAGAGTTCAAACAAGGTCATGACATGATAAATTCGGAGTATTTACGTTCTGCAATCATCACAATGCAAACATCGTTTGGGAAACGCTTCTGTGAGTTCAGAGAGGAAAAAAACACATTATCCTTCCCGGTCACTCCCCTAAGCATCGATCCATCCCTACTGAATACGACTGCATTGTCAGGTGTGAGTCAACCTGACCAAGTATGATAAATATTTTAATTGCCTATTATTTTACGTATATTCATATGTTTTCATTGTTCAGTGAAATAGTCCTTTTATTTTTCAGGTTGACAGCTGGCTGACGTTATTTTTGGTTTGCTGCTGGCGGCAAATTTAAGTTTGGCGTTTTTCATAAATACAAGAAGGACTCAAATAGACGTTGAGTATTTTACTTAAAAGTAACCTTCAACCCAACGTCTTTTTTTCGGAGTTCAAAATGTTTTTGTTGCATGCAGAAATGTAATTTCGTTTTCTCTGCAGGAGTTCATCAATTTCATAAATGCAACACATTATAGTTTGTTTATACATAGCATAAAGGCAAAACAAAACGTTGTATGCAGTGTTATTTCATTTTAAATGTCAAACGGGTTTTGCGGCTCCCAGTGTTTTCTTTTCTGTGGGAAACGGGTCCAAGTGGCTCTTTCAGTGGTAAAGGTTGCTGACCCCTGGTATAGAGGAACAGGAAGATCTTGTGGCCTACTTTTATGGATTGCACTATGTTGCCAACAAGTTGGTAGGGTGGTTACGAAGGTGTGTGATGTGTTGTCCTTCAAGGGCCGCAGGGTAATGTTGGAGCTCTATAAAACCTGGTTAGATCACATTTGGAGTATTGTGTTGCCTCATTATAGGAAAGACGCGGAAGCTCTAGAGAGGGTGCAGAGGTTTACCAGGATGCTTCAAATCATAAGCACAAGAAAGTCTGCAAGAAAGGCTGGAAATCCAAAGCAACACAAAATGCTGCGGGAACTCAGCAAGGTCAGGCAGCATTTACAGAAACGAATGTTTCAGGCCAAAACCTTTCTTCAGAACTGAATTAGACTGCATTAGAGAGTATATCTTATAGGAAAGATTAAGTGAGCTAGGGCTTTTCTCTTTCAAGCGAAAGCGGATGAGAAAATACTTGATAGCAGTGTATAAGATAATAAGAGACATAGATAGCCAGCATCTTTTATCCAGACTGAAAATGGCTAATATGACAGGGCATAATCTTAAGGTGACTGGAGGAAAGGCTAGGGTGTTTTTTCTTTACACAGAGGTGGTATGTTTCTTGAATCTCTGCCACAGACTGTGGTGGAGGCCAAGTCCGGGGGTATATTTAATGTGGAAGTTGATCATTTCCCGATCGGTCAGGGCATCATAGGATACGGAGAGGGTAGGTGTATGGAGTTGAGTGGGATCTGGGATCAGCTATGATGGAATGATGGGGCAGACTCAATGGACTGAATGGCCTAATTCTGCTCCTATGTCTTATGGTCTTATACATGAGAGACGTTTTAGAGACTCATTGATAGGCACATGGGTGAAAGAAAAATGAAGGGCTAGTTGGGAGGGAATGGTTCGACTGACCTTGGAGTAGGTTAAAACCTCAGCATAACAGGCAGGAGATTGGAGCTGAGAGGGAAAATGGATCAGCCATGATGACATGGCGGAGCAGACTCGAAAGGACAAATGGCCTAACTCTGCTCCTGTCTTCTGGTGTTATGGTCTAACATAATGGGTGAAGGGTCTGCACTGTTTTATGCCCTATAAAACAGGCTGGTAGGTGACAGGAGGCAACAAGGGGCTACAGACAATGGAATCTGAAGGCCTAATGTGTGGGTTCTAGAGACACAAATTTCAGACACAGGAAAGGCAAGGGATGAATACTCATTCAGCAAACAATGTGCTTCCCGTCAATCATCGGCCATACATGCCATCCATCATCCTCACTATACCATCCCTACAAAATTCAGATGATATATTTTACACTCATCTACCAGGGATTCTACTTTCAGGCCACAATAACACACAGTGGACATGTAATACACAAAGGATTATCCAGCAGGAGGTATCGTTCAAACCCCACCACAGCTGCTAGAAAACTTGTATCCTTGTATTAAATTGTCTGGAATGAAAGCCTTGCACTAATTTCCTTTGGCCTTACCAGTGCAATCTGGCTTCCAAACCCACAGCAATGTGGCTGGCTCCTAATGGTTCTCTGGAATGGCAAAGCAAACCACTCAGATCAAGGGTGAGTGGGGATCTTTGATAAATTCTGCCCATGCCAGCGATGCTCATGTCTTGCGAATTGAGTACAAAATATTTGGTATATGCAACAGTGGACAAAGCTTCACTGTGAGCTATGAAATGTTGGTTTCTTGTGCTGGCTTCGTCCTTGGACCAGGCTGACCCCAATATCTATGTATCTTTATGATGTTCCAGTCTTTTTGCTATAGCCTATTAGATATCTGCTACATTCACCATGACAAAGCAGTTGGAATATAGCATTGTGCCAATAATTACTTGGATGCAACATTAATTGACACAGCACAGCCCATATCTGTATCCTCAGATCTTCCTGCCAAATTGATTAATGCTATCTTCCCCTCTCTCCTCCATGTTTGATTGGCTGACCTCATGCAATTGTTAAACAACTTGTTTAACAATGCCATGGAGAGTATTTTAACTTGTTGCATTGCCGTCCTGTATGGAGATGCCAATGTCATAGAAGAGTACAGTACAGAAACAGGCCCTTTGGCCCATCTAGTCCATGGTAAACTGTTTAAACCACCTAGTCGCATATGCCTGCACCTGGATCACAGCACTCCATAAATCTCCCATGCATATACCTATCCAAACTGCTCTTAAATGTTGAAGTCAAGCTCACAAGCACCATTTACGCTGGCAACTCGTTCCACACTTTCACGACACTCAGGTTCCCCTTAAACAATTCACCTTTCACCCTTAACTCTTGATCTCTTGTAGTCCCACCCAACCTCAGTGAGTCCATTTCTGGTCACCTCACTATAGGAAGGATGTGGAAGCATTGGAAAGGGTACAGAGGAGATTTAGCAGAATGCTGCCTGGTTTAGAGAGAGTATGGATTATGATCAGAGATTAAGGGAGCTAGGGCTTTACTCTTTGGAGAGAAGGAGAATGAGAGGAGACATGATAGAGGTATTCAAGATATTAAGAGGAATAGACAGAGTGGACAGCCAGCGCCTCTTCCCCAGGGCACCACTGCTCACTACAAGAGGACATGGCTTTAGGGTAAGGGGAGGGAAGCTCAAGGGGGATATTAGAGGAAGGTTTTTCACTCAGAGAGTGGTTGGTGCGTGGAATGCGCTGCCTGAGTCAGTGGTGGAGGCAGATACACTAGTGAAGTTTAAGAAACTACTAGACAGGTATATGTAGGAATTTAAGGTGGGGGGTTTATATGGGAGGCAGGTTTTGAGAGTCGGCACAACATTGTGGGCCGAAGGGCCTGTAATGTGCTGTACTATTCTATGTTCTATGTTCTAAAAAACCTATCTTACCCTAATGCATAGGGTTGGAAAAAGCTGCAGAGAGTTGTAAACTCAGCCAGCTCCCTCATGGGCTCTAGTCTGCCCAGTATTGTGGACATCTTCAAAAGAGATGCCTCTAAATTGCAACATCCATCATTAAGGACTCTCACCACCCAGTATATACCCTCATCTCATTTCTTATTGTAATTTATAGTATAATGTACTGTACTGTACTGCTGCCAAAAGCACTATAAATTTTATGACAAAGGTCCTGATGAAGGGTCTCAGCCCAAACGTCTACTCTTTATTCCTTTCCATAGACGCTGCCCAACCTGCTGAGCTCCCCCAGCATTTCATGTGTGTTACTCTGAATTTCCAGTATCTGCAGAATCTCTTGTGTTTATAAATTTCACAACACATGTCAGTGATAATAAACTTGATTCTGATTCTGCACAAAGTATATATAGCTTAAAGTAACGCTTGGTACATACCTGATACCAATCATGAATAAAAACAAGAAACACTCAGTGGAAGGAAAAACAGTTAACATTTCAGATTTACTCTCTATGGTGTCTTTTGATTCTTAACCCTCAATGCCAAATTTGGCTGCACTGTCAAAACACAGACACCCTCATACATGTGAACCCTTAGTTTCAGACCTTACCTGTCTCTATACACTATCCACCAGTCACTGTCTCCCATCTCCACTCCCACCTGGCTCCATCTGCCTATCACCCCTTCCCTCCACCTATCGCCTGTACTTCCCTGCCTCACTCACCCCTCTCACTCAACTCTCTATAATAGCTATCTCCCCACTGCACCCTCAGCCCTGATGGGGTAGCCATTATAAAGAGGTAACTTGAAACGTTGGCATTCAAAGGCACAAATTAGACACAATTTTTTACAAGGAAGAACACAACTAGGACATAAAAAAACAAAGTCCCTTGAAGTGCAAAGAGATCAACGTGGTCAAGTTGGTTCAAGAACCAAGTGGTAAAAGGGAAGTAACTGTTCTTGAACCTGGTGGTGTGGGACTTTAGACTTTGTACCTCATAAGGATTAGGGGAACTCTCTTCATGCTCTGTCCCAGAGAAGAGTGGTTGAGAGCAGTGGTCTGGGAAACAGATGAGAAGAGGTCAAGGGCTCTAATAACCATGATAAAGGAACAGACGTGCTTCAGAGGCATCACTGGCGCAGATAGGATGGAGAAAGAGGAAGTGTGAATATAGGAGGTGGGACAAGAGGAATCAGAAATTCAGCCAGTGGTGACTGAATGAGGGAGAGAGGCCCAGAGAGAGAAGAATTAAAGGAGGACCAAACCAGAATCAGAAAAGCCAATAAAAAGTAATGCATACAGCCCATAAACAAGAGGAAATCAGCACGTGCTAGAAATCAAAATAATACACACAAAATGCTGGAGGAACTCAGCAGGCCGGGCAGCAACTATGGAAAAGAGTAAATAGTCCATGTTTTGGGCCGAGACCCTTCATCAGGGCTGCATACAGGCGGCCCAGTCCATCATAAGAAAAACTCCCTCTCCCAATGAGCAGATCTACAGTGAGCACCGCCACAGGAAAGCAATGTCCATCGTCAAGGACCCCCACCGTGCTCTCTTCTCACTGTTGCCATCGGGAAGGAGGTACAGGAGCCTTAGATTCACACCACCAGGTTCAGTAACAGTTATTACCCCTCAACCATCAGGCTCCTGAACCGGCGTGGATAACTTCACTCATCCCAAGACTGAACTGATTCCACAATCTATGGACTCACTTTCAAAGACTTTGCAATTCATGTTTTTGCTATTATTTATTATCTTTTTTGTATTAGCAAAAATCTTCTTTTGCACATTGTTGCTTGTCAGTCTTTGTGTGTAGTTTTTCATTGATTCTATTGTACTGTATGCTGAGATATATACTGTGATCATAAATGAACTTTGAATCAGAATCAGGTTCATTATCACTGACACATGCTGTGAAATTTGTTCATTTGCGGGAACAGTATAGTGCAATAAATTTAAAAAACTACTATAGATTACAAAAAGAAATATAGAGTCTATAAATATATAAATTGTTTAAAAGATTGCAGAGTACTGAGGTACTGTTCATCGGTTCATGCTCTGTTCATAAATCTGATGGTGGAGGGGAAGAAGCTGTTCCTGAAGCATTGAGTGTGGGTCTTCAATCTCCTGTTTGTCGCGAGCAGGACCGAAGCTGGCAGCAAATGTAGTGGGATGTTTGAGTCCTGTCTGAGTGCAAGAAGCAGCATCAATGTAATTGTTGAGAAAGGAGAGTTAAAGAATGGGGTCCTGTACAACTGAAACAAAGCGTGCCCCATGTAACCCATAAAAAGGCTTGGGTCCCTGCTAGTTCACACAGCTACACCTCTGAATGTAATGAAGGAGGAGTTATGCATTGTGAGACCAGTATGAATGGATGCCTGACAGATAATCAATTGTCTATTTGCTTTGATAATTTAGAGAGGCTAAAACAAGTAACCTCCTCTTTAAAATATCTCCTGTCCTGTGGTAGTGGAAATAAGTTCAGTCATTTCCCCGAGATTCATTCATTCTCATTCTCTCTCTCTCTCTCTCCCTCCCCCTTCCCTCCTTTTCTCTCTCTCTCTCTCTCTCTCCCTCCCTCCACCCCTCCCTCTCTCTCTCCCTCCCTCCCTCCCTCTCTCAGAAATTCTCAAGGAGCCCACTATCACCAAAGGTCAAAGCAAATCAGCCAGGATTCTCCTTTGAATAAGCAGATGAAAGGAGCTTCATGGAGCATTAGTGAATGCAGAAGAAGGAAGAGAGGGGGTAAATGCCAAAGTGCTATTAAAACAATGTCATTCAGAACATCTGAATTCATCAGCCACTAATGATTTCTAACCCAAAGTTAGAGGAGGCAGCTGGGAGCTTAGCTTCCAGATGTTACACAGGATGTGAGCAGCAACACCACTGGTAATGGTGGACCTGATCAGTGGTAAATTACAGACATGGGTGCTGGGAGATCCCAGACACAAGATATAGAGAAGGTTCTTTAGGAAGGTGAAGCGAACTCTTCCCCAGCAGACAAGTTGAGAGGTAGATGTAAGCTATCTCTCTCTCTCTCCTCTATCTGTTCTCTCTTTCTCTCTCTGTCTGTCTCTCTCTCTCTCTCTCTCTCTCTCTCTCTCTCACTCTCTCGTTCTCAAGGAGTCCCCAAAGGTCAATGCAAATCAATCAGGTTTCTCCTATAAGTGGATGAAGGAGCTTCATGAAACATGATTGAACGCAGAATGAGACTCGACGCTTCTATTCCTGTCCCCTAGAGCGGGGAACCAGCTTCACTGTCCAAGCCAATATTACAAAAAGATTAATTACCAAAAAAGTCATTGATGTGCACTTGCTTGTGGGAGCTTGTAATGTACACAAAGTGGTTACAATGCTGACAATACAGATACAATATGTGGACTTCACTGGGACCTCCTTTCACCCCAGTTATGAGGTTGTGAAAGGCAACGAACAAAAGTGAATGTGACTCCTCCGTCTCTGTTCAGGAACCATTGTTACCCCTCAAACACCAGGCTCTTGAACCAAAGGGGATAACTTCTCTCAATTTCACTTGCCCCATCATTGAAATGTTCCCACAACTTATTGACTCACTTTCAATGACTCTTCATCTCATGCTCTCGATATTTATTGCTTATTTATATTTTATTATTATTACTTCTATTTGTATTTGCACAGTCTTCTGCACTAGATGCATTCCCAAGTTGGGTAGTCTTTCCTTGATTCTGTTATGGCTATTATTCCATAGTTGTTATTCTATAGAGTTATTGTGTATGCCCACAAGAAAATGAATCTCAGTGTTGTAAATGGTAAAAAAAAATGTACTCTGATAATGAATTTACTTTGAACTCTGAACTTTTCGTCCTTGGTCGCCTTCTGAGCCAGTGCCAGGGTGCGATTCGGACAACGTACCAACTGCCACCCCTCCCACTACTGCGCCACTGAGGAAAACAGCAGGCACTTCGGCTTCGACTCCCACCATTGCAATCCACTTGTTAGGCGGCGTAGTGGTTAACAAAATCACTTTACAGCATCAGTGTAAGTTTGCGGCTGTCGAAAAGGAGTTTGCACGTTTCCCATGAACCGTGTGGATTTCCTCCGGGTGCTTCACTTTCCTCCCACGTTATAAAGACGTACAGGTTAGGGTTAGTGGGTTGTGGGCACGCTATGCTGGTGCTGAAAGCATGACGGAACGTGCAGGCTGCTCCCAACACAATCCTCGTTGGCTTGATTTGACGCAAACAACGCATTTCATTGTGTGTTTAGATATGCATGTGACAAATAAAGCCAATCTTTAATCTTTAAAGATTTTCTTTAAATCTTTAACCCCTATCAGAGGTGCTGTAGATAGCACTCACACTCCAAGGAAGGGTAGCCCCTAATATTGTCCAGGCTGCTTGTGGTGAACTACATATACCTGTCTGGACATGCTCCCCACTGCTGACTGCTCCTGTGGCTCCTCCCACAGACCCCGGTATAAAGTCGATTGGAGGCACTGCTCCTCCCTCAGCCTCCGGGATGTTGTTTGGTGGTCTTTTGTTGCTGACCGCTCTCTTCCAGCGAATGAAAGCCTATATCTCGCCTCATGTCTCCGAGAGTTATTGATGGTGCGTCTCCGCTGAGGAAGCTCACTAGAAGAAACTGTGTAACTCCCTCCTTAGGAAACCAACACAAAAAGAATGGGGATATCTTTGAAGGACAAAAGTGACACAGGTGAGCAGAGGGTACTTGAAGAGAAGTGTACACATTGAAACTAAACCTTGTTTCCAAAGGTGACTGAGAGAAAAGAGGTGTGCAGAAGTAACAAAATTCACCACACGCACAAGAGATTCTGCAGATGCTGGAAATAGTGAGCAATACACGCAGAATGTAGGAGGAATTCAGTAAGTCAAATTAACGTATTTGGATTTAGATTCAGGTTCAGGGGAATCAATGGTCAACATTTTGGGACGAGACCTTTCATCAGAAACTGAAAAAGAAGGGGACAGAAGCCAGATTAAGAAGGTGAGGAGAGGAGGGGGGAGTTCAAGCAGACAGGAAATAGGTGGAGACCAGGTGAGGGAGAAGCTGGGTGGATGGGAGGTGGGGAGGATGAGGTAAGAAGTTGGGAGAGGTCAAGGGCTAAAAAAGAAGGAATCTAATTGGAGAGGACAGTGGATCACAGAAGAAAGGGAAGGAGGAGGGAAACCAGAGGAAGGTGATGGGCAGGAGAGGGAAAGATGAGAAAGGTTAATCAGAATGGAGAATAGAAAAGGAGAGAAGTGGGGAGGGGGGATAGTTATTACCAGTAATGGTAAATCTTCGAGGCAAAAAAGAGATATGGCGGATTAGAGGATACCTGGAAAGAATTGTACACACTAAAGCATATTCTAACATCATTTCCAAAGGTGATTGAGTAAGGGGAGGTTAACAGAAGAAAAGAATATACACGCACAAGTAATCAGTCCTCCAAGAGGATCATAACTTTGTCGTGGTCTGGAGACTCGCGTGCCTCAATGACCCGGAGAGCTGTGTTGGCTGCAGTCACGGCTTTATGCTTTGGCTCTTGGTAGGGTCACCCATGCCAAACAGGTCAAAGGGTAGAGGTCAGACTAAGAGGGATCCACCAGGCCTCCGGGTTCAGGGGTTCAGCTCAGGGCTAACAACCCTGACTGGTCAAAAAATAAATTTGTTACAGAAACAGCAAAGAGGATCGGACAGACAGAGACGGAGGAGCTTCATCGCCACTCCAAACACCAGTGGCATAACGGGCAGGAAGTAAGTAAGAAATCAATGTTCGTGCCATCAAGTTGGAGGCTCCCCTTGACAGAAAATGAGATATTACTGCACCACTCTGAGTATGGCCTCTATTATATCTCTACAGATAAGAATTATATTTCTACAGTTGCTTTCATGACCTCAGAACATGCAACAGTGCCTTACAGCTAATTAATATAGGAGAAAGACTGCTGCAATGTCACAAAGATGGCAGCCAATTTATGCACAGCAAGCTCCCAAACATGGCAACGAAGTAATGACCAGATTACACCTTTAATTTGTGTTAAAAAAGTTCCCTGTGTCCCCGAGCTCTGAATTCTCTCTGTGTGGATGCCTTCTTCCCCTCATTCTTTCAAAAGCTGATTAATTATTACAATCATTTTTGGCAAGATTCCAGGTCCAGTTCCTGGACTTTCCCCTCAGGGATGTTGCAAGACAGTAATTACCAAGTTCAGCATTTGAAAACTCATTTTTTTTAATGCTATAAATCACTTATCTTTTTCTTTCAGCTGTACATTGACTTAAGTCCTAATCAGATCACTTCACATTGTTGCAAAAGTCAATTATAACTTCATAATTCAAGAAGTCATTTTCAAAATAGGAGACTATTGCCAAGGGAATAAGAAAAAAAAAGTGGAAACGTTATTGATGGGAACTCTGAAAACTCAAAGATACCACCTGTCTGATCAGACCTCAAACCAACGTTCCACCAGCTCTCTTAGGTGAAATAAGAGATTTCAAAGAAGCGGGAGAAATCTTCTCTCCCAATAATAATCCCCCAATTATTAAAATCTGAACGCCATAAGACCAGAATACATAGGAGCAGAATTAGGCCATTCGGCCCATTGAGTCTGCTTCGCCATTCTGTCATGCTTGATTTATTATCCTCCTCAATTTCTTTCTCCCACCTTCACCCGTAACCTTTGATATAGACTTGGCATTCACAGCTACCTGTGGCAATGAATTCCACAGATTCACCACTTTGTCTAAAGAGGTTCCTCCTCATCTCAGTTCCAAAGGGACATCCTTGCAATTTGAGGCTGTGCCATCTGGTCCTGCACTGCCCCACTATAGAACACATCCCGTCCACATCCCCTCTATTTCAATATCGGACTGGTTTCAATAAGATTCTACCACACACATTCTTCTAAACTCCAGAAGGATCATTAAAGCTTCTCCCATTAACCCTATCATCCTTGTGAGCCTCCTCTGGACCCTCTCCAATGCCAGCACGTCTTTTCTTAGATAAGGAGCCCAGAAGTGCTCACAGTGCTCCAAGTGAGATTTTATAATGCCTCAGCAAGCATTACATCTTTGCTGAGGTTTTATAGGGCATAACATTGTTCCTTGTGTGCAGATTAGCTGCATACTTCCTACATTACAGGAGGCATCATGCATCATAGAATACTGTGTTGGGACACAGTGATGTCAAGTACCTTCTGACTGCATTGGCGTCAACAATCCCTCAATATTATTGAAAAAAGAGCAGGAAATTTGACTTGGCTGATACTTATGCCTTCACAAAACATCTCCACTTGGTCACCGATCATATTTGTTGTTTGTGGGATCACACTGTGCAGAAAGATTAGCAGATTATTACAATTTCAAGATTACCTTTATATGTCATATGTACTGTACACCAAAGCATAAATTCACCATTTGTGTCAATGACGAAAACACCTGAATATAGGTTTGGGGCATCTTGTCAGCGTTGCCATGCTTCTGGCACCAAGATAGCATGCCCACAACTTAGTAACCCTAACCTGTACCTCTTTGGAATGTGGGAGCGAACTGGAGCACCCAGAGGAAACACACACTGTCACAGGGGAAACGTCCAAAGTCCTGCCAGATAGCAGTAGGAATTGAATCCCGATCGCTGATCGCTGGTGTTGTAATAGCATTATGTTAACTGCAATGCGACCATGCCGCCCCATCCAAACTACCTCTTCCTCCATAATGAAAGTGACCGCAGTTCAACGGCACTGAAGTAAAACATCGTGAGTAATTCTGCACGGCAAGCTTAAAAGGCTTGAGGTTGGAATGAGGGACCTTCCATGGGCACAGACATGTACTTAAATATGCAGTAGATAAAGCATATTAAACGGAATAAATCCTTTAAGATATGGAAACATTAAAAAATTAGCTTTATTTTTCACACGTATGTTGAAGCTTACAGTGAAATGCATTGTTTGCATCATCTGTTGCATTGTGCTGGGGGCAAGCCATGAGTGTCACCAACAGCAACGTAGCAGGCCCATAACTTACTAGGCCTAACCCATGTTGCTTTAGCCAGACAGTGGTAAATCTGTGGAACTGGTTGCTGTGGGCAGCTGCAGAGGCCAAGTCATTGGGTATATTTAAGACAGGTTCTTGATCAGTCATCAGGGCATGAAGCAATACAGGGTGAAGGCAGGAGACTGAGGCTGAGGTGGAAAATGGGTCAGCCATCATGAAATGGCAGAGCAGACTCCATGGGCCAAATGGCCTAATTCTGCTCCTATATCATATGATTTTACAGTCTTATGGCCTCTGGATTGTGGGAAGGACCCAGAGCACCCAGAGGAAACCTGTTACACCATCAGAAACCTGCTCCTTTTGCTTTGCTTTTCCGCCACAAGGAGAATAACATTTCTCCAGTTAATATGCTGCAACATTTTCTTCGAATACAGCACCAGTAGACTCGAGAACAATTTGTTTCAGGACCCGGACCAAATGCTCATTATTAGTGTATCCTTTCTACTTATCCTTTTATGTGCATAAGATTGTTATCGGATGTCTTCCATGATTTAATTTAAGGCATATGTGAAGCTAACTTTAACCTATGTCTAAAGAACAGCTGTGAGATTTGCTAGCAGGCAAAAAACTAATGTTAAGTCAGCCTCACTTGATTCAGTAGCCAATAAAGTCCTGATTGACTCGAGAGATCGGTGTACATTAAACATTTATCACCACTGAAAGCTTTAGTAATAAATAGGAGGGCTGCACTGATATGGGCAGTGGGCCATTGTCTCAAGAAGACAAATGGTTGTTACTGGCAAATTGTATTTTTGACAATCGTGACCTTTTGTTGCACCTGACACAGGGATGCTTAAAGCCAACATATATAAAAAATTTCCTTTTCCAATACCGACATTCCTTACCCTAATAAGAAGCAAGAGAAAGAGAAAGGAGAGACTCACTTTGACCCTATCCACATTAACAATCTTCGTCTGTAATAGTAAAATCATACCACTGTTTACTGTATGTAAGGAGACACATAAATCTTTTCTTTGTATAAATGCAGTTCCAGTTTTGTTCGTGTTTATAGGGTAAGTCTAATTCTGTTGTGTCTTATTCATTACCACAGAAATGTACTTTCTATCGCATCAGTATGAATTTTCCATTTTGCTTGCCAGGTTTCCTGGTGACTTCCCCCAACATTTAGTGTCAATTAGAACTGTTGGTAGTCTGTGGTTCAGGCAGACTGAGCCAGTAGGTTAGATGGTTTCCCTGACTGTAGTCAGAGTCCTGTAATGAGTCTAACTAGCCCAACCTAAGGAAAGACATTCCTTTGTAGATTCATAGTGACAACAGGACAAGGACAGGCCCTTCAGCCCATCTACTCCATGCCAAACTATTATTCTGCCTAGTTCCCTTGACCTTCACTTGGACTGTAGCCCTCCATACCCTTCCCATCCATGTACTTAATCCAAACTTCTCTTCAATGTTGAAATCAAATGCACATTCAGCACAGACTAGATGGGCCAATGATCGTAGATGAGGATAACCAGTAGGGCTGAGGATCAGAGTCTGGAGGGTGGTTGTATATCCAGGGCCTTGGGTGTGGATGCATGGTAGACGGTTTGGGCTTGAATTCACACTGCTCTACCAGGTCAGGGGAGAGACCATAAGACCACAAGACAAAGGAGCAGAAGTCAGCCATTCGGCCCATCGAGTCTGCTCTGCCATTTTATCATGAGCTGATCCAATCTCCCCTTTAGTCCCATTCCCCTGCCTTCTCACCATAACCCTTGATGCCCTGACTACTCAGATACCTATCAATCTCTGCCTTAAATACACCCAATGACTTGGTCTCCACTGCCGCCCATGGCAACGAATTCCACAGATTCACCACCCTCTGGCTAAAAATTTTTTTTCGCATCTCTGTTCTGAATGGGTGCCCTGCAACGCTCAAGTCATGTCTTCTCGTACTAGACTCCCCCACCATGGGAAACAACTTTGCCACATCCACTCTGTCCATGCCTTTCAACATTCAAAATGTTTCTTTGAGGTCCCCCCTCATTCTTCTAAACTCCAAGGAGGACAGTCCAAGAGCGGTCAAACATTCCTCATATGTTAACCCTCTCATTCCCGGAATCATTCTAGTGAATCTTCTCTGAACCCTCCCCGACATCAGCACATCCAG
Source organism: Hypanus sabinus (assembly GCF_030144855.1). Taxonomy (NCBI): domain Eukaryota; kingdom Metazoa; phylum Chordata; class Chondrichthyes; order Myliobatiformes; family Dasyatidae; genus Hypanus; species Hypanus sabinus. The sequence goes on from NC_082717.1 coordinate 14,236,891, forward strand.
GAGCCCAGAACTGCAGACAGTATTCCAAGTGAGGTCTTACCAGTGCCTTATGGAGCCTCAACATCACATCCCTGCTCCTATACTCTATTCCTCTAGAAATGAATGCCAACATTGCATTCGCCACCTTCACTACTGACTCAAACTGGAGGTTAACCTTAAGGGTATCCTGCACGAGGACTCCCAAGTCCCGTTGCATCTCAGAACTTTGAATTCCCTCCCCATTTATATAATAGTCTGCCCGTTTATTTCTTCTACCAAAGTGTATGACCGTACACTTTCCAACATTGTAATTCATTTGCCGCTTCTTTGCCCATCCCCCCCCAATCTATCCAAGTCTCTCTGCAGACTCTTTGCTTCCTCAGCACTACCAGCCCCTCCACCTATCTTTGTATCATCAGCAAACTTAGCCACAAAGCCATCTATTCCATAATCCAAATTGTTAATATACAACATAAAAAGAAGCTGCTCCAATACGGACCCCTGTGAAACACCACTGGTAACGGAAGCCAACCAGAATTCGATCCCTTTATTCCCTCTGCAACACGAGTGAATCTGCAGATGCTGGAAATAAAATAAAAACGCAAAATGCTGGCAGAACTCAGCAGGCCAGACAGCATCTATGAGAGGAGGTATTGACGACGTTTCAGGCCGAGACCCATGGGAAATGTTACTTCACTCCTGATGAAGGGTTTTGGCCCGAAACCTCGTCACTACCTCCTCCCATAGATGCTGTCTGGCCTGCTGAGCATTTTGCATTTTTATTTTTTTCCTTTATTCCCACTCTCTGTTTCCTGCCAATCAACCAATGCTCTATCCACATATGTAATTTTCCCGTAATTCCACGGGCTCTTATCTTGTTTAGCAGCCTCATGTGCGGCACCTTATCAAAGGCCTTCTGAAAATCCAAATACGCAACATCTACTGCATCTCCCTTGTCTAGCCTACTTGTAATTTCCTCAAAAAATTGCACTAGGTTTGTCAGGCAGGATTTTCCTTTAAGGAAACCATGCTGAGTTCTGCCTATCTTGTCATATGCCTCCAGGTACCCGTAACCTCATCCTTGACAATCAACTCTAACAACTTCCCAAGCTAACAGGTCTATAATTTCTTTTTTGCTTCCTTGCCCCCTTCTTAAATAGCAGAGTGACATTTGCAATCTTCCAGTCCTCTGGAACCAGGCCAGAATCTATTGACTTTTGAAAGATCATTGCTAATGCCTCCGCAATCTCCACAGCTACTTCCTTCAGAACACGAGGGTGCATTCCATCTAGTCCGGGAGATTTATCCACCCTTAGACTATTCAGCTTCCTGAGTACTTTCTCGGTCGTAATTGTGACTGTGCATATTCCTCTTCCCTATGTCCGGTATATTGCTGATATCTTCCTCAGTGAAGACTGACGCAAAATACTCATTCAGTTCCTCTGTCATCTCCTTATCTCCCATTACAATTTCTCCAGCATCATTTTCTATCAGTGCTATATCTACTCTCACCTGTCTTTTACTCTTTACATACTTGAAAAAGCTTTTCGTATCCTCTTTGATATTACTTGCTGGCTTCCTTTCGTAGTTCATCCTTTCCCTCTTAATGACCTTCTTAGTTTCCTTTTGTAAGCTTTTAAAAACTTCCCAATCCTCTGTCTTCCCACTAATTTTTGCTTCCTTGTATGCCCTCTGCTTTGATTTTACTTTGGCTTTGACTTCTCTTGTCAGCCACATTTGCATCCTTTCTCCATTCGAAAATTTCTTCTTTTTTGGAATATATCTGTCTTGCACCTTCCTCACTTCTCACATAAACTCCAAACACTGCTGCTCTGCCGTCCTTTCCGCTAGTGTCCCTTTCCAGTCAACTTTGGTCAGTTCCTCTTTCATACCACTGAAATTTCCTATACTCCACTGAAATACCGACACATCGGATTTCGGCTTCTCTTTCTCAACTTTCACAGTGAACTCAATCATGTTATGATCACTGCCTCCTAAGGGTTCCTTCACTTCCATCACTCTAATCACCTCTGGTTCATTACACAATACCCAATCCAGTACAGCCGATCCCCTAGTGGGCTCAACAACAAGCTGTTCTAAAAAGCCATCTCATAGACATTCTACAAATTCTCTCTCTTGAGATCCAGTGCTGACCTGATTTTCCCAATCCACTTGCATGTTAAAATCCCCCACAATTATCATAACACTTCCCTTCTGGCAAGCCTTTTCTATTTCCTGTTGTAATTTGTAGTCCACATCACTGCAGCTGTTTGGAGGCCTGTAGATAACTGCCATCAGGGTCCTTTTACCCCTGCGATTTCTTAGCTCAACCCATAAAGATTCTGCACCTTCTGATCCTATGTCAACTCTTTCTAATGATTTAATATCATTTCTTACCAATAAAGCCATGCCACCCCTTCTACCTACTTGCCTATCCTTCCGATACACAGTGTATCCTTGGACGTTCAGCTCCCAGAGACGTGCATCCTTTAGCCACATCTCAGTGATGGCCACAATATCATACCTGCCAATCTGTAACTGTACGACAAGACCATCCACCATATCCCTTATGCTGTGTGCATTTAAGTATAACACCTTAAGTCCAGTATTTGGTACTTTTTGCATTTATTGCACTGCAACTCATCCCAATGGCTGCAAATTTATCCCATCACCTGCCTGTCCTTCCTGACATCCTTACTGCTCACTACCTTAGATCTATTTCTGTTTTCCCTCTCCTCTGCTCCATCATTCTGGTTCCCATCCCCCTGCCAAATTAGTTTAAACCCTCCCTAACAGCTCTATTAAACCTTCCCGCCAGGATATTGGTTTCCCTAGGATTCAAGTGCAACCCGTCCTTTTTTTACAGGTCACACCTGCCCCAAAGGAGGTCCCAATGATCCAGAAACTTGAATCCCTGCCTCTGCTCCAATCCCTCAGCCACGCATTTATCCTCCACCTCATTCCATTCCTACTCTCACTGTCGCGTGGCACAGGCAGTAATCCTGGGATTACTACCTCTGCGGTCCTTCTTCTCAACTCCCTTCCTAACTCCCTATATTCTCCTTTCAGGACCTCTCCCCTTTTCCTACCTATGTCACATTTCAGGATATTGTGGGCACGATCAGAAACATCCCGGACCCTGGCACCAGGGAGGCAAACTACCATCCGGGTCTCCTGATCGTGTCCACAGAATCACCTGTCTGACCCCATAACAATTGAGTCCCCTATTACTACAGCCTTCCTCTTCCTTTCCCTACCCTTCTGAGCTACAGGACCGGACTCTGTGCCAGAGGCATGGCCACTGGTGCTTCCCCCAGGTAGGCTGTCCCCCCCAACAGTACTCAAACAGGAGTACTTACTGTCAAGGGGTACAGCCACTAGCGTCCTCTCTAGTACCTGACTCTTCTCCTTCCCCCTCCTAACCATGACCCACCTGTCTGCCTTCCGTGGCCCCAGTGTGACCACCTGCCTGTAACTCCTCTCTATCAACTCCTCACTCTCCCTGATCAGACAAAGGTCATCGAGCTGCAGCTCCAGTTCCCTAACACGGTCCCTTAGGAGCTGCAGCTCGGCGCACCTGGCGCAGATGTGGATGTCTGCGAGGCTAGGAGACTCCAGAACCTCTCACATCCGACACCAAGAACAACAAGCCACCCTCACAGTCATACTTCCCCTTTCCTCAAATAACAGGAAAAACTGAAACCTAAACCTACCTTGCCTCGCCCATTGAACCAAAGCCCATAAGCCTACACTCTGCTCCCAGCTCACTCCGCTGCCCACTCTTTAAGGCTGTGTCCTTTTTAAATCTTCCCCGCTTCACTGCCCGACATCACACGCCTGCACAGTCCCGCCTCTCTTAACTCCGATGAGAATAAGAAAAATGGCTCCCGCCACACTCTCGTTCTGATCCTCCGACTTCCTTCTTCAGAGGCAGAGAGCAAGTACAATAAAAAGAACTAAGCTGGGGGAAGAGCCCATGTTTCAGCATTATCCAGGCACTCTCCCTCTCACTCTTTTCAGATTCAAAATCATTTATTCATCACATGCCTCCGAACATGCAGTGAAATGCATTATTTGCATTAACAACCAACACAACCGAAGGATGTACTGGGGGCAGCCCACAAGTGTGGCAAAACATTCCAGTGCACATTCATACCCACAATGCTCGGCAGAACAATACAACGAGCAACATCAACAACAACAACAGAACAACAGCAGTCACCCACGCACACAGACAGGCCTTCAACCCCAGGACAGGGAGCCTCCAACCTCCATTCATAGGCCTAGATTAACAGTCATCGGGCCTTTGATTCAGGTCATATTGACCAAAGGGCTTCGAACTTTGGTCCTTGCCTCCCAGTCTCGCTAACTTTGGTTTTGACTCTTGGGCTTACACCTCCATTATTGATCCCAGGACTTTGAAAACTGGGCCTCAACGTCTGGACCCGCAAAGGCCTCCAACCATGGGACTTGCCAAACTTGGTGGCCACCAGCCCTCATACTTCTTCAGGACTGACTTCAGCATAGACTTCTGAATCTGGGGAGCTCCAGCCCTTGACCCCGGGGCCCACTGACCATGTGTGTTGCAGGTGTTCATCCCCACCGCCTGCCATTCCAACTTCTATCCACAGTGATCGCTGGCCTTCAATGGTGAGCTTGACGACCTGGACTCCTAATACTTTTTCTCCATTACACTGTTGACCGCATTAGTGATGCTCTGTTTGCACAGAACTCAAGAATATCACGACCTTTGCTGCCAAGCATCTTCATTCACATGATCCATCTGCTTCACCCTCCATCTTCAGCTCTGGGGATAGGTTGGTGACCAGTTTCCATTGCAAACCCCAGTTCTCTCAAAGTATACCTCCTTTCCCAATGCTTCCCATAAGATCTCCATTCTATTTTCCGGTTCCTCCATTTCCATCGTATCTGTTCTGATGATGCAACTTTCCACTCCAGTGCATTCAATAAACACAAGAGATTCTGCAGCCGCTGGAAATCCAGAGTAATACACACAAAGTACTGAAAGAACTCAGCAGGTCAGGCAGCATCTATGGATGGGAATAAAGGGACCATGTTTCGTGCTGAGACCCTTCATCAGGACTGGAAAGAAAGGAGGACGAAGCCAAAATAAGGAGGAAGGAGGGGAAGGAGTACAAGCTGGCAGGTAATAGGTGAGACCAGGTGAGCTCTTTCCATTTCTCCCACTCTCCTCTCCTATCAGATTCCTCCTTCTTCAGCCCTCTACTATCACCTCCCAGCTTCTCACTTCATTCCCCCTCACATCGTTTCCAGTTCTGATGAAGGGTATCAGCATCAACTGTTTCTTCCTCTCCATAGATGCTGCCTGAGTTGCTGAGCTCCTCCAGCATTTTGCCTGTGTTCCTGTGCATTCAACGTGTCTTCCATTCCACTTAATGGTGAGTACCCCCCGACACGTCTGACAGGATTCCCAACCATGTCTCTGCTACCTCCTCCTCTTTGGGTCTCGTCCTTTCAGCTGAAGCAAGAATCCAGTTCCCCAGCTTTTCCTCGACCTGTCTTCCCATTTAACCCATCCATTGTCATCTGCTACTCACTGGATGGGAGAGACCTGGCTTTACGTGGACACAGAACTCATGTTCCTTACAGATAAGGTAGATGTTCTCTGCTTATGGTGTCAATGATAGGTACCCAACAGACTGCCGGAGGTCAGAGGTCAGGAGACTGCCTGTCCTAGGGCTGGAGGCCCGTCTGTCTGTGTGGGTGGGTGGCAGGCTGGGAAAGGGGCTTCTCTTGCTGTTGTGCTTTCTTATTGTTGCTGTTGCTTGTGTTGTTCTGCTGAGCATGGCTGGCCAGAGTGTGTGGCGATACTTGTGAGTCACCCTCAGCACATCTTCAGACTGTGTTGGCTGTTAACTCAAATGACACATTTCACTGACTGTTTCGATGTACAAATAGATGCTTAAGAGTGAGCGGGGATTCCAGAATAATGCTGAGCACTTCAATAACACAATAAAGTGGCTTACTGGCTTCACCTATCACCTTCGAACTATTCTCCCCCCACTTTTTACTTGAGCACCTTTCCCCTTCCTTTCCAGTCCTGAAGAAGGGTCTTGGCCTGAAACATCGACTGTTTCTTCATTTCCATAGTTGCCGCCTGACCTGTTGAGTTCCTCCAGCATTTTGTGTGTGTTGCTTTACACAATAAACCTCTGGTGGGCCGAATTTCGGCGGTGCAAAAGATGAGGAGGAACGTCTGGGCTTCAGACACAGTGATAAATCTGACACTTTGCCACCTCTCTCTCTCTCTCTCTCTCTCTCTCTCTCTCTCTCTCTCACACACACACACACACACACACACACACACACACCTCAGCCATCTGTGAAAAATCAGCTGTCATCTATAGGACTGGGACAAAGTAGGTTCCACTTTCTGGTCACCTTGCCAGTTATAATGCAGACTGCAAGGGATGGGAGTCGCATTGCTTCTTGCAGACAGTCGTCAAAGCTGTCACGTGCAGTCAAAGGAAGCGGTCTGGAATCAGCAATCAGCCAATTTCAATCCATCTCGAATAAAGCCACAGATTCCTGAGCAGCCAAACCTGACAGACTCCGAAAGCTGATTAATTGGTTCATAATAGGAACTGTAACTTTCTCAGGGGGAAAAATAGAGACAGAAATATTCACTCTAATTTTCTTGTTTTAAGAAATGGTTCAAGAAAACAAATCCGGTGGGCGCACTTGGCCCATTTGTTGGCACTGAATTTGTTATGAGTCTGAAGAGTCACATAGCATAAAAAGAGGCCTTTCAGCCCATTGAATGTGCACTGACCATCAAGCACTTATTTACACTAATCTCATTTTTTCTTTCTCCTGTCATTCCCATCAACTGCCCCAGGCTCTTATCACGTGCCCACAACTGGTCTTAGAGAAGCAGAAAAATGGAGTTGAACTAAAGCAGACATGATTAAATGGCAGAGTAGATCTGATGGACCAAATGGTTTAATTCTTCTCCTCCATCTTATGGTCTTACTCATTAGGAACATTTCACAGCGCTCAATTAACATACCACTCAGAGTCTGGTTTACTATCATATGTCATGAAATTTGTCTTTGTGACAACAGTACAACACAGTACAAAATAATAGAAAAAATGTGAATTACAGTAAGTATATATGTTTAAATAGTTAAATAAGTAGTGCAAAGAAAGAAATTAAAAAATACTGAGGTAGTGTTCATCGGTTCAAAGTCGATTCAGAAATCAGATTGCAGAGGGGAAGAAGCTGTTCATGAATTGTTGGGTGTGTGCCTTCAGGCTCCTGTACCTCCTCCCTGATGGAAGCAATGAGAACAAGGCATGACCTGGATGATGGGGGTTCTTAATGAGTGATGTCAACTTTTTGAGGCATTGAAGATACTATTAAGGCTGGTGCCCATAATGGAGCTGACTAAGTTTACACTCCACATTTGTTTGGGATGTGGGCGGAAACCAGAGCACCCGGAGGAATCCCACATGGGTCACCGGGAGAACATATGGATCGTACCAGAGAGCAGGACTGAGCCTGGGTCACTGGAGCAGTTAGGCAGTGACTCCACTAACTATTTGATTGTGTCATTACGGCATTGTATCAATGGTTAGCATGTGAAAACTAAATAACATCATGGGTTGCATCAAGTAGCAGTCAAGGGCAGCAGGGTGACATAGCAGTTCGTGCAACACTGTAAGATCAGGGTCCCATTCCCTCCACTGACTGTGAAGAGAGTGTACTTTCTCCCTGTGACCGGGTTCAGTTTTCTCTGGATGTCTGGTTTCTTCCCACATTCCAGAGATGTATGGGTTAGGGTTAGTGAGTTGTGGGCATGTCAGCTTGTTGGCTCTGGAAGCATGGTGACACACAGGCTGCCTACCACAATCTTCATTAATTTAATTCAACATAAACAACTCATTTCACTGTATATTTCGATGTAACAAATGAACTTACTCTTTAATCTATAAAATCAGGCAAGTTACCTGGTGCTTATTTTATAAAACTTCGGACAGTCAACAACATCGTTATGTGCTGTGTCGCATGACTTAGGCAATCACGGAGACCAGGATTGTTCCCGGCAAATTTTCCTACAGAAGTAGTTTGCCATTGCCTTCTTCTGGGCAGTGTCAGAGATTGTCTGCCTGGCGTCAGTGGTCACATAACCAGGACTTGTGATGTGCACCAGTTGCTTGTACAACCATCCACCACCTGCTCCTATGGCCTCACGTGGCCCTCATTGGGGGGGGGGGGCTAAACAAGTACTGCTCTTTCCCCAAAGGTGACCTGCAGGTGAGCAGAGAGTAGGAGTGTCTTACACCTCCTTTGGCAGAGATGTACCTCCAGCCTGCCTCCCCCATCAGATAGTAACATCTGGTATAAAGCAAAACAAAATCCTACCCAACCCTGAGGAACATTGCCCCTACTTCCAACCCACCCCCTTCCTCTACACACTATTAAATTCAGATTACCTACATTTGGTCTTTTTTTAGCAATACAAAATTAAATGATGGCATTATGCTCCTATTAACTAAAGTTCGTCCACACCCAAAATTTCCATTTCAGAATTAGCCAGGATAATGAGCTGCTCATCTCACCTGACGGAATCATGAACTTGTGTTTGATTGCTTCCTGCTGCTACCCCAGAACCCAATGTTTTTTTTTAAATTTGGAATTACAGAGCTGATCAATTAAACTACTAACCCATGGGACTTTGGAATATGGGTGTTAACTGAAGGAAACCCATGTGATCGTGGGGAGAACATGCAAACTTCCTACAGACAGCAGCGGGAACGGAACCCTAATCGCTGATGCTATAATAGTGTTACGCTAACCCCTACGCCACTGCTCAGAGTTCAAAGTTCAAAGTAGATTTTATTATCAAAGTACATATACAGTATGTGGCCATATATGACCTTGAGATGTATGTTTTGTGGGCATACTCAATAAATCTATAGAATAATAACTATAACAGAATCAGAATGCCCAACTAGGTGTTTAACCACAATGCTGAAGTCAACACACTGCAGATACAAAATGAAGAAATGATGATGATGATGATAATAATAATAATAATAATAATAATAATAAAATAAGCAATAAAGGTTAAGAAGGTGAGTTGAAGAGTCCTGGAAAGTGATTCCATTGGTTGTGGGAACATTTCAATGATGGGGCAAATGAAGCTGAGTGATATTATCCCCCTTGATTCCAGACCCTGATGGTTGAGGGGTAATAACTGTTCCTGAACCTGAGGCTCCTGTACCTCCTTCCTGATGGCAACAGTAAGAAGAGAGCACGGCCGGGGTGGTGGAACATGCCGCCCCAACTGGAAACTGACACAGCAATTAAGTAAGTATATAACTTAATACCTCTTCAATGAATTACTACATTGTCACAAAGACATTGGCTGCAGCTGCTTCGAGGATGAGGGGGGAAAAGCAACTAAGAATAGGTTTCAACACACAAAATGCTGGTAGCAGCATTTATGGAGGGAATTGGACAGTTGACATCCTGGGTTGAGACCTGTCAAATGCACCTAAACCAAAAATGTTGCCTATCCATTACCCTCCATAAATGCCTCTTGACTTGTTGAGTTCCTAAAGCATTTTCTGTTACAGCTCCAGATTCCAGCATCTGCAGCCTTTGATGTCTCCAGAAATTGATATTACCCTTCTGGAGGAGAAGGTAGATGGGGCATCTTTAAAGAGCAGAAGAAATGTAACAAAACATTTACAACCAGAACCAAGGACCAAAGAGTTAAGAACAACCTTCACAGACTGTGATAAAGAGGTATGCTGTGTCATGGTCCCGACTCAACAGCAGCAGGCATCTAAATTTCGCCATTCTACTTCCTCTGTCTAGGATTAGTTGCCACTGTTCCTTTAAGACTCAGAATGCTAATTATTGCCTGCCACAACCTTGATGCACCATCAATAACTCACACTGAGACGTAAGGCGAGATATCGGCTTTTATTGACTGGAAGAAGGAACCAGCAGTGAGTGACCACCATACTACATCCTGGAGACTGAGATGCTGGCCCCAGGCCTCAATCGCCTTTATACAGGGGTCTGTGGGAGGAGCCACAGGAGCAGTCAGCAGGGGGCGTGTCCAGACAGGCACATAGTTCACCACAAACCCTTCATGGAAACTGTACTTAAAGGCCTCATGCTGAGCACTCAGTGCTCAGCCGTAAGAGTCCCATTTCTAGTTCTAAGGTTTGTAATTTTGCTTTTGAAATTTGTTTGTGTCATCCTGTTTATTTTGAGTCTGAGTCTGAGTTGATACTAGACCTTACTCTGCACTGGGTTCACCACCATCTATTGCTCTCTTGTTACACACTGAAATTATTCATCATCCTACGCACTTTGACCCACAGTGATCCACAATAAATGTCAGTATCTTCAACATTTGTCTGTTTGCTACCATGGTCAAAGGCCTTTCAGTCAGTCTAACCTCCTTCAGTCCTGGATCCCTCCTAAACCTCTGTCCCTTTCAGCCTGTTTACTTCTGATTTTAATCTACTCTTTCTCCTTCCCTCCCTCCATATAGTCATGCCTTCAACTACCTTAACCCTAAGCTGACCCAAAATGTAGTATTTTCCAGCTGGGTAGTCTATAACTCAGTAACATGAACATTGAATTCTCCAGTTTCAGATAACCTGCTCCCTCTCTGTCCCTTTCTCTCTCCTTCCGATCTATCCAGTTCCCCTCTCAAATGCCACAACCCCTGCCCCCAGATTCTGCCACCCCTCTCTTGCCTACTCCATCTGCCCATCATTCACACACACCTCCCACGAGGTCTCCTTCTATCATAGTTCCTTGACTTGGTTCTTCCTATCCTTCCTTTCTTGACAGATTCTTTGAACTTCTGGTAATGCCCCACACCCTTCACCATTCCCCATCCGCTTTTCCCTCTCTCACTTTATCTCCTTGCCCACCCATCGCCTCCTTCTGGTGCTCCTCCCCCCTTTTATTTCTTCCATGGCTTTCTGTCCTCTCCTATCAGACTCACCCTTCTCTAGCCCTGTACTTCACCAATCAACTTCCCAGCTCTTTACTCCATCTCTTCTCTTCTCGGTTTCACCTATCACCTTGTGTTTTTCTCTCTCCTCTCCTCCATCTTTTAAATCTACTCCTCATCATTTTTTCCCCGGTCCTGCCAATGGGTCTCAGCCCAAAACGTCAACTGTACTTTTTCCCCATCAATGCTGCCTGGCCTGCTGAGTTCCTCCAGCATTTTGTGTGGGTTACTGTGAATACTGTGCCCTCCAGCATTTTGTGTGGGTTACTGTGAATACTGTGCAATGAATTCCACAGATTCGCTGCCCTCTGGCTAAAGAAGTTCCTTCTCATCTCTGTTCTAAAGGGTCGTCCTTGTATTGTGATGCTGCGCCCTCTTGTCCTAGACTCCCCCACTATAGGAAACACCCTTTCCATTTCCACTCTATCCAGGCTTTCAATATGCGATAGGTTTCAATGAGATCACCCCCTTGTTCTTATAATCTCCAGTGAGTATAGGCCCAGAGCCACCACTCCTCATTGGTTAAACTTTTCATTCCCGGGATCATTCTCATGAACCTCCTCTAGACGCTAGCAAATCACTCTTTAGATAAGTTGCCCAAAGCTGCTCACAGTATTCCAAATGCAGTCTGACCAATACCTTATAATATCTCAGCATTATACCCCTGCTTTTACATTCTAGTCCTCTCAAAATGAAGGCTAACATGGCATTTGCCTTCCTCACTACCGACTCAACCTGCAAGTTAACCTTCAGGGAATCCTGCACGAGGACTCCCAACTCTCTGATTTCTGAAGTTTGAAACGATGAAAAGATGTCATCGGGAAATCAATGGCATGGTTGATCAGAGGCCTCCGAAACATTACTGAACCGTGGCAGAAGAACAACAGTGAGAAGCTCGTGTAATCACATAAACTGTATTACAGCACGTCACAGACTGCAAAACATTCACACAGCCAAGGAAAGCAGATTCATAAATGTGGAAAATATAATTGCAGCGTGCTGGTGAGTTTCCTCAAAGTGTGCCAACAAGCAGCCGTGTGACAGAATCTTTTCCAATCAGAAACCAGTGACGGATCACCCCTGTGGAGATCGATGAATAATTCTTTTGATACGTTGCCCCTTAGCAAATTATAACCTGCAATATCGACTTTACGATTGGATTCAAGAACTCTGTGCCAATGGGAGTTTACTGTGGTCCACTTGTTAGCAGTCTTGTCTCAGGTTCAAGTCCCACAGAAGTGTAAGCACATAATACTGGTCGACAGTCTAGGGGAGCCTTGCCCCATCAGGAGCGTCATCTTTTGGGTGAATATCAAACTAAGCCTCAACTGGTCGCATCAAGGTCTAGCACGGCAATTCGAATGTGTGCAGGAATGTAGGAAACCGCAGGGCATAGTGGACTCTACCCAATACATCATGGCCACATCCTTTCCCACCACCTGTAATATCTGTAAGAGCTGCTATCTTGGGGGCAGCAAGGCACTTTACAATACCAGTGGCCCAGGCTCAATTCCCACCAGCGTCTGTACGGAGTTTGTACATTCCCCTCCCCCCCACCTCCCGTGACCAGTTTCATCCAACAGTCCACAGACGAGCCAGTAGGTAGGTTAATCGGTCATTGTAAATTGTCCCGCGATTAGGCTAGGGTTAAAATCCGGGGTTGCTAGGCAGCATAGCTTGAAGAGCCAGAATGGCCTATTCTGTGCTGTATCTCAGTAAATAAATAAAAGACAATATTTATCATCAAAGTTCCCCTGCATCTGGGCCATCCCACCTTCTTGCAGCTCCCACTGGTCAGGAGGTACAGAAGCCTGAGGTCACACCACCCGATTCAAGAACAACTACTTCAGATTCAAAGTCCATGTATTATCAAAGCATGTATGCAGTATACAACCCTTCATGCAGTAAACTTCCCTTCAACCACTCGGTTCTTGAACCAACAGGCACAACCCCAATCACTAAAATTTAGTAGCACTGTGACTACTGTGCACTAAAGTAGACTTTGCCTTTCTTTGTTCTGTGTTCTTACTTTATTAAAAAATCTGTATAATTGATGCTTAATTTATACTTCTTATGTGAATACTGCTGCTTTCATAGAGGATTGAAAAAACGTGAGGGGCTCAGATAAAGTCTCAGAAAGCAACCATGTCCCATTAGAAGAGAGATGAGGAGGAATTTCTTTGAATCTGTGGAGTTCATTGCCACAGACACCCATGGTGACCAAGTCATGGGGTATATTTAAAGCAGAGGTAGATAGATTTTTGATTAGTCAGGGCATCAAAGGTTGCAGAGAGAAGGCAGGAGAATGGGGTTGAGAGGGGTAATAAATCAGCCATGATGAAATGGCAGAGCAGATTTGATGGGCCAAATGGCCCAATTCTGCTCCTGTTCCTAAAGGAGTTATAATGCTGTTCCCGTGATGCTGCTGCGTCAGAGGTTAGAGTAGCCAGTACGTTCAAACATACAATGCTTGCGTTGAGGCTGTGCTGAGGGCAGCCCACAGGTGTCACCATGCTTCTGGCACCAACATAACGAGCTGTGGGCACACTGATCATAAACCACAGACCTTTGGAATGTGGGAGGAAAACGTACAAAGTCCTTACAGACTGCGGCAGAAATGGAAGCCCAGTCCTACAGCCGGCGCTGCTGTGTGTTGCGGTATCCACTGCGCTACTGTGCCTGCCCAGTGGTACCGTACCTCTGCACCTGTGCACACGCGCACTTGTGAGCATGACACGGAACTCAGCTTCGACTTTGACTGCCCGCATGGGAGGAAGCTGAAGAAATCACAGTACTATTACAAATAGGAGCAGCTGGGAGTTACCACCACTGTCCAAGCAATCAACGTGAGTGCAGCAGATGATTTGCCACAATCACAAATCTGGGGGCTTACTGTGGGCAAACTGACCAATGCTTTACACAACATTAACAGCAGTTCAGGAGTATTTCACTAGTTGGAAAGTGATTGAGCCTTTACTATACAACTCTGCCTTATCACAGAGTCAATATTACCAACTTTGACGTTTCTACCTACTTAGAGAATAGAATTTTTTATTCCTTACATCCATCTCACAACATGTGAGTAAAAATCTTTGTGTTGCATCTCTGTCGCAATAAGGAAGGGAAACGTGAGAGGATATTGCCCAAACACTGATTGTATACACCATTGTTTAATATTCATGTATGTACAGTCAAGCCATGGATTCAATCAGATCAATGTGTATTGATAAATCTGATGACCTGATCAAAGAAGCTGTTGGTCCTGGCCTTAATGCTGTGGTACCGTTTGCCAAGTGGAAGCAGCTGAAACAGTTTGTGATTGGGGTGGATGGAGTCCCTGATGATTCTCCGGGCCCTTTTTATGCTCCTATCGCATTGCAGGTTGTACTTAAGATTCACAGCAACACACACCAAATGCTGGAGGAACTCCGCAGGACAGGCAGCAGCAATGGAAAAGAGTAAGCAGTCGACATTTTGGGCCGAGACACCTCTTCAGGACTGAGAAGAAAAGGGGAAAGTCGCCGGAATAAGAAAAGTGAGGGAGGGGAAATAGGCCAGCTGGAAGGTGATAGGTGAAGCCAGGTGGGTGGGAAAGGTCAAGGGTTGGAGAAGAAGGAACCTATAGAGGAGGAGAGTGGACAATAGGAGAACGGGAAGGAGGTGGGGACCCAGGGGGGAGTGACAGGCAAGTGAGAAGAAGTGAAAGGTCAGAGTGGCAAATGGAAGAAGGGTAGGTGGGAAAATGTGCTTGGCAGCAGGAGCAAACGATATTTATGCCATTGGGCACCCAGACAGAATATAAGGTATTGGTCTCTGAGGCACATGAGGAGGCCATGTCGGAATAGGAATGGGAATCGGAATTAAAATGTTTGGCCACTGGGAAGTTCGCATGGTGGATAGAGAAGAAGTGCTCAATGAGGTAGTCTCAACGGAGGCCATGGATTCAAGTCAAGATTGTTTCTTGTCATTCTTCAGTTCTCCAGAGTAAAGGAGAACAAAAAAATAGTTATGCCAGATCCAATGCAGCATCAAAAAACACAAAAAGCATAAAAGACACTATAAATATAACAAAACATAACTGCTGAGCATGGCCGTATATACATAAGATAAGCTGATAGACATAGACAGCTTATCTCATTAGGGCAGTGGAGAGAAGTGGCTGATTTTGATCCAGTGATGGCAGTGAGTCCACAGGTGTTGATCAGCTTGAAGGAAGCAATTGTTTCTGAGTCTAGTGGCCATGGCGTATGAGAACAAATACTAAATAGCAAGCATTTAAAAATGAAAATCAAGTATCAAGGTGCCTGAACCTACTGTTTAGTGTCATTGTTAACCTAAGCCCATGTCTTACTCAGAAATCGGACTCGCTGCTTGAGATTTGACATCAGCCTGGTTCTCAGTACAGTCTCTAGGAGAGAAACTCGGTTGCATTAAACCAGTTCCGTCCGCTGATCCCAGAGCGCGCCTGCATCCTAAACGACGCAGTAAAGCCCCTCCAGTCCCTTAAACGTGATTTGATGTGACTGGGCTCTTGGGGGATGCGAACTCTCACCGATGGACTTCTCTTTGTGCACAGGTTATTGCACCCCTCAAGGCTGGGCTGCCCAAGGCCCCTGTGCACACCACTGGGGCTGGGCTGCTTGAAGGTAGTGAACAAAATCACAGCAGCATCACAGCCGAATGAAAAAAGGAACAAAGCTGACACGTGACCTCAGATCCCTGGGGAGGTGTCACATCCCGCTCGCCCGAGCCGTGTGGGTCTTCGAAGTCCTGTCCGTGACACACACAAAGCCTCATTTACAATTAGACCCACTGCTTCACCTCCTCTTTCACCTTTCCCCCTACCAGCCGCCATCCCCACCCCCCTCGTCTGATCAAAATTCCTTCATCATCTCACAGATTGCTCTGACCTTTTACTGCAGTCGCCGTATTAGCTGATGGAACAGCTCACATCCTAGATTCAGTTAAAGAAGAAATGTGCGGTGACACCTGTTTTGTGAATGGGGTTGTCGCTGGCTTGGTTAAGAGGGTTACGTGTATGCAACCTGTTGTGAGATTATGTACAACCTACAGACACACTGTCAAAGACTCTTTACAACTCATGTTCTCAGTACTGCCTTTTATTTGAGCAGTTTGCTCGCTTTACACATCAGTCATAGACAAGTATAGCACAGAAACAGGCCCTTTGGCCCATCTAGTCCTCAGACATCCCACCTTGCAAAAACTCATTTCAGGGAGGTAGCACCCCATGCCCCCCACAACCCCATATCCCCCCCCCAAGGGTGTATGTAATACTTTGTTTAGTGATTTTGTCTAATCTGTAAACCAAGTTGGGTATATGCAGAAAATGTGACATTAAAATATGTACTTATATTATCGTGAAGTCATTTTTTTATTCTATTACAACTTTAAGCAAGTCTACGGGGACATCAATAGAGTAGCTCCAGAGCAGCTAGCCAAGTAGTTTACATAACGTTAGCTATGCTAATGAACGAATGACACCTGCTAAACTCACCTCAACATGTCTTTTACATTTTAACCCACCATGGGCAATAGAAAAGTCACTGTTGCAAACAGTGCAGCGAGCAACACTTCATTATTTTTGAGGTTGACTGTAAAGCCCGCCCACAGAGAAAACTGATAGATCTACTTAGCACAAAGAGAGACCAATCAGGATGCTCCCTCGTGCTCTTGCTCTTCCTTTTCCTCTCCGTCTCCCTCTCCCTGTCCCTCTGAAAAATGATTTCCAGGATATTGTATATAATTTGCGGCATCAGGGAGCCGCTATCAATATGTGGGAGACTCCCGGAACTTCCGGGAGAGGTGGGATGTCTGAATCTGTGCTGAAACCATTTAAACTTCCCAGTCCCAACGACCTACGTCAGGAACGTAGGCCTCCACACCACTACCATCCCTGTTCCTATCCAAACTTCTCTTAAACTCTGAAATTGAGCTTGCAGGCTCCACTTAGGCTGACGACTCTGATGACCCTTTGAGTGAAGAAGTTTTCCCCTTGCGTTCCCCTTAAACTTCTCACCTTTCACCTTTAACCCCGGACCTCTGTTTGTAGGCCCACCCAACCTCAGTGGAAAAAGCCTTCTTTCATATACCCTAACTATATTCCTCATAATGTATAGTTTTGCATAATATTCTATTCTAGTTCTTTTTTCCTGTAAATGCCTGCAAGAAAATAAATCTCAGTTTGTATACAGTAACATATAATAAAGTTATTTTGACTTTAATAATTTTAGTTATCTTCAGCAAATCATTGCTGGCCACTTGGAAAATTAGAGTGTCTGCAGCTCTGAAATTCTGCAAGGATGCGATACAACAAGAGATTTCTGCATTGAATGTTTGTTTGATATACTCAGAGGGAATAAATTAATTTGTCAGTGATGTAGTATGGCATTTTCCCAACCCTCAATTGGTAAAAACTTTTCAGTGACTGAGTGCCTAAACAGATTAAGCAAGATACACTCAGTGACCATTTTATTAGGTACACCTGTGCACCTGTTTGTAAATGCAAACATCCCATCAGCCAATCATGTGGCAACAACTCAATGCATAAGAGCATGCAGACTTGGTCAAGAGGTTTGGTTGTTGTTCAGACCAAATGTCAGAATGAGGAAGAAATGTGATCTAAGTGACTTTGACTTTGGTTGGAATGGTGCTGGTGCCAGGCAGGGTGATTTAAGAATCTCAGAAAATGCTGATCTCCTGCGAGTTTCACGCACAACAGTCTCTAGAATTTACCAAGGATAGTTCAAGAAACAATTAATGTCCTGTGACAAGCAGTTCTGTGGGCAAAAATGCCTTGTCAGAGAGGAACGGCCAGATTGATTCAAGCTGACAGGAAGGCAACAGTGGTGCGCAGAAGAGCATCTCTGAATGCACAACATGTCGGAGCTTGAAGTGGATGGGCTGCGGCATCGGAAGACCAACCCAACACTAGAAAGGTGGACCCAATCAAGTGGCCACTGAGTGTTGATTCGATTTGTTTTGTGTTCTGTTTTGTTTATTCCATGTGAGTAAACAGTAAAGTTTAAACATCTGTGCAGCAGCCCTTTGAATAATTTATTCTGCAATCCAATTCACCTAAAGAGCATAAGAATTAGGAGCAGGAGTCAGCCATCTGTCCCGTTGAACCTGCTCCGCCATTCCATAAGATCATGGCTGATCTGACCATGGATTCATTTCCACCTACTTGCCTTTACCCCAGAACCCTTAATTCCTTTACTAAGCAAAAATCTATCCAACCTTTCATTAAATAGATTTACTGAAGTAGCCTCCACTGCTTGATTGGGCAGAGATTCACCACCCTCTGGGAAAAGTAGTTTTTCCTCGTCTCCATCCTAAATCTACTCCCCCAAATCTTCAGGCTAAGTCCTCTAGTTCTAAAGAATGAGGGGTGACCTCATTGACACCTATTTAATGGTGAAAGGCCTCGACAATGTGGATGTGGAGAGGATGCTTCCTATAAAACAAGAGAAAATCTGCAGATGCTGGAAACCTAAGCAACACACACAAAATGCTGGAGGAACTCAGCAGGTCAGGCAGCATCTATGGAAAAGAGTGAACCGTCGAATTTCAGGCCGAGACCCTTCATCAGGATGTTTCCTATGGTTGGAGAGTTGAGGACAAAGCCTTGGAATAGAGGGGCATCCATTTCGAACAGAGATGAGGAGGAATTTCTTTTGCCAGAGGGAATTGAATCTGTGGAATTCATTGCCACAGGCGGCTGTGGAGGCCAAGGCATTGGGCATGTGTAAGGCAGAGGTTGATAGGTTCTTGATTAGACAGAGCATGAAGGGATATGGGGAGAAGACAGGAGACTAGGGCTAAGAGGGAAAATGAATCAGCCATGATGAAATGGCAGAGCAGATTCGATGGGCCAAGAGGCCTAATTCTGCTCCTATATCTTATAGTCTTTCAAATACAACCTCACTGAAAACACAATGCACAGTGTTTACACACAACATAGAACAAAATCTGCCCAAGTTCTTATTTCATCCAGATGGGCACAAAATACAACCGTCACAAAAGAAATATTGTGCTCACTTGCCAAGCCAGAAATAAAACCATGATGAGAATGATAACGCAGTGTCCCCCTCCCAACCAGGAGTAATGGGGAGAGACCAGATAATATGCTTTTCCTCTCTTCAGAAATGTTAAGGGGGGATGCCTGTCCATTTAATAGTTTTCAGACTGAGTTAAGCAACCTTCCTTTCCTACGCCACATAATGGCACCCTGAGGCACTTCACTTCACTTAGGTTATTATTCCATCACTCCCATAAATCATATTTCCTGTGTCGCCGTGTTTGAACAGCGAGATTACAAAAGGTACTTTCTCCCTTTGAATGCGTTAAATCTGTTTTAAACAGACGCTGCATCGCTTGAATTATGCAGTAGGACCATCAGCATCTAATAAGACTAAAATCAGCAAAGGCTCCAGGTGGGGGGATTCCTGGCAAACTGCCCGCACAACCAACATCAAACATGTCTTCTTACAGTAATTGACTAACCATTTATGGATGTGTAGAACTGACTGGTTTTCTTTGTTCCCCTTCCTCCAGCAAGTTGTTTTTTGTTTCTTCTTTCATTTACCTCGGATTCAGATTAAACGGCACACACAGCGAATTGTGCTGCTTGTGTTAACAACCAACACACCCCTAGGATGTGCTGGGGGCAGCCCCTAAGCTTCACCGCATGTTCCGGCGCCAGCAGAGCACGCCCACAAAGTTCTGCGGAGCAACACACAAGCAGAAACCGCAGCGACAACAAAAGAAAGAGAGTCAGCAAACGGCAAAACGAGTCCATTCCACACCCCCTCCCTCACACAGACACGGAGAGGCTTCAAATCCCAGGACAGGCCCCACTTCTGATCCTCCAGTCCATAGTGCCAGCCTCTCAGGCTCACAGACAAGGGGCCAGCAACTTCTGACATCTCCGCAGGATTCGCCAATCTCAGGTTCGACCCTTAGGCCTCCACTTCCGGACCTCTGACCCCGCTGACCTGGGGTTTGAGGGCTCAGGGATCCTCGTTACTCCCACCCATAGAGAATTTTAAATCTGGGACCACGACTCCTCAGTGCCTGCCAATCAGACCTCTGGGATTGCTATAACTCATTTCTTAGAAAGCACAACAGCTCCTCCGAAACACGTGTACTGGGACGCCAACATCACATGTTGTAAATGGGATCAAGATGAAACCACTGCCAAGTACTAGTGGTCTGCATCTAAAGAATGTGCTGAACAAGATGGGGAACCACACAACAGTAAACAGCAAACTTGATTTACCCCAAATCGGGAACTAGTTTGATTTTAAGAATGTGGGGAATATGCTCTCACTAACGAGAAAACCAGGAAACCAGAAATACACAACAGTCCCTAACAAATCCAATATGGAATTCAGAAGAAACTTCTTCACAAGGACCGAAGGGATTCCTAACCACATGGAGCGGTGCTGGGAAGGAGCACAGATGTGGTTGAGGAGACTCTAATTAGAGAGAAATATTACTAAAGGAAGGTGGTTTATGAGTATCGGGTAACTTTGGAGGCCTAGAAATGTGCATGTGTAACAACAGCTGTTTCCATGCTTGAGGTGTGTGACTGTTTCATTGCACAACTGTGAAAATTTGGCCCGCCCTACCAGCCAAGGACCGGGCGAGTGCCAGTGGCATGCTTCACACGGCACGACATAACTCCCTGTGAGGCTAAATCAAGTTTTTGCCGAGTGAATGAACTTCTAGGCCTTTCAAGTTCAATTTCAAGTTTAATTGTCATTCAACCATACAGGTATACCCATGAACACAGCCAAATGAAACGTGACCGGGTTTGCAGGCAATACGAAGATAGGTGAACCAGGAAGTAGAGAGGCTTCAGAAGGACCTAGACAGATTAGAATAGGCAAAGAAATAGCAGATGGAATACAGGGTCAGAGGTGGATGCATGTTGGTAAAAGAAATAAAAGTTTGTTGACTTGTACCTCCTCTGATAATATTACTCTGTGAAAGACCCCTCAATCAGGCTCATCAACTGCGTCCTGCCAAGGTCTTTTCAGAAATGTTGCTTCAGATTCCCACAGCCCTTTCTGTGCTAAGAAGCCTCCTGATTTCAGTCCCAACTGCCCCATTGCGGTAAATGCATAACCATAGCTTCCTTTACAATCTCCTAAGCAGCATGGACTAGATGGGCCAAAAGGCCTGTTTTGGTGCTGGGCTCTATGACTCTCCTTGGGCAGAAAGGCTTTTAATTCTGTTACACATTTCGCAGTCTCAGTGACCCAAAATCAAATACAACTGGTATAGCCACTGCAGGAGACACCAATTTATGCAAGATCGAACAAATCTCACCTGGTCCCTCAACACCAGCTCCATAGCAAAGAAAGCCCAGCAGCATCTCTACTTTCTGCGAAGGCTGAGGAAAGTCCATCTCCCACCCCCCATCCTCATCACATTCTACAGGGGTTGTATTGAGAGCATCCTGAGTAGCTGCATCACTGCCTGGTTCGGAAATTGCACCATCTCAGATCGCGAGACCCTGCAGCAGATAGTGAGGTCAGCTGAGAAGATTTTCAGGGTCTCTCTTCCCGCCATCACGGACATTTACACTACACGCTGCATTCGCAAAGGAAACAGCATTATGAAGGACCCCACGCACCCCTCATACAATCTCTTCTCCCTCCTGCCGTCTGGGAAAAGGCACTGAAGCATTCGGGCTCTCGCGACCAGAAGCTTCTTCCCCCAGGCTATCAGACTCCTCAATACCCAGAGACTGGCACCTTGCCCTATTGTCCCACTTATTATTTATTGTAATGCCTGCACTGTTCTTGTGCACTTTATGCAGTCCTGTGTAGGTCTGTAGTCTAGTGTAGCTTTCTCTGTGTTGGTTTTTTTTTACGTAGTTCAGTCTAGTTTTTTGTACTGTGTCATGTAACACCATGGTCCTGAAAAACGTTGTCTCATTTTTACTATGCACTGTACCAGCAGTTATAGTCAAAATGACAATAAAAGTGACTTGACTTGACTTGACTTGAAATAACAATATATTAATGATCCTCTAGCCTGTTTACACAATCATGGCCAGGATGCTGGTGATATCTCCCCAGCACTGTGTCTGACAGGACGCTCAGAGCTTCAGTTCGGTGTCTCTTCCAAAAAATGGCATTCGTTCAGTTCTACTGGGGAATTATCAACCCGAATTTCCAACACTTGAGGAGACTCTAACCCACAGGTAATGCTTCAAGAGTGAAAGATCATAGTGCATTCAGAGATTTTAATCTGACACAATGATCCAACAGTGAAAGATCACAGTGCATTCAGAGATTGTAATCCCACAAATGCTCCAACAGTGAAAAATTACCGTGGATTCAGAGATTGTAACCCCAGACACAGTGCTCAGTGGATAGTAAGCACATTCAGAGACTTTCATCCCACACAATGCTCCAACAGTAAATGGCCGCAGTGGATATGATAAAATTGTAACTTCTCAAAGTATTCCAACAGTGACAGATCAAAGAGACTGTAATTTCTCAGACGAATCAAACAGTGAGGAACTGTAGCAGATTCTAAAAGACTGTAAGCCCCTCGTTCCACACCAATAGTGACAGAACTGAGTACCGTAGATTTAGCAGAACCAAACTCTTTGTCCTTGTCCACTGGTGATTAATCGGTGGGGGGGGGGGGTCACACTCCATGTGACATTGCTGGTGTGTGAGAAACGGGATCTGATCTTCTGAAATAATTTCATGCAAAATTGATTATCACGGAAGTAGTGAAATGGGCCCATGGAACATGCTGACAGGATTGGACAGGATGAGGAGAGGCTAAGACCAGAGAACACAGCCTCTGAATAGAGGGTTGTCCTTTTAGAATGGAGGTAGGAGGAATTTCTTTAGCCAGAGAGCAGTGAATCTGTGGAATTCCTTGCCACAGGCAGCTGTGGAGGCCATCTTTATGTATACTTAAGGCAGATGTTGACAGATTCTTGATTGATCAGGGCATGAAGGGATAGAGAAAGAAGGCAGGAGATTGGGGCTGAGAGGAAAATTGAATCAGCCATGATGAAATTGCGGAGCAGACTCAATGAGCCATATATGCTGCTTGGCCTGCTGAATTCCTCCAGAATTTTGTGAGTGTTGCTCGGATTTCCAGCATCTGCAGATTTTCTCTTGTTTGTCAATGAACCAAATGGCCTAATTTTGTTCCTATACCCTATGGTCTTATAGATTAACCTGTATTTCTGAAAGAGAAAACAGAACTTTTAAGATTGGGCAAATAGATTGAGGAGATATATTTAGTCTTTCAAAAGATCTTTGATAAGATATTGCCGAGAAGTTACAAAGAAAATTGTGGCCAACAATGACATCAGTGGTTTCAGTGCTGGGGCCCCAGCTGCTCATAATCTAGCACAGGGGTTCCCAATCTGGGATCCACAGACCCCACGGTTAATGGTCGAGGGCATAAAAATGGTTGGGGACCCCTGATCTAGAGCAATGATTTGGAAAGTGGAACCAAGCGTAACTCTGCCATGGATGGACCCAACCCTGGCTGCAAAAGGAGGAGCATTGAACGTGGGGCTAGCAACCCAATCCAGTAAAATTCCAGTGTTACAGAAAACGGCAACAGACCTCATCCCTGGGAGAGAAATAATCTTCACCTAACATACGTATGAAGTGGTGTGGTTAAACCGCAAGTCCATGGAAGCCACGGGGCTGATCAACCTTCGACCATCCAGGTGAAAGACTGGCCCAGGTTTAGAGGAATCGAGGGAGCTGCTGTCGGGTTGGCAGCCTACGCCCCAGTCAAAAAGGGGTAATGGGCTTCAGAAGAAGAACCAAGCATAATATTTGTGAAATGTTTGAGGAACTCAGAACAACACACTTGAAATGCTGGAAGAACTTAGCAGGCCAGGAAACATCTATGGAAAAAAATACAGTCGACATTTTGGGCCAAGACCCTTCGGTGGGTCTGGAGGAAAAAGGCTGAGGAGTAGATTTGAAAGGTTGTGGGGGGGGGGGGGGGGGTGGGGGTTAAACCTGGAGGGGGAAGGATAAAGTAAAGAGCTGGGAAGTTGATTGGTGAAAGAGACAGAAGGCCATGGAAGAAAGAAAAACGGGGAAGGAGCACCCAAGGGAGGTGATGGGCGGGCAAGCAGATGGGGTGAGAGAGGGAAAAGGGGATAGGAAATGGTGAAGGATGGGAGGTGAAGGGGGTGTATTACCATAAGTTTGAAAAGTTGATGTTCATGCCATTAGGTTGGAGGCTACTCAAACGGATTATAAGGTGTTGTTCCTCCAACCTAAGTGTGACCTCAGCACATGAGGCCATGGATGGACATATCGGAAAGGGAATGGGAATGGGAAGTGAAGTTAAAATGAGTGGCCACTGGGAAATGCCACTTGTTCTGGTGGACTGAGTGTAGATGCTCAGCGAAGCCGTCTCCCAACCTAAGTCGGGTCTCATCGACATACAGGAGACCACACCAGGAGCACTGGACACAGCAAATGACCCCAACAGACTCACAGGTGAAGTGTTGCTTCACCTGGAAGGATTGTCTAGGGCCCTGAAAGGTAGTGAAGGAGAAGGTGTAGTTAGGGGCAGGTGTAGCACTTGTTCCACTTGTAAGGATAAGTGCCAGGAGGGAGATCAGTGGGAAGGGATGAATGCACAAGAGAGTTGTGTAGGGAGCTATCCCTGCAGAAAGCAGAAAGTGGGGGGTAGAGAAAGATGTGTTTGGTGGTGTGATCCCATTTGAGGTGGCAGAAGTTTAGGAGAATTATGTGGCTAGACACAGAGGTTGGTGGGGTGGTAGGCGAGGACAAGAGGAACACTCTCCCTGGTAGGGTGGCGGGAGGATGGAGTAAGAGTAGATGTGCGTGAAATGGAAGAAATGCATTTGAGCACAGTATTGATGGTGGAGGAAGGGAGGCCCCTTTCTTTGAAAAAGGAGAAGGTCAGGCAACATCTATGGAGAGGAATAAACAGTCGACACTTTGAGCCAGACTGGAAAAAGAGGGGGAAAAGCCAGAATAAGAATGTGGGGGAGAGAAAGGAGTACAAGTTGGCTGATGATAGGTGAGACCAAGTGAGGGGGAAGATGGGTGGATGGGAGAGGGGGGGAATGAAGTGAGAAGCTGGGAGGTGATAGGTGGAAGAGGTAGAGGGCTGAAGAAGAAGGAATCTGATAGGAGAGGAGAGTGGACTATTGGAGAAAGGGAAGGAAGAGGGGTACCAGAGGGTCAAGATGTGTAGATAAGGAGAAGAGAAGGGGTAGAACTTGGAGAAATTACCAGAAGTTAAAGAAGTC
Organism: Hypanus sabinus; assembly: GCF_030144855.1. NCBI lineage: Eukaryota > Metazoa > Chordata > Chondrichthyes > Myliobatiformes > Dasyatidae > Hypanus > Hypanus sabinus. The sequence continues at coordinate 14,262,205 of NC_082717.1, forward strand.
AACATTTATGCCGTCTGGTTGGAAGCTGCCAGGATGGAATATGAGGTGTTCCCCTCTGACTGAAGATTAGCCTCAATGTGCTACTAGAAGAGGTCATGGACCGACAAGTTGGAAAATGGACTGAGAAGTAGAATTAAAATGGGTGACCATCAAGAAAACCCACCTTTTGTGACATACGGAGAGAAGGTGCTCGACAAAGTAGTCCCCTAACCGATGCTGCCTCGCCTGGAAGGACTGCTTGGAGCTCTTTATGCGACTCCCTTGTCCACACGACCCTCCCCACTGATCTCCTTCCTGGAATTTACTCCTGCACTGGGAGAAGTGTTAAACTTGCTCCTCCCTCTCCCCACTCACCACCATTCAGGGCCCTGTACAGACGTCTAGGCGAGGTGGTACTTGTCCTGTGAGTCTGGCGGGGTCGTCCACTGTATCCGGTGCTTCCTGTGAGGCCCCATCTACATCTGTGAGACCTGACATAGAGGACCTTCGCTGTACTCTTCTATGTTCTATTAGTTATTGAAAACATGGATCCAGCAGGAAGGACCAGCAGAAACAACCTTCACTTGGTTCTATTTTATTTTATTTAGCGATACGGTGCAGAGTAGGCCCTTCCAGCCCTTTGAGCTGTGTTGCCCAGCAACACCCAATTTAACCCTAGCCTAATCACAGGACAATTTACCTCTCAATCGGTATATCTTTGGACAATGGGAGGAAATCTACGTGGTCACAGGGAGAACGTACAAACTCCTTACAGACAGTGGTGGGAATTGAACCTGGGTCACTGGTACTGTACAGCGTTGTGCTAAACACTAAGCTACTGTGCCATCCTATTCTATGTGCTATGATGCTATTGAATACATGAAGCCAGCAGCAAGGACCAAGAAAAGCAGCCTACACTTGCTTCTGCTCCTTAAGAAAAGGTTTGTAGAATCAGAGAAAAAAATCATTACCCTGTTTCTGTTATCCCCACCAACAATTCTCTGAGGAACTAATTTCCAATGAATGTTAATTTAGAATGAATGTGAATGAGATACGTACTTAATGCAACAGAATATTCCTGGAAGAACATTCACAGGGGAAATTTTGCAGTATTTTCTTCTCTGTTGATACCTGATACGTGCTGCCAAATGAGCTGGTGGAATCAGAGGCAACTATACTGCTTAGGCAACATTTAGGCAGACACTTCAGTATACAAGGCACAGAAGTTTATGGTCTTAAGCGACACAAGCAAAATACTGCAGGAACCCAGCAGGTCAGGCAGCATCTATGGAAATGAATGAACAGCCAACATTTCGGGCCGAGACCCTTCTTCAGGACTGGAAAGGAAGGGGAAGGCATCGGAATAAAAAGGTGGGGGAGTGGAAGGACGATAGCTAGAAGGTGATAGGTGAAACCAGGTGTGTAGGAAAGATAAAACACTAGAGAAGAAGGAATCTGATAGGAGAGGAGAGTGGACCACAGGGGAAAAGGATGGAGAAGGGGCACCAGTGGTAGGTGATAGGTAGGTGAGAAGAGGTAAGAGGCCAGAGTGGAGAATAGAAGAGGAGGGAAGGGGGTTGGAATATTTTTCCCCCGGAAGGAGAAATCAATATTCATGCCATCTAACTAGAGGCTGTCCAGATGGAATATATAAGGTGTTGCTTCTCCACCTTTGAGGGTGGCCTCAACTTGGCACAAGAGGAAGCCACGGACTGACATGTCACAACAGGGACGGGAATCGGAATTAAAGTGATCGGCCACTGGGAAATTCCACTTTTGGTGGATGGAGCGGAGGTGCTCGACGAGGCAGTCCCCCAACTAACAGCAGGTCTCACAAATGTAATAGAGGCCACATCAGCAGTACCGGTTGCAAAAGATGACTGGTTCTCCCAACAGTCTTAATTTTCTTCATTTTTAAAAAATTTAGAGATACGGCGTGGTAGTGAGCCCACACTGCCAGATTACACCCATGTGACAATTAACCTACTAATCAGTACGTCTTTGGAATGTGGGTGGAAATCGGAGTACCTGGAGAAAAACCCACACAGTCACAGGGAGATTGTACAAACTCCTCACACAGTGGCGGCCGGTCATGCAGAACGGCAAAAAAATATCAGCATGTCGTGGTGGGCCAAAGGCTACATTTTTATGCCCCTCAACCATCTGGCTCTTGAACCAGAGCGGATAACTCCACTCACCCTAAATCAATTGCATTATGGTCACAGAATCAATTGCACAGTCTATGGACTCACTCTTAAGGACTCTACAACTCTAAAACATTTATTACTAATTTATTTATCATTATTATTTTCTTTTTCTTTGTATTTGTACAGTTTGTTGTCTTTTACCCATGGGTTCTTCATCTTGTGTACATTTTGTTCATTGATTTTTGTCCACAGCGTTTCTTTGTGAATGCCAGCAAGCAAATGAATCTCAGGGTGGTAATAAATTTACTTTGAACTTTCCAACTTTGTATGACTCTATGAAATAATGATGGAACATAAACACAAGAAAGTCTGCAGATGCCGGAAATCTAAGGCAGCACACACAGATGCCGAAGGAACCCAGGAGGTCAGGCAACATCCATGGAGGAGAATAAACATTTCGGAACAACATCTTATTTATTCTTGGACCTATTTTTATTGTGGACTAGAGAGGAATAAGTCAAGTCAAGTCAACTTTATTGTCATTTAACTATATACATGTATATAATGTATATAACCACATAATGTATGTAGGAACATGACAACATTTCTTCAAACCAGGGTGTAAAGCACGGTAGCACACATAACACACTTAGCACACAATAACCTATGAAGGTAAGGATAAAATCTACAGATGAATCTCACAGAAATAACAAACTAAAGTGCATTAATATTTAATATTGTAAAGTACAGAACAGATTAACCAGTGACACTTTGAATAAGATGTGGCAGGGAGTTCTGAAGTCTAAAGGCCTGGGGGAAGAAACTGTTTCTCGTTCTAACTGTTCTTGCTTTTATGCATCATGGTTTCCCGGCTGATGGTAGAAAGTCAAAGAGGATGCTGGATGGATGGGTGGGATCCTAATAATACTAAGGACCCTGCATATGCAGTGCTCCTGACGATTGTCCCTGATGGATCGGAGGGAGACGCCTTTGATCCTCTCCCAGTCTTTCGTGGTAACTTCTGGTCCAATGTTCGACTGCTCCCACACCAGATGGAGATGCAACTTGTCAGGATGCTCTCAATGGCACTCCTGTAAAATGCAGTTACGATCAGGTGGGGGGGGGGGAGCTTAGCTTGTTACCCTGTTACTTGTCTTCATGCCCGCTTTATATGAAAGGCAAATTATCTGAAATGTTCACCGAACCCCACCGTCCACCATGCAGGGAACCCACCCTGTTGGATTGTGACTAGTCCAGTGTAATTGTTAGGGATGTTTTAAAATGTGCATATTGGCTGCTGTCTCACTGTTGGACCATGAATTGACAGGTAAGAACTAGGAAGATAGGAAATGTGATCCAGAGGCCTCTTGTAGCCTTCTGCATCCAGAAACAACAGTAAAACGGCAGAAAGACAGGGCCTTGGCTGAAACATGAGCCAGGCAGCTAAGTTGAAGACAATGTTGAGAGTCGACCTGCCCTAAGAAAAGCATTATCCTGACTTCTAAAGGTTACCTTACCCACCACCCTATCCCACTCCGCCACCCCACTTCAGTGTCAGAACTTTTCTAAACACATTTCCCTTTTTTTTCCATTGATATCACCCTCGATCTAAACATTATTCCTGATCACCTGCCACACCTCATCTCACCCTCAGTTTGCCTGTCCCTCTGTGACCCGAGACAGTTTTATTACACCTTTTAGCCCTCGCGGTGATGCTGTTCTGACATTAAAAACGGGCGGTGAGGGGCTGTGAGGATCAGTGATGATGTGTCTGGGGTCATTCAAGCAGCTCACAGAATGGCCCTTTTCTGCTGGGAACTCATGACATGGGCTTTATTTATTGTTTCATTCATAACCATTCGTGTCCCCGCCTCTCCCTTTCACTCTCTGACCTCCTCCGCAATCTTTGAAGTCTGCAGGTTGTTTGCCTGGCCCAGAAAGGGCTGATTGCTGCAGTTTAACGTGACAAACTGTCGTGTGTGCAGGCGTTTCACAGAGAAATCCTTCAGATTCCCATCTTTGAAGTGGGGTGTTCTGTTCTTGGGACGGGGTCAGTTTCACCATTGTCCTGGGAGCTTGAAACCTGGCCTCATGACCTGAGCTACTTGTATTACATTCAGGGCTGGTCACTTTGTACAGCTTGGACATCAAAACCCACAGCCCTGTCCAGTAATCACACCAGTCAGGTCCTTCAGTGCATGATCACAAGGTGGCTGCTTTTTGTTGGAGGAATGGGGCGAGGGAAAAACACCTCCCAAAAAGTATCAAGTTCGCCAACAGAAGAAACTCTCCAACAACTATCAAAGAAATTCAAGTAACAAAAACATTAATGTAACAGTGACTTGTTGATCTAAAGCTGATGGAGTTCTTCTAGAGCAGGGGTTCCCAAACTGTTTTAAGCCATAGACCAATACTGTAGCTGCATGGATAAGAAAGGTTTAGAGGGATATAGGCAAATGCAGTCAAATGGTACTGAGTTGTGGAGACAGGTAGAACAGGTTGGGATAGCTTTCAATGGAGTGTAGGACAATGTGAGATAATCTTACAGAGGTGAATAAAATCATGAGGGGCATAGATTGGGTCAGTGAACACCATCTTAGATGCTTGGTGGCTGTGGACCTGTTAGGGCAAAGGGTCTCTTTCCAAGCTCTATGACTCTGACTGTAAGCTTGTTAACACACATTCTGAACGCTACCTACGGCTCAGCTGTGAGCTCTCCAGCCTGAGACATTAACTATTTTTCCGACCACAGATACCGCCTGACCTGCTGTGCGTTTCTGGTAGTCTGTGCTTTTTATCTCAGGCTTCTATCAGCCAAACTTGAGAGAAGTTTGCATAGGCAGATGAACGGGAGGGAAATGGAGGGCTATGGTCCAAGTGCAGGTCAATAGAATAATAGTTCAGCACAGAATAGATGGCCCAAAGGGCCAGTTTCTATGCTGCAATGCTCTATGACCCCATGACTCTGTGATGCTGCTGTTGCTATGATTTGCAAAGAATTCACTGGGCTACTGGCCCAGTAAACTGACATTCAGCCAGACAGAGACATGGAAGTCCTCGACACTTATGGTCCAGTCCTTGGCCAATGTCTTGTCCAATCCTTGAGTCCACTGGAGGGTGGGGGCTAAGAGACGGCCTGTTCTGGGGTTAGAGGACTGACAATATGTATGCACAGGTGGGTGGATGAGTGGGAGGGAGGATCTGGGATTGTTTTGCTGTTGCTGGTCTGCTACTGTTGTTCTGTTGTTATTGTTATCCTATGTTGGGCATGCTACGTTGGCACCAGAATGTGTGGTGACACTTGGTGACACTTTCCTTCAGCAGCGTTGATTCTTAACACAAACGATGCATGTTTCAATCTTCATGTGATAAATAAATATGAGTCTGAAATAATATGTCTGAGGTCAGCTATACAGAAAAAAATCCATCTTGTTTCCTGAACCTTGGCACTGAACACTCAGTATTCTTTTCAAAATGATTTCATTTCTCTGAGAACCAACATTGCATTTCATCTGCAATTTCAAATCTCACAGGTTTATGGGAACTGAGACTTACAAAGAGCCTTGGTCTTGCCAGAGGACAATATCCAACTAGGGAGCAACTTTCTTGCCAGAAGCCTGCATCCTTTGAGGATTTTGATTAAATGATCAAGCCAACAAAATAATTCAGCCATTTGTTAGAGAAGTCCAGGATTTGGAAAGTTCAAGGAAATCTCTAAAGTTGTTGCCTTTGTAGTTAAGCTGAAAACAAATTGCAGGCTTACAATGTTCACCAAGATAGGGAGATCTTGGGAATAAGCCATGGATCCATTCAATTTAATGGCTTATTCATTCCGAAGATCTGCCTATCTAATTGAGCAAAGCTAATAGCTCGAGCCTGGCCAGGTGACTGACCTTTTATTGGGTGAACAGTTAGGGAACAGTGACCACAACTCCTTAAGACAGCTATAGATAAAAGATAAGTATAGATCTTGCGCGAGAGTATTCAGTTAGAGCAGGGCAAATTATGAAAGCATTAGGCAGGAACTAATGAGAACTAATTGGGAACAGCTGTTTTTGGGCAAGTCCACATCTGCAGAGTACGTTGGTACGTTCCAATAAGAAGAAAGAACAAAGATGGCAAGATAAGAGAACCTTGGACGTTGAGAGAAGTGATGATTTCAGTCAAGAGGAAAAAGGAAAAGTAAATAAAGCTTAGGAAGCTGGAATTAAACAGAGCCCTTGAGAATTATAAAGAAGCCAGAAAAGAACTCAAGAAGAGAAAAAGGAAAGCTGGTGGGGGGGGGGGGCATGAAAAGTTATTTGCAAGTAGGATTAAAGAGAATCTCAAGGAAGACATCATGAGCAAAAGCGTAACTAGGGAAAGAGTAGGACTACTCGAGGATAGAGGGATGCACTGGAGGATAGAGGAATGCAGTGAATGTGGGTGAGGTACTTAATGACTCTTCTACATCAGGAGAAGGATGTAGAGGATGGGGAGAGAGTATTGATATACTAGGGCACTTTGAGGTAAAGGGGGAGGTAGTGTTGTGTCTCTTAAAGAGCATTAAGGTGGCTAAGTCCCCAGGGCCTGATTGGATATACCTCAGGTTATTGAGAGAGGCAAGGGAACAGTTTTCTGGGGCCTTGACCAATATCTTTGTGTCCTCTCTAACCACAGGTGAGGTTTCAGATGACTGGTGAGTAGCTAATGTTTCATTATTCATGAAGGAAACCAGGCATAATCCTGGAAATTAAAGACTGGTGACTCTCATGTCAATGATCGGGAAGTCACTGGTGATAGAAGCATTTGGAAGAGCGTGGTCTAATTATGGTGAGTTTTTGATTGAGTTTTTTGACATGGTGATGAAAGAGATTGATGAGGGTAGAGCAGTGGATGTAGTCTACATCGATTTTATTAAGACATTTGATAAGGTCCATCATGGGAGGCTCATCCAGAAGGTTAAGATGGATGGGTTCCATGGTGAATTGGTAATTTGGGATTCAGAACTGGCTTGCACAAGGAAAACAGAGAGTAGTGGTCAAAGGGACTTATTCTAGCTGGAGGTCTGTGATCAGTGATGTTCCATGGGGCTCTGTACTGGGACCTCTGCTGTTTGTGATGTACATAAATGAGCTGGATGAAAGTGTAGATAGGCGGGTTAGTAAGTTTGCAGATGATACGAAAATGATGGTGTTGACAATAACGTAAAAGACCGGAAAAGAATACGATGTAATATAGATATAGGTGGAGGTATACGTATAGGTGGAGAAATGGTAGATTGAGTTTAACCCACAGAGAGGGCAAGATCCTTAAAAGTGTTGATGAGCAGAGGGATCTTGGGGTCCAAATCCATAGCTCTCCGAAAGTGGCGACTCAGGTTGATAGGGTGTTTGAGAAAGCATACGGAATGCTTGTCTTTATTAGTTGAGCCATTGAGTTCAAAAGTCAGGAAGTTATAATGCAGTTTTATAAAAATCTAGTTAGGGTGCATCTGGAGTATTGAGTACAGTTTGGTCACACCATTATAGGAAGGATGTCGAGGCTTTGAAAGGAGTGCAGAAGAGGTTTACCAGGAGGCTGCCTGTATTAGGGGTCCTGTACTATAATGAGTTTGGACAAACTTGGGTTAATTCCTTTGGACCAGCAGTGGCTGAGGGGAGATCTGATAGAGTTTTATAAGTTTATGAGAGGCATAGATAGAGTAGACAGGGTTGAAATGTCTAATACCAGAGGACATGCACTGAAGGTGAGAGGGGGTAGGTTCAAAGGAGATGTAAGGGGAAGGTTTTTCACACAGAGAATGGTGGATGCCTTCAGTGAGCCACCTGGGGTGGTGGCAGAGGCGGAAACATTCAGAACATTTAAGAGATGCTTAGATAGGCATGTGAATGTGTGGAAAATGGAAGGACATGGACATTTTATAGGCAGAAGGGATTAGTTTAGTTGGCCATTTGATCAGTAGTCTAATTAGTTTGGCACAACATTGTGGGCCAAAGGGCCTGCCTCTGTATTGTTCTATGGTCTATGTTCTCACTTGCTATCCCATTGAGGTCCCTCGCCAAAGTCAGTGTCCTTGGAAGTTTCTTTCCAAACGGCCTCTTGGTCCCTCAGGAACATGAGGAAGGTTCTGAACAATCCATAGAATCATGAAATCATTATGACAGGAGCCAATCAGCCCATCAAGTCTGTACCAGCTCTTCGTAACATCCTTGTTCCAAAAGTGTTTTCCAAAGTACTTTTCCTTATGCCAATTTAATTTACTTTTCAAAGTGGAAATGTTGATGCTCACTCTGCCTAAATCCTGCCCTTCACTTCCAAATTGCTTTCCCAGTCTTTGAACCATCCAAAAGTAGGAATAACTTCTTTGCACTTACACGTCATGAGCCTGTCCACCTCCATCAAATCTCCACTCAATCTATTTTGCCACAAGGTAAACAAATTTCCAGCATGTGCAGAATTTGCAGAGCTTACGATTTGTCACTCTATCTATACCTTCAACTAAGTTGTCTCTCAACCTCCCTTGCCCAAAAGAGCTCAGCCTTTCCTCATGTGACATGGTCTCTAATCCAGGCAGCATCATGGTAAATCTTCCCTGTACTGCCTATAATGCATACACATGCTTCCTGTAATGGGGCAACCAGAATTGAACACAGTACTCCAAGTGTGGTCTAGCCAGGGTTTCAAAGAGTTGCAACATTAGCTCACCAATCAGATCAGATCAGAATCAACCAATCAGAACCTGTACTCTCCTCCAGAAACCACAATACTGGGAAATCCACAAGTCAACCAAATTATGTACAATTTGGTATATCCAAAGATTTGAAACTATCAAGCCAAATTGTACATCCACTCACAATGTTGGGGCAATGATCGGGAAAAAATAAGTGAGGTTTCTGTAAGAAGACAGCTCCCTCTCTTGGAAACTGGACGTATAACACAATATAAAGGTACACTTATGCATATTATGGCAAGCGCAGAGAAAAAGACATTTTTTAGCACAATCAGAAGTGCCTCACTGTCAAGGAAGTACTTGTGAAGTGTAATCACTGTTTTAATATAGGAAAACAATCCAGTTAATTTATGCAACCTTGAAGAAAACTATGCTTCATTATGAGTTTGAAGAGAGTTGGTATGTCTCCAAAGACTCAGCACATTTCTACAGACGTACAGCAGAAAGTATTCTGACTGGTTGGAAACTACAATGTACATGACTGAAAGAGGGTTATAAACTCAGCCAGCTCAATCATGGGTACAAACTTCCACACCATCAAGGATATTTTCAAAAGGCAATATTTATCATTATGCAACCTAACAATCTAGAACCTGCCCTCTTCTCATTACTACCATCTAGGAGGAGGTACAGGAGCCTGAAGACCCCTACTGAGTATTGTAGGAACAGCTTCTTCCCCTCCACCGTCAGATTATTGAATGTCCATGAACCCATAAACACTTCCTCACCACTTGCATGACTCCTCTTTTCCACTATTTATTTCATTTATTTTTGTAACTTATAGTAACTTGTACTGCTGCTGCAAAACAATAAGAAGGCCTTAAGACCATAAGACCAAGGAACAGAATTAGGCCATTTGGCCCATCGACTCTGCTCTGCCATTCAATCATGCCTGATCCTTTTTTCCCGTTCTCAACCCCTTTTCCTGTAGCCTTTGATGCTGTATCCAATCAAGAACCTATCAATCTTAAATACACCCAACGAACCAACCTCCATAGCTGCCTATGGTAACAAATTCTACAAATTGAAGTTTGTCAATAGATTGCTTTGGAAGGCCAGTAAAAAGTGCAATGCAGTAATCTAGCCTATTCGATAGAAAGGCATGAATCAGTTTTTCAGCATTATTACGTGACAGAAATGGACATACCTTTGAGATATTTCTTAAATGCTGCCCTAGACACAAGAGACTGTGTATTCTGGAATCTAGGTCAACACGCAAATGAAAAACGCTCCCTCTACCTGCAGATGTACTGTGGAGAGAATTCTGATTGGTTGCTTTAGCATCTGGTATAGAGACTCCAAAGCACAGGATCAGGAAAAGCTGCAGAAGGTTGTCAACGCAGTCACCTCCATCACAGGCACAAGCCCCCCCCCCTCCATCGAGGACATCTTCTAAAGGCAATGCCTCAAGAAGGCAGTCCAGGACATGCCCTCTTTTCATTGCTACCATCTGGAAGGAGGTACAAGAGCCTGAAGACCCACACTCAGTGATTAAGGAACAGTTTCTTCCCCTCTGCCATCACAATTCACTGCATTGCCTCTTTTGCATTATTTATTTTATTTCTTATTATAACATGTAGCAATTTTTCTGTCTTGCACAAACCAACAAATATCATGACTTGCATCAGCAATAGTAAACCTGATTCTGACTCTATTGTTAACAGTACAAAGATCATCACTGTTTTTTGTCAACATAGGGGCAACATTGGTGAGACCAGATAGGCCAAGACGCTCCAAGGTATGTCACAGGGTCTTTGATAACCTACTAGGGAGCTGGAAGTGCTTTACCAAATAACTGACTGAAACATTGTAGAGATCCTCCGGGTGCTCTGATTTCCTCCCACAGACCAAAGACGTACGAGGTAGTAGGTTAATTGGGCATTGTAATCTGTTCTGTGATTAGGCTAGGATGAAATTGGGGGTTGCCAGGCAGTGTGGCTCAAAAGGCTGGAAGGGCCTATTCCGCATTTTATCTCAATAGTAAAAAAAACAAAAAATAAAAATTTCCTTCCATCTTGAACTAGGATCTCAGCCTACAGTGGAGCAGGGTGAGCTACTAAACATTTTTCTGTTCATTAATGGGATGTGGGTGACACTGGCAATGCCAGCACTTATTCCTTATTGAGTCTGTTCATATGTTCACACAGTTTGATTACTGATGTTTGCACATGTGACCACTCTGCTAATTGTTGATTGCTCAAGGCTGTTTACACTATTGTCTTGTAAATTGTTGGTTGTTATTGTGTTGTCTGTTATGGTACATCCTGTGCTTTTAAGTTTGGCACCGAGCCACATTCAATTCTCCCCACACAATCAAACTGGCAATAAAGGGATTCTGATTCTGATCGTATCACCGGCTGGTATGGACACTCCAATTCAGGATCAAAAGAAGCTTCGGCGGGTTGAGACTGAGCCAGCTCCATCATGAGCACGAGCCTCCCCACCATCAAGGACGTCTTCAAATGGCGATACTTCAAGAAGGCAGCATCCATCATTAAGGAACCCCATCAGTGTGCACATGGCCTCTTCTCATCAGGGAGAAGGTACAGGAGCCTGAGGACACATGCTCAGTGTTTTAGGAACAGCTTCTGCTCTGCCATCAGACTTCTGAACAGTCCATCAACACTACCTCATTATTTTGCTCTTTTTTGCCCTTCTTATTCACTTTCAAAATTTCTTACTGTAATTTATAGTATTTTTTAATATATTGAACTGTACTGCTGCCATTAAACAATAAGTTTCACAATATACAGAAGTCTTAGACACACATATATATAGCTAGGATGCCAAAGACTTTTGCACAGTACTGTGGTAACTTTAAGTATTGCACGGTACTGCTGCCCCCCCAAAAAAAAAACAATTTCATGACACATGTGAGTGCTGATAAACCTGAGTCTGATATGGGTCTCTATCATGGACTGAGAGTGGGAAGGGGGCAGGGAGAGGAGAATTGTGGTTGGGAAAAGGGGAAGGGAGAGGGGAGGGAGCAGAGAGGACCAGAGAGACATTCTGTAGTCATCAATAAACCAATTATTTGGAATCAAATGAATGCGCCTGGTGTATCAGGGCTGAGCATACTTGCACCCCTGCCTCCCCCCACCCCTGTCACTCCTTCTCTGCCACCTGCCCCACACCCCTCCCATAGCATTCCACCCTTACCCTTTCCAACATCCTTTGCTCCCACTGGATTTACAAATGCACTCTCCACTACACATTGACAAATACAGTACTGTGTAAAAGTCTTAGGCACCCTAGCTTTTTATATGTGCCTCAGACTTTTGCACAGTACAGTGAGTTCAGTGATAATAAACTTGGTTATGTTTCTAATTCTGATACAACATGGAAACAGACCATTTATCCCGTCGTGTGCATATTGATCCCACCTTCCAACACTTGGCTCAGTTTTCAATTCAAGTGCTTAACTTGACATTCCCTAAATATTGTTATCAACGCTGCTTCCACCACTCTCTCCAGCAGTGCATTCCAGTTACCCACTACTTCAGGTGAAATAGGTCCTCTCTATCTCTCATATTCCTTAACCAAGTCAATATCCTTTATCCCCAGACATCTGGTCTGGGGAAGTGGGTGTCAGGTGGAGAAATGTCTCTACCAAAGGAGGTGTAAGGCACTCCTTCCCTCCGTTAGCCTGCAGGTCACCCTTGGGCAAGGTGTAGCACCTGCTTATTCACCCGATCAGGGTCACCTAAAGCCATGGGAGCAGGTGGTGGATGGTCGTATGAGCAACTGGTACAATCACAAGTTCTGGTTATGCGACACTGATGCCCAGCAGACATTATTGAGATAATGGCTGGGGTCACCCGTCTTGTAAAGACACTGCCCAGAGAAAGACAATGGCAAACCCAGATAACTGTGAGGTAGTTCATTTTGGTACGTCAAATATAATGACAGAATATAGTATTAACAGTAAGACTCTTGGCAGTGTGGAGGATCAGAGGGATCTTGGGGTCCAAGTCCATAGGACAGTCAAAGCTGCCGAGCAGGTTGACTCTGTGGTTAAGAAACCATACAGTGTATTGGCCTTCATCAACAGTGGGATTGAGTTTAGGAGCCAAGAAGTAATGTTGCAACTATATAGGACCCTGATCAGACCCCACTTGGAGTACTGTGCTCAGTTCTGGTTGCGTCACGACAGGAAGGATGTGGAAACCATAGAAAGGGTGCAGAGGAGATTTACAAGGGCGTTGCCTGGATTAGGGAGCGTGTCCTATGAGCATAGGTTGAGTGAACTTGGCCTTTTTTCCTTGGAGTGATGGAGGATGAGAGGTGACCTGATAGAAATGTATAAGATGATGAGAGGCATTGATCGTGTGGATAGTCAGAGGCTTTTTCCGCAGGGCTGAAATGGCTAGCACAAGACGGCACAGGTTTAGGTGCTTGGAAGTAGGTACAGAGGAAATGCCAGGGGTAAGGTTTTTTTGCAGAGAGTGGTGAGTGTGTGGAATGGGCTGCCGGCGACAGTGGTGCAGGTGGATACAATAGGATATTTTGAGAGACTCCTGAACAGGTACATGGAGCTCAGAAAAATAGAGGGCTATGGGTAACCCTAGGTAATTTCTCAGGTAAGGACATGTTCGGCACAGCTTTGTGGACCAAAGGGACTGTATTGTGCTGTAGGTTTTCTATGTTTCTACGTCTATGTTTCACTTCTGTAGAAACAGTTGTCAAGAACAATCATGGTCATGAGACCATCATACGACACGGCAGATAATGATGATGATAATTATTACAGCATCAACTGCTGTCCATAGTCGGTACATCCAGTCACTTTCCCATACCTCAAAGTGAGCTAAGAAATAAGTTACTATTTGGAAATTGAAGATTTGCTGCCCAGCCATATCCTTCTGCACCTTAATGTCTAGGTTCACTTGATATCTCTCCTGTGAAGTTGTTTGAGAAGCTTTAAAATCCGATTGGTTGGGTTTTGGTCTAAACAATGCCAGTTCCTTAGCACTTTAAAATCCAGTTGGTCGGGGTTGGATCAAAACAATGTCAACTCCTTTGCACTTTAAGTTCTGAACCTGAAAGACAGCAAATCAATAAAATCACTGGGGAAAGCTGACTTCTTTGCATGTTTCCTCCCCTGCCGGAGCCAGCGCCTGGAGATAAGCAATGACAAAAGCAAGGTATTTGTGCTTATAATCCTCTCGCCATGTGTGTGGATTTACTTGACTGGCAACATGTCTGAGAACAACGGAATGCAAGGACGAGCAGGTTAAGAAAAGAAACATGAAGTGTATGACACATGGATAATTCATCCTTTCAGTCTTTATCGATCACTGCTCCGTCCAACACTGCCTCTCAATCAATGAAAATCTGGCAGTGAGGTAAGCCAGCAGTAAACACTTGCCTGTGGCTACAGAAGCAATCTTGCTCAGTTATATTTTTAATAAGATCTCACTCATTCTGGCTTCATCTGTTCGTCGACTGCAACGTATTACCTGGATTATTCTAAGATGCTCAAAGCTGGTGGGGATCGTAGTCTGGAGTGAAGGGCTTATTCCATCACAGGTACTGCCTCTGATTAATGGAGGAGGCAGCAACTGTTGGCATGCTTGTCCCGGACACTCTCAGAAGCTGCAGGCCATATGGTGAATCGTTCCAAGGTCGTGGGGCACCAGCTTCCACCTTCAGCTCTGGGTGAAATCAATGGGAGAGAAATCCGACAGGCTTGGCAACATATGGCCCACCCTGACTGCCAGAATGCTGCCCAGATGGTACTCTCTGGGTACAACAACTCGGGCCAAATAATTTAGCACCATTGGCATTATAAAAAACATGCTGTTTGGTGCACCTTATTTCTTTTGTTCCCCATTTGGACTTTAAACTCTAGAATTCCCCCCTTTAATCCCAAACACAGAAAATCTGCGGCTGCTGGAAATCCAAAGCAGCACGTACAAAATGCTGGAGGAACTCAGTAGGTTAGGCAGCATCCATGGAAAAGAGTGAACAGTCGATGTCTCGGGCCGAGGCCCTACTTCCGGACTGAAAAGGAAGGGGAAGTCAAAGTAAGAGGGTGGGGGGAGGGGAGGAAGAAGTACAAGGTGGTAGGTGGTAGGTGAAACTGGGAGGGGGGGAGAGGGGAAGTAATGAGCTGGGAAGCTGATTGGTGAAGGAGATAAAGAGCTGGAGAAGGGGGAATCTGATTGGAGGGATCAGAAGACCATGAAAGAAAGGGAAGGGGGAGGAGCACCAGAGGGAGGTGATTGTCAGGTAAGGAGAATGAGGAATGGTGAAGGAGGCAGTGGGGGACATTGCAAGAAGTTTGAAAATTCCTCCTTTAATCCTTTCTGTCTAAGCTTTTGATCACCTGAGCTAATACCTCCTGGTGTGTAAACACAGGAGATTCTACAGATGCTAGAAATCCAAAAGCAACACACACAAAACACTGGAGGAACTCAGTAGGTCAGGCAGCATCTACGTAGGGGAATAAACTGATATACTGATGAAGGGTCTTGGCCCAAAACTTTGATTGTTCATTCCTCTCCACAGGTGCTGTATTCTGTGTGTGAAACGTCAGTCATGGCGCAGCGTCAGTGTCACTTCTGCCCAAGACTGCTCCACTGAGGGATACTTCACCAGGTCAGTGCTGCAATTTGTTAGCTCTGAGTTCTACAGAGGGTGAAAGGGTGGAGAAATGTCTCATCAAAGGAGGTGTAAGGCGCTCCTTTCCTCTGCTAGCCTGCAGGTCACTCTTGGGCAAGGTGTAGCCCTTGCTTAGCACCTCCCCCCCCCCCCCCCCCCCCCCACACGAGCAGCTGGTGCAGATCACAAGTCCTGGTTATTCAACCACTGACGCCAGGCAGGCAGCCTCTGAAGAGCATTGATAATGGCGGGGGTCCCTCGTCCTGTAAAGACACTGCCTAGAAGAAGGCAATGGCAAACTACTTCTGTAGAAATCATGGTGACGGATAGGGCCATGTTTACCGAAGTTATACAACACAGCTCATAATGATGATGAGTTCTAAAGGCCGCTAAAACACCTTCCCAAACATCAGTTTTAAAATCACATGTCTAACATCTGATTCTAATCTGAGATCACATTCCTAAACAACTTCCTTGAGAACTGTGATATAATTAAAGCCACAATTATCACAACCATTTCTCTTTTTTTTGTCACACACAATTGTTCTTCACAACTTTGAATTTGTGACATATATTAATAAAGTCTTGTTTTGGAGTTATTATTTCTACCATTAAATCTCTCATTGGCCGCTTCTCTGGGATAAATTTTCAGAGCATGAAGAATGCGGTTCAGCAACTCTTGAGGAAGAGGAGAATGAAGACATCTTTCAAGGCTGCTCTACTCATCATGGCTGGTCTATTACCTCACAGCCTTGTCCCTCACACTAATGTCATTGAGTTATAGAGTCTTACAGCATTACAGTATAGAAACAGGCCCTTTGGCCCATCTAGTCTATGCCAAATGATTATTCTGCCTTGCCCCTCCACATCTGCCATTTCTCCACCCAACTCTGCATCCTGTCCATATCCCATTGTAACCTATGAGCCTTCTCATATTGCTTCGTTGCATTCATCTCCACTCTTCATAAATGTTATCTCTACTACAGAGCACAAATGTTTCCAATTGGCAGCCATGTTTCAATGGGCAGTACTCAGCTGAGCCTTTAAAACATGGGTTCAAATTCTTCACCAGAGGCGTGAATCCAGACGGACTCTCCAACAGAGGATTGGGTGACTATCAGGAATGCCACTTCTCAGATGAAGTAACGTTAAAAAGTGGCCCTAGTTATCATAAAAGACTTCATAATACCTTGCTCCTTCAGACATACGGTGACATGAATATTAGCTAGTGAGAGCTGGGTGTGCAGACACTAGCTGTCACGTTTCCTAGTGACAATGGTTGTCAATGTACACAAAATGCTGAAGGAATTCAGCAGGCCAGGCAGCATCTGTCCTGATCAAACGGGTCCCCCTGAAAGTTTGACTGTTTATTCAGCTCCATGGATACGCGCGCGTGTGTGTGAGAGAGAGATACCATCGTTTTCCCTGCTCACGTATGTTGCTCGATTTCCAGCGTCTGCAGAATCTCTTGTGTCTTCTCATTGACTGTCAGGAGTTTTAGGACATCCTGAGGCAGCTAAACGCACTGTATGTTGTTTTTTACCTGCTGATACTTTGAAAAAAACTCCTTCATTTTCTTTCTAATTAAGAATGGTAAAATTACTGAAATCACTTTTTTCCACAACAATCCCTTGCAAACATTGATAATTTCCTTTTATTCTAGATCTGTGGGTTCTGAGTTGGCTATTGAGGTCCAGGTAGACACTCCCACTATGAACCCGATGATTATGGAAATCAGAACGTACATTCCATCTAACTTTATAATACATATTCCAGATATAGCATGAACTGTCACCTGCAGCCATTACATAGTCTTCATTATCACTGTGTCTCAAGAATGATTAATGAAGCTTCAAAAACTTCCTCCTTGGACTTACTGAGCACTCCGAGACATAACTCATAAATGTCAGTGAATTAGTTCTTCACAGTTTGTTCTTATGAGCCTATCTCTTTCCCTCAGATGTCCTTGATATCAAAACCTAGATGTAATTTTTTTAGTGGTCTTAAATATCAAGAACACGAGAAAACCTGAAGTCAGCAGGCCTCTCAAGCCTGCCCTTGAATTCAATGTAATCATGGCTGATCTGCACTGGCCTCAACTCCTCATCAATGCCAGCTCCTCATAACCCTCGGTTCCTCAAACTTTCAAAGCATTACCTATATCCACAAAGAGAACAAGATCATGAAATATTTCAACACAGAGCAAGCATTTTGACCTATTCTAAGAACAATCTAACTCTTCCCTCTGGACCAATTGGTCCACTAACTATTCTGGCACACTGGTTCCCATCCCCTGCAACCTAATTTAAACCCCACTGTGCAGCATTAGCAAACCTTCCCACTTAGATATTAATCCCAATACGGTTCAGGTGTAAACCGTCTCTTACAAACAGGGCCCACTTTCCCTGGAAGGGAGCCCAGTGATATAAAAATCTTATGCCCTCCCTCTTACACCAACTCCTTAGCCACGTCATTGTTGTTGTTGATCCTTTTGGCGCCCTGGGCAGCATTTCCGTAACATTAGACAGTGTTTTCATGAGACCGAGATGATAGCTCAATGCTCAACCCAGCACAGGTGGAAAGTGTACAAGGAGCCAGCTGGATTCGAACCCAGGACCATTCACCTTGAAGTCCGGTGCTGATGCCACTATTAGCCACATTCTAAACTGTATAATCTTCCTAGATCTGGCCTCACTGGCACATGGCATGGGTAGTAATCCTGGGATCATAACACTGGAGGTCCTGCTCTTTAAATAGCACCAACCTCCCTGAACTCCCTTTGTAGAACCTTGTCACTCATCCTACCCATAACATTGGTACCCACATAGACAACAACCTCTGGCTGTTCATCCTTCCACTTAAGATTGCTGAAGACTCAATCCAAGATGTCCCAGACCCTGGCACCTTGCAGGCAACATACCATCCCCAGGAATCTCATTCTCACCCACAAAACCTCCTGTCCAACCCCCTAACTAACAAATTCCCTATCACCACAGCGTGCCCCTTTTCTCCCTTCCCATCTGAGTCACAGAGGCAGAGATTCTACCTTTCCACCAATCACCTTAAAACTAGGCCCCATCGTATTAGCCATAGCTCGCTTCTTCGTTATGTGCCGTGTCATATGAGTTAAGGCCATCTTGGTCTTTCCATGACCAGACTGTTCTTGCCAAATACTTAAACATTGAAACATAGAAAATAGGTACAGGAGTAGGCCATTCGGCTCTTAGAGCCTGCACCGCCATTCGGTATGATCATGGTTGATCATCCAACTCAGAACCCTGTACCTGCTTTCTCTCCATACCCCCTGATCCCTTTAGCCACAAGGGCCATATCTAACTTCCTCTTAAATATAGCCAATGAACTGGCCTCAACTGTTTCCTGTGGCAGAGAATTCCACAGATTCACCACTCTCTGTGTGAAGAAGTTTTTCCTCATCTTGGTCCTAAAAGGCTTCCCCTTTAACAAACTGTGACCCCTCGTTCTGGACTTCCCCAACATTGGAAACAATCTTCCTGCATCTATCTAGCCTGTCCAATCCCTTTAGAATTTTATACGTTTCAATAAGATCCCCCCTCAATCTTCTAAATTCCAGTGAGTATAAGCCTGGACGATCCAGTCTTTCTTCATATGAAAGTCCTGCCATCCCAGGAATCAATCTGGTGAACCTTCTCTGTACTCCCTCTATGGCAAGAATGTCTTTCCTCAGATTAGGGGACCAAAACTGCACACAATATTCTAGGTGCGGTCTCACCAAGCCCTTGTACAACTGCAGTAGAACCTCCCCGCTCCTGTACTCAAATCCTTTTGCTATGAATGCCAACATACCATTTGCCTTTTTCACCGCCTGCTGTACCTGCACGCCCACCTTCAATGACTGGTGTACAATGACACCCAGGTCTCATTGCATCTCCCCTTTTCCTAATCGACCACCATTCAGATAATAATCTGTTTTCCTCTTCTTGCAACCAAAGTGGATAACCTCACATTTATCCACATTAAATTGCATCTGCCATGCATTTGCCCACTCACCTAACCTATCCTAGTCACCCTGCATCCTCTTAGCATCCTCCTCACAGCTAACACCGCCGCCCAGCTTCGTGTCATCCGCAAACTTGGAGATGCTGCATTTAATACCCTCGTCTAAATCATTAATATATATTGTAAACAACTGGGGTCCCAGCACTGAGCCTTGCGGTACCCCACTAGTCACTGCCTGCCATTCTAAAAAGGTCCCGGTTACTCCCACTCTTTGCTTCCTGTCTGCCAACCAATTCTCTATCCACATCAATATCATACCCCCAATACCGTGTGCTTTAAGTTTGCACACTAATCTCCTGTGTGGGACCTTGTCAAAAGCCTTTTGAAAATCTAAATATACCATATCCACTGGCTCTCCCCTATCCACTCTACCAGTTATATCTTCAAAAAATTCTATAAGGTTCGTCAGACATGATTTTCCTTTTACAAATCCATGCTGACTTTGTCCGATGATTTCACCTCTTTCCAAATGTGCTGTTATCACATCTTTGATAACCGACTCTAGCATTTTCCCCATCACCAATGTCAGACTAACCGGTCTATGATTCCCCGGTTTCTCTCTCCCTCCTTTTTTAAAATGTGGAGTTACATTAGCCACCATCCAATCCTCAGGAACTAATCCAGAATCTAAGAAGTTTTGAAAAATTATCACTAATGCATCCACTATTTTTTGGGCTACTTCCTTAAGCACTCTGGGATGCAGACCATCTGGCCCTGGGGATTTATCTGCCTTTAATCCTTTCAATTTACCTAACACCACTTCCCTACTAACATGTATTTCCCTCAGTTCCTCCATCTCACTAGACCCTCGGTCCCTTACTATTTCTGGAAGATTATTCATGTCCTCCTTAGTGAAGACAGAACCAAAGTAGTTATTCAATTGGTCTGCCAAGTCTTTGTTCCCTATGATCAATTCACCTGTTTCTAACTGTAAAGGACCTACATTTGTCTTGACCAATCTTTTTCTTTTCACGTATCTATAAAAGCTTTTACAGTCAGTTTTTATGTTCCCTGCCAGCTTTCTCTCATAATCTTTTTGCCCTTTCCTAATTAAGCCCTTTGTCCTCCTCTGCTGGTCTCTGAATTTCTCCCAGTCCTCAGGTGTGCCGCTTTTTTTTGCTAATTTGTATGTTTCTTCTTTGGACTTGATACTATCCCTAATTTCCCTTGTCAGCCACAGGTGCACTACCTTCCCTAGTTTATTCTTTTGCCAAACTGGGATGAACAATTGTTGTAGTTCATCCATGCGATCTTTAAATGCTTGCCATTGCATATCCACCGTCAACCCTTTAAGTATCATTTGCCAGTCTATCTTAGCTAATTCACATCTCATACCTTTAAAGTAACCCTCCTTTAAGTTCAGAACCTTTATTTCTGAATTAACTATGTCACTCTCCATCTTAATGAAGAATTCCACTATATTATGGTCACTCTTACCCAAGGGGCCTCGCATGACAAGATTGCTAACTAACCCTTCCTCATTGCTCAACACCCAATCTAGAATGGCCTGCTCTCTAGTTGGTTCCTCAACATGTTGGTTCAGAAAACCATCCCGCATACATTCCAAGAAATCCTCTTCCTCATCACCCTTACCAATTTGGTTCACCCAATCTATATGTAAATTGAAGTCACCCATTATAACTACTGTTCCTTTATTGCACGCATTTCTAATTTCCTGTTTAATGCCATCCCCAACCTCACTACTACTGTTAGGTGGTCTGTACACAACTCCCACCAGCGTTTTCTGCCCCTTAGTGTTATGCAGCTCTACCCATATCGATTCCACATCCTCCAGGCTAATGTCCTTCCTTTCTATTGTGTTAATCTCCTCTCCAACCAGCAATGCTACCCCACCTCCTTTTCTTTCCTGTCTATCCCTCCTGAATATTGAATATCCCTGGATGTTGAGCTCCCATCCTTGGTCACCCTGGAGCCATGTCTCTGTGATCCCAACTATATCATATTCATTAATAACTATCTGCACGTTCAATTCATCCACCTTGTTACGAATGCTCCTCGCATTGACACACAAAGCCTTCAGTCTTGTTTTTACAACACTCTTAGCCTTTATACAATTATGTTGAAAAGTGGCTCTTTTTGCTTTTTGCCCTGGATTTGCCTGCCTGCCACTTTTACTTTTCACCTTGTTACTTTTTGCTTCTACCCTCATTTTACACCCCTCTGTCTCTCTGCACTTGTTCTGCACTTGGGAACAAGTTTAAAGCCTCCTGAACAGCAGTAGCAAACGCTCCCCCTAGGACATTGGTTCCAGTCCAGCCCAGGTGCAAACCATCCTGTTTATCCCACCTCCCCCAGAACTGGTTCCAATGCCCCAGAAATTTGAATCCCTCCCCCTTGCACCATTTTTCAAGCCACGTATTCATCTGAAATATCCTCCTATTTCTACTCTGACTAGCAAATGGCACTGGTAGTAATCCAGAGATTATTACCTTTGTGGTCCTACTTTTTAGTTTATTTCCTAACTCCCTAAATTCACCTTGTAGAACCTCATGCCATTTTCTACCTATATCGTTGGTACCTATGTGCACCACAACCACTGGCTGTTCACCTTTCCATTCCAGAATGTCCTGCAGTTGCTCAGACATCCTTGACCCTTGCACCAGGGAGGCAACATACCATCCTGGAGTCTTGTTTGCAGCCGCAGAAACGCCTATCTATTCCCCTTACAATCGAATCCCCTATCACTATAGCTCTCCCACTCCTTTTCCTTCCCTCCTGTGCCGCAGAGCCACCCATGGTGCAATGAACTCGGTTGCTGCTGCCTTCCCCTGATGAGACATCTCCCCCAACAGTATCCAAAACAGTATATCTGTTTAGGAGGGAGATGACCTCAGGGGACTCCTGCACTACCTGCCTACCTCTACGCTGTCTAGTGGCCACCCCTTTCCTTAATGCCTGTGTAGCCTTTACCTGCGTGTGGCCAACTCACTGAACGTGCTATTCACGACTTTCTCAGCATCGCGGATGCTCCAGTATGAATCCAATCGCAGCTCCAGACGCTCTATGCAGTCTGCCAGAAGTGGTTTGCCTTTGCCTCCTTCTGGGCAACGTGATCCCAACTATTATCAATACTCTTTAGAGATTGTCTGCCTGGCATCAGTGATTGCAAAACCAGGACTTGTGATCTGCACCAGTTGCTCATACGACCATCCATCAACTGCTCCCATGGCTTCACGTGACTCCGATTGGGGCGGTGCAGGGGGCTAATCAGGTACTACACCTTGCCAAAGGGTGACCTGCAGGCTAGCTGAAGGAAGAAGCGCCTGATAATTCCTGTGGTAGAGACACACAGGATATCTCCATCCTGCCATATCTACCCTGGCAAAAATGTCACTGGCTACCAATTCAATCTATGCCAATCATCTTGTACACCTCTGTCAATACACTGTATTTAGTGACTTGGCCTCCATCATTTCGGGGGCAGAGAAATGTCGACCAGCCTCATTTTAAACACGGCTTCCTAATTTTACAGCCATGCCCCTTTGTCCGTGACTCTCCCACTGAACTATGCTATGTCCACATTCTCTATGCAATAGTGTAGTGGCTTTTCTGAGTCCCTCTACATCCAGTGTTCAACTGTTTCAAAGAGTTCTTTGCCTTTATCAGATTGAACTATGGGAGCTTCGGGCAGGGCGGTGTGCTAGCATAGCGGTCAGCGTCACGCTATTACAGCACCAGCGAGCTGGGTTCAAACACCCACAGCTGTCTGCAAGGATCTTGAACAGTCTCTGTGTAACAGAGTGGATTTCCTCTGGTTTTCTCCCACGTTCGGAAGACGGATGGGTTAGGGCTAGTAATTGTAGGTTGCTATGTTAACGCCAGAAGCATGGCCACACTTCGGGCTGCCCAGCACACAAGCAATGCGTTTCACTGTATGCTTCCATGTTTTGAGGTATATGTGAGAAATCAAGTTATTCTTCTTCAATTACAATAAAGATACAGACTGCTGCGACTGATCTAAAGCCACAGAGAACTTCAGTGGAGAGTAATTCCTACCCTGGAGTCGCCACACCACTTCATGCCCTGAGCTTCTGGAAACACTGCCATACATGAACAGAAATGCAAATCAAGATCGTTTGTCATTTGATGCACCAAAAGTAAAGATCATAAGACTCAGAAAAAGAGTTGGGCCATTTCATCCATTGAGTCAACTCTGCCATTCGATCATGGTTGATGATCCTTCCATCCTGCGTACGGACTGTTTGAACTGCTTCCGTCTGGTAGGCGCTTCAGATCCCTCCAGACTAAGACTAATAGGCACTGGAGAAGTTTTCTCCCTACTGCGGTCACTTTGCTGAACAGTTAACTGCCGGTTAACTGTCGGCTAACTATTACTTGGATTGCACTACTTGTATGTATAATCTATATTTTCATTTATATTTATCATTATTATTGTTATGAGCAGAGAGACAACATCTGCTGGAAGTAAATTCCTTGTATGTGCACAGGTACTTGGCGATTAAAGTCTGATTCTGATTCTGAATTTTCCCTCTCACCCTTCCTCCTGCCTTCTCTCTGTAACCTTTGGTGCCCGGTAATGTTGTGGTTAGCATAACACCATTACAGCACTAGTGACACGGGTTCAAGAGCATTAAATATCTCAGACCTTACCTAAAACCACAAATCTATTTTCAAGTAAAACCCAGCCTCTGGAATTACCGGGGGTAAACACAAAAGAGTAGATCTTGGCTGACTCCCCAAGATTTCACAGGGGTGGGGTGTAGAGGTGAATGATAGTACTGGGTGAGTGGCAGGGACAAGTCTGGAGTACTTGGAATGTACGTATGTTGGGATGGCGTCTTGCTGCCATGATAACTGGTAGTCTGTCTTAGTTTGCCGAATCTTCTTTTCCCGTCCCAATCATCTTCTCTTATATATATATATTATCTTCTCATTGAGTACAGAAGTTGGGATGTAATGTTAAAATTGTACAAGGCATTGGTAAGGCCAAATGGGGAATATTGTGTACAGTTCTGGTCACCGAATTATAGGAAAGATATCAATAAATTAGAGAGAGTGCAGAGGCAATTTACTAGGATGTTACCTGGGTTTCAGCACTTAAGTTACAGAGCAAGGTTGAACAAGTTAGGTCTGTATTCATTGGAGCGTAGAAGGTTGAGGGGGGATTTGATCGAGGTATTTAAAATTTTGAGAGGGATAGATAGAGTTGACGTGAATAGGCTGTTTCCATTGAGAGTAGGGGAGATTCAGACGAGAGGACATGATTTGAGAGTTAGGGGGCAAAAGTTTAAGGGAAACACGAGGGGGTATTTCTTTACTCAGAGAGTGATAGCTGTGTGGAATGAGCTTCCTGTAGAAGTAGTAGAGGCCAGTTCAGTTGTGTCATTTAAGGTAAAATTGGATAGGTATATGGACAGGAAAGGAGTGGAGGGTTATGGGCTGAGTGTGGGTAGGTGGGACTAGGTGAGATTAAGAGCTCGGCACGGACTAGGAGGGCCGAGATGGCCTGTTTCCATGCTGTGATTGTTATATGGTTATATCTGAGGGAGTGCAGAGTAGGTTCACAAGGTTAATTCCCGGAATGGCGGGACTGCCATATGTTGAAAGATTGGAGCGACTGGGCTTGTATACACTGGAATTTAGAAGGATGAGAGGGGATCTGATTGAAACATATAAGATTATTAAGGGATTGGACACGCTGGAGGCAGGAAGCATGTTCCCGCTGATGGGTGAGTCCAGAACTAGAGGCCACAGTTTAAGAATAAGGGGTAGGCCATTTAGAACAGAGATGCAGAAAAACCTTTTCACCCAGAGAGTGGTGGATATGTGGAATGCTCTGCCCCAGAAGGCAGTGGAGGCCAAGTCACTGGATGCTTTCAAGAGAGAGTTAGATAGAGCTCTTATAGATAGCGGGATCAAGGGATATGGGGAGAGGGCAGGAACGGGGTACTGATTGTGTATGATCAGCCATGATCACAGTGAATGGCGGTGCAGGCTAGAAGGGCCGAATGGCCTACTCCTGCACATACAGTCTATTGTCTATTCCCCCAGGCTGTTGGACTTCTTAAAACTCTGCTGCCACCCAGTACACACGAAAATTCTGTCTGAACGCCCTGGCGTACCTCCTCTCCTCCCACCACTGCTCCCAAAATCACAGACACACTCTCATCCTACATTCGTCACTCTTCATCTATTATTGCTGCTGTCTCACATATTTATATGACTGCTTGTTTTATTATAACAGTGTCAGTAACATCACACTGTCTTACATAAACTGGCCTCTCACACTTTACCTGCCAATCTGCCAATCTTCAGGCCATGCCACTCAAGGACTTGTGCTAATATTATTTTATGACCATGTGTGTTGGATCGTAACAATATGAACTGGGTTTTGCACCTTGGCCCCAGAGGAACGATGTTTCATTTAGCTGTGTACATATGTATGGTTGAACGACAGAAAACTTGAACTTGAACTCAGTCCACTTCTGCCCTTAAACTTGACTGCCCAAAATTACCCCTGTCCCAGCCACGACTGAAATATCCATGCAAATTCTAATTTGATTCCAGTTTGCTTCTTTGAAAAACAGCTCGGAGATCATTTTCCAACAGAGTGTGCTAACCTACCATATGCAGAGAGAATCTATCTCAGGCTCTGTGCGATAGCTGGGTATGGTGAAGGTGTATAATCGTACACAGAAAGGATAGAGGCCTAGCGATTACTGAGTGTCCTGGAACCAGTGATATGGGGATGGGGAAGGGATGGGCAGGGGCTGGGGTTGTACAGCAGACTCCAACGGCATCATGAATGCCACTGAATCTTCATTATAAGCTATCAGCTCTGCATCAGGCAGCGAGATGATACCATCTGTGACTGGATCGAGGGCTGAGAGAAGGCAGCACACCCAGATACCAAGTCCCAGCACGCCAGATGACCAGACTATGTAACTCATTGCCACAGATGGCTGTGGAGGCCAAGTCATTGAGTATGTTTAAAGTGGAGGTTGATAGGTTCTTAATTGATTGGGGCTCAGTTTAGTTTGGAGATACAGTATGGTAACAGGCTCCTCTGAGTCTATGAGCTTGCCCATGGATTTTACTTGGATTTTCAGAAGGTGTTTGATAAGGTGCCACACATGAGGCTGCTTAACAAGATAAAATCCTATGGTGTTACAGGAAAGATAGTGACATGGATAGCAGAATGGCTGACAGGCAGGAGGTAGCGAATGGGAATAAAAGTAGCCTTTTCTGGTTGGCTGCCGGTGTTGTCCAAGTTGCATGCCATCTGGGACAATGGCTCTCATCCACTCCATAATGTACTGGTTAGGCACAGGAGGACATTCAGCCAGAGACTCATTCCACCGAGATGTAACACTGAGCGTCATAGGAAGCCTGTGGCCATCAAACTTTACAACTCCTCCCTCGGAGTGTCAGACATCCTGAGCCAATAGGCTGGTCCTGGATTTATTTCCACCTGGCATGATTAACTTATTATTATTAATTAATTCTTTATGATTTTATAATTGCTATATTTCTACACTATTCTTGGTTGGCGTGGCTGTAACGAAACCCAATTTCCCTCTGGATCAATAAAGTATGTCTGTCTGTCTGTGACTATTGGTGGTTCTTAGGGGTCAGTATTGGGACTGCTACTTCCCACGTTGTTTGTCAGTGATTTAGATAATGGAATTGATGGCTTGTGGCAAAGTTTGCAGATGATACAAAGATAGGTGGAGGGGCAGGTAATGCTGTGGAAGCAACGTGATTGCATCAGGACTTAGACAAATTGGAAGAATGGGCAAAACACTGGCAGATGGAATCCAGTGTTGGGAAATGCATTTTAGTAAAAGGGACAATAGTGCGGACTATTATCTAATTGGGGGGCAGGTTCAAACATCAGAGGTACAGAGGGACTTATGGTAAAGAAGGCAAATGCAATTTGGCATTTATTTCAAGGGGAAAAGAATAGAATATAAAAAAAAGGTGATAATGCTGAGCCTTTAGAAGACATTAGTCAGGCTGCACTTCGAGTATTGTCAACAGTTTTGGGCCCCATATCTCAGAAAGGATGTGTTATCATTGGAAAGAGTGCAGAGGAGGTTCACAAGTTTGATTCCAGGAATGAAGGGGTTAACATGTGTGGAGCATTTGGCAGCTTTGGGCCTGTACTCACCGGAACCTAGAAGAATGTTGGGGATCTCATTGAAACCCACAGAATGTTGAAAGGACTAGAGAGGTGGATATGGAGAGGATGTTTCCTGTGGTGGGGCTATCCAGAATTAGAGGGCACAGCCTCAAAATTGAGGGGTGACCTTTTAGAACAGAGGTAAGGAGGAATTTTTTTAGCCAGAGAGTGATGAATCTGTGGAATGCTCTGCGGTGGAGGCCAAGTCCGTGGGTATATTTAAGGTGTAAGTTTCCTGATTGGTCAGGGCATCGAAGGACATGGCAAGAGAGTAGGTGTATGGGGTTGAGTGGGATCCAGGATCGGCCATGATGGAACGACGGAGCAGACTCGATGGGCTGAATGGCCTAATTCTGCTCCTATGTCTTATGGTCTTAAGTGCCAATTAACCTACTGACCTGTACAGCTTTGTAATGTGGGAAGAAACTGGAGCACCTGGAGGAAACACAATGTAGTCACACTCTTACAAACAATGGTGGAATTAAACCTGAGTCTGGTGCTGTAATAACGTCACACTAACCAGTATGCTACTAGGCAACAAAGCGAGAGGGAGAAGGCAAAAGGATAGTGTGAGATGGAAAATACATCAGTCTTGATCAAAGAATCTACCACAACAACAACCTCTCGCTCAATGTCAGCAAGACCAAGGAGCTGATTACTGACTTCAGGAGGAGGAAAACAGAGGCCCAAGAGCCAGTCCTCACTGGGGGATCAGAGTTGGAGAGGGTCAGCAACTTTAAATTCTTCAGTGTCATCAATTCAGAGGATCCGTACTGGGCCCAGCACATAAGAAAAATTATCAAGTAAACATGGTAGCTTCTCTATTTCCTTAGTGGTTTGCAGAGATTCAGAATGACATCTAAAACTTTGACAACTTCTGTAGATACGTGGTGGAGAGTATATTGACCGGTTGTATCAGAACCTCGTATAGAAACACTAAAGCCCTTGAACTGAAAAGCTTACAAAAAGTAGTGTATACGGCCCAGTCCATCACGGGTAAAGCCCTCCCCACACTGAGCACGTCTCCATGGAGCATTGTCGGCAGAAAGCAGCATCTATCTTCAGAAACCCTCACCACCCAGGCCATGCACTCTTCTTGCTGCTGCTATTGGGAAGAAGGTAGAGGAGCTTCAGGACCCACACCAGCGGGTAAGAACAGTTATTACCCTTCAGCCATCAGGCTCTCAAACCATTGGGGATAACTTCACTCATTTTCACTTACCCCACACCGAACTGTTCCCACAACCTATGGACTCACCTTCAAGGACTCTTCATCTCATGCTCTTGATATTTATTGCTTATTTATTTATTATTATTAATCTTTTTTATTTTTATTTTACCCTGTATTTGCACAATTGTTGCCTTTCGCACATTGGTTGTTTATCCATCTTGTTAGGTATGGTCTTTCAGTAATTCTATTGTGTTTCTTGAACTTACTGAGCACGCTCACAAGAAAACGAATCTCAGGGTTGTATATGGTGACATATACATACTTTGATAAATTTTCTTTAAACTTTGAACTTTGAATAGCAGAATTGACTCAAAGAGTCAGACTGTCTAAATCTGCTCTGTGTGATATGGTCTTATGGTCTTACATTTGATGGAAAAAGTGCATCGAATACTAAATGGTTTTCATTTATGTTTCTGTTCCTGTAGAGCGGTGTTTTCAGAAGCTCGGAGAATAGAGTGGTGCAATGGCTGCAGGGTAGGAACCACTCTCCAGTGGCTCTGCTCGGTGTAACAAGTTAGGCCACAGTAGTCAACCTCAGCAGGTTGAGCATCTGTGGAGGTGATTTCCACTGATGCCGATGGAAAGAATTTCAGAGGAAAGGTACCACATTCTGACATTCTTAGCTTTACCTATCAGGCATAAACCCCTCAGCAAGCATCAGATTGTCACCTCTTTGTCGTTTGTGGGATGGTGCCGTGCGCAAATCTGCACTTTTTGCTTACAACGGTGGCCATGTGTTATCGAACACTACATCGCTATTCTTGCACTCTTTCTGCACTGCTTATTGAATCACACATATATATGGTATTTCTTATATGGTATATTCTATGTCCTGCACTCCACTGCAGCTGCAAAACAACAAAATTCGCCGCGTATAATATCATAAAATATAGGAGCAGAATTAGACTATTCAGCTCATCAACTTAACCATTCCATCCATGGCTTCTTCTCAACCCCGTTCTCCTACCTTCTCCCACCTTCTCCCTGTAATCATTGATGTCCTCAAGAACCTGTCAACCTTTGCTTCAAATATACTTAACAACCTGGTCTCCACAGCTGTCCGTGGCTATGAATTCCACAGGTTCTTCCTCATCGTTCTGAATGAGCTTCCCCTTAGTCTGAGGCCATGCCCTTTGGTCCTAGACTCAACCGCTATAGGAAACATCCTCTTCATATTTCTGTCTTCCTATGGTCCACAAATGTGGCCAGAAAGCCATCAATAGCTTTCTCCAAATCATTCACATTTAGCATGAAGAGAAGCAGTCCCAACACTGACCCCGGTGGAACACCACTAGCCACCAACGGCCAACCAGAAAAGGCTACCTTTATTCTGTCTCTTTGCCTCCTGCCAGTCAGCTTGTATCCATACCAGTATTTTTCCTGCAACACCATCCTGCTAAGCAGCCTCACGTGCAGGGCCTTGTCAAATGCCTTCTGAAAATCCAAGTAACTGACATCTACTGACTCTCCTTTGTCTATCTTGCCTGTAATTTCCTCAAAGAATTCCCACAGATCAGTCAGGCAAAAGAGCCCCTTAAGGAAAACATGCTGACCTATTTTATCATGTGCCTTCGTGTACCCCAAAATTTCATCCTTAATAATGGACTTCACCATCTTCCCAACCACAGAAGTCAGTCAGACTAACTGGCCTATAATTTCCTTTCTTTTACCTCCCTCCCTTCTTAAAGAGTGGAGTGACATTTGCAATTTTCCAGAACCATTCCAGAAACTAGTGATTCTTGAAAGATCATTACTAATGCCTCCATAATCTCTTCAGCCACCTCTTTCAGGACCCTGGGGTGTAGTCCATCTACCTTCAGACCTTTCAACTTCTAAAACACCTTCTCCTTGATAACAACACCTACACTCACTTCTGTCCCCTGACACTCCTGACACAGGCCAGAAGTGAGTGTTATCAGGTTTATTTTTACTGACATAGGGTACTGTGCGAAAGTCTTAGGCTGGCTAACATATATATCTAGGGTGCCTAAGACTCCTGCCACTAAAAAAAATTAATTTCTCGACGTATGTGAGTAATGATAAATCTGATTCTGTTATGGGTCTCTATTGTGGACTGAAGGGGAAGGGGGCAGAAAGAAGGGAATCATGGTTGGGAAAAGGGGAAGGGAGAGTGGAGGGGAGCAGGAAGCACCAGAGAGACATTCTGTAATGATCAATAAACCAATTGTTTGGAATCAAATGACCTTGCCTGTTGTCTCAGGGCTGAGTCTGTCTGTACCTGTGCCACCCCCTGCCCCTGGCACTGCTTCTCTGCCACCTGTCCCACACCCCTCCTGCGGTGCTCCACCCTCACAATTTCAAACATCTTTTGCTCCCACCAGATTTACAAACTTGCTCTCTGCTCCACGTAGACAAATGCAGTACTGTGTAAACCTCTTCGGCACCCTCGCGATTTACACGTGCCTAAGACTTTGGCAGAGTACCTTATGTCAGTGATAATAAACCTGATTCCGATCAGCTGGGGTGCACCGTGCAAGGTTATGAGGTTGTGAAAGGTGCTACGTCAATGCAAGTTCATCCTTCTGAAGGAAGAAGCTGTTCAGATTGGAAGTGTGTGTGGAATGAATAACAGCAGCAGACGTGGAATGCAGAAACCATTCCACAACGGAGGCAAACCAAAGAGTGAAACAAGAATTCATTCACAGAGGAGCAATGAAAGTCACCTTCATGGGTGGATTAAATTCTATGCTTTATTGTTTCCTACTCAATACCCTTACTAAAGTGCTCGATTCATGTAAGCAAATTGCAATGAAAGGAAATACTGAATGATTTGTACAAATCTTAAAATACAGGGCAACCAGCCTTGGCCTTGCAGACTGTAGTGAATAGCCCACAAAATCTCATATATGTAGAAGAGGCCAAGAAATTTAATTCTCTAAAGAATTAAATTGAGGCGATATTTGCTGCTTCAGTGGATTTAGATTTGACAGTAGTCTGCATTTGTTCCATTCTGCAACATTCAGAGTGTATCCTAGCTGGATGTGTCACGCCCTGGTATGGAATCACCAATACCCAGGACTGGAAAAGTCTACAGAAACAGCCCAGTCTTTCTCAGGCAAAGCTCTCCCCTCCATTGAGCACACTTACATGGGGCGTTGCTACGAGAAAGCAGCATCCATCATCAAGGAACCCCATCATGCAGGCCATGCTCTCTTCTCGCTACTATCATCAGGCAGGAGGTACAGGAGCCTCAGGTCCCACACCACCAGGTTAAGGAAACAATGTCAGGCTCGTAAACCCTTGTAATGCCTCCCTGTCCACCACAGTGCACCTTCCATACTGTTCATTGATGCAGCAGGTTAGGATGCTCTCTACTGTGGCCATCAAACTTCACAACTCCTCCCTCAGACTGTCAGACACCCTGAGCTAATAGGCTGGTCCTGGACATTTCCACTTGGCATGATTAACATTATTATTTAATTATTTATGGTTTTATATTGCTATATTTCTTCACTATTCTTGGTTGGTGCGGCTGTAACGAAACCCAGTTTCCCTCGGGATCAATGAAGTAGGTCTGTCTGTCTGTCTGTCTGTGGTCGTGTGTATCGATGTCCATAGTCCGGCTCTACCTCAGGAAATTAGAGATGTTGGTGACTATGGGGGATGTGTTCTGGGAGCTGGGCACCCCCAGGAGAGTGAAGCTGCTCTCTGCCGATGAGGGGTGTGAATGGTGCCAGACACAGTATGCCGTGAAATGTGGCAGCAGTACAGTGCAAGACATCAAAACATACTTCTGTGCAAGTTACCAAAAAAGCAGTGAAATATGAATAGTGCAGTTGTGCCAGGCTTCAGAAATCTGAAGGCAGTCAGGAACAAGCTATACCTAAAACATTGAGTGTTGCCTTCACATCCTGTAGATCCTCCCTGATGGTAGTAATGAAGTTACGGACCTGTCTCACCCGGTCGGATACTCCTTGACTATCTACAGTAATAACATGACTCACTGTCTTAACTTCTGCTTGATAACATTCCAGTGAAGAGCCTCAGAGCATTAAAATAGAATGATTTTTATTTATTTTTTCTTGAGACACAGCACGGAATAAGGTCTTCCGGCCCCTTGAGCCTCATTGCCCAGCAACCTGTGATTGAACCCTAGCCTAACCACGGGACAATTTACAATGACCAATTAACCTTCCTACTGGACTGTGGGAGGAAACCGGAGCACCCGGAGGAAATCCATACATTCACGGTAAGAATGTACAAACTTTTTACAGACGGTGGCGGGAATTTAACCAGGGTCACTGTCACTGTAAAACCATTGCGCTAACCACTGCGCTGTCGATGCCGCTGCACTGTCAGCAAGACGTTCAAAATCCAAAACCCTCCTTGTCGATGAGCAGCTGAAAATTGGCAAGGACAGAAAGGAGGCAGGGGAGATCGATAATTTTTTTTATTAGTCAAGGGTATTAAGGGCTATAGAAATAAGTCAGGTATATTGAGTTTAGATACAGTTCACCAACAATTTAATTAAACAGGGGAAGAGACTCGAGGGACTGAGTTACTTATCCTGGTCCCTATGAAACAGCTGAAGGAAACCTGCAGCCACGCCAGTCAAAATAGCAAAAGCAATGGGCTGGAGACATCTTCCTATTTATACAAGATGGGAAGGGGTGCGGCAGGTAAGGGGGAATGATTATTTGTTCTCAAAGAATTACCATGAAGAGAAACAGCTATAAATCACCTTGTGCATACAAATTCAACCTGCATCGGAATTTATGGCTGTCCCTTGTGATGTGACCTCAACTATAAACTCTCTTTATTGCTCCACTGATCAATACCCTACTATATAGTGTACGACTGCCTCAATACCAAGTCAAAGCCGTTATAAGTATCCAAGCGAACGTGGATGAGCACACCAGCATTTCGTCTGCACAACAGTGCAATGTATTCTTTTATAAGAACAGTAACAGACTAGACATCTATTCTGATGCAAAGATACTGCGGTATACCCATAAACTAAATTTACTTTATCAGTTAAACAATCTCCAAGCATGCTCTGCAAAGCCAAGAATGGGTGTGCCCCAGCGAGATTTGAAATAAAATCTCCTGTTTCCTTATGAGAGGAATCAGATGTTCGAGGGGCGGCATGGTACCGTGGTGGTTTGCACAACTCTTCACAGTTCAGGTGACCAGGGTTCAATTCCCGCCACTGCCTGTAAGGAACTTGTACGTTCTTCCTGTGACACTGTGGGTTTTCTCCGGGTACTCCAGGGTCCTCCCATGATTCAAAGACATACCGGTTCGTAGGTTAATTGCTGATTGTAAATTGTCTTGCGATTGGACTAGGGTTAAATCGGGGGGATGTTGGGCGGTGTGGCTCAAGAGCTATTCAGTGATTTATCTCAATGAAGAAATGAACAACTCACTCTTCTCCTGAAGCACAAGAGAATGGGGATGGGAGTGGGGCTGGGGGGTGGTGATGTAGTAGCATGGTGTATCATTCAGTTAAAGCTTAAAATCAGTGCTCTCATCAGCTAAGGTAAATACTGCATTTTCACAACACCTTAAAAATACCAAGTGCTTCCCTGGATGATGTTCAGCTGCTCAAAAGCTGTTGAGATTGCAGTCAATCATGAAATGGCAGAGTATTCCTTCATGCCCCTGACTTTTATGTAGTTGGTGGAAAGGCGTGAGATGTCAGGACATGAGTCACTCACTGAAGAATAGTTCATTTTTGCTCTTTTAAACACGGCTGCTTTGGTCAATGGCAAATCCCAGAATAGTTGCAGAAAAGCAGGCAGGAAACATGCCAGGGAAAATTGTTCAAAGGGATAACATCACATAACTAGAGCAACACACACAAAATGCTGGAGGAACTCAGCAGTATCTATGGAAAAGAATAAACAGTCATCTCTTCAGGCTTCATCCTTCTTCAGGACTGAGAAGGAAGTGGGGAGATGCCAGAATAAAAAGGTGGGGGGAGGGGAAAGAGGCAAGCTGGAAGTTGAAAGGATCGATACGTCGGAACGGGAATGGGAAGGGGAATTAAAATGTTTGGCCATAATATTGCAAGTTGGGACACAGGAGAAGATTAAAGGAGGAGAGAACGGTAGTGGGTTGAGGAAGTTCCAAAGGGGTGAACTGAATTGGTTATGAATACGTCTGACATTGCCAGAAGCCAGGGAAGGGTTGGAAATGCCTCAGATGCTGGAATCAGAGGAGCAAAATATGGTCGGAGAGAAAGAAGATGGAACCAAGGAATGTACTAAGGAGGGAAAACATGGCCATATCTGTCCACACTCAAACACCTCATGACTCCACAAACTGCATCTTCAGACGTAGCTCATCCAGCAGGTGTGGCTGTCAAATCCCACAGGCAAAGCTCTCTATGTTTTGCATCACCTAACACTTCACTTCCAAACTGAACAGGCTCCCACTGTAAAAGATTTAAATGCATATCCCAGGCTCCTGAAGAAGCCATCAGCTTGCAGAATCGCTGGCTATCATCACCGCACCCGCAATAATATCATCACCAGGTCAGTACAGGTATCACCGGAACAAGGTTACCTTCTACACTTAGTGGCCCCTTAATATTAGGTACCTCCTGTGCCTAATGAAGTGGTCACTCAGTGTATGCTCATGGTTTTCTGCTGTTGTAGCCCATCCCCTTCAAGGTTCAATGGGTTGTGCATTCAGAGATGCTCTTTTGCACACCACTGTTGTAACTCGTTGTTATTTGAAATACTTACCTCTTTCTGTCAGCTTGAACCAGCCCAGCCATTCTCCACTGACCTCTCTCATTATTAACAAGGTGTTTTTGCTCACCGAACTGCCGCTCACTGGATTTTTTTCCCCCATTTTTTCATACCATTCTCTGCAAACCCTGGAGACTGTTGTGTGTGAAAATCCCAGAAGATCACCAGTTTCTGAGATACTCAGACCACCCCATCTGGCACCAACAATTATTCCACGGCGATAGTCACATAGAACATATTTCTTTCCCCCATTCCAACAGTTTGTCTGAACAACTGTACTACAAGACCATGTCTGCATGTTTTCATACACTGAGTTGCTGCCACGTGACTGTCTGATCAGATATTTGAATGAACGAGCAGGTGTACCTAACAAAGTGGCCACTGGGATAAAGGGTGTGTGTGTGTGTGTTTGGTGATTGCTCATTGTACGGCGTGTCTTGGGCACCTGAAACCTGGCAAAGCCCATCCCTCTCCAGGTTTTTTTTTAACGAGGTCGAGTTGCTAGCTCGACACTCAACCCAGCCACAGATGGAGAGGGAAAGATAAAGGGTCCAGACCAATTAAAAGAGGAATTCTGGAGGTAGGCTGCATATCTGATATTGGTTCATGATATAGTGCTGCTAGCCAAGGTGACATTTTTCAATCAATGTGACCAGATTTAACACTTTAAAATGCCATTACAACCAGATCTTACGATGGACAGTGGGCCTCTGCAAGTCTATTAAGGCCACATAATTTCTAAGATAGCATCCCATCAATAATAGTAATGTCACTGATCAATTGTTCAATTAACCTCACACCATCAATAAGTGCCTCCAACTTTAATAAGCTAAATTTAAAAACAAATTGATCCCTGAAGTAGATTGATCAGATTACAGTGAGTGCGGGGTAGGACCAAATCCAGTAAATACCAAAACTGTGAAATTATTAAATTATTAAATTACAAATGGCTAAATACAAATGACTAAAACTACTAAAGATGCTGACTGACCTGCTGAGCTCCTCCAGCAGATTGTGTGTATTGCTCTAGATTTCCAGCATCTGCAGTACCTCTTGTGTCTATAATACCGAAACTAAAACTGATTTGCCACAAAATAAGCCGTAACTCATCACTTTATAAGAGTTTAAGATACAGGAGTAGAATTAGGCATTTGGCCCATCAAATCTACTCCACCATTCTTTCACAGCTGATTTATTATCCGTCTCCATTCCCATTCTCCTGCCTTCCCCCCATAGTCTTTGATGTCCTTTCTAAACAAAGGACCTGCCAAGCTTCACCTTAAATCCACCCAGTGGTTTGGTCATCACAGCCATCTGTGGCAATGAATTCCACAGATTCACCACACTCCAGCTAAAGAAATTCCTTCTCATCTTATTGAAAAAGATAGTCCTTTTATTCTGATGCTGTTCCCTCTGGTCCTAAACTCCCTCACTAGAGAAAATATCCCCTCAAAGTCCACTCTATCTAGGCCTTACAATATTTGATAGGTTTTATAGACCAGACAGTTGAGAGGAGGACTGATGTATTGCCTGAGGAGTCTCAAATGGACGCACAGTTTGATAAGGTGTAGGCTGGTTAGAACTGAGACGTGGAGAAATGTCTTCACTGAAGATTTAGAAATCTCTCTGCTAGAGCACCATGTCAAACCGAGATGGATAGATTCTGACATATCACAGGACATAACGGGAGTACTGGAATATGGTGCTGAGGGTAGAACTTACCTCCCCCTCACTTGGCTTCACCTATTATCTTCTAGCTTGTATTCCTTCCCCTCCTCTTATTCTGGCTTCTGCCCCATTCTTTCCAGTCCTGATGAAGGGTATCAGCCCAAAACATCGACTGTTTATTCAGTTCCATATAGGCTTCTGACCTGCTGAGTTCCTCCAGCATTTTGTGTGTTTTACTGAGGTAGAAGTCCAGCCATGATCTTGTTGAATGGGCGTCTCCATGGCTTGTTAGGCAAACAGCGTCGACAAGAATGTCCACTACCCTGCCAATTTTTTCTTTCTTCTACCTTTAACATACAGGAGCTTGAAGGACTTGACAACCAGGCTCGAGAACGGCTTTTCCCCACCACTGTCAGACTTCTGAACCCATCACCTCCTGCTCATCCCCTTCCTGACCGGGCTGCCATGCATGCTAACCCTTAATTGTACCTTTTCCATTATTATCATCTTAACAATACCTTTTGCAATCCCACACCTGCACCATACTGTTCGTCAGCGCTCATCACTGTGTTTATTGTTGCATATATCAGTGTATACAGTTTACTTCACGCCAGCAAGGAATTCATTTATACCTTGGTGTATGTGACAGTACTCTTGGTGGAGAGTCTCGGCCCGAAAGGCTGACGGTTTATTCCTCTCCATAGATGCTGCCTGACCGACTGAGTTCCTCCAGTATTTTGTGTGTGTTACTCTGGATTTCCAACATCTGCAGGATCTCTTGTGTCCATAACAGTACAACTGAGAGTGCGTCGAAGCGGCGGGGCCCAGGTCCAAGAGGGAGGAACAACCCCCAGTTAGGGCGAATTAAGCGCGGACTGGTTTGAAAAGGTCAAGGTTTTGGGGCTGGAGGCGAGGGATGGGCTCAATGCTCTGTGAGGTTTACTCATCTCTCCACTGAACTGAGGCTGTGGTCTGCAACTAATAGGCTCCTGGATCAGCTCTGACTGGCTTCGTAGCTGTGTGTGAACTTCAGTTCTGAATGTAATTCGCTCACTTTTACTGTTTGCACAATGTTTTTTTTCTGCACACTGGGTGTTTGACGGTCTTTTTTTAATGGGTTTTATTGGGTTTCTTTGTATTGTGGCTGCGTGTAAGGAGACAAATCTCAAAGTATATATAGTACTCATACCTTGATAACAAATATTCTCTGAATTTTGAACTTTGATAGTAAACTGATCTGATCAGAATGGAGTGGTGCATCTGGGGAGCCAGCGTGCTTAGTCTTGCTCCTATTTTTATGTATTTACGTTCTTACTCCCTTTTTATTGTTACATAGCCACTAAAAACGTAGTCAGTGGCCACTTTATTTGTTACAGGAATACCAAATAAAGTGGTCACTGAGTGCACGGGCATGGTCTTCTAGGGCCATAACCCATCCACTTCAAAGTTCAAAGTGTTGTGCATTCAGAGATGCTCTTCTTTACATCAATGTTATAACATGCGGTTAATTGGGTTACTGTTGCCTTCTTGAACCAGTCTGGCCATTCTCTGACCTCTCTCATTAACAAGATACCTTTGACCACAGAACTGCCGCTCACTGGATGTTTTTTGTTTTCCGGACCATTCTGCTGTTTGGTCTGAACAACAACTGGACCTCTTGACCATGTCTGCAAGCTTTTGCAGTGTCCACCTTGAGCTTTCAGGCAAAAAAACATTTCCTCACTGGCCTGAGCAGCAATCAAAAACCTAACATATACCATCTGAAGGGCTTCATTACCATGTGCTTTTGTCAATTTGCAGGACAAACTTCTTAACCATCAGGGTGTGAATGGTGATTTGTGCATGGTCAAACAGGAGCAGGGAAAACGATGGCATGCCACACACACGCACGTGTGCGCACACACACACACACGTACACACACACCTGTTTTGTTGCCTCGTTTGCATCATCTAGCATAGTTTGCAATTCACTTCATTCAAGGTTCCAATTAAATTACATACATTCATTTCTTTTTCATATATATATATTGCTTTATTATATCTATTACATATATTTTAATATAATTTAGCAATATTTCCTTAAAACAGTATGCTTATTATGGCCCCCAGCTTCTTGTTTTTCACTTGTGGCCGCTCCAACATCTGGCATGGTCCTCTGGGGGGGGCCATACAACCAATGTTGAGAACTACTGCTGTTAGATACCGAGATTTATTTTGTTTTTTTTTAATTGAGATACAGGGACTTCTTATAGTTAGAAAAATACACTTGGAAGAACAGGCACTTCTGGCCCTTCGAGCTGAGCCACCCAGCAACCCACCAATTTAATCCTGGCCTGATCACAGGATAATTTACAATGACCAATTAACCTACTAACTGGCGCATCTTTGGGCTGTGAGAGGAAACCGGAGCACCTGGAGGAAAACCCTCGCACACACGAGAAGGAACATACAAACTTGCCTACAGGGGACGTCGGAATTGAACTTGCTGCACTGAGCCCCTCATTGTGTCCCTGTCAGTCAATTTCATATCGAATCCACACCCATCCTTCCCATTGTCATCAGCCCTGCAACTCCCTGGCGAAGGGATTACTGTTTATGATGAGAAGTTGCAGTGGGACAGGGAAGTGTATGCTGTGGGGAATCGATGCAGTTATCAGCGTACCTCACAGGCTGGAGAGCAGAAAATCCTATGTGGAAGTAGTGATGGATGAGAGCTGTGACCTAACAGCTCTGGCAGGTTTAAGCACAGGGATTCTCAGCTGGATGAAATTCTACACTCATCTTTTCAAGATGTTAGTACTTTCAAGGTAAGACTTTATTCACTAGAGCACAGGAGAATGAGAGGAGATCTTATAGAGGTATGCCAAACTATGAGGGGTATAGATAGAGAGAATGCATACAGACATTTTTCCCCTCAGGCTGGGTGAGACGAGAAGGAGAGGGTAGGGTGAAAGGTGAAATACTTGTTACGTATCCCGTAACTGGAGAACTTACCAGCAAAGATAGAGAGGTCCGTTGAAGTCTGATGTCACTATTTTCAAACGTTTTTATTGATAAAGGGACACAAAAGTAGGGTTAATCCAAACATTCAGATAGTGCACATCGTCAACACTCAATCTAAAGCGCGGGTATAGTAATAATCATCATTAAGAAGTGAGCTCTGCTGGTGTCTAGGGGTTAATAGATTGTCCGTTGGAAATATAAAAGTCACTCAGTCTGCAGGCCTCAGCCCTTTGAAAATCGCTGGGTTTTCCGTGGGGCGACCGAGAGAGAGAGACTGGGGGAGAAGAGAAAGAACTTGCCGAGTCTCGATGAATCTTCCCTGAAATCGGGGGAGCGTTGGTTTCCTCTCCCCGATGTTAGTTAAAAGCGGTTTTCTGTGATTCCAGCCACAGATTCCAATCCCGGAATCTGACGCATGTGGCTTCCTTCAGAATGGCTTCCCACTGCTACAGGACCACTCTCTCGTGTCTTCTGGGTGCGTCTCAGGGGCTGTCCCCCTGAGACTCTCCTTTATACTTCCTCACAGGGTCGCAGGTGTCAATCAGGTTGGGATGATGCAATCTCTCTCTCAACCAGCCCACCTTGCCCGAGGGCTTTTCACATGGTCTCCATGAGACAATAGTCGCTGTTGTCTTTATTCTGTATCCCTGGTGGGACCTACAATTTTGCACATTTCACTCTCTCTCTCTCTCTCCTACTGGGTCTACTGACCCCCCCCCCCCCTTTCGACGGGTGCTCTTGCGATTCTCACAAAGGAGGGGACTGGGATCATAACATACTTAAGGGGAACCCAAGGGGGAACTTAATCACAAAGAGGATGGCTGAGTGTGAAATGAGCTGCCAGAGGCAGTGGGTTCAGTTGTGATAATTAAGAGAAGTTTGGATATGTACATGGACGAGATTATAGTCTGGGTGCAGGTAGATGGGCCAAAGGGCCTGTGTCTGTGTTATAGTGCTCCACATTGTTTGTATTGTTTATTTATTGTGATACAGTGTAGAATAGGCTCTTTGAGTCATGCCACCCCGCAAACCCCCCACAATTTAATCCAAGCCTGATCACGGTACAGTCTAGAATGACTGTGGGAGGAAACTGGAGCACCCGGGGGAACCCCAAGCGGTCACGGGGAGAGCGTGCAAACTCCTTACAGCCAGCGGCGGGAGTTGAACCTGTCTGTAAGTCACTGTGCTAACCACTACGCTACCACACCCTGTTCTGCAGAACATTCTACGCTAGCGCGGGAATGTCCGGCAACACCTGCGTGCTGTCTCAAGCATATCCCTGAGTGTGTTGCTACTAACGCGGACGACACATTTCACTGTGTTTTTTCATGTACTTGAGATAAATAGGTCGGAATCTGAACGTAGCTCTGATAATCAGGCTGGTAAGCCTCAGGGGAGGGAGGAGGGGAGAGAAGCCCACCTTTGGTCACCAGCACTGACGGTCAGCATTGGCCACCCATTGTTCAACATCTCATGTGCATTTATTTTTGTGGAACTGAGTGGGCAGAGATGGGTATGCACAGCAGCCAAGTTTGAGCACATACAGTATTTACCATTGGCAACACAAGAACAAAGGTCTTCCTGGTGGACTTTCAGGAAGAAAATATTTTGAGAGCTGATGGTGAGGGCAATATCGGCTCCACAAATCACTGACCATGGCTCTCCCTTTGTGCACAATGGCTGCACTGTGAGACAGGGCAATAAATGGCAGTGTCCCCAGCTACCTAACTGATAAGAGGCATAGATGAAATAGACGGCCTGTGGCATTTCCCCAGCATGGAAGTGGCCAATATGAGGGGACATAATTTTAAGGTAATTGGAGGGGGATGTCAGAGATATCATCATAGACTGAAGGGCATGCGCTGTGTTGTAATCTTCTATTTTCTGTGTTCTAACACTCAGCTTGGTAACATTCTCCATAACTAATTCTTCCTTCTGGTAAAAATATATTTCTCCCTCCCCCGCCCCTCTTTTATTCCCCACGCCTGATTATCACCTCCCCCTGTGTCCCCTCTTTCTTCCCTTTCTCCTTTGGTCCACTCTCCTCTCCTATCAGACTCTTTCCTCTCCGGCCCTTTACCTTTCCTACCCACCTGGCTTCACCCATCACCTTCTAACTAGTCCTCCTTCCCCACCCCCACCACCTTTATATTCTGGCAACTTCCCCTTTTCAGTCCTGAAGAAGGGTCTCGGTCTGAAACGTTGATTTCCATAGATGCTGCCTGACCTGCTGGTTTCCTCCAGCATTTTGTGTGTGTTGGCTTGGATTTTCAGAATCTGCAAACCTTCTCATGTTTATAACCCTCCATAATGGAGTGACCAGGTAAAAGCAAAGATATGGTCTTCTACACAAGTTACTAGTCAAATCCAGCCTGACCAACAGAGTGTCTTGTTGAAAGAATTGACCGTCCGGAGGGCACACTGGACAAAGTCCCAAAAGACAATGAATCACCAATCTCTTCAGTTAAAACTGAACTCTTGCTCATTTTATGAAACATAATCGCTGTTGTATTGAGTGTCAGAAGAGTCATGGATACATCTATAGACTCATAGAGTCATCAGACACTACAGCACAGAAACAGGCCCTATGGCCTATCTACTCCATGCTGAACTGTTTAATCTGCCTAGTCCCATCGACCTACACCCAGACCACAGGTCCCTATGCAAATTTCCTATGAAATCAAAACCATGTGCACCTCTTCCACTGGCAGCTCATTCCACACCCACACCACCCTCTGAGAGAAGAAGTTCCCCCTCAGGTTCCCATTAAACATTTCACCTTTCACTCTTAAGCAATGATCTCTATTTGTAGTCTCACTCAACCTCCGTGGAAAATATCTGCTTGCATTTACCCTATCTACATCCTCTATAATATTGTACACCACTATCAAATCTCCCCTTAGTCTTCTACATTCTTATTTTAAAATAACCCATTCACCCTTTCCCTCTAACTCAGGCTCTCAAGTCCCGGCAAAATCCCTGGAAATTTTCTCTGCACTTTTTCAATTTTATTGATATCTTTCCTTTAGTAGGTGACAAGAATTGTAAATGATACTTTAAGATAGGCCTGGTCAACAATTTAATACAGCAAATGTAACAAGACATTTCTGCCATGTAGTGGAACTCCAATCCTCTGAAGTTCCTCCATTTCAAAATGCAATTGAGGAGGAGGAGGATTAACAGATATAGCCTGTCTGAAATGTGATCTGATAACACACTTACAAGAGACAAATCCTTTGCTGATCACTCTCATGGGTGTCATCAGCATTACTGTAAAAGACCAAAGGGATCCATAGCACCCAAGTAATTTAGCTAATGTTATACGGCAAATCGAACGTCACTTGGATGAAAAGGCAGATTGGACTCCTCAGCTCCCACCACAGGCATTTTCAAGGATCTATGACCGACTATTTTACAGAGAGAGCCTGCCTGGTTAATCAACAGCACCACACTACTGCACCATATGGACTCCTGGCTAGGAAATAATGAACAATCTGAAGCTTAATTGCCTTTATGTGTAGCAACCCGACATTTCAAAAGCACACAA
Organism: Hypanus sabinus; assembly: GCF_030144855.1. Taxonomy (NCBI): domain Eukaryota; kingdom Metazoa; phylum Chordata; class Chondrichthyes; order Myliobatiformes; family Dasyatidae; genus Hypanus; species Hypanus sabinus. Next base: position 14,306,013 of record NC_082717.1, read on the forward strand.
CTGACCCATCGCTGCTAACTGTGACCCGATACACAATGAAAACACGGAACACCAAGAGCGGAAAGAAAAAGTCCTGCACAAATCCCTGTGGAGCAGACATTCTCTCTCCCGCTTCGGAAGATAAACAGTTTCTCCGACAGCAACTGTCGCTTTCAATTATTTACAGGCCTAAAGCTAAGGAAGAGGCTTTCACTTCCCAGTCAGCAAGCTTCCGCACTCTCTGCTATTCTCTCAACTCTAAAAATACATCAGATCATTAGAACAACAGACTGCACTTGGCAGAAAAGTTCAAGATCTAAGCCAAGCTCAACCTGTGTGTGTCTCTAAGTAGTTTCTTCAGGACTGCCCTTTTCCATTCAAAAATGCTGTTGAAAACCCAACATATAATACTCTATTTTCTCCAAGGTTAGACTCACAAACCAAATACCAATCAGTCCTCAGTAACAGAACAATACGGACCACGTCTTGCACTACCGTGGGCTTGTCTCTGACTGGGTTTTGTTTCTGTACAACTGTCTTGTTTTCAATGGTTCACTTAAGATCAGATAATATATCCAGGAATCAACTGAAATTCATCTTCTTCACAGACATCCATGAAAAGAGAAACCCCACAAAACGATAGAAACATCAAAGACACAACAGCATCAGAAGTGTCAACCTCCTCTCCCCCCCCCCCCCCCGCCATTACACCAGCAGAACCATCAACCATTCCAACCCCAAAGAGACCTTGGTCCAGAGTCCATCAAAACTACAGTCCATAACCCAGCATTTTGGTATCTCTCTCACCAGCGAGGGAGAGAGAGGTCACTCCTGCAACAATGGGAGCAAAGACCAGCAACTTGCCATTCTGATGTTACAAATACATGTAACTTCTCCAAGTCCTCCACCTGACTCTAGGCTCTCACTCTCTTTGAAATGTTTTTAACATCGTAGTCTGGTATAAGTTATGTTCTGTGCATCATCTGAACCCATGAGGTTACTGCAAGCAAACTTCTCATTATATCTATACCTCCCCATACACACAAATGACAACAACTTGATTTGACTCAACTTGCCGAGACTTCAACTTATTCAAGCAGATATATGTCATCTGAAGATATACGTATGTCTGATGCCGATATATCTGAATGCCAAAAGGTTTAACCTTCTGGGCCAGTCTCCCATGTGGGTCTTTTTGAAGGCCTTGTCCAATGCTTTCCTTTCAAAAAATTTCTCACTGACCTCCTCAAAAAGCTCTAAACAAACATGGCCTGCCATGCAGAAAACCCTGTTGACTAAATCATAATCCGGCATTGCATATTCAAATGTACCTTCCAATAAATTACTCATGACTGACGTCATACTCATGGCTTATTTCCTGGCTTATTCTCAGACCCTTTTTTAACAACTAAACAGCATTAGTTTTCCTCCAGCTCTCCGACAAAGCACTCAAAAATTCAAAGTTTCAAAGTGCATTCGTTATCAAAGAATGCATAAATTATACACCTTGAGGTTTGTTTGCTTACAGGCAGTTGCAAAGCAAGGAACCCAAGAGAACCCAATTTAAAAAAAAATTAAAAATAAGACCAACCTCCAGTGCCCACAGAGAAAGAGAAAAAAAAACCAAACCACACAAACAACAGAAGCGAGCAACGACAACAGCATTCTGAACCAAACTGAGTCCTTCGATCCCAAGTGCTGGAGCAGCCCGGAAAAGGCCCAAAGCCTTGGTATTCAGTTCATCATATTAGCGGAGCGAGTCGCTGCAAAGTTCACAGACATGAAGCACGGCAGCCGGGGACAGTCTCACAGCCTTAGTGCTGTGGAGAGAGGAGCCCCAGAGTCGGGGATGGCATTTAAATTGGCCGAACCTCGCACTAGGACCTGGCCCCTCCAAAGCGAATTGCATCGGGCCTAGAACACGCCGCCCAGCGGTTCGCTTCAGACCTGGAGTTTGCTGCTGACGATGCCGTTCTCAAGCTCTCCAAATCAGCTTGGTGTCCAAATCAAACTGCCTGGTCCGACTCTCGACACCCCGCCTCTCCAATCTATCTGGCCAGCCAGCGTTTAAATTGTCCAGACAGTGAATTGCACCATGCATCAGTACCTAGGCTTCGCCGTGGCAAATCGCTCTGGGCTAGAACACGCCACCCAGCAGTTTGCTTCAGACCTGGACTTTGCTGCCGGAGAAACCGTTCTCGACCTCTCCAAACTGGCTCAGCGATTAGAGCATCCACCCTAATACCCGGGTTGGTTGGACGGGCATCAGAATACCTCTGTCCCGTCTTCTCCCCTCCAAATCATTCACTCCAACTTAATTCCATCTTCCCCAGAACATACTGGTGCAATTCTACACTGCCATCGTAGAGAGCATCCTCACATCAGCCATTACTGTCTGGTTTGGTGCGGCATCCTCCCACAATGTGAAATCGAGAGTGAACTGTCAGGTCAGTGGAAAAAGTCATCTGCTGCAGCTTCCCATCTCTGTAGGGCTTGTATGTGTCCAGGACAAAGAAGCGGGCATGTAAAATCATTGTGGATAGTCCCCACCCTGCGAACAGCCTTTTCCAAAAGCTCCCTCTGGAAAGCACTATAAGGCTATTAAAATAAAACCACGCGCCAATTTAAAAGTTTCTACCCCCAGGCCATTAATCTGATCAACCAGTCTAGTTAGCACACCCCCCCACAACTCCATCACTTTAAACTACTTTTTATAATGTTGTTTACATCACATGCTGGCCTTTATGTATTTATGCATATTTTATTGCATGTCTGTACTACAATTTCCAACTTTATTTTTTATATAATTCTTCATTCTGTATAATGTTTGTTGAATGTTTGTGCATATTGTGCCCTAACCAACACCATAGCAAATTCCTAATACATGAAAATGGATATTGTGAATAAAGTTGATCCTTGATCCCTAATTCACCTCAAGCCAACAAATATCTACTCCACCGTAATCCAAATACGGTCCTTGACCTCACTCCTTTCTTTTCCTCAGTTCTATAGATTCTGTGTCTGTCTCCCGAGTAAATATAGATTCAAAAAATTCAGAGTAATAGGTTCATCAATTCACAGAACACTACAACACATAAACAGGCCCTTTAGCCCATCTTGTCCTTGCCGAACTATTATTCCACCCAATCTCATTGATCATACCCCTCCTATCCATGTACCTACCTAAACTTCACTTAAATGTTGAAATCAAACCCACTTCTGCTGACAGCTCGTTTCACATTCACACTGTCTCTGAGTGAACAAGCTCCCCCTCATGTTCCCCTTAAACATTTCACTTTTCACCCTTAACCCATGACCTCTAGTTCAAGTCTCACCCAAACTCAATGGAAAAAGCTTGCTTGCATTTACCCTATCTATACCTCTCATAACTTTGTACACAATTCAGTTAAGATCTCCCCCATCTCTTTCAGCTCCATGGATAAATGGTCGTGCTGATCTTCAAGAGGACTAAATTTATCCCTTGCACTCCTTTTTGTTCTTGATATAGCAACAGGAGCCCTTGGAATTCTGTTTCACCTTGTCTGCCAGAGTGACCTCAAGTCCTCTCCTGATCTTACCACACTACTCAAGAAGCTCCGTGGGGAATGATGAGCCTACTCCTCCTGTCTTGTTTTTTTATACCACTCTGCTAAATGTGTTTTGTTTCAATGTAAACTTGGCATTGCTTAATCAAAGATTAATATACAGTATTTGGCAAGATGATGCCCGTGGATCTTGGGTGTGTAAGTGCAGACCAGCAAGGCATATCCTTGTCTCCTCACTCCAGCTGCCCCTGACAAGGTCCCAGCAACTGAGAGACAAATAAGAGTTAACAGCAGGATCAATAAGATTCAGGGTGTGTAAAGAAGATACGAGTTAGTGTTTCAAGTCAATGTGGTGACAGCAAAGGTGTAGTCTCCATTCAGTTTGGGAAACTAAATCAAATAATCATAGAGATCATTCATCCATTGCTATCTCTGAAAAGAAAGAAGATCACAACTGAGTAATTTTCTGAAGGGCATCTCCATTCTCCCATAACGATGGGCCATTAATCACACCTTTCACTGGGTTTGTTAAAGAAAAACAAAAAGAGGGGGAACGAAAACACCAGTCTCAGCAAACGGGAAGCGTTGCGGCTGTCACACGTAAGGTGCAGCTATTGGCAAAATGAAAGTTACTTCCCTTAAGAAAACAGTGTCAATACTGCTAGGTGATCTTCGTGTCGACCAGACAGGAGGCTGTTAACCTGACACGGAGACGTTTGATGCCTGTCAACCGTATTTTACAGAGGCAGAGTCATCCAACTGCAAAACCAGGCCCTTCGGCCCACAACTTCAGTGGCAACCCCAATTTGCCTTTGTACACCTTTCGCCCCCTTATTTATTTGATTTATTTAGCTTGGTAGAGATACAGCACAGAACAGACCCAATGAGTGGCACCGCCCAGCAACCCACGGGCTGAACACTAGCCGAATCGCAGGATGATTTACAATGACCGATTAACTGGGATGTCTTTGGAGTGTGGAGGGCACAGAAGCACCTGGAGGTGACCCACACGTTCATGGGGACAACATTCTTTACAGACAGCGCCGGAATTGAACTCTGAACTCCAGAACTCCCTGAGCTGTAATAGCGCCGTGCTAACCTTTATGCTACTGTGGTACCCCCAGTTGTTTGATGCCAAACAGATGCTGTTGCAGGCTGTTAACTTGACACAGAGATGTTTGATATCTGTTAACCATACTGAACAGAGTCACCGTAATCCAGCACAGAAACTGGCCCGAAACCCCAACATGCCCATACCAACCATCTTATCTGTGCTGTTATCTTAAAAATATATTAAAAATCTTAAAAATACCATTTCCACACTTTAGGATTGTAAACTTCCCTGCCTTGCCTATTTTAGTGTCTGTCTAAATGTCTCTTAAATGGTAAGACCATAAGACGAAGGAACAGATCAGGCTGATCAGCCCATCCAGCCTGCTCCACCATTCAATCATGTCCAATTTCTTTTTGAACTCCACTCTCAGAGAACATTGCATAATACCTGCACAGTTTGTTGTCTTTCACACACTGGTTGAACACCCAAGTTGGAGCGGTCTTTCGCTGATTCTTTTATGGCACACATTCAAATATTCAGGAACAGCTTCTTTCCCTCTGCTATCAGATTTCTGAATGGACATTGAACCATGAACACTACCTCACTATGTTTTTTTTTTCTTTTTGCACTACTTATTTAATTTCACCTTTATATACTGTATACTGTAATTTACATTTTTTATGTATCACATTATACTGCTGCTACATAACAACAATATTTCACAACATGTGCCAGTGATATTAAACCCGATTCTGATTACAATAACATTATACTGTTTACTTTTTAACTTGTGTCAGAAGTGTACGGTATTTTATTATTTGTTATCTAATAACAAATAATATTATGATAGCTAAAACTTTGGCAAACTTCTTTACAGAGTATATTGACTGGCTGCATCACAACCTGGCATGGAAATGGCTTTAAGTGGACACGGCTTTAAGGTAACCACTTAAGGCGGAAAGTTCGAGGGGGATTTAGGTTGAACAAGTTAGGTCTCTATTCATTGGAGCGTAGAAGGTTGAGGGGGGATTTGATCGAGGTATTTAAAATTTTGAGAGGGATAGATAGAGTTGACGTGAACAGGCTGTTTCCATTGAGAGTAGGGGAGATTCCAACTAGAGGACATGATTTGAGAGTTAGGGGGCAGAAGTTTAAGGGAAACACGAGGGGGTATTTCTTTACTCAAAGAGTGATAGCTGTGTGGAAGGAGCTTCCTGTAGAAGTAGTAGAGGCCAGTTCAGTTGTGTCATTTAAGGTAAAATTGGATAGGTATATGGACAGGGAAGGAGTGGAGGGTTATGGGCTGAGTGTGGATAGGTGGGACTAGGTGAGATTAAGGGTTCGGCACGGACTAGGAGGGCCAAGATGGCCTGTTTCCGTGCTGTGATTGTTACTCAGAGAGTGGTTGGTGCGTGGAATGCACTGCCTGAGTCAGTGGTGGGGGCAGATACACCAGTGAAATTTAAGAGAGTACTAGACAGGTATATGGAGGAATTTAAGGTGGGGGGTTATATGGGTGGCAGGGTTTAAGGGTTGGCACAACATTGTGGGCTGAAGGGCCTGTACTGTGCTGTACTATTCTATGTTCTATGAAACACCAATGCCCTTGAATAGAAAATCCTACAATAAGAGTGGATACGGCTCAGTCCATCACAGGTAAAACCCTCCCCACCACTGAACACTTGCATTATCACAGGAAAGTAGCACCCATCATCAGGGACCCCCACCATCCAGGTCATGCTCTCTTCTCACTGCTTTCATCAGGAAGGAGGTACAGGGGCCTCAGGACTCACACCACCAGGTTCAGGAACTGATATTACCCCTCAACCATCAGGCTCTTGAACCAAAGGGGGATAATTTCACTCAACTTCATTTGCCCCATCATGGAAATGTTCCCACAATGTATGGATTCACTTCATCTCATGCTCTCGATATTTATTATTATTATTATTATTTCTTTCTTTTTGTACTTGCACAGTTTGTTGTGTTTTGGACTCTGGTTGAACGTCCAAGTTGGCGTGGTCTTTCATTGATTCCATTATGGTTATTGTTCTATTGTAAATTTATTAAGTATGCCTGCAAGAAAATAAATGTCAAGGTTGTATCTGGTGACATATATGTACCCTAGATAATAAATTTACTTTGAACTTTAATTTATTTGTGGTAATATTGCTTTCTGTGCTGGGTGTGAGTAACATGCACCATGCTGTGCACCTTGGTTCAGAGGGACGTTGTTTCGTTTGGTCGTGTACATGAGCACGATCGACTGACACTATGTTGTGCTGACCTACATAAGCCCATTCTACGATCAGTCTAAACTTTCTCCCCATCCCCTGCACAGCCCATAACCCTTGGTTTTTCACACATCCAGGAGAAGGAAGGAAGGAATGTGGGAGTGTGGGTTACGTGAAAATGGAAAATTCAATTTCCATACCGTTGAGTTGTAAACTACCTAGATAAAACATGAGGTATTCATAAGTGGCATTAGATTACAGTTGTCACGTGTACTGAGGTACAGTGAAAAGCTTTATTCTGCATGCTATCCGCAAAGATCATTTTGTCAAGTTCAAGTTCAGTTTATTGTCATTCAACCGTACACAAGTATACAGCCAAGCAAAATAGTATTCCTGTGGACCAAGGTACACAACACAGTACACGTAACTCACACACAACACAGTAACACTACCACAAAAAAACTAGCAAATAATAAGGTGCATTGACGACACAATTACATGCAGGGAGTTCGGTCGTCTCAGGGCCTGGGGGAAGGAGCTGGTTCCCTACACACTGAGGTCAATACAAAATGCCGAAGAAAGCATTACCGCTGCAGAGGAAGTCCAGTGGGTGGGGCAAGTGTGGAATGAGTTCCCAGGGGAAGTTATGGAGGGTTACGGTTTGGATGCAGATAGATGGGACTAGACTATTCATAAGTGGCATTAGATTATGTGAGATCTTGTGCTGGTTCCCTACGCACTGAGGTCAATACAAAATGCAGAAGAAAGCATTACTGCTGCAGAGGAAGTCCAGTTCAGGCAAACAATAAGATACAAGGCCGTGACGGGATGGACAGTGAGGTCAAGAGCCCACCTAATTGTACAAGAGGTCCATTCAAAAGTCTTACTGCAATGGGATGGAAAATGATACTATCCCTTGGAATGAACTGAGAAGATGCAGAGGCAGAAACTGGCACAACACTTAAATACAGGAACAGAAGAGATTCTGCAGATGCTGGAAATCTTGAGCAACACACACAAAATGCTGGAGGAAGTGAGAGGGCAAGAAGCATCAATGGAGGGGAATAAATATTCAATGCTTCAGGCTGAGACCTTTCATCGGGACCAGAAAGGAAGGGGGCAGAAGCCAAAAAGCAAAGAGAAGGTCAGGAGAAATGCTACCTGATATTCTTTAGACAGATGGTGATTAAAAATAGATCCAAATTTAAAGAACTGGGGAAAGCTGTCCATAAGACATAGGAGCAGAATTGGGCCATTCAGCCCATCAAGTCTTCATTATCCCTTACGGCTGACTTACTATCCCTCTCAACACCATTCCCTTGTCTTCTCCCCGTAATGTTTTACTCTTGCTAATCAATGCTATCACGTATAAAATACATCATCAGTTTTCTGCCAGACATCAAACATCCATTCACAGCAATCCCATTTTGTTAACTCTCTCCTCATTCTCATCCATGACACACAGAGGTCAATATTTACACTGACCAATTCAAACAGGGGTTGATAGATCCTTGAATAGTCAAGGCATCAAAGGTTACGGGGAGAAGACAGGAGAATGAAGAGCAATACTAAATCAGCCATGAAGGAATGGTGGAGCTTGATGGGCCAAATGGCCTTATTTTGCTCCTATGTCTATGGACTCTGATTAACCAAAATCTTCCTTATAGTAATGTCAGTTGCAATGAAAAGATGAGACTTTTGATGCCCAGGAAATAGGCAGATGGAACCTGGTGGGAGAAGAGGAATCGGGGAGTTGGGAGAGGAATGGGGAGTAGGGAGAAGAGGAATGGGGAGTAGGAAGAGGAGGAATGGGGGAGTAGGGAGAGGAGGAATGGAGAAGGAGGGAGAGGAGGAATGGGGAGTAGGGAGAGGAGGAATGGGGAGTAGGGAGAGGAGGAAAGGGGGAGTAGGGAGAGGAGGAGGAGTAGGGAGAGGAGGAATGGGGAGTAGGAAGAGGAGGAATGGGGGAGTAGGGAGAGGAGGAATGGAGGATTCCAGCATCTGCAGCCTCTTGTGTCAACAGGTGGTAAATATTAATTTGTTGGTGTCACATCCACTTGACAATTATATAAAGTGTCCTTCTCCGGACTGGCTATACATCCTGAGCAGAGATATAATTCAGGGAAGGGTTTACTTGGGACAGACAGTGATTGTTCAATCTTCCTCTCAATCTCTCAATGAACAAGACAAAATTCTTGAAGGTCCCTCTGTTTAAAGTTGTCCAGCTCTCTAAAGGGGGTGGCAGTGTAGTACAATGGTCAGTGTAATACTACTACAGTGCCAGTGACCCTGGATCAATTCCTGTTGCTGCCTGTATGTCCTCCCCATGACCTCGTAGGTTTCCTCGGATAGCAGCGACTGAAATCATAGTTGAGGCTGCAGAAGTTCAAAATTAGAGGCCGAGACACTACTGTTAACCTGCATGTAAACATGTCCTTCAACATCACTGCTTCTCGCATTGTCTCCAGCTTGTGAGTGTGGTATAGCAACAGCCAGCTTCAGCGTGGCCTTTGGGTAATTTATTTATGTTTTTCTCTGTGATTAAGCACATTCCACACATTTTATTTTACGAGCAGTTTCTGGTCCGTATTAGGTCACTTCCTGTTCAGTCAGGAAGTGGTAAGTAGGAAAGCACATTGACTGGCAGAAGGCCAGAGTTTGATGTGAGGGGCGAAAGGTGTTTCTATCTGAAGCTCTCCTGATGTTTCCCCAACAGAAGCATTACTCGAAACCTGATGTTATATTGTTTAGAAGTTAATCTAAAGGTATCAATGAGACCTTGCTGAAATAGAATGTTATTTTTGAGTTTATTAGATACTACCCTAGATGGTAATGGTTTACACATAATACCTATAGTACTTAGCTGTCGGAATCCTATAATAATTACCTGCAGAAAACTTAATGAAGTTCTTACCACCTGTACATACTTACTTGTGTGAATGGAACAACATGGTGATTGCACTGTATTTTGTTGTTCTTCAGTTTTTACGCCATTGAGCCTGCAATGAGCTTGGGGAACTATACCCTGCTCTCATGTCATTTTTCAATGGAGTTTGGCTGACTGATAATTGATGTTGCAACACCTCAGCGAGAGCAGTACAGCCTTGACTACAGGAAGCATTGGCCTGGCTGGCTAATATAATCACTTTATCCCAATAAGAAAGAACACAGATAGGTGTTGTGGTATTGGCTTCTGAAGGCAAACACTGGGCCATTTTTTATCCAGCTGGTAAACGGGGTTCCAGTACATTGTGAGGTGAGGCGACGTGGAACGCAGAGCAAAGGGGGTAGCACGGTAGCAGAGTGGCTCCTGTCACTCTATTGCAGCAATTCCCACAGCCTGTAAGGATGTGTACACTCTCCCCGTGACCGTGTGGGTTTCCTCCAGCTGCTCTGGTTTCCTCCCACATTCCAAAGAGGTACAGGTTCGGAAGTTAATTGGTCACATGGGTGTAATTGGGCAGTGGGGGCTCGTTGGGCTGGACGGCCCTGTTACTGTGCTGGATCTCAAAATAAAAATAAACATCCACCAAAAGGACCTCCCTGAATAGAAAGATGACTACAATAGCCGAAGGTTACAGACTACAGATTAGTTTTATTGTCACATAGAGTCGTAGAAAAGCACAGCACAGAAACAGGCCATTCAGTCCATCTAGTCTGTGCCAAGCCATTTAAACCATGTGCTACCATTGACCTGCACCGGGACCATAGCCCTCCATACCCCTAACATCCAGGTACCTATCCAAACTTCGCTTGGACGTTGAAATCGAGCTTGCATGCACCACTTGTGCTGGCAGCTCATTCCACACTCTCACAACCCTCTGAGTGAAGAAGTTTCCCCTCGTATTCCAATTAAACCTTTGACTTGAAACCCATGACCTCCAGTTGTAGTCCCAGCCAACCTCAATGGAAAGATGAATGAAACCTCAAAACCAAGGAACCACCTGCGACTTCTTGGAGTATGATAATCCAGACATGATACAATGGGGACTGCATTGTACCAGGGCAGAGTATCCTGATGGAATGAGAAGAAGCTGACAGCTTTTTGAGAGTCTAGAGTGGTGCATATGCAGATCCTCAGAGTTAACCTTTCAGCCTCACTTCAACCCCTACCACATTCGACCATTTACCTGTGAGTACCTTGGTGCAGAACCAATAATTTACCTTTCAAACCCACTTCCACACAAAGACCACAGGAAATGCTTGTTAAATGAGTACAGGAAAATAGCAGCTTAGTGGTTTGACATTATGGCATAACTGTCATCCAGCTAATCTTACTTCTGTAATCCTTTCCTTAAAAAACCTATTTCAACGTGTTTGGTCAATCGCCTTTTCATTACACTTGTTGTGACATCTTCATGGTCTGTTCTCAGACTAACAAATAATGATACCAAAAGCACACAACCTGGTCGAGCCACTAATGTGTGTATCGTCAAATAAAGTTACTGAGGAAAGCATAAAGATTCTCCACATCTCCGCCTTCTCTGTAATTGATTTAGTAGAGTCCCGCAGGATCTATTCCAGTTGGTCCAGGTGTTACAGTGAATGGTGCACATTTCATTGCAGCTAGCTGACCCTAACATGTGTTATCAATTATTAAGTCTCAGATTTGCTCATGGTCTTCATTCCAGAACACTATGAAGTAATGTAACACATATGCCATTTCCTGAATACTCCCCATGATATTTTACCTGTGGGTAACTTGGACTTGTCTCCTCTTTAACATTCCCACAACTTCCTCAGTAGCTATAAGATTTCTCAGGATCCCCACTGCTGCTGTCAATGGTCTTTCCCTTCATTTTCATCACCTTTTTAATTAGCTTTTTAGTCATCTTCCACTAGTAGTAGGGTGTAACTTCCAATCCCATGTGCACCTTCATCTTTTAACTAGAAGTTATATCTAGACTACAACTACAACCCAAGGTCAGGGTTTAAGGGTGAAAGGTGAAAAGTTTAAGGGGAACTTGAAGGGAAACATCTTCACTCAGAGTGTGAAACGAGTTGGCAGCGCAAGTGTGCACGTGAGATCGATTTCAATACTTAAACGAAGTTTGGATAGGTATATGGATTGCAGGGTATGGAAGACTATGGTCCCGGTGCAGGTCAATGGGAGTAGACAGTTTATATGGTTCAGTACAGACTAGATTGGCAGAAGGGCCTGTTTCTGTGCTGTACTTTTCTATAACTCTATTATAATCTTTCCTTGCCCTGGGGAGTTTCTTGATGGGGTAGACTTGGAAGTAGACATCATGAATAAGAACAAGTCAGATTCAGATTCAGGCAACACACACAAAATGCTGGAGGAACTCAGAAAGCCAGGCAGTACCTATGGGGAAAAGCACAGTTGACATTATAGAAACATAGGAACATAGAAAATAGGTGCAGGAGTAGGCCATTCGGCCCTTCGAGCCTGCACCGCCATTCAGCATGATCATGGCTGATCATCCAACTCAGAACCCTGTACCTGCTTTCTCTCCATACCCCCTGATCCCTTTAGCCGCAAGGGCCATATCTAACTTCCTCTTAAATATAGCCAATGAACCGGCCTCAACTGTTTCCTGTGGCAGAGAATTCCACAGATTCACCACCCTCTGTGTGAAGAAGTTTTTCCTCATCTCGGTCCTAAAAGGCTTCCCCTTTTATCCTTAAACTGTGACCCCTCATTCTGGACTTCCCCAACGTTGGAAACAATCTTCCTGCATCTAGCCTGTCCAATCCCTTTAGAATTTTATATGTTTCAAAAAGATCCCCCCTCAATCTTCTAAATTCCAGTGAGTATAAGCCTAGTCGATCCAGTCTTTCTTCATATGAAAGTCCTGCCATCCCAGGAATCAATCTGGTGAACCTTCTTTGTACTCCCTCTATGGTAAGAATGTCTTTCCTCAGATTAGGGGACCAAAACTGCACACAATACTCCAGGTGCGGTCTCACCAAGACCTTGTACAACTGCAGTAGAACCTCCCTGCTCCTGTACTCGAATCCTTTTGCTATGAATGCCAACATACCATTTGCCTTTTTCACCGCCTGCTGTACCTGCATGCCCACTTTCAATGACTGGTGTACAATGACACCCAGGTCTCATTGCAACTCCCCTTTTCCTAGTTGGCCACCATTCAGATAATAATCTGCTTTCCTGTTCTTGCAACCAAAGTGGATAACCTCACATTTATCCACATTAAACTGCATCTGCCATGAATTTGCCCACTCAACTAACCTATCCAAGTCACCCTGCATCCTCTTAGCATCCTCCTCACAGCTAACACCGCCGCCCAGCTTCGTGTCATCCGCAAACTTGGAGATGCTGCATTTAATTCCCTCATCTAAATTATTAATATATATTGTAAACAACTGGGGTTTTTTGGACTAAGATACTTCGGCAGGACAGGGTCTTGGCCCGAAACGTCGACTGTATTATTTTCCTGGCTTGCTGTATTCCTCCGGCATTTTATGTGTGTTGCTCGGATTTCCAGCATCTGCAAATTTCCTCTTGTTTTAGATTCAGATTCATTTCGTTCTCAAAGGTCCATCGAAACATACAGTGAGATGCGTTGAGATGCAAAATTCAAGTTTGGAAATAACTTGGAAAATGTCTAGCTTCGGATGGGTGGGTTGAGTTGTTCTCTGATCTTGACAATTCATCTGCAAATGTTTCATTCCCATATGAGGAGACATCCTCAGTGTGCTGTTGATTGTTCCTCAGTGATTCAGGCACAGCTTCTTACCCTCTGCCATTGATTTCTGAATGGACATTCAACCCATGAACACTACCTCACTTATTTCTGCTTTTGCGCTATTTTTAATTTAAATATTCAATATACATATATGTACTTACTGTAATTCATTTTTTCCCTATATTATCATGTATGTTTATTCCAGGGATGAAGGAGTTAACCAATGAGGAGAGATTGAGTCACCTGGGACTATACTCTCTGGAGTTTAGAAGAATGAGAGGGGATCTTATAGAAACATACAAAATTTTGAAAGGGATAGATAAGATAGAAGTAGGAAAGTTGTTTCCATTGGTAGGTGAGACTGGAACAAGAGGACATTGCCTCAAGATTCAGGGGAGAAGATTTAGGATGAAGATAAGGAGAAACTGTTTTTCTCAGAGAGTGGTGTACCTGTGGAATTCTCTGCCCAGGGAAGCAGTTGAGGCTTCCTCACTAAATATATTTAAGAAACATTTAGATAGGTTTTTACATAATAAGGGAATTAAGGGTTATGGGGAAAAGGCAGGTAGATGGAGCTGAGTTTATGGACAGATCAGCCATAATCTTATTGAATGGTGGGGCAGGCCCAATGGGCCGGATGGCCTACTCCTGCTCCTATTTCTTATCTTCTTACGTATTTCATTATACTGCAGTGTAATACATAATTTTACGCACATGGCGGTGATATTAAACTTGATTCTGACTCTGATTGTGGTGTGTCCTCCAGATGCTTGGCCTTTAGATTCTTTTCAATCAGCTGACTGGTCCGCATCTCGGAAATGTATATAAATCAACAGCGTGCTGTCTCCTCACAAGTGAATTAATTGCCAAGATCAGAGAACAACTCAACCCAAGCAGACGTAAGTTTATTTTTCACGTGTACATTGAAACGTACAGTGAAATGAGGTGTTTATTTATTGAGATACAGCCTGGAATGGGCTCTTCCAGCCCTTTAAGCCACACCGCCCAGCAGCCCCCTGATTTAACACTAGCTGAATCGTAGGACAATTAACCTACCAACCGGTACGTCTTTGGATGTGGGAAGAACCTGGTGCTTCTGGAGGAAACCCACACAGTTACGGGAGAACATATAAATTACTTACAGATAACAGTGGGAATTGAACCCGAGTCGCTGGTACTGTAAAGTGTTGTGCTAACCACTATGTTACCGTACCACTAATTGTGTTAACAGCTATCATAACAAACCAACATGTCATGCCCATCAGGTTACTCATTAAAATTCATGCTATTTTCCAAAATTCACCTAAAGAATACAAAAGAGCATAGAATTTGAAGCATGGTCAATTTAAAATTCCCTACCATTTTGTGTGTGTGTGTGTGTTGACATGCCTGTCCTAGGCAGGTGGGTGAGATCCAACAGCCAGGAGGGTGGCACGTGGAGAGCGAAGGGCGTAACAGTGTCATGGTCATCCACTGAAACCAAGGAAGACCACAGTTTGTGGCATTTGTTCATACCACCGGACCCGAACTTCTGAGGTTGAGAGGGTGGAACTGCCCCAGTGCAACGGCTTTTACATTTTAAGAACTCCTCCACAGAGGTTTCCTGTCATCGCCGGACACGATGGACAGCCACCACTCTTTTGTGTCAATTCGATTCCCAGTGCACAAGAAGTACGCAGCCTTGTGAGAGAGGAGAGGAGAGGTGAGAGGTGAAAGGTGAGAGGGGAAGGACTGAGAGGCCTGAGTGGAAACCTGCTCACTCAGAGGATCGTACCCAAATGGAACGAGCTGACAGGGGAAGCTGTATAGGCAAGCATGGTTACATCTAAAGGACAGTACTTGGATAGAAAAGCTGTAAAGGAATATTGGCTAAACATAGGCATTTGGGACCTGCTCAGATACACACCTCGGTGGGTCAGGACAAGACGCTGTGTAAATCCATGGCTCTATAACCACAAGCCAGGGAAAAATCAGTCAGAAATGGGAGTTTTATTAACAGCGTTCATTTGTATCCCTTCATGTAGGGCCTTAAGGTCAGCCAGCACTTTGGGATACAACAACAACACTGGCACTTTCAGACAAAATTTATCCTTAATTTACTAAAGAATAGGTTGCTGTAGCCAAATGTAACAAGGAAATATTTTCATCTAATCATTCAAAACTTAAAGTTTGTTTGCTCCTAAAACAGATTGACAACTCTGAGCTAACATATTTACTTCTAGCAATAAAATCATTTTCAGCCAGATGAATCACATTTTTATCAAGTCTCCCAGTCTTGAACATATCAAAGACTATATTTTAAGGGGAAATTATTTTGAAATTGACAAGCGGCCAGAACCACATTGGTATCTGCCAGCAGCTCCCCCAGTTCCCTGGCATTTTCAATTTAATAAGCCGCAGTCTGATCATCTGAGAATTGCTGAACTCAAAGATAACTGCTAAACCGGATTCTCTCACTCACACTGCAGCTGCAGATAGAGCAAGGCAGGCAATGAAATGCCAAACACTATCTGCGGCCGCAAGCCCAAGATTAACTTCTGCTGAACTGTAAGCAACCCAGCAAAGAGACGTTTTTCTTCCCAAGAGCTGGTGAAATTCTCGATCAGCCCTATGTCCTGTGTGGTGGGGCAGACTGCTTTGGATGTGATGAATGGAGTCTGACATCACGAACAAGTACGTTCCTGGTCTCAGCTCCACTGATCTCCCACCTGAGTAGATTTCAGACAGGGTAATGCCTATCCAGCATCCGGGATCTCTAGGACACACCTGGACTACAGCTATGCTAAAATGCACACAACGGGACATTGCCCAATGACCAAATTCAGCACCAGGTTTTAGGAACCTCACAGGGCCACTGTACTTACAGGAATTTAGAAGATGGTGGGGGGACCTCATAGAAACCTATTGGATATTAAAAGGGATGTAGAGAGAATGGGAGAGTCAAGGAACAGAGGGCATAGCCTCAGAATACAATGATGTCTCTTTAGAACAGAGAAGAGGAGAAATATCTTTAGCTTGAAACAGAGCCATATGCCTTCTTCCCCATCCTATTTACATGCGACACCATTTTCAGGAAAATATGGACTTGAATGCTAAGGTCCTTCTGTTCATCAACATTCGTTAGCATTCTGACATTTAAATGCCATCACAACGAAGGCACAACAGCGCCTCTACTTTCATAGCAATTTCTATGGATGCACAGTGGAGAATACCAATGTCTGGGAACAGAAAGGTCGACAAAAGGTGGCAGATACGGCCCAGTCCGACATAGGCAAAACCTACCCCAGCACTAAGCACATTTACAAAGAGCACTGCCGCAAGGAAGCAGCATCCATCCTCAAGGCCCCCCACCATCCAGGCCATGCTCTAATCTCATTACTACTGTCAGGCAAGAGGTACAGGAGCCTTTAGTTCCACATTACCAGGATCTGGAACAGTTATTACCCTTCAACCATCAGGCTCCCGAACCATCATGGATAACTTCACTCACCTCAACTTTGAATTCAATTCACAACCTATAGACTTACGTTCAAGGACTCTACCAGTCATGTTTTCAATATTATATATTTACTGTTTTTATTACTTGCATGATTAGTCTTCTTTTGCGCATTAGTTGTTTGTCAGTATAGTTTTTCATGAATTCTTTATTTTCCTGTCATGCCTGCAAGAAAATTCAAAGATTCAAAGTGCATTTATTATCAAGGAATGTATAAATTACCCAACCTTGAGATTTGTTTGCTTACAGACAGCTGAAAGAACCCAGTTAAAGAGAAAAAAAATTAAAAGACCAACACCATGCGCAAGAGAGAAGGGGGAAAAAAAACAAATCCTGCAAACAATTGAAGTAGATAGCAACATTCTGAACCAAATTCTCCTCAGACCTGAACCCTGGAGCAGCCTGGAGAAGGCCCAAAGCCTCAAAGTCCAGCCCAAAACCGCTCTCAAACTCTTCACATCAGATGAGCAAAATGGCTAATACAAGGGGCCATAATCTTAAGGTGATTGGAGTAAAGTTTAGGAGCCATATCAGAAGCATTTTATTATATACTGAGAGTAGTGGGTGTGTAGAAAGCCCTGCCAGGGGTGGTGGTAGAGGCAGATACATTAGGTACATTTAAGAGACTTTTAAATGGGCACATGGATGATTGAAAATGGAGGGTTCTGAGGGAGGGAGGGTTAGATTGATCTTAGAGTAGGTTGTTTAGCACAGCATTGTGGGCTGAAGGGCCTGTATTGTGCTGTAGGTTTTCCATGTTCTATAATGTCGACACAACATCATGAGCCAAAGGGTCTGCACTGTACTGTGCTATAACGTTTTATGTTCTACTGTATGTGATAAGAACTTTAATGTGGTGCAAATTAAGTGCCAGGAAGTCAGTATGCAGTTGTCTATCTCAAGACAAGGTGCTGGAAACGAATCCTGAGGATCTGGAATTTAATCTCAAAATCGACTGCTAAAATTCATTTCAAAACTTCATAGAAGACTGCAGACTTTTGACCATTTAATTCTGCTTCATCTCTAGGTCAAAGGAAAGCCTTCTATTTATAAAGTCCTCTTCATGATCACGGGTTATCCCCTGAGGCTTCAGAGCTAACATAGATTTTTTAAAAAGGGTTCTTCATTGTTGAAAATTCCATGATGTTAACATATTGGACGACCTGACCTGGGACCAGCACATAACAAAGGCAAGACAACACCTCTATTTTCCTCAAAGTTAGCAAAATGTTCAGCACGTCTCCAAAAACTTTGACAAACTTCTATAGATGCACAGTGGAGAGTATCCTAACTGGTTGCTTCATGGTATGGAAACACCAATGTCCAGGAAGGGAACAGGTCACCGAAAGGGGTATAAACAGCCCAGACCATCATAGACAAAGTTCTCCCCACCACTGAGTACACTCACATGGAGCACTGCCAAGAGAAAGCAGCATCCATCATCAAAGAGCCCACCATCCAGCCAATGCCCTCTTCCATCCATTGGTCAGGAGGTACAGGAGCTATAATTCCCAAACCACCAGCTTCAGGAACAGTTTTTACCCTTCAACCATCAGACTCCTGAACGGATAACTTCACTCACCATTGCTCTGAACTGATTCCACACCCTACAGACTCACTTTCAAGGACTCTTTACAACTCATGTTCTCAGTATAAGTTTTTATTTGCACAGTTTCCCTTCTTTGTGCAGATTATATTTAGTTTTTCATTAAATTCAATTCCATTTCTTTTTTCGCCTGTGAGTGCGTGCAAGGAAATGAATCTCAGGGTAGCATATGGCAACATATCCATACTTCGATAATAACCTTACTTTGAACTTTGACGTAGGAAACACACCAGCAACATTTTTCATAGTCAAGCAGTGAGACAACCTCTTCTATTTGGTTCTGTTGGTTGGGAGGCAAACACTGACACTGGGGAGAACACCCCTATAACAGAACCATTTGCTGGGAGAGAGAAATCAAAACAGATGTGTTTTTAAAAACTGAGTTCCAAGTTTTTTCATATAGAGTTAGTGGAGACATTAAAAACATTGCTTGAGGCCATTTTCACTCATCATCTACATAGCTGGTGTGTCATTTTAATTTGTCGCACATCAAAACATTCCGCAAGGCCGGAAAATTCTAATACCACACCGAAGCCAGCTTCGTTTCTGCTGAATCGAGGCTGGTCCAAACAGATTGGTTTGCAGGCCCTCGGTGGGAACCGGTGTGGGGAGGCTGCCTTCAGATCAACTTTGGAAGTCAAGGGCTAAGTTGAGAAATGTGGTTGCAGAGGGAAGATTATAAAACGTCTTCATTCTCATTGACAACAAATCACCAAAGGAAATGTGACCTTGATAGAAACAGGGGCGGATGGGAGTTACCAGAGGACGTGCGTGGAATAAAGAAAAAGAAGAAAAATCTTCTTGTTCTCGTAGACATAAGAAAACAGTTGAACGAAATGACTTGGCTGCAGCTTGCAATCTGCTTTTAATATATTAATCCCCAGCTGTGAGGTTGTAGTTTAGCAGCAGAATGGATGAGGTCAATCCCTAGCTCTCTGCACTACACTTACAAATACACCAGGAATTAAACCGTGCTTTAGCAAGGATAATGTGGAAGTCATTTGGGGATTTTAAAATCCTTTCAGTTCTCTTTGTCTGAACAAGACAGTATGCAGGCGGTGTTGACAGCAAGACTGAGTGGCTGGTAACTGACCACTAACTCGTCTGCCTGTTGCACTTTGAACTTTCTTCTTACACGTGTTCAAAAGTAGAGCATCTGGAAAATAACCAATTCTCCCCTCCAATAATGCGTTAGTTTTTGAAACGATGAATGAAACAGTTGTCAGTACTCCGGTGTGTTTCAAGACTCAAGATAAAAGGTTATTTATCACATATACATCAAAAACATACAGTGAAGTGTGTCTTTTGCAGTAATAACCTACACACCCGAGGGTGTGCTGGTGGGGTAGGTAGCCTGCAAATATTGCCACATATTCCAGCACCAACATACAGTATGTGCAAAAGTCTTAGGCACATATATATAGCTAAGATGCCTAAAACATTTATTTACACAGCATTGTTATGTATTTCACTGTACTGCTGCAAAAAAACCCCACAAATTTCATGAAGTGTGAGTGATGATAAACCTGATTCTGATATGGGTCTCTATTGTGGACTGAGAGGGGGAAGGAGGCAGGGAGAGGGGAATTATGGTTGGGAAAAAAGGAAGGGAGAGGGGAGGGAGCGTGAAGCACCAGAGATACATTCTGTAATGATCAATAAACCAATTGTTTGGAATCAAATGTCATTGCCTAGTGTCTCAGGGCTGAGTGTGTCTGTACCCGCGCCACCCCGCCCCCCACACACACTCACAGCACTCCGTCTCTGAACCACACTCCTCCCACGGTGCTCCACCCTCGCCACTCCCAATATCCTTTGCTCCTGCCAGATTTACAAACTCACTCTCCGCTTGACTTAATGTTGATTTTTGGTTGAGTCAAGTTTAAGTTTGGTTGAGTCAAGAACCTCTGTTCTGAAAGATCACCCCTCAATTTTGAGGCTGTGCCCTCTAGTTCTGGATACCCCCGCCATAGAAAACATCCTCTCCACATCCACCTCTCTAGTCCTTTCAATATGCACAAGTACGGTGAGGTAGAGGTGATGTGAAAAACCCGCTTGCAGCAAAATCACAGAGGCGTAGATTCAGATGACAAGACACAAAAGTTGTTAACAGTATTGTGCAAAAGTCTTACCTTAGGTACAAATACTCTGTGTGTGTGTATATATACCATAAGGCCTTAGGAGCAGAATTAGGCCATTCAGCCCATTGAGTCTGCTCCACCACTTTATCATGGCTGATATCCCAGATTCCATTCAGCCCCATACACCTGTCCTCTCCACATATTTCTTGATGCCCCAATCAATCAGGAAACTCTCAACTTCTGCTATGACTATATCAACGGACTTGGCCTCCTCCACAGTCTGTAGCAGAGAATTCCACAGATTCACTACTCTCTGGCTGAAAAAATTCCTCCTTACCTCTGTTCTGAAAGATCACCCCTCAATTTTGAGGCTGTGCCCTCTAGTTCTGGATACCCCCGCCATAGAAAACATCCTCTCCACATCCACCTCTCTAGTCCTTTCAATATTCAGTAGGTTTCAGTGAGATCCCCACGCATTCTTCTAAATTCCAGTGAGTACAGACCCAAAGCTGCCAAACACTTCTCATATGTTAACCCCTTCATTCCCAGAATCATCCTCATGAACCTCCTCTCTCAAATGACAATACATTCTTTTTCCTTGGCTTTGTATTCTATTTCCCTTGAAGTATTACCAACATTGGATTTGCCTTCTTTACCACAGATACAACCTGTGAATTAAACTTCTGGGAGTCTTTCACAACTCTAAAGTGCTGTTGCAACTCTGATGTTTGCATTTCCCCCCCATTTAGATAATAGTCTGCACTACTAAACCTTTTAACAAAATGCATGACCATACATTTCCCAACACTATTCCATCTGCCACTTATTTGCCCATTCTTCCAAATTCTCTAAGTCCAGCTGCAATCGTATTGCTTCCTCAGCACTAGCTACCCCTCCACGTACCTTCGTATCACCTGCAAACTTTTCTACAAAGCCATCAGTTCAACTATCTAAATTATTGACAAACAATGTGAAAAGTAGTGGTCCCAATATTGACCACTAGTCACTGGCAGCCAACCAGAGAGAGATGATAAGAAGCGAGAGAGATGATAGGGAGCGAGAGAGAGCCATGCCTCCCAGCAATCCCTCAATTTGATCCTAGCCTAATCGGGTCAATTTACAATGGCCATCTCTACTGTGGATGAGGTTGGGAAGGGGGCAGGGAGAAGGGGAGGGAACAGGAAGCACCATGAAGATATTCTGTAATTATCGATAAAGCAATTTTTTTGGAATCTATTGACCTTGCCTGGTGTCTCAGGGCTGGGTGTGTCTGCACCCATGTCACCACTCCCACAGCACTGCTTCTCTGCTGCCTGTCCCACACCCCTCTTATAACACTGCATCCTCATCCTTTGCTCCTGTCAGATTTACCATCTCATTCTCCACTCCGCATCAACAAATGCAGTTTAAATTATTCATCAGTTACACAAGACCATGAAGGAAAAGGACTATGGAAAACTAGACATCAGAGCAAACAGAAAACATAACAGGAGTGGTTTGTCGTGTTTTGTTGCTGAGGTTCGTTTAGAGTGAGGTGTGCACCCTAGAGCTGGTTCAAGCACCTGATAGTTATAGGAAAGTAGCTGTTCTTGAACAGGTGCTCTGGGACTTCGGGTTCTATACGTACTGTTTGATGGTACTGAGAAACGAGTGCATGACCTAGCTGGTGGGGAATCATTGCAAATAGCCCATAAGTGGCATTACAAAGATGACACAACTTTCTTTGGAGCTTGCGTAGATTCAGCATGTCATCTAGACCTTTGACAAACTTCTACAGATGCACAGTGGAGAGTATCCTGACCATGGCCTGGTACAGAGATATCAATGCTCAGGAATGGAAAGTGGTTGATACAGCCCCATCTGTCACAGGCAAAGCTATCCCCACCACTGAGCACAGCTACAAGAAAGTAGCATCCGTCATCAAGGATCCCACCTTCCAGGCCACATTGTCTTCTCACTAGCACCATCAGGCAGAAGGCACCTGAACCAGCGTGGATAACTTCACTCACGTCAAATCTGAGCCAATTCCATAACCTACAGACTCACTTTCAATCACTTAATAAGTCATGTTCTCAGTGTTATTTATTATGTTTTTATTGGCACAATTTGTAATATTTTGCATATTGGGTGTTTGTCAGTCTTCGTTTATATATAGCTTTCTGAAGTTCTATTGTTTTTCTGTATTTTCCTCTAAATGCCTGCAAGAAAATGAATCCCAGGGTTGTATAAGGTGACATATATGTACTTTGAAAATAAATTCACTTTGACTTTGATAAATACCACTGTCTTGAACCAGCATCTCATATAGATACTTCTACCAGAGAATGCCAAGGATAAATTCCCTCTATTCAATACCGGAATCGCATCTACCGTAGAGAGCGGATTAGGTCTAAAGTTAAAGCAACTAATTGCAGGACCCTCCCAAAATTGCACCATAATAACAGTGACTACCCTCAGTGGCTCAGTAGAGTAGCAGTTAGCACATCGGGGTTCAATTCCTGCTGCTGCCTGATCCATATCGACACTAGCAGGGCAGTGTAGCGGTTAACTAACGCTTTACTGTGCCTGCGATCAGGATTCAATTCCCGCCGTGGTCTGTAAGGAGTTTGAACTTTCTCCCCATGACTACATGGGTTACCTCCGAGTGCTCTAGTATCCCCCCACAGTCCAAAGATGGTGCTATAGTTATTGAGCTGTGGGCGTGCTGGAAGTGTGGGAACACTTGCAGGCTGCCCAGCGCAATCCTCACTGATTTGATTTGACATAAACAATGTATTTCACTGTATGTTTCAATGTGCATGCTGCAAATAAATCTAACTTAATCTAACCTAATCTTATCTAATCCATCAGTAATACTTCACTTTGCATTCTGTTATTGTTTCCCCTTGTAGTAGCTCAATGCACTGTATGGATGGCATGCATGACAAAGTGTTTCCCCGTAGGTCTGTACATCGCTATGAGCAATTTACCGTTTTAAAAGGAAGACAAGTAAAAGCTGAGCTAGACACGAGAGGAGAGTTGGAACAGGCTGGTGCATTCAAATTTTGCAGTGAGGCCAAGGAAAACTAACACACTTTGTAAAAGGCACAGCTCATAAATACAGCTCATAAAGTTATCTCCTATTAAATATTGACTCACTCCAGCGAATGCCTCCTCTGTGCTCTGCCTCTTTAAAGCAGGTGATATTGGTAATGCTCAGAAACAAATCTACCTCTCCCAGGATTAGTTCAGTTTCAAATGGCACTGGAGAACCTCCGTGATTTCCGGACGGTGTCTAATGAGACCAGGATAGCAACTAACTACTTTGTTAAATGAAACAGTCTGGCAAACGATCATCACAAGTAATCATCTGTAACTTCCCTTTTGACTTATTGGCAATTTAACATGGCAGAACCGAGGAAGACCAAGGCAGCGGGCCCGTTGCCGAGGGTGTGGAAGAGTGTGAGAGGTTGGGCACAGGCCAAATTGAATCGAAGCCATGGAGTCCTGGCCCCAGAGGGTAACACGATGTTCAGATGGAGAATTACAGGCTGAATCAAAGCGGCGAGGTCCAGCGTTTCCAAGCGGCAGAGCCCATTGCTCAGACGGAGAGTTAAGCGCCGGGCCGGATTGAAAAGGTCAAGGTGTTGGGGCCTGAGGCAAGGTACAGGCTGATTAAAAATCTGCTCCAAGATGTTAATTTGGCTCTGCACTGAACTATGGGTCTTGGACTCTCTCGGAGACTTCAGTTCAGAATGCTTAAGGGCATGATGTTTTATTTTATTCTCTACACGTTGGGTGTTAGACGGTCTTTCATATATATGGGGTTTACTTTTGGGTTTCTTGCTTTCGTGGCTGCCTGTTAGCAGACGGATCTTAATGTTGTATAATGTATACTTACTTTGATAATAAATGTACTTTGAACTTTGATTAGTAATGGCTGACACCAGCTCTGGGAATTCCAGATGAGGTGGGAAGGCTGAAGGTCACCAGCTTCCTATGGCAGGTGCTGCTAATGGAGAAGAGCTCATACACCTGTGGTAAATGACAGCCCTTCAATGGAAGGCATCCCACAGACTTCCATGAAGAGCTTTGATACGCTAATCTCCAATGAGATATCACCACTTGACAGTAGGCCATTCTTTGAGACAAGTGGGCTTTGGGATGGTTCATCAGGCTACTTCCAATCAGCATTAGGTAGATGAAAGAAATGGAATTCAGCCCTACTTATGAGAGAAAGAAAGACTTAACCCTTTCAGGATGGCCCAAAGCATGTTACGGTCATGGAGTGGTTTTAAAGTCTTTCCTGAGGATCGTCACCATGTCGTGGAGGAAAGGTTTGTGAGTTCCTGAGGCCCTGAGGAACTCAGAAGCCTGAGAAGACCAAGGATAATTTCCCTGTATTCAATACTGGAATCCCCTTCTACCGCAGAGAGCAGATAAAGTTGAAATATAATGTCTCATCTAATTGCAGGACCCTCCCAACTTGTACTGGAGGTTTCATTGAGGGCACAAGTGAACAATTTGTGACGAATGCAGATATGCAGATGCTGTCTGGAGTTTCACCAGCTGCCACTTATCCGGTCACCCTTGGCAATAAGGTTCCAGACAAAGAGCGATCCAACCAAGACCTCAGTGGTGGAGCTGGCGGAGGATGAAGACACATCACTAGGGCAGTGAAGGTGGAGGAAGACTGCAGCGGTGAAGGATCCCCAGCCATCTTGTCCTGTAACCGGACCCTGACCCTGTACTATCAAGGACCTTGCGGTGGCTCCCTGTGCATCAGCCTCCCCACATTAATCAAAGTTACGCACAGGCGTTCTCCATGAAGAGAATTCACCTGAGCATCTTGGATATGTGGATGCCAGATCAGCTTCTACAGCCAGCTGAATTCCCACCAATAGGACACCCCTCATCACACTCGGCTCAACTGATCGCAGCACTACTAGCTTTAAAGTGTTGATGAGCAAAGATTTTTGCAGCTCTTTAAAACACTGGTTAGACCACACTTGGAATATTACAAATACTCGGTTCCAGTCGCCTCATTATGGAAAGGGTGTGGAAGTTTTAGAGAGGCTGCAGAGGAGATTTACCACAGTGTGGTCTGGATTATAGAGCCTGCTTTATGAGGAAAGGTTGTGTGAGCTAGTACTTTTCCCTTTGGAATGAAGGAGGAAGAGAAGTGACTTGATAGAGGTACATTAGATGCTAGAGTCATAGATAGAGTAGACAGCGGCACCTTTTCCCCAGGGTGGCTGGCAATGGTTAATATGAGAAGGTATAATTTTAGGGTGATTGGGGAAACTATAGGGGGTATGTCAAGGGTGGTGGGTGCCTGGAATGTGCTGCGGGGGTGATGGTAGAGGCAGCTATATTAGACAATAGACAGTAGGTGCAGGAGTAGGCCATTCGGCCCTTCGAGCCAGCTCCGCTATTCAATGTGATCATGGCTGATCATTCACAATCAGTACCCCGTTCCTGCCCTCTCCCCAAATCCCTTGACTCTCCTATCTTTAAGAGCTCTATCTAACTCCTTCTTAAAAGCATCCAGAGAATTGGCCTCCACTGCCTTCTGAGGCAGAGCATTCCACAGATCCACAACTCTCTGGGTGAAAAAGTTTCTCCTGAACTCCGTTCTAAATGGCCTACCCCTTATTCTTAAACTGTGGCCTCTGGTTCTGGACTCCCGCAACATTGGGAACACATTTCCTGTCTCTAGCATGTCCAATCCCTTAATAATCTTATATGTTTCAATCAGATCTCCTCTCATCCTTCTAAATTCCAGTGAACTTTCAAGAGGCTCCAGCACATGAATGAAAGGAAAATGGAGAGCAATCTAAGCGGGAAGCATTAGGTTGATCCTGGAGTAGGCTAGCATGTCTATACAACATTGTGGGCTGAAGGGCCTGTACTGTACTCTACTGCTCTATGCTTTAGGCTCCAACACAGTAGTCAATTAGCGCACAGTAAGATCCCTCATACAGATGACAGTGCACACAAAATAGCCCAAACAGTGTGGTAATGCTGCATTTGTCTTTTTCTGTCTGTACAGAAAACGCAAACACGTTAATGATAGGAAGCCCAATGTATTATGTTTATACGATAATTACCAGAGCAGAATTGTAATATCCATGATGAAAACCACACATAGAACTCTGCAAACAAGCAGTTTTGACAAGTCTTCTCCTCCGCCCCCGTAATACATTGATTGTTGTATGTCCCGCAGGAAACGGAGTCACCCAAATAGATTTTGCTCAATCTAACTATTATCTACATCATAGTCTCTGTCAGAAAATAAAAATCAAATTTCATGACATATGCAAGCGATGATAAACCTGATTCTGATTCAGGTCTCTATTGTGGACTGAGAGTGGGAAAGGGACAGGAAGAGGGGAATCACGGTTGGGAGAGGGAAGGGGGCAGGGAGTACCAGAGAGACATTCTGTAATGATCAATAAACCAATTGTTTGGAATCAAATGACCTTATCTGGTGTCACAGGGCTTGGCGTATTTGCACCCATGCCCACCTCATCCCTGGCACTGCTTCTCTGCCACCTGTCACACAGCCCTCCCGCAGCACCTCACCCGCGCCATTCCCAACATCCTTTGCCCCGCCATATTTACAAACTCACCCTCTGCTCCACATTGACAAGTAGAGTACAAAAGTTGTGCAAAGGTCCTCAGGACCTTAGTTGTATGCGAATGTGCCCAAGACTTTTGCACAGTACCGTAGGCGAATGGCTAGATTACCTAGAAGCAGATGGGTATGGACCAAGAGCTAGGTCAACTGAGTAATGCAGATGGGTAGTTGACAGAGATATGGCAGGCGAAAGCATCTGCCTCCCTATTGTAAGACCCTTCAATTCTATGTGAAAGGCAGGTAAATATCCCAGTGAAGAGGCAATATAACTCACTATATCACTGAACAGCTTGTGGCAGGGAATCTACTGAACAATGACAGATTTTGACAAAGGAAACTGAGGAAAAACAAAGCCTTTGTCAAGTGGGTTAAGAACCAAAGATCACTGATTTTACATTTTTGTCTAAAATTCCAAAGGGGAGTGCAATATTATTTTTAGACACAGTTGTTGAGAGATCTGGAACAAAATATGGTGTGGAGTTTTGAATGTGAATTGGATGGGTCTGACTAGCTGAGGACATTGCACGGTTAAGGATGAAAAGCTATGGGACCAGCATAATCACTCTGACTGTTAGATGCGTCAAACATCTCGCTATTATGTTGCAAGTTTCAATGATTCTCACCCTCTGGAGAGCCTCAGTTCACTAAACTCATTTCACAACACACCCTGACATACTAATTCCACCGCTCTGCTGCCTCTCAGATGGAGCACGATCAGCCTGCTTATAAGCTTCAAGGTTCAAGGGAATTTATTATCAAAGTATACATGCAATACACAACCCTGAGATTTGTCTTCTCCACTCAGCCATGAAACAAAGTAAAACCGTGGTGGCTGTTCAAAGAAAAACATCAACACCCCCCCACCCCCACCATCTCACATAAAAACGAATTGCTCAAACGGCAACAAGAACATCATACCCCGCCTTACGCTAAAATTTTTAAAAAAAGGCAACAGGAACTAAATCCACCCCCCACACAGACAAACAACAAATTGTACAGACAACAAGAAAGAATAAGTGAAAACATAGAATATAAAGACATAAAAGTGAAAGAGTTCAATTTGAACGACAGTCCAACCCATAATTTGCAGAACTTCGGTTAACTGTGCTCATTGGCGGTTTTAACAAGGAATTCATTACCAGGAAGTAAGGAACAGAAGCTGCTCTTAGAAGGTGACTTACTTTAATTGAAATCACTGATTTTTCATTGCCTTGTATCGTTCTACAGGTAGATATTACGAAGGGTCATTAAAATTGCTTGTCATTTACGTAGCGACGCAAGAGCTTGCAATAACAAATCGAGCTGCTGGAGGAATTCAGCAAGTCAGACATCATTTGTTAAGGGAAATGGGAAATTGATATCTTGGGTCGAGTCAATATGAAGGGTC
Source organism: Hypanus sabinus (assembly GCF_030144855.1). Taxonomy (NCBI): domain Eukaryota; kingdom Metazoa; phylum Chordata; class Chondrichthyes; order Myliobatiformes; family Dasyatidae; genus Hypanus; species Hypanus sabinus. Next base: position 14,334,685 of record NC_082717.1, read on the forward strand.
TTGATTTGGAACATGGACTATCTATCTTCCTCCTGAGATGCTGCCTGACCCACTGAGTTCAAATAGTAGCTCATTTTTAGATCATTATATGGAAGTCAAATTAAAATTATATTCCTCAGCTGAAGCAATCATAAAGCAAGGAGCAGGGTCACAACTCTAATCCCCCAGTGAAAACAGTTCTGACACAGTCCTATCGCTAATCATTTTCGTTATGTGCTATGTTGTATGACGTGGGCGATCGTGGTCTTCCATCTGTCTTTAATCTGAGAAGTTCTAATAAGCTCTTCAAAACTTTTGCCTGTCCATCCCTTGATATAACATGAATGTCATGCACTGTCGACCACGACGTTTTCTTCCATTAATTTTTCCCGTCTCTGCAAGATGTTCGAGCTTTTCTTTCCTCAGTACCTGTCCTAGAATTTCCAGCTGCCGCTTCCTGATTGATGATATCAGCTCTCTTCTTATTCCGGCTTTTCACAGCTCTTCCTCATTTGTTACCCTGTCCTCCCATAGATATTTTCATCAATCAATCTCAGAAACCACATTTCTGCCACTTCCAGTCTTCCCTAATTTTGCTTTGATATTGTCCAACATTTGCTTTCATACGTTAGTGTGGATCCACAACACTCTGAATTTTGTAGCCATAGAAATTATGTTATTCTTTAATACCTTGCTCATGCATTTGGAATCGCAATCCTTCTACTTTCAATGTCAGCCCTACCGTCAGATGTTATTGTGCTCCTTAAGTAATTGAACTTCTATGTTTGTTTAATTGTTTTGTTGCCTGCTTTCAGTTCACATTTCTGTATTACTTTCTTCTTTATGACAACCAGACACTTGGTTTCACAACATATGCTGGTGATATTAACCGTGGTTCTGAGCATGCTAATTTCATGCTGCATGTGTCTAATGAAGTGATACGAAAAAGGAGAAAAACGAAGAAGGAAAAATGGATGCCAGGTGAAATTCTGGATCTAATAAAGAAAGACAGAAAATCACACCAAAGGACAATGACAAATATAAAACTCTGAACAAAGAAATCAAGCAAAAGTATAGGGAAGCGAAAGAACAATAAATAAATGGAGACAGCGAAGCGGGAAGAGAAACTGAAAAATTCTGGTGATATGCACAAGAAGGTGTGGATGCTCATGGTGCTAACTTTTGTACATCTTGTGGATGTTTCAATGCAAAAGATGGATCGATACTCATGGAAGCAGCAGATATAATGGCTCGATGGTCTGAATACATTGATGACTTGTTTGAAGACATGAGAGGAAAAAAGTCAATAATTATGAAGAACATGGATGGCCCACTGATCATGAAATCAGAACTCCTACTATTAGGCTCCACTATTTAAGAGCCTGGTATAAAATGATAGCTGTAGCAAAGGCCACCAATATATTACAATGTGTGACGTGCAGCCAATAACTACATTATTAGATACACTTGTACACCTGCTCGTTAAATGCAAGTATCTAATCAGCCAATCGTGTGCCATCAATTCAATGCATAACAGCATGCAGGCATGGTCAAGAGGTTCAGTTGCTGTTCAGACCAAACATCAGAGTGGGGAAGAAATAAGATCTAAGTGACTTTGATCATGGAATGATTGCTGGTGCCAGACAGAGTGGTTTGAGTATCTCAGAAACTGCTGAGTTCCTGGGATTTTCACGCACAACTGTCTGTAGGGCTAACAAAGAATGATGCAAAAAACAAAAAAAAAAAATCCAGGAAGTGGCAGTTTTATGAGCAAAACGTCTTGTTAATGAGCGGGTTCAGAGGAAAATGGCCAGGTTGTCTCAAACTAACAGGAAGCCAGTAGTAACTCATGTAACCACACTTTACAACAGTAGCGTGCAGAAGGACGTCTCTGAATGTACAACACATCGAACCGTGAAGTGGAGGGGCTACAGCCGCAGAAAACCACACCGGGCTCCACTCCTGTACCTAATAAAGTGGCCAGAGTGTATGTCCATCATTTCTGGAGAGCATTGATTGCTATTTGTTGCACTTCATTGCTCAATATTTTGCAGCTCACTGCAATTCTGCACGGCCAATTATCACATAAATGGAACCTTCAGTATAGCACAAATCATTTCTACTGCTGCTTTTCAAGGTCAATCAGCGCACGAAGATATCCATGATGAAAGTAACAACTGTCATCACTGAATCAGGAGAACCTTTGGCCTTCGGAGGAAAAAAAACATTCAAAGAGCAAGACCTCAGACTTGGCACAGAGTTCATGGTACAGTGGGCAGAGTGATTCCAGCCATCCTACATGATCTACAGCAGATACCTGCGAGTATCTGTAACTGTAATTGTAACCCAATCCAGTGGCTGAGAATCCAAACAGATGTCTGACTGCTCGCCCAGGCCAACATACACAGCACCGAGGTGCTAATTGCACCTAAAGGTGGCTACGGTGTTCACACTCAGTCAGGCACCCACTTCCTAGATTTGTCACAAAGAGACATTACCAGGTGGATAGAGTCAGAGAGTCACAGTCATACACCATGAAAACAGACCCTTCTGACCCAACTGGTCAATGGGTCCGGAGATTCAGAATCAGGTTTAATATCACTGGCATAAGTCAACAAATTTGTTACTTTGCAGCAGTAGTACATTGCAATACATAATAAAAACTATAAGTTACAATAAGAAGTAGATATATAAAAGAAAATTAAATTAAATAAGTAGTGGCAAAAGAGAGGGAAAAATAGGTGAGATACTGTTCATCGGTTTATTGTCCATTCAGAGATCTGATGGTGGTGGGGAAGGAGCTGTTCCTGAAACCGTGAGAGTGTATCGTCAGGCTCCTGTACTTCCCATGGTAGCCATGAGAAGAGGGCTTGTCCTGGATAATAGAGGTCATTAATGATGGATTCCGCCTTTTTGAGGTATTGCCTTTTGAAGGTGTTCTGGACGCCGGCGAGGCTGGTGCCGATGATGGAGCTGGCCGAATTTACAACTTCCTGCAGCTTTTTCTGATCTTGTCCAGTGACTCCCCCCCCCCCACCCCCCTGCATTCCAGACAGTGATGCAGCCAGTTAGAAAGCTCTCTCGGAATATCTGTAGAAATTTTCATGTGTCTTTGATGACGTACCAATTCTCCTGAAACTCCTATCGGCCCTATCGCACCTTTTTTGTGATTGCATCAATGTTTGGCTCAGGATAGATCCTCAGAAATATTGACACCCAGGAACTCTTTCCACTGCTGATCCCTCAAAGAGGACTGGTGTGTTCCTCAACTTCCCCTTCCTGAAGTCCACACTCAATTCCTTGGTCATTAAGAGTGAACATCATTAATAGATTGTCCGGGTCCACCCACATTGCAGCCACAGCTAAGAAAGCTCACTGATAAAAGCTCTACTTTCGCTGGAGGCTGAAAAAATTTGCCATGTCAATTTAGACCTTCACCAATTTTTAACAAGTCATTGCCACAGACAGCTGAGGAGCACAAGTTATTGGGTTCGTTTATAGTGAAGGTTGATAGGTGCTCGAATAGTAAGGGCATCAAAGATTGCAGGGAGAAGGCAGGAGAATGGGGTAGAACAGAATCAGAATCCTTTATTATCACCAAGTATGAGGGGACATACAGGGAATTTGATGCCAGTTTCCCTGAGCTCTGTTTGTACAGAATTAAAAGCAAACAAAAACAATAGTGCAAATAATCATCAACTACATACAATGAGGTCCACCTCATTGAATGTACAGGTGGACTTGATTGAGCCATAATGGAATGGCAGAGCAGACTTGATGGGCCGAATGGCCTAATCATGCTCCTATGTCTTAAAACTGCAGGGAGTTGCGGACACAGCTAAGCACATCACAAAAATCAGCTTCCCTTCCATTGACCCTCTACACTTGTTAATTTGGTAAAGCAGCCAGCATAATCAAAAATCCCACCCACACCAGACAATCTTTCCTCTCCCCTCTCCCACTAAGGCAGAAGATATAGGAGCCTGAATGCACGGATCACCAGCCTCAAGGACTGCCTCTGTCCCACTGTTACAAGACTATTGAACAGTTCTCTAGTGAGATAATATGAAATTTTGACCCCACAAGCTACCTGGTTATGACCTTGCACCTTATGGACTACTTACAGTGCACTTTCACTGTGACACTTTAGTCTGTACTCTGTTACTGTTTTACCTTGTACTCCCTCAACACACAGCTGTAATGAATTATCTGTTTGAACGGTATGCAAGACACATTTTTCACTGTACCTCGATAAACTGTATGTGACAATAATAAATCAATTTACTAGCGTTGGTTCCTTTACCTTCGATACCCCTGGTTAATAAAAATCTATCAATCTCAGTTTGACCTCAGTCTAGTACGTTTATGAAGATAAAGGAGACTGCAGATGCTGGAACCTGGAACAAAAACAGAATGCTAGAAGATCTCCGTGGGTTAGGCAGCATCTGTGGTCATTTTGAGCTTCTGGTCAGACAACACTATCCCCCCTCCCCACTGGCAAGTTTGGTCTTGGCCTTCAACATTGCAATGGAGAGACCGAACACAAATTGGGAAAATGACATCCCATATTCTGCTTGGATAGCTCACAACCTAATGGAATGAAGATTGAACTTCCCATTCCAAACTCCAGTGCGTACAATCCCAGAACCATCAAACGCTCCCCATATGTTAACCCTTTCATTCCCTGGTTCATTCTCGTAAACTGCCTCCAGAACCTCTCCAATACCAGCACACCCTTTCTTAGATGTGGAGCCCTAAAGTGCTCACAGTACTTCAAGTGAGGTCTGAGCAATGCCTTACAAAGCATCAGCATTGCATCTGTGTTTTTATACTCTAATCCTCTCTATATGAAAACTGAAATTAAATTTGCCTACCTGATCCCTGACACGACCTGCAAGTTAACCTTCAGAGGATCCTAGACAAGGACTCCCAATTTTCTTAGTACCTCTGATTTCTGAATTTACTTCTCATTTAGAAAATAGTCTATGCCATTATTCCCTCTACCAAAGTGTATGGCCATACATTTCCCTGTTCTATATTCCATCTGCCAATTCTTTGCCCATTCTCCTAATCTAAGTTCCTCTGCTTCCTCCACGCTACCTGCTGCTCCACTGATCTTCATATCTTCTGCAAACTTGTCCACAACTTATAGCTGTGTAATTTCAATTTACATCTTTTGCCTTCAGGGCTGCTACGAGACTTGCTCAATGGTTTTATAGTGGGAGAGATACGGACATCAGCCTCGGGCATCCCAGCTCCAAATTAAAGGCAAATAATTAGTTTTTAAGAGAAAATGCTTTGCTATATTCCCTTATTCTGGAATCTCAGCAGAAGAAAATGGAGATGGTGACAATCTATTAAATGCTTGAAATGCCTTGACTAGAGTTACACCCTTGATTAGAGTTAGAGCACAGCAACCGTCCACGTTCTGGTGACTGCAGACTCATCTTTGTAACTAGGAGCTGAAGCCTGAATGGTTAGTGCACACAGGAGATTCTGAAGATGCTGGAAATCTAGAGCAGAACCCTTTTTTTGTGTTACTGTATTTTACAGATACCTTATATGCTCTTGCTATCCAATGTGCTACATATGGCTTGCGCTGTGGAAGACTGTTTTGCACTTTGGCCCCGGAGTAATGCTGTTTCGTTTGGCTGTATTCATGGGTAATCATGTGTGTTTGAATGACGGCTAAACTTGAGCTTGAACTTGAAGATGCTGGAAGAACTTAGCAAATCCATCAGCATCTATAGCGGGGAATAAATAGTTGACTGGAAGAGAGGGGGCAAAAGCCAGAATAAGAAGGTGAAGGAGGACCATGAGTACAAGATGGCGAAGCCAGCTAAGAGTGGGTGGGGTGGGGGAGTAGGTGGGTGCAGGAGGGGAGTGTGGTGAACTACGTGTGCCTGTCTGGACACGCTCCCTGCTGACTGCTTCTGTGGCTCCTCCCACAGACCCCTGTATAAAGGCGATCGAGGCCTGGGGCCGGCCTCTCAGTCTCCAGGATGTAGTATGGTGGTCACTCACTGCTGGTTCCTTCTTCCAGTCAATAAAAGCCGATATCTCGCCTTTACGTCTCAGAGTGAGTTATTGATGGTGCATCAGGGAGATAAAGTGAGAAGCTGGGATGGGGTTGATATGTAGAGCAGTTAAAGGGCCAAAGAAGAAGAAATCTGATAGGAGAGGACAGTGGACCATGGGAGAAAGGGGAAGGAGGAGGGGTACCTGAGGGAGTTGAGGAGAAAAGAAAGAGTGAAAGGGGAATGGAAAAAAGAGAGAAGGGGAAGGGAGCATGAATTACTGAATGTTGGTGAAATCAATGGACGTGCCATCAGGCTGGACGCTACCCAGATGGAACATGAGGTGTTGCTCCTCCAAACTGAGTGTGGTTTCATTGTGGCAGTAATACTTTACTGAACCTAGAACCAGCTGAAAACCTGCTACTAGACTCAGGAACATCAGCTTATAACTTAAAGTGTTGGGGAAAAAAAATCACTGCATCAACGCTTATTCACCAGGGAGGATTTACCCAGAACCACCAGGACGAAAGGTCTCATCACTTCAAGTGTTGGGCACAAGAGTTTGTGGAAACAGCAGCCACCCTGGGGTTTTCCAGAGGTAGATCAAAGGTCATGAAATTTAAATTAAAAATGTACAGTTCAGAATCAAAATCAGAATCAGATTCTGATTCTGGAGTACATGAAACTTAAAGGAAAATGTCCAGTTATGTTAGCTTTCATGATTTATTTTCAAGAAAGTTCTCATCCCTCAGAGGATTTCTGTTTAATTGTCAAGTATAAACATTGTTATTGACCTGCTTCTTCCTAAACCAGAAACTGAGGCAAATTACATGTAACATCCACTGCTAATAACTGATTATCATCCAACTCAATGGAGGTCTGAAAACGTTACTGGGATTATTCGGAACTGCATCTTCCAGTTTCTGAATGGACATCTTTGCCCAGCTTCCTAACTCACTCCCAGACTTCTTCACATGGAGGATATGCACACCCTCCTGGTTGTTACATTTAATGTAGCCTTCTCTTTGGAAAATGGACTGTGTTATAGATAAAGTGTCTTGGAAAGACTTGATCATACTAGTTAGGCTGTGAGTCATAGCCCAAAAGAAATCTCCCTAATCCCTTGTCTATGCCTCACTTTTAATGATGGAGCCTGGTTAATCCAAAACTGTAAGATACACAGACAATATTGATGTCAACAGACAAGCTCCTTATCCCACTTTAGTGATATACCACAGGCTGGCAACTGAGGTTATAAATGCTAAAGACATGGAAACATAATCAAATCGTTCCTAGAAACGTTAACGGTCAAATCTGAACCTTTGCCAGACCAAACTTGTTTAAAAAAAGGAGGCACCTTAGTATACTTAGCAAAATCTCTATCTGAAAGTTCAAAAACTTAGAAGGGTTTGAGGCAAGATTTCCCCCGCTACACAAACTCAAAAGTGTTCTCAACCTTGACATATATTTAAGTTCAAAAGTCTCTCGGGCATTAGTAGTGTCTCAGCACGTTTTCTCTGAGTCACAAAGTTATGGATTTGATTCAGAGAGTAGTACTGCATGGAAACAGACCCTTTGGCCCAGCTCTTCATACTGACCAAGATGCCTATGCAAGATTGTTCCATTTTCCCACATGTGACCCATATCTATCCCTCTATCCATGACCACTCCTATCTACGTACCTGTACAAGTGTCTCTTAAATGTTGTTACTGCTTTCGTGACTGTGATATACAAGTCTTTATTCAGCACATGGGCAGGCATCATACTGGAGACACTCTTAGAAGAGGCTCCTTGATCCAATATTACATGACATTTCATATGTTAAAGATCAAGGGTAATGGCAGGACCATTCTATAGTTACAATGCATCCACAATACTTCTTTGAATTACATATAGTTTTAAACACCTCCATCTTCACCCCAAAGCTCCAGACACCCAAAATGAACGTTAATCCCCACTGATTCTGGGCGGCATTCATACATATGCAGACATCTCAGGTCAAATGGAGTGTTTCTTTGTTTGCAATCCACCCCACTCTGTGACTCCAAGAACACTATTCTTCCGGGCTGCATTTTAAACTCAATCTACATCCACGTTTAGGTCTGGAGAGTGTTGCTGTTGAAATTACTATTTGCTATATAGCATAACTCCAGAATGCACCCTAACAATTGCACCCATTTCAATCACTTCCTCTGGCAACTCATTCTATATAAGCACCACCCTCTGAGTGAAGAAGTTGCCCCTTGAGCTCCTTCTCACCTTAAGTCAATGGCCTACAGATTCCCTATACCTGTGAAATACAGTATGCGTATTCATCCTATTCCAGCCCCTTGATTTTATAGAACGTCTACAAAATCTCTTATGCTCCAAGGAATAAAGTCCTAGCCTGCCCAACCTCTCCCTATAGCTCAGGATCTCAAGTCCTGGTAACATTCTTGTTAAACTTTTTGTGCTCTTTCCAGCTCCTGTAATGATGTAACTTCACACAATACTCCACATGGAGCCTCAGCAACATCTTGTACGTGTACACCATAACACCACAAGTCATAAACTTCGGTCCCTGACTGATTTGGAGAGAGTGAGCAGTTCCAAGTTCCTGGGTGTCAACATCTCTGAAGATCTATCCTGAGCCTAACACATTGATGCAATTGCAAAGAGGAATGACAGTGGCGATATTTCATTTGGATCTTGCGGCGATTTGGTATGTCACCAAGTAATGTAGCAGATTTCTACAGTTGTACTGTGGACAGCATTCCAACGCACCATCGAGTATGGAGGGGCCACGGCAAAACCTTGGAAAAAGCTGCAGAAAATTGTAAACTCAGCCAGCTCCATAATGGACACTATCCTCTCCAGCATCGAGGACATCTTCAAAAGGCAATGCTTTGAATGAGCGGCATCCATTACTAAGTACCCACATCACCCAGGACGTGCCCTCTTCTCATTGCTACCATCAAGGAGGAAAGGCATGAGCTGAAGATACACACTCAGTGTTTTAGGAACAGCTGCTTCCCCTCTGCCATCAGATTTCTGAATGGATATTAAACCCATGTACATCATCTCACTATTTTCCCCTCTCTTTTTGCACTACTTATTTAATTCAATTATTATATACAGAAGATTCTGGTCAATTAGACCAGTGGTTAATCAAAGCAGCCGCTTATTTGGGACAACTCTTAAAGAACAAAAACTAATTGAGAACATAGCCAAGATTCCCTTTGCCGCTTAATCGCTTAATTGGACAGGAGACCATTGCCAAACAATGTCTAGCTAGCATCAGTCGCATGCACTTGTGTGGCCTTTAGACACTACACTATGCTTAGAGTGAACAGTTTATAAACAGTGTCAGTACCATGTGTATGAGTTCAAAAAACAGTGATTTTTGCCATTGATGGTTGGCGAGAAGTAAGCATTAAGATAATTCAGAACTGTTTTGCTCACTGTGGTTTCAAGCATTCAGGCTTGGAGATGCCAGAAACGGCCAGAAGTGAAAATGAAAGGATTTCACAACATCAGCAAGTTAGAGCTACAACAAATTTGAAATTACACTAGATATTGGTTCCTTGACATTCCTTAAGGTTGTATTAGCCGGGGTTGGTAGTGGGGATAAGCTGCATCTCAAATAGCCTCTGATAACCAAGTCCAGCTCCTGGCCTTCACGTGCGGCTAAGCTACTAAACCCAGTGGAACCAATACTACTGACAGGAGAAGGGGAAAAGGCGGGCTAGTGGTCCCTTAAAACCAGTTGCTTTGGGCAATGGAGCTTGTCAGTCACGATAGGCAGCTCATCTAGGAAAATTAAAACTGATCTCAAACCTCTGCAGCCTTGTGGCTTTACTCACTCATGGGGAAGGCTTTGGGAGTAAACTCCAAGGGAAAAACCCAGACCTGGAGTCCTTAATGCAGTCTTACATTGAGTTCAACGCAGACTGGCAACTTCTGCAACACTGCTGGTGCTAAATTATATTGGTCTCTGCCGTGCAGATGCACGAAGCGGGTAGCTTGCTCTCCATATTGTAGTGCCCTGGCTTGTGTATCCATACAGCTAGGATGCAACATCCATGGTCAGTCCTGGTCAATGGAGCCTCATTCAATCATTCTCAAATTTTGTATTGCACTGTACTGCTGCCACAAAAGAACAAATTTTATGACATATGCAAGTAATATTAAAACTGAATCTGATTCTAAAGAACAGTGTGCCAACTGCCTTCTTTGGCAGCCTATCTTGAGCACGAAGGTCTAGGCTGCCACCCCAATGGATTACTGAGGAAGCGCTGGCGTTCTGCTGGCATTGTCTTTTGGACTAGCTATGACAAGGGGTGACAGGGTGGAGATACATCTCTACTAAAGGAGGTGCAAGGTGCTCCTTCCCTCCACTAGCCTGCAAGGTGAAGCAACTGCTTAGCCCTTGATCAGGGTCACGTGAAGTCATGGGAGCAGGAGGTGGATGGTCGTATGAGCAGCTGGTGCATATCACAAGCCTGGTTATGCGACGAGGCAGACAATCTCTGAAAAGTATTGATAATAGCTGGTGTTCCCCATCCTGTAAAGACACTGCCCACAAGAAGGCAATGGCAAACCAATTCCGCAGAAAAATTTGGCAGGAACAATCATAGTCTTGCTACCATGATTGTCTACATCATATGACATGGCACATAATGACGATGGTGATGAATGTATCTGCTTCTACCACCACCCCTGGCAAGGCTTTCTATTTAACTCACGATTCTGTGTAAAGAATTTACCTCTTGATATCCGCGCCCCCCCCCTTCTCTTCTCTTTTATCTGCTATTTCATGTAAAAGTTCAAAGTAAATTCATTATCATGTTTGGTTCAATTATTCATTTCCATTCCCCCGTTGGTTTGCTGCTACACTCATTGGACAATACTGCAAAGTTACCTCCAGAGCTGCCATTATTGTCCTGCTCAGTTGAACAACAAATGGTGTGAAATCAGTGTTAAAGCTGGCTATCATTTGTAAGTATTCTGCAAAGAAGAGTTTGTCTTCAAAGATGAGGGATGTTAGCTGTTAGCAGCGTTAACCGACGGTGACGTTAGATGTCAGGGCTATTAGTTGGGAGCAACACTGACCTGGTGGAGTGGATGACTCCTTAGTCAGGCTGAGTTAACATCAAGTACTTCTAGCTGCATTACAGCTAACTCAGCATAAAAAAAATCTATTTATCTCTTTGTCTCTCCCTTACACACACACACACACACACACACACACATTTCTTACAAAAGCTACAGAAGTTTCCTCTTGACATGATACACCCATAAAGAGTTATAAAGGCAGTTACACTCTGGTACTGCAAAATCAGTGGACAGTGGCAGCAAATCTCAATGCTCATCCTTCCCATGAAGTCTTTGCATGGTCTGCACCTAGCTTCAATGCTTTCCTCTGCACGTACCCTGGCAAAATGGAAGAAGATGAGACTAAAGCATCTCTTTCAAATCCTCCCTGCCCGGCAAAGCAGTGAATACAGCCCAGTTCATCATGCACATACAAATCAGACTCCCCTCCATTGACTCTGTCAACACTTCGTCTGCCTCAGGAAAGTAAAGAATGTATTCAAGAACAACCCTCACACCCCAGTCATTCACTCTTCTCCCGCCTCCTGTCGGGCAGAAGATACAAAAGCCTGAGAATGTGAACCACCAGATTCATTGAGAGCTTCTACCCCACTGTTATCAGTCTCTTGACCAGACTTCTCTCATACTCTAAAGCTGAACCCTTGATCGATTCATTGCCCAATCTACCAAACAGTGGCCCTTGCATTTCATTTCTGCACTCTTTCTGTAAGTCTAACACTGTACTTCACACGTTATTCTGCAGATGCTGGAAATCCAGAGCAACATTCAAAAAATGCAGGAGGAACTCAACAGGTCAGGCAGCATCTACGTCAATAAACCATTGACGTGTTGGGCCGAGATCTAGGGTCAGTTGTGAAATATTCTGCATAGTGAATCTAGGTGTAAAAATAGAACCTTGCATCTGTTTGCTAATTGGTATGTAGTAGACCCAGGGTCTTGGCCTGAAATTTCAACTGGTTTTTCCCCACTATAGATGCTGCCTGACCTGCTGAGTACCTCCTTTGTCTTGTGTGTAATTCAATATATTCTACAGTTTGTTTTATTTTCACTACCTCAATGTCCTTCTGTATAAAGTGATCTGTCTGGATGATACACAAAACACAAACTTTTCACTGTGTCTCCTGTGATGCTATTGAGTTTGCTGACCATGAAGTTCTAAACTCAAAAATCTTAAGCCCAATCCAATAAAGATAACTATGAGTAGCCTCACTAAAGGGAGTTATACTGTAGCTACCTACTCTTCAAAGGTTAGTTCCCTTCTTTGTTTATCCTCTGCGGTGAGTTAGCTGCCACTACCCACTGGTTGAGTGGCAGATACCTCCAGTTAACAAGTAGTTCAAACACAGTTAATTTATTTTTAATGATATACATTTAAATCCTTACAAAATTCTTAAAACATATTTAAAACTCACCAAGGGTTTCTATCTTATAAAGAGTTCTAAATTACAAAGGTTTCTAAAACACAAAAAGATTTCCACAACACAGGTACAATTCCTATAAGCTAAGAAGACATATCGAGTCGCAGTTGAATGAATTGTCTGTTGCAGAAATCGAAAGCAGAGGAATGAATCCTTGTTACCACTCAGTCTTTCTGCCATTTTTTGTGAAGTTTGACCATTCCTAACAAACTTGACTGCTCTCTTATATTTACTGTATACTGTTTTTTTTTAACCATTTGGGTGACTTCACACCCATGTGAGATTGTTTTTTACACAGGTGGTCTAAAAGCTTCTGGAGACAGATTCCAGGATGTCCACAATTAATGCTGTGAAGCTGACTATCTGAGCACAAACTTCCTTGAACTAAATAACTTAGCCAGCATTTTCTGGTTCAAAACAAGCCAATTAAGACAACCCCGTTGTCTCACACTGTGATTTTTGAGCAGTCAGCCAGGTGTTATGGGCTAGTATCCTACGCTCTAGAGACAGTACAAAGCCAACATTTTAACTTCAGACTGATTATTGCTTTCCATTTACATTAAGAACTAAAAACCTATGTGTACCATATGAAGCTGAACAAAGAATATTGGGTGTAAGTTTAACTTACTCAAAAACAAATATTTGATCTCTACATTTGTGGATGCTGTGTTAGAAAGCTGAGCTTGGCAAAAAATAAGAAAAGGCCCTGTGGCCCTGGACAGTGAATATCTATCACATTGGTACATGTGGGAAAATAACCCAAACTGAACCTCAGCCAGTTCTTACAATGACCCATCTCAACCTATCGGCCTGTTGTGCACAGAAGCTCCCTAGATCCAACTGGAAAGTAGCTCCCTGGAGGTTGGAACTGTCCTTTAAGATAAAGCTGGTACTTTTTGGCCGGAAATAGGGGACACTGGAATCCAGCTCAGCTTCAAAAGGGACCAGACGCTGACAAGAACTGTCAGTGTCCATTATAGAAGGCATTGCCTGAGAGAATGGTGTAGGAAACTTCAATGGCATAGTTATAGGGAAAGGTTGAATAGGTTAGAACTTCAGAATCAGGGAGATCTTACAGAGATATACAAAATTATTAGAGGTATTGATAAGGTAAGTGCCAGCAGTCTTTTTCCACTGAGGATGTATGAAACTAGAACTAGATGTCATAGGTTTAGGGTGAAATATTTAATGGGAATCTGAGGGGAAACTACTTCACTCAGAGGATGCCGTGAGTACAGAACAAGTTGTCAGTGGAAGTGATTGATGCCAATTTAATTGTAACTTCTAAGGGAAGTTTGAATAGGTACATGAATGAGAATTATGAAGGCCTTTTGTGCAGGTACCTGGTTTGCATGGACTAGATGGGTTGAAGGGCGTGTTTCTCTGCTGCAGTAGTCTATTACTCTATAAGGTTTGAAAGGGTCAAAGTAATAGGAGGAAAATTTCAGAGTCTAGAGAAAGGAGGATTTCTCACAAAGAGAGGAGAAAACAGGATGGTGCCCTTCATTAAACTCTTCAATTCTGTGGCCCTCTAACCCACTCAATCTTTTTTAAAACTACAAAGGGAACGTGGTGATTAATGTTTTTTGGAGTAGTCTGTTCAAGCCTTACATGCAAGTTTGAGCTGGTGAGGGACGAGGGCTCTGAACCATCCGCAGGCCAAACCACACAATCCAGTTTCCAGCCTGCCAATGCAAACCACAGTTCAACAAAGCTAAACAGACCAATCACACTGCTGAGGCCTAGAATGGGCACCATTGTTCCATTTATGCACCCTGCGTCAGCAGTGACCATAAAACTTGCTTTGATAAAAGCAGATATGGAGATATTGATAAAAGCAGGGACAGGAGAAATAATTCTGCTGTAGTTTTGAATATTAACTAGCAAGTAACAGAACTCGTGGTTATATTGTATGGCTGGACCAAGGCTTGCTCAGATTGAACTTATCGGGATGGTATGAAAATTTAACTGATAGATGGCAGAGGGATCTAAACAGACGTAGAGGGAGGCCATTTTGGCCCATCATGTCACTGCTAGCTCACAGAACAACCGCATTCCCACTTTACTTTTCACTGTAACCCCGCCATTCTATCAATTCATACCCCACCCCATTTTCTACCATTCACAGTTTACAGTGCTAAATGGTGAAATAACCTATTAATTGAGGAGCTGTCACAAGAAAACAGCGTCCGTCATCAAAGACCACACCAACCAGGCCATACTCTTTTCTCATGCTGCCATCAGGAAGGAGGAACAGGACACTTGGGTCCCACACCACCAGATTCAGGAACAGTTATAACCCTTCAGCCATCAGGCTCTTGAACCAGTGTGGATAACTTCACCCACCAGAACACTGAATTGATTCTACAACCTTCTGTTTTATTGAGAAGGCGCGTATTGAGCAACTCCTCTCATGTCAAGGAGGCCACAAGGGAAGAACTGCCCGATCAAAGGGCGGCACAGCAGCTTAGTGGTTAGCACGATGCTTTACAGTGCAGACAATTCCGTTCAATAACTTGCGCTGCCCGTCAGGAGTCGGTACATTCTTCCTGTGAGCACGTGGGTTTCCTCCGGGTGCTCCGGTTTCCTCCCACAGTCCAAAGACGTACCAGTTGGTAGGTTAATTTGTCATTGTATAGTGTCCTGTGATTAGGCTGGGATTAAATCGGGGGGTTACTGGGTGACGTGGCTCGAAGGGCCAGAAGGGCCTTTTCCACATTGTATCTTAATGAATAAATAGTCAGTGCTTTTCCCGTAGGAGACACTAAACACTTTATAAAGAAGATAAGACAAGCTATAATTCTAAGTTCAAACTTCCTCCATTTTCTTGATATATTGTTCATAAACTTCATATTCAGTTTATTTTTATTTGTCACACGTACACCGAAGCAAACAGTGAAACGTATCGTTTGCTTTGACAACCACCGCAGCCCGAGGATGTGCTGGGGCTTTGCCAGTAAGTGTTGCCATGTTTCTGGTTCCAACATAGCATGCCCACAACTCACTAACTCTAAACCTGTCCTGTCCACCTTTGGTACAGAAAACCCGAAAGAAAGCCGTGACACAGTCATTGGGATAAAGTACAAACTCCTTACAGCCGGTCGCATGACGCCAACTGCTACACTATTATTTAATAACGCAGCTAATGTTAAGTCCTTTCTTGTGTTACGAACCTCGTAACTGGGTCACTTACCAGCAAAGATAGAGAGGCCCGTTGAAGTCTGATGGCACTATTTTTAAAAGTCTTTATTTGTAAAGGGGCACAAAAATAGGATTAATACAGACATTCAGATAAAATACGTCGTCAATACTCAATCTAAAAACGCAGGTATAATAATAATCATCAATTAAGCAATAGCTCTATCGTTTGTCTAGGGGATATTCCGATGGAAAGATAAAAGTCACTGTCCATTCAAGCTGCAGCTATTTGGGTTTAAGAGAGACGGTTTTAAACTTGCCCGGGACTTTTATGAGGCCCGTTCCCCGTTGTTAGTTCCAAGTCATTTTCCGTGGTACCAGCCACCAGCCCCCAGGCAAGGGAACCGAACGCACGTGGCTTCCTTCAAATGGCTTCCTGCTATTACGGGATCGCTAGTGTTTCTTCTGGTGCGTCTGAGGGGCTGTCCCTACAGCCCCCACTTTTATCTTAACTCGCCGGGTAGTAGATGTCAATCAGGTTGGGATGATGCAATCTCTCTCTCAACCAGCCCACTTTGCCCGAGGGCTTGCACGTAGCATAGTCCCCAATCCACAAATGTTGTCTCCAGGAGACAATGGCCAGGTCTCTCTCTCTCATTTCCTGGGTCCTCTGACCCAACCCAATAATGCTCTTGCGATTCTCACAAAGGAGGGGGCTCCCCCGCCCCTTCGGCCCCTCGGAGCTGTGGTACATTCATAACACTTGGTTCGACCTATATGAGACTCCAGACCAGCCACATGTCGTCGACTCTTAAACACCACCTGAGTGGTCACCATCGCTGTGACATTTAAACAGGGACTGCACTGGTTCAAGAAGGCAGCTCACTGCCATCTTCTCAAGGACAATTCATTATCATCCTCACTATGTGCCGTGTCGTATGAGGTGGGCGAGCATGGTCCCGTGGGCACAATTGTCCTTGGCAAATTTTTAAACAGAAGTGGCTTGCTATTGCATTCTTCTGGGCCATGTCACTACAAGGCAGGTGACCATAACCATTATCAATACTCTTCAGAGATTGTTTGCCTGATGTCAGTGGTCACATAACCAGGATTTGTGATATGCACCAGTTGCTCATATGACCATCCACACCTACTCCCATGGCTTCACGGGACCCTGATCCGGGGGGGGGGGGGGGGGGGGGAGGGGGCTAAGCAGGTGCTACACCTTGACCAAGGGTGGCCTGCAGGCTATTGGAGGGATGGAGCACCTTACACCTCCTTTGGCAGAAATGTATCTCCACCCCACCACCCAAGAAGGATAGTTAGGGATGTATAATAAACACTGGACTTTCCAGCGATATTCAGACCTCAAAAATGAATATATTAAAAACCATAGAAAGGGGGAGTCAGAACAAAGGGCATGAGTGTTCAGAGGGGTTTAGGTGACTTTACACGTGAATTACTCAAAATTTAATATGTAGCCATAGCAAGCAACCAGCAAGGCCAATTGTACATTGGCCTTCATTGCAAGAAGATGCAACTATGAAAAGGAAGAGTGTAGAGAATTCTGGAAGATGATAATCAGTGCATCTATTATCTCTGCAGTTACTTACCAACCACCATGTCCAGTGGACCTGCCAACCTTAATTCTCACAAGTTTCTTCATGCCTTTTGTCTGGTGTTATTTTGCCGTTGATACTTCCCTGCATTTTCTACAATTACTTGGATGCTTCAACATCTTCTGTCATTAAGACAGACACAATACAGTATGTAGTACAGTATAGGCTCTTTGGCCCACAATGTTGTGCCCACTCTAAGATCAATTTAACCCTTTCCTCCTACATAGCTCTCCATTTTCTAACATCCAAGTGCCTATATAAGTGTTTCTTAAATGCCCTTAATGTATCTGTCTCTTCCATCACCCCTGGATCATGGATCAATCTCTCTATGAAGAACTTATCTCTGACATGCCTCCTATACTTTCCTCCAATGACCTTAAAATTATTCCCCCTTGTATTATCCATTTCCATCCTGGGAAAAAGTCCTTGGCCATCCATTTGATCTACATCTCTTATCATATTTTACCCCTCTATCAACTCTTCTCTCATCCTCCACTCCAAAGAGGAAAAGGTCTTGCTTGCTCAACATCCAATAAAGGTTTGTTTGTTCCCCATTGCTAATCACTCTAATTCAGGGCATCAAAACTTGGGGTCCCCAGATCCCTCACTAAGTGGTATTGGTCATGGCATAAAAAAGGTTGGGAACCCCTACTCTAACTCAGAGCCAAGAGTGCTAGCCAGAAGCCAGTGCTGAAGACCTTTGTAATACCCGGTTCAAATGTCTGGACCATTTATCCATCTTTCTTCAGGATCAGCAACCAGTATCAATAGTGAGGATAACCTCTTCCTCAAATTATTTTTCACAGGTTCAGGCTTGTTTTGAAGATTTCTCTCTCACCCTCCCTCCCTCCTTCTCTCTCCCTCTCCCCCCTACTCTCTTCGCTCTCTCCTTCTCTTTCCTTCTCTTTCTCCCTCCCTTTCTATCCCACCCTCTCCCTCTCACCATCTCCCCTCCCTCTCTTTTCCCTTCCCGCTCCCACCCTCTCTTTTCCTCACTCCCTCCCACTCTCTCCTTCCTCTCTCCCCCTCTCTCTCTTTCTCCCTCCCTTCCACCCTCTTTCACTCTGTTCCTTCCTCCTTCCCCCTCTCTCCCCCACTCTCTTTCTTTCTCATCCTAAAGAGGAAAGGCAAAAATAAATGCCACTAGTAACTCTGCAGCAAGCTCATTAACCCTTTCTGAACTGTGGTGCAGTTTCCAAGCCTGGGCCCATCTCATTTCCTGCAGGCATTAAAAAATAATTAAAGCTGCCGAACTCCCGTGTTGGAGTCAAGCCATCCTTGCAGTTATTTAGTCTCAAGGTTAATACAGTGGATGTTATGGCTTATTTTTTTTTCAGCTCTGGCATAAATCAGTTCAAATTTTTACATGGTGCCAAAGCCGTATAATCTCACAGAACCTTATGTGCACGGACTACAAATCCATTATCAGCAGAAACAAGCAGAATGGAGCAGAGTCTGTGGCAGAGATGACTACACACACTCCCAATCTGCCTGCCCTTCTTTTCTCTTCCTCTGAAGGCGAGTATCAATTCTGAGGCTCCTTAGAAAATCAGGTGTCTCCATTCAAAGATTAATGACTCTCAGCTAGTTCAAACAAATATTTTGTTTTAGTGCCTTGTTCATTTGCCTGTGCAAAACGACATTTATGCTCAAAGTCTTGCTTTCAGTCTTGCAAATGCACAGGATCTGTTTCAACCACTTCAGACTTGGAGGCTCATTGTGTAATGGAAATCTGAAGTACAAGTTACATTCAACTGTATTCATTTTCCTTGTCACCTGAAGGTCGACAGGCTTGCAGAGCATAAAAGAAAGCAAATTACCATGTTGGCTTTCTCGTTATAATGAACTAGGACAAGACTCAAGATTGAGGATGAGCTCATTAATGAGTCACCCTGGATATGGCAAAGCTCATTAAAGAACATCCCTTATTCTTTTGTGTAAACAGCGGAAAGTTCTTCGGCATTCAAAGGTTTGTTAGGGCGGAGGGAGAGAGCTATTTGCGCTGGTAGGAATCTCAGAACTAGGGGGAACAGACTTCAAACTAGAGCAGGGCTATCTGAAGTGGCAACAGAAAACTCTTCTTCACACAAAGGAAAGGGGAAATGTTGGACACTCTTGTCCAAGAACTTGTTGATGCCAAGGATCGAATGTAAATTTCAGAACTGATCAATAGGTATTAGTAGGCAAGGCTCCTAACAGCTAAGGACTGGGACATTGTGTGTATATATGGTAGAGACCAGCCTTTATCGAGTTGAGTGGCAGGACAGGCTTTAGGAGATGAATTCTTCTCCTAATCCAGTTTCCTCATTCAACAGCAGTGCACACGTAAGCGGAGCTCGATACTGTACATCCAGATTCTTGAGTCTGTCTGAGTGCGTGGTAGGTAGGCGAGAGGCAGGGTGGAAAATGGGACTTCCTGTGGCCCAACATTGTAATTCCAATTCCAAATCCCATTCCGACGTGTCAGTCCACGGCCTCCTCTTGTGCCAAGATGTGGCCACACTCAGGGTGGAGGAGCAACACCTTATATTCTAACTGGATACCCTCCAATCTGATTGTAAGAATATCAATTTCTCCTCGCGGTGAACAAATTTCCACCCTACTTTCCCATTCTGACCTTTTCCTTCTTCTCACTAGCTATTATTTCCCCCTTGGTCCCCTCCACGTCCCCTTTTCTCCTACGGTCCACTTTCTTCTCCTGTCAGATTCTTTCTTCTCCAGCCCTTGACCTTTCCCAGCCACCTGGCTTCACCTCTCACCTTCCAGCTAGCCTCCTTCCCACACCCCACCACGTTTTTATTCTGGCATCTTCCCCCTTCTTTCTCAGGCCTGAAGAAAGGCCTCAGCCCGAAACATGGACTTTTGCTCTTTACCATAGAGGCTGCCTGACCTGCTGAGTTCCTCCAACATTTTGTGCGTGTTGGTGTTGTTCTGATGTTGTTTGTGTTATTCTGCTGAACATCGTGGGCATTGCTGTGTTAACATCGGAATGTGTAGCACCACTTGTGGGCCGCTGTCAACACTTCCTTATGTTGTGCTGTTTGTTAACGGAAACAACACACTTTACTGTACATTTCAGTATCCATGTGACAGATAGATGAATCTAATACGGACTCAGATCATGCATTCCCATACAAGAAACCCTGATCCAGAAATGATCAAAGCGCCTTGGCACCTGTGACCAGTGCTGCTGGGGTAGAGACTGCACATCGTCCTTGTGACCGCGCGCGTTTCCTCCGGGTGTTCTAGTTTCCTTCAACATCCAAAGGAAGTACAGGCTGACAAGCTAAATGGCCATTGTAAATTACCCCAAGTTTTTGGGGTGGTAGAGTCTTGGGGGAGTGCATGGGCATGTATAGAGAATTTAAAAAAAGAGGGAATCATCGTGGGATAACTGTAAATGAGAGGCTGATGGTTAAATAAAGATAAAGTTTCATCATCACTAATACATTAAAACAGACAGGGCAATTCCTTGGTTTGCGTCAACGACCAACGCAGTCTGAATCAGTGCTGGGGGTACCATACTTCCAGTGCCAACGTAGTATGCCCACAACTTAACCAACCCTAACAGTACAGCTTTGGAATGTGGGAGGAAACCAGAGCACCCTGAGGAAACTCACATGGTCACAGAGAGAACATACATACTGCAGTGGGAGTTGAACCTTTTCCCTGATTGCCAGCGCTGTGAAGCGCTACACCAACCATAACACTACTATGCCTCTACTAAGTGAAGACACGATAGGCCAAAGACCCAGTTTCAGTCCTGTATGACCTGGACCCCCATGCTAAATCTTCCGCAGCCCCCACTGACCTAAAACCGAGAGCAAAACTTACTTGGATTTTCCAAAGACCTTTGACAAGGTGCCGCACATGAGCCTGCTAAATTAGCTAAGAGCCCATGGTATTACAATAAAGATACTATCATGGATAGAAGCTTGGCTGACTGGCAGGAACCAAAAAGTAGAAACAAAGAGGGCCTTTTGTTATTGCATGCCAGTGACTAGTGGTTCTCTGCAGAGGTTCAGAATCAGAATCAGGTTTAATTCACTGGCATATGTCATGAAATTTGTTGTTATGCCAGTGATATTAAACCTGATTCTGGATGGTTGGTGTTGGGACCGCTTCTTTTCACGTTACATGTCTATAGTTTAGATGGCCAAGTCTGCATAAAGGTGGAGGGGCAGGTGATGCTGAGGAAGCAGGAAGTCTGCGGAAGAAGATTAGGACAATGTGCAAAGGAGTGGCAGGTGGAATACAGTGTATGGTCATGCACTTTGGTAGAAGGAATAAAAGCACAGACTATTTTCAAAAGGAGGCACAAACTCAGAAATCGGAGGTGCGAAGGGACTTGGGAGCATTCATGCAGGAATCCCTAAAGGTTAACTTACAGCTTGAGTCGGTGGTGAGGAAGGCAATGGCAATGTTAGCATGCATTTCAGGAGGACTAGAATATAAAAGAAAGAATGTAATGCTGAGGCTTTATAAGGCATTGATCAGGCTGCACTTGGAGTATTGTGAACACTCTTGGAGTTATCTAAGATAGGATGTGTTGGCATTGGAGAGGGTCCAGTGGAGGCTGACAAGAATGATTCTGGGAATGAAAGGGTTAACACGGGGAGCTCTTGATGATTCTGGGCCTGTATTTGCTGGAGTTCAGAAGAATAAGGGGGGAATTCATTGAAACCTATTGAATGTTGAAAGGCCTAGTAGGAACAAAGAGCACAGCCAAAGAATAGAGGAACATCTATTTAGAACAGAGATGTGGAAGGATTTCTTTAGGCAGTGGGTAGTGAATCTGTGGGATTCATTGCTACAGACAACTGTGAAGGCCAACTCATTGGGTATATTTAAAATAAAGATTGAGAGGTTCTTGATTAGTAAGGGTGTCAAAGGTTAAGGACGGATGACAGGAGAAATGGGGTTGGGAGGAATAATAATTCAGTTATGATGGAACGATGGATTAGACAAAGATGGACTGAATGTCCTATATCTAATGATCTAAAATTCCAAAATTTACGGAAATAGTGATTTCTGGGTTACTATCTTTGAAGAAGAGTATTGAAGAACTTGTGAATACCTGTAGTGAAGAAGAACGGCATTCATGGTGGGTGCCAGTTATAGACAAGGCAAATAAGCTCTAATATTCTACTGAAAATCAAAAATAAAAAAAGATACTGCAGATTTTGGAAATCTGAGGTAAAAAAAAGAAAATGCTGGAAACACTCATCAGTGCACGCAGGATCTCTGGAAAGAGAAAAGGGTTAACATTTTAGATCCAAGGCTATTTGTCAGAACTGGGAATGGGAGAAAACAGGTCAGTTATCATTAGCATGAGAAAGCCTGAAATGCTGGAAATCCACAACAACTCCCACCCAATGCTGGAGGAACTCAGCAGGTCATGCAACATCAATGGAAATGAATAAACAGTCACTGTTTTGGGCTGAGACCCCCCTCCAGGACTGAGAAGGAAGGGGGATGATGCCAGAATAAAAAGATGTGGGAGTGGGAAGGAGGCTAGCTAGAAGGTGAGAGATGCACAGAGGGGGAGCTATGAGAGAGAGAGTTTCACTGAATTCCCGTCGCGGAAGAGTTAAACCCCTTCGGGGTAGGCGTCCCTCGAAGAGGCTTTGCAGTGGAGTAGCAAATCATGAACACGAGAAAGTCTGCAGATACTGTAAATCCAAAGCAAAACACACAAAAACCTGGAGGGAGTCAGCAGGTCAGGTAGCATCAGTAGCAGTGAAATGGGGATGGGAATGGATAGAACAAAGGGAAGACCTCTATAAAGGAAGATCAAATGATTCAATGTGGAATCTAGAAGTGTTGTGAATTGCAATGGATGTGGTACATGCCAAGCAGCCTAGGTTACACCACCAGAGAGAAAATACATAAAAGATGAAAATCACGGGGAGTTAACTGGCAAAAATGGCAGGATTACAACAGAAGTGAAGCTACTTCAGAGAATCATAGAGTAACAGGGAGCTTGGAACAGGCCCTTCAGCCCAATTCATCCATGCTGACCAAGATGCCCACCTAAGCTTGTCCTATTTGCCCACATTAGACCCACATCCCTCCTTTAACTTCTCCTGTCCATAGAACATGAATGGTGAGTCCATGAGCCTGCAATGAGTCCAGATGGAACGTGAGATTCTGTTCCTCAAACTTGCACAGAGCCTTATTGCATCAATACAGGTGAACAGTGGGAGTGAGGTGCTGGCATCCAAAAGCTCCAGGTTACTCCTTTGGGCCAAACACAGATTCTCCTCAAAGCCACCTGTTTAATTTATCACATAACTAACAGCTTCAGTCCTCAAGCTTTTCATACACTCAAGGAACTTGTCAGAAACTGAGGTCTATTTCTGTCATTTGTTAGGATAGATGGGGAAAAAAACTTATTTCTCTGGAACTAAGAGGTATAATCTTCAAATTAGAGCACATTGGACTCAAACCACCAGGTTCAGTAACAGTTATTACCCCTCACCCATCAGGCTCTTGAACCAGAGGGGATAACTACACTCAACTTCACTTGCCCCATCACTGAGATATTCCCACAACCAATGGACTCACTTTCAAGGATTCTTCTTCTCATGTTCTCAATATTTATTGCTTATTTATGTAGTTGTTTATTATTATTTCTTTCTTTTTGTATTTGCAGAGTTCATTGTCTTCTGCACTCCAATTGAACACCCTAGTTGGGCAATCTTTCATTGATTCTGTCATGGTTATTATTCTATAGATGTATGCCCACAAGAAAGTGAATCCCTGGGTTGTATATGGTAACATTTACGTACTTTGATAACACACTTACTTTGAACTTTGAAGGCTACCTGAGGGTGGTATCAGAAAGCTCTTTACACCAAGGGGTAGTGGAGATGTGGTGCACTCCGCCCAAGAATATGTTAACACCAGTGATGAAACAGACCATTTGCAGATGGGCGTTAACAAGCTAGTAAGAGTACGACCATTTTGTAAACCAGGATTCAATAAAATTGTTTCATATAATGCATTAAACATGGTGTTACCAGGTAGAATTCCCAGCATCACAACTCTAAATATTGGTGTCTGGCCTATTCCTCCTTGGGAGGTTACTGAGCTACCAATTATTGCACACAAATCCACAAGTAAGGCAAGAGCAGGCCACTTCAGGTAACTATCCTCACCAAGATTGGGAAAGCGAGTTAGTCGTTGTTTAATATAAAATCTCAGCTATGAGCATGTAGAAAAATTCCAATGACTTAGTTGATGTTAAGATATCTGTTGCATAAATCTAGAGCAATTGGGCAATCTCTCAGTTTGGCAAAAATATTGAGATGGAGAGAGTTATTGCCAGGAAATGCAATGCTTCAATCAGAAATTTGGTTAATTTGTAGACTGGAATCACTAATTTTTGTTTATGTACCCATTTCACAGTCCAGCGGTATGATGTGCTCCCTCAATCAAAACACAGCTAACTACATCACGTGATCTGCACCAATAACCCTTTAAAAATGTTCTGAAGATTGCAGACTACATTAGATGTTTAGAATTGGGCAATGCACAGCTAGTAAGGCTCTATCCTCACTTCTTCAGTGACACAAGCTCAGTCCAGACCTTTGATACTGTCTGAGTGGAGCTGGAAAGTTCTCTATATGACTGTGTTCCAGGTTCCTCCCACATCCCAACGACATGAGGGTTCAAAGCTCAGTGAATTTATTATCAAAGTACATATATGTCACCATATACTACCCCAAAGTTCATTTTCTTGCAGGGATTCACAATAGAACAAAGAAATACAATCAATTAAAAACAACACACAAAAACTGACAAACAACCAATGTGCAAAAGAAGACAAACAGTGCAAATACAAAAAAAAGAAACAACAAACAAACTCATAAATAAATGAATAATACTGAGAACATGAGTTGCAGAGTCCTTAAAAGTGAGTCCATAGGTTGTGGAATCAGTTCAGAGTTGAGGTGAGTGAAGTTATTCACGCTGGTTCTGGAGCTTGATGGTTGAAGGGTAATAACTGTTCCTGAATTGGGACCTAAGGCTCATGTAAATCCTTTTTGATGGCAACAGCAAGAAGAGAGCATGGTCTGGATGGTTGAGTTCCTCACTGGAGTTTAGAAGAATGAGGGAGGATCTTATTAAAACCTGTCAAATACTGAAATGTCTAGTGGACGTGGTGAGGATGTTTCCTATAGTGGGGGAGTCGAAGACCAGAGGACACAATTTCAGAGTAGGTGGACATGCTTTAGAATAGGGATTAGAAAGAATTTCTTTAGCCAGATGGTGGAGAATCTGTGCAATTCATTGCCACAGACAACTGTGGAGTCCAAGTCATTGGTATATTTAAAGCAGAGGTTGACAAGTTCTTGATTAGTGAGGATGACAAAGGTTATGGGGGAAGGCAGGAGAATGGGACTGAGAGGGATAATAAATCAACCATATTGGAACGGTGGAGCAGACTCAATAGGCTTAATGGCCTAACTCAGCTCCGATGGTTTATGATGGATGCTTTCTTAAGGCAGCACTCCTTGTAAATATACTCAATGGTGGGGAGAGCTTTTCCTGTTCTGGACTGTTAGTTAGCTTTTCTGTTCCTGGGCATTGGTGCTTCCATACCGCGTTGCAATGCAGACAGTCAGAATACTCTCTACTGTGCATCTACAGAAGTTTGGGTAGGTTAAATGGCCACAGTAAATTGTCCCTTGTGTCGGTGAGCGGTAGGAGTTCAAGGCATTCAGGAGATTCTTGGAAATCAATGTTTAATGGTTGGAATGGACTCAGTGGCTTTAAGGGTCTGATTCCTTGCTGTACAGCTCTGTGACTAACAAAATGTACTAAATTCCATTCCGTGTTTCACATCACATCACATCATTGTGCTTTGGCAATGAACGGGAAGTGGTTTAAGCCATTGCCAGTTATTGGTGGGGTTGGGCACAGTTAATTGGAGTTGATTGGTTCCAGTCAAACACAATAAAAGCAGAGGGAATGCAAAATAGCTTTTACTCTTTGCTCATTATTACACAGAGTCACGCATTCATACAGCAGAGAACAGGGTCTTCAACTCATTACGTCTTTGCCTACCACCAGGTATCCAGCTGTACTCTGACACAAGAGATTCCGCAGATGAAGGAAATCTTGAGCAACACACACAAAATGCTGGAGGAAATCTTCAGGTCAAGCAGCATCCATGGAAGGGAATAAACTGTCAACACTTCAGGCCAAGACCTTCCATCAGCCCAAAACATCAACTGTTTATTCCCCTCCAAAGGTCCATCTAACTAATCGTGTTTCCAGCACTTAGTTGCCAGCCTTGATGATGTGCTCTGTTTGGTGATTCAAGTGCATTTCTAGTTGTTTTTTTAAAATGTCTCCATTTGCACCAGCACCTCAGGCAGGATCTCGCAATCCAGGTTACTTACTCTGTAATCTGCAAAGGGAGAGTGTGTTTATCCCACACCTCATAGGCTGTGCAAGCACTTCCTCTCCCCCTACTGCAACGTCTCGTCAACTTGGCAAATAAAACCAAGCCAGTCTCATCAGTTCTGAAGCAAGTCATGATGAGGATTAATTAAGAAAAACAAACATCCCACTCCAGCAGCACAGAACTGGAGAAAACTCAGCTTGTCCAGTGAAAATTGGATATTGGTTGCCAAGGTCATTAAGCTCTGTATGCAGGCAGGTTGGTGTAATGAAGTGAAACACCTCAAGGCATTTCACATAAATGATACCTCATAAAAGTTGATTAAATCACAAGGAGATCTTGATGCAAATGACTTAATCTGGTCATGGGTAGTTCTAAAGGAGCAGCTAAATATACAGTACTATGCAAAAGTCTTTGGCACATATATATAGCTAGGTTGCTAAAGACTTTTGCACAGTACTGTAGTAATTTTATGTATTGCACCGTACTGCTGACACAAAAAGAACAAATTTCATGATGAATGTTAATGATGACAAACCTGATTTATCCTAGGTACCCCAGCTATATATATGTGCCCAGGACTTTTGCACAGTTCTGTAGAGTGGTTAGGGAGAGAATCCCTGAGCTTGGCAGCTGGTGACTGACAACCAGCGGTGGAGACATTAAAATAGGGGATGAGCAAGAGGCTAAAAAAAGGAAGGCTACACTTCTCTGTGCAGCTGGACAACATTCTGGAGACAGGTGTGGACAGCATTCTAACTGTTTGCATTGCACCTGGGATGAGAGACTCCAATGCACAGGATCACGAGAGGCAGTAGATGGTTGTAAACTCGTCATGGGTCCAACCTCCCCTACATCGAGGACGTCTTCAAGAGGTGGTGCCTCAAGGAGGTGATCTTCATCTCTGTGGCTCCTCACCATTTGGGACATGCCCCCTTCTCATTACCACCATTGGAGAAGCGGTACAGGAGCCTTAAGGCTAACATTCAGCATTTTAGGAACAGTTCCATCCTCTCCACCATAAGATATCTGAACACGTCATGAACTCACGAACACTACCTCACTATTCTTTTTAGTCTGCATTATTTATTTGCTTTTGTTATTTATGGTAATTTTATGTCTTTGCTCTGTACTGCTGCCCCATAAATAACACATTTCACGCCAGTGATAATAAATCTGATTCAAATGCTGAAGGAACAACAGAGGTTGTTTGAAAACAAAGGTGAGAGTTAGGATATGGACACCAGGGTTTTTTTGGTGTCCTCAAGTTTAAGCTGAGTTCAGTGTTTACGAGACTAAGCAAATATTAAGTTGCAGAGGTGACAAAGGCATGGGGGAGAGTTTCAGCAGGTGAGCAGAGGCAAGGAAACTGTTACGTGATACAAATACTGACAGGGTTAGCAAGTTGAGAAGAACCACAAAGGGGGAGAGTGAGCAGGATATCAGCAGAGGGAGCATCAGATTGGAAAAATATGGGGCTATCAAGTTTGGAAGGAAGAATTTAAAAGCAAATTATTATTTAAATGGTGTGAGTCGACCGAACTTTGCTGTGCAATGGGATCTGAAGACTCCCCAATATGTGAAATGAAATGGGTCATTGTATATGTTCAAGGGAAGACTGATAGGTAACTAAACTACACAGAGTTTAAGGGGTATGGTGAGAGCATGGGAAAGTGGTGATAAGCCAAAGGCAATGGCACTAATGTTCTGGGAATAAAGCTAAGGATCTGCTGGGATAGAGACATTGTGTCATTCAGCATGGAAACAGGCTCTTTGGCCAAGCTTGTCCAGCTGACCAAGTTGTCTTCATGGGCTAGTCCCAGAGTTTGATCCACATCTCCACCACTTCCTCTGGCAGCTCATTCCATATATCCACGACCCTTGGTGCGGAACAAGCCAATGGCAAAGGTAGGAAAAGGGCTCAGATACAAAACAGCGAATATAGAAAGCTAGGTAGAAAGCTGAAAAGCAGGACTTCCAGGGCAGTGATCTCTGGGTTGCTGCCTGTGCCACATGTCTGTGAGGGTAAGAATAGGATGATTTAGCAGATGAATGTGTGACTGAGGAATTGGTGCAGGGGGCAGGGGTTCAGATTGATGGATCACTGGGAAAGTATGACCAGTACAAAAAGGACAAGTTACACCTGAACTTGAGGGGGACAAATATCCTTGCTGGCAGGTTTGCTAGAACTGTATGGGAGGGCTTAAGCAGGATTGGCAGGGGTATGGGAACCAGAGGATGGGACAGATCAGTGCGTAGGGTATTTTATAGAAAACACCCCCCACCCACTGCCACCACCATAGCATCAGAAGCTGAGGAATAGCTCGGGAGGCGGATTTTGGAAAGGAGCAAAAATAAGATGACTGTTGTCATGAGTGACTTCAACTTCCCTAATATTCCTTAAGATTGATTGGCACTTGCTTGGTGCAAAAAGTTAAGAGAGATTGAAATTAGTTGGGTGTGTCCAGGATGGTTTCTTGATACAATATGTAGACAGGCCAATTAGAGGAGAGGTCATACTGGATCTTGTACTAGGTAGTGAACTAGGTCAGATGTTAGATCTCTCAGTGGGTAAAGCACTTCAGAAACAGTGACCACAACTCCCTGATCTTTACCACGGCCTTGGACTGGGAATAGGAGCAGGCAGTATGGGGAGGTATAAACCCAAGAAGGTCCGCAGATGCTGGAAATCCAAAGCAACACACATAAAGTCAGCTGGTCAGGCAGCATCTGCGGAAATGAATAAACAATCGATGTTTTGGGCTGAGACCTTTCTTCTGGATTGAGAAGGAAGGGGGAATACCCCAATTCAAAAGGCAGGGGGTGGGGAAGGAGGCTAGCTGGAAGCTGATAGGTGAAGCCAGGTGGGTGGGAAAGAACAGCTGTAGGAAAAGGAATCTGATAGGAGAGGAGTGTGGATGTTAGGAGAAAAGGAAGGAGGAGGGGACTGAGGGGAAAGTGATAGGCAGATGAGAACAGGTAAGAGGCCAGAGTGGAGATAGAGGAAGGGGGTCGGGGGGTGGGGGGTAGAAAAAATATTTTATTGGAAGGAGAAATCGATATTCGTGCCATTGAGTTGGCAACTACCCAGATGGAATATAAGGTGTTGTTCCTCCACCCTAAGGGTGTCCTCATCTTGGCACAAGAGGAGGGGATGGGAATCGGAATTAAAATGCTTGGCCTCCAGGAAGTTCCAGTTGTGGTAGGTAGTACGGAGACGTGCAACAAAGTGGTCCCCCAGTTTACGATGTTTCTCACTAAAGTAGAGGAGGCCACATCAGGAGCATGGAACACAATAGACGACCCCAGCAGATTTGCAGGTGAAGTATTGCCTCACCCAAAAGGACTGTTTGGGGCCCTGAAAAGAGGTTCGGGAGAGGTGTAGGGGTAGGTGTAGCACTTGGGCTGCTTGCAAGGATAAGTACCTGGACAGAGTTTATTAGGGAGGGATGATTGGACAAGGGAATCATGAGGAGCAATCCCTGCAGAAAGTGGAGATGGGTGGGGTCCCATTGGAGATGGTGGAAGCTGCGGAGGATGAAATGTTGGATGCAGAGGATGATGAGGTGGTAGGTAAGGACAAGTATGGGAAAGCATTTAATTGTGGGAGGGGGAATATGATGTTAATAGGCAGGAATGTGGGAATATAAACTGGGAACAAATGTCCTCAGGAGAACTTGCATGGGATTCTGGGTGAGGTTTGTCTGATTGAGGCAGGGAAAGGATGTTAAGTTAAAGGAACCATCATGACAAGAGATACAGAACGTCTTGTCCAGAGGTAGAAAGAAGATGACTTAAAGTTTAGGAAGCAAGGATCAGACAAGGTTCTAAAGAGTTACACGGACAGGTGAGCTGGAAGAGGACATGAGAA
The DNA here is from genome assembly GCF_030144855.1 of Hypanus sabinus. Classification (NCBI taxonomy): domain Eukaryota; kingdom Metazoa; phylum Chordata; class Chondrichthyes; order Myliobatiformes; family Dasyatidae; genus Hypanus; species Hypanus sabinus. Next base: position 14,365,234 of record NC_082717.1, read on the forward strand.
GGCCTTGGCAAGTATGATTAAAGAAATCCTCAAGGTATCCTACACAGATGTGAAAAGCAGGAGTTGGCTAGATTTAGGACAGGACCAATCACAAAAGAAGGGGAAACATGTGCCTGGCATCGGAAGAGATAGGGGAGGTCCTTAATGAATACTTTGCTTCAGTATTCTCCAGTGAGAGGGTTCTTGCCATTTGAAAGGGCAGCATAAAACAAGGGGATATGCTAGAACGTGTCTAGGTTAAAAAAGAGTTTGTGCTGAAACATTTGAAATACATTAGGATAGAGAAGTCCCCAGTGCCAGACAGGATATACCCTGGTTACTACAGGGAGCGAGGGTACATATTGCTGCGTCTTTGGCAATGATCTTTGCCTCCTCACTGGCCTCAGGAGAAACAACTGAAGATTGGAAGGTGGCAAATTTTATTTGTTTGTTCAAGAAAGGGACTAGGGATAACCCTGGGATTTATGCACCAGTGAGTTTTACTTCAATGAAGGGCAAATTATTGGAGAGGGTCTTAGAGACAGGATTTACGAGAGTTTGGAGAAGCATAGCCTGATTAGGAATAGCATGGCATGAGATACACATGTCCTCAGCAGGAGCTAATATTAGGAAATTAGTTGAAGTACCTATTTCAGTGATTCTGGGGCAGAGCAAGCTTTGTGAAGGAATTAAGTAAATTTAATTGTCCCATTGCACAACCACTCTCAAATTACTGGTAAAGGTTACACTTCAGCAGAGTTGCAAATTAAAAGCTCCAAGTTAAAATAGGTTCTATAATATTTACAGTAATAATAATAAAATCTCAGGCATCAAGGTCATAGTTACCATTTTAATGCGCATTTAGGCCTCAACTGAAGACATCAGATACCAATATACCTCAGGGGCACAATACGAGTACACAGTTATTAGTGGTGTGGTTATAGATTGTAAACGATATAATTAAAAAAGAAACAAGGCAGCTCTCTGCAAGAGAAAAATCAACACAAAATACAATTCTTCCTGATGAAGTTTTCAGAAAGCCAAGGTCATGCCTTGAGAATCAATGGGATAATTTAAGCTGCCCGAGAGGGGGAAACAACTTGAACTGCACAAACTCCCTTGGTGGTGTGAATGGATTAAAACATACCCAAACACAGCAAGGGCACGTTGACTCCACACTCCTGGGTACCCTACAATTACTGATGACGAGCGCCATCGCTATCAACCTTCACGCAGCTCTGTGGAAATATTTGCATATCCACTTGAAGCTGAGAGATGTAAGAGGCTGATAAAGCTGATGCTGTTTATTTAAAATTAAATTAACTAAACAACTAAACTAAATTAAACAACTAAAGTAATTTCAGTCATCTCAACTAGCCAGCGGAATTGATAACAGGCAATGATACATCTTCCACTTCTCTTTCAGTATCGTGGACGACTGGCCTCTGCTGGTTCTGAAGTGTCCAGTGTCTGACATGGGACCTGCAGACTCAGCCACAGAGTCCTAGAGAACAGAAACAGGCCCTTCAACTCAACTAAGAGTTCCATCTAAACTAGTCCTAATTGCTTCTGTTTGACCCAGGGGTTCCCAACCTGGCGTGCGTGGACCCCTTGCTGAATGGAATTGGTCAATGGCATAAAAAAGATAGTGAAGCCCTGCTCTAACCCTTGAACTTGTCCAAATATGTTTCAAAATGTGTTAATGTGCATGCCCTGCCTCAATCACTTCCTCTGGCAGCTCATTCCATCTCTGGGTGGAAAGGTTGCCCCTTATGTTCATATTAAATCTCTCGCCTCTCACTTTAACCCTATGCCCTCTAGTCCTTGATTCTCTAACCCTAGGAAACAGTTTGTGTACATTCATTCTGTCTCTACCCCTCATAATTGTCAACACCTCTATAAGATCACTCCGCAGCTCCAATGAAAAAAGTCCCCACCTGTTCAACCTTTCCCCATCACTCAGTCCCTCGAGGCCCAGCAACATCCTTTTGTAAAACTCCTCAGCACTCTTTCCAGCACAGGTGGAAATGCAATCATTAAGAAGGCATGCCAGCAGATATAGAGTCATAGAGCACTACAGCACAGAAACAGGCCCTTCAGTCCATCTAGTCCACACTGAACTGTTAGTATACCCTTCTTAAGCATTTACTTATCCTAACCTCTTAAATGTTGCAGTCAAACCTGCATCCATTACCTCTGCTGGCAATTCCTTCCAAACTCTGAGTGAAGAAGCTCAATCTCAGGCTCTCCTTAAATATTTCACCTTTCACCCTTAACCTATAACATCTAGTTCTAGTGTCACCCAACCTCAGTGGAAAAAACCTGATTGCCCTATCTCTCTGTAAGTCTGTGTACCTGATTAGAAGTTTGAGGAGATTTGATATGTCACTAAAGATGAGCAAATTTCTATGAATATACAGTGGACAGCTTTTGGACTAGATGAAGAGCCATGACCTTGAGGTCACCACAAGTCAGATGGGGCCGCCACCATCGTCCCCGTGTCGAAGAAGTCTTCAGTGTCCTGCCTAAATGACTACCGTCCCATTGCACTTACATCCATCATCATGAAGTGTTTCGAGAGGCTCATCATGAGGCATATCAAGACAATGCTGCCCCCCTCACTGGACCCCCTGCAGTTTGCATACCGTCCCAACTGCTCAACAGATGACACCATTGCCACCACCCTCCACCTGGCCCTAACCCACCTGGACAAAAAAGACACATACATTCGGATGCTGTTCATAGACTTCAGTTCAGCATTCAACACAATCATCCCTCAGAAACTGATTGGAAAGCTGAGCCTATTGGGCCTGAACACCTCCCTCTGCAACTGGATCCTAGTCTTCCTGATCGGGAGACCTCAGTCAGTCTGGATCAGGAGCAGCACCTCCAACACCATCACACTGAGCACGGGGGCTCCCCAGGGTTGCGTGCTCAGTCCACTGCTGTTCACTCTGCTGACCCACGACTGTGCTGCAACACACAGCTCGAACCATATCATCAAGTTCACCAATGACACGACAGTGGTGGGTCTCATCAGCAAGAACGACAAGTCAGCTTACAGAGAGGAGGTGCAGCGGGGCTAACGGACTGGTGCAGAGCCAACAACCTGTCTCTTAATCTGAACAAAACAAAAGAGATGGTTGTTGACTTCAGGAGGGCACGGAGTGACCACTCCCCGCTGAACATTGACGGCTCCTCGGTAGAGATCATAAAGAGCACCAAATTTCTTGGTGTTCACCTGACGGAGAATCTCACCTGGTCCCTCAACATCAGCTCCATAGCAAAGAAAGCCCAGCAGCGTCTCTACTTTTTGCGAAGTCTGAGGAAAGTCCATCTCCCACCCCCCATCCTCATCACATTCTACAGGGGTTGTATTGAGAGCATCCTGAGCAGCTGCATCACTGCCTGGTTCAGAAATGGCACCATCTCGGATCGCAAGACCCTGAAGCGGATAGTGAGGTCAGCTGAGAAGACCATCAGGGACATTTACACTACACGCTGCATTCACAAAGGAAACAGCATTATGAAGGACCCCATGCACCCCTCATACAATCTCTTCTCCCTCCAGCCATCTGGGAAAAGGCTCAGAAGCATTTGAGCTCTCATGGCCAGACTATGTAACAGTTCCTTCCCCCAAGCTATCAGACTCCTCAATACCCAAAGCCTGGACTGACACCTTGCCCTGCTGTCCTGTTTATTATTTATTGTAATGCCTGCACTGTTTTTGTGCACTTTATGCAGTCCTGTGTAGGTCTGTAGTCTAGTGTAGCTTTCTCTGTGTTGTTTTTTTAACATAGTTCAGTCTAGTTTTTGTACTGTTTCATGTAACACCATGGTCCTGAAAAACGTTGTCTCATTTTTACTATGTACTGTACCAGCAGTTATGGTCGAAATGACAATGGTTGACTTGATTTGACTTGACTTGACTTGACTTTATACTTTCTCATGGAGGCTTTGAGAATATCCTCAGAATCAGAATCAGGTTTAATATCACTGCCATATGTCATGAAATGTTCTTGTTATGCGGCAAGCAGTACATAGCAATACATGATAAAAATGTAAGTTACAGTAAGATGACTATATACATATTAAATTAAATAGGTAGAGCAAAAAGAGAGAAAAAAGTAAAGAAGCAGTGATCATGGGTTCAATGTTAATTCAGAAATCTGATGGCAGAGGGGAAGAAGCTGTTTGCTAAATCATTGAGTGTGTATCTTCAGGCTTCTCTACTTGATGGAAGCAATGAGAAGAGATGAGGGTCCTTAATGAGGGATCCCACCTTTTTGAGGCATTGCTCCTTGAAGATGTACTCTCAATGTTTACCTTTGCTGTGACAGAGATTGGAACAGACAGTCAGGGCATCCAGCAGTCTGCCATTTGGAGCCAGATTGAAGACTCCATGTTGGGAATGTTGGTTTGAAAGAGGACATCGACATTGGCTCACATCCCACCAATGGATTTGAAGGATCTTACGGAATCATGTCTGAGTCAGGGTCACACAAGATGAGCGTCTGGGCTCAGGGGAAGGCTTCAAAGGCCGTACGCATGTATTTTTAAAAATGTGCACTTCTGTGCTACAAGAAAGATAATCTTACTGTAACAATAATTCCCATCTTTCTCTTTAATGTTACTGTCATATTGGACAAGATATTTATATTGCCTCTCAGTGAAATGTCTGGTAGCTGAGAGTTGATTGAACATTATAAAATTACAAGAGGCATAGACAAGGTAGACAGACAAAATCCTTTTCTCCGTGGTAGGAATCTCGAATACAAGAACCTAAGGAAGGATGTGCTGACATTAGAGTGGTTTCACGATTCTGGGATTGAAAGGCTTATCATGAGGCTCAGGACCTGTACTCACTGTAATTCAGAAGAATGAGGAGGGATCTCATTGTAACCTATCGAATGTTGAAAGGCCGAAATAGAGTGGATGTGGAGAGGATGTTTCCTATGGTCGGGGAGTCTAAGACCAGACGATAAAGCCTCAGAATAAAGGGACATTATTTTAGAACAAAGATGAGAAGGAATTTCTTTAGCAAGTGAGTGGTGAATATGTGGAATTCGCTCCACAGGTGGCTGTGGAGGTCAAGTCATTGGGTCTATTTAAGGGAGAGGTTGAGAGACGCTTGATTAGCCAGGGTATGAAAGGATAAAGGGAAAAGGCAGGAGATTGGAGTTGAGAGGGAAGTGGAACAGCCATGATGAAATGGTGTGTAGACCTGATGGGTCAAATAGTCTAATTCTGTTCCTATATCTAAAAGTTTTATTACAGGGCATAGCTTTAAGGTTAGAAAACATAGAAAACCTACAGCACAGTACAGGGCTTTAGGCCCACAAAGCTGTGCCGAACATGTCCTTACCTTAGAAATTACCTAGGGTTACCCATAGCTCTCTATTTTTCTAAGCTTCATGTACCTATCCAGGAGTCTCTTAAAAGACCCTATCTTATCCACCACCACCGTTGCCAGTAGCCCATTCCACACACTCACCACTCTCTGCATAAAAAACTTAGCTCTGGCATCTCCTCTGTACCTACTTGCAAGCACCTTAAAACTGTACCCTCTTGTGCTAGCCATTTCAGCCCTCTATCAGGTAACCTCTCATCCTCTGTCACTCCAAGGAGAAAAGGCCGAGTTCATTCAACCTATTCTCATAAGGCATGCTCCCCAATCCAGGCAACATCCTTGTAGATCTCCTCTGCACCTTTTCTATGGTTTCCACATCCTTCCTGTAGTGAGGCGACCAGAATTGAGCACAGTGGGTTAGAGGAGGAAAGTTAGAAGATGTATGGGGCAAGAGTTTTACACAGAGTGGAAGGCACCTGGAATACACTGCTAGGAGTGTTGGTGGAAGCTGATACAACAATGGTGTTTGAGAAGCTTTTAGACAAGCACATGAAAATGCAGGGAATGGTGGGATCACATGTGGGCAGATGGGATTAGTTTAATTTGGCATCATTGTTGGCACAGGCATCATGGAGCAAAGGGCCTGTTTTTTTACTGTACTGAACTGTTTCATTCATACCATAATTGAAACTTCTGTCCTTGCAAGGATACTATATCCATTCACCAGCCCAAGCTCATCCTTGCCTGCCCTCTCCCCACATCGCCGGAGGCTCCACCTGCCCCTCTGTAGAGGCGGGACGGTGGGGACAAAGATGCATGTTCTCAGCTCTTCCCCGATAGTTACTACAGACCAGTGTCAACTAAGGCTGCGTCATCAGAGACACCAGCTTGCTGATGGCACATTAAATCATAAAACCACAGATAAAGTCATAACAGGCAGCAAAGAATATTCTTGTTCAGGTGGACAAGACAGAAAAACTATGCACCCATGATGCCAAACAAGAGGTTCAAGGTAATTAGAACAAAAAAGGCCGGAGAGAAGCTTTGGGGAGAGAAACATTTAACATTTCAGGTCAAAAAGCCTTCAAGAGAAAATAAGTCAGTTGTAAGGTAATAAATGTTCCAGAATTGGGAGAGTGGGAACTAACTCCTTCCTGATGGCAGCAGCAAGAAGAGAGCATGGCCTGGATGGTGGGGTCACTCACTGGAGTTTAGAAGAACAAGAGGGAGATCTCATTGAAACCTATTGAATATTGAAAGGCCTAGATAATGTGGAGAGGACGTTTCCTATAGTGGGGGAGTTTAGGACCAAAGAGCACAACTCCAGAATAGAAGGACATCCTTTAGAACAGAGATGAGAAGGAATTTCTTTATCCAGATGGTGGTGAATCTGTATAACTGTGGAGGTCAAGTCATTGGTATATTTAAAGCGGAGGTTGATATGTTCTTGATTAGTCAGGATGTCAAAGGCCATGGGGGAAGGCTGGAGAATGGGGCTGAGAAGGACAATAAATCAGCCATAATGGAATGGCAGAGCAGATGCGACGGGTAGAAAGGCCTAATTCAGGTGCAGTGTCTTATGATGGATGATCTTTACTTGTGGCAGCGCTCCTTGTAGGTGTGCTCAATTGTGAGGAAGGGTTTTCCTGTGATGGACTGGGCTGTGTCCACTACTTCTTGTTGGCTTTTCCATTCCTGAGCATCGGTATTTCCACACCAGGCAGTGATGCAACCAGTGCATCAGGATGCTCTCCACTGTGCATCTATAGAAGTGTGGTAGGTTAAATTGTCCCCCATGTGTAGGTGAGCGGTAGGAGTTCATTGAGTCCAGGGGATCCGTGGAAGTAGATGCTTAATGGCTGGAGTGGACTCGGTGGGTTTAAGGGTCTGTTTCCTTGCTGTACATCTCTGTGACTAACAAATTCTAATCTAACTTGAACGTGGTGGTGCAGGAACTAAGGCTCCTGTACCTCCTTCTCGATGGCTGCACTGAGAATAGAGAGCAAGGCTTGGATGGCAGGGGTACTTGATGATGGATGCTGCTTTCCTGTGCTAGTACTCTTTGTAAACGTGCTGAACGATGGAGGGGTGCCTTTACCTTTGATAGATTGGGCCGTGTCCACCACTTTAAGCTCTATAACTCAGTATATTTCTACTACTGTTTGAAATGTAATTTCTGTGTACGGAGAAGTAATTCCTTTACTTTCTTCAGATTTTCAGTACCTGCATTTAATTTATTTTGGACCATAAGACACAGGAACAGAATTAGGCCATTTGGCCCATTGAGTCTACTCTGCCATTCCATCATGGCTGACCTATTATCCCTCTCAACTCTATTTTCCTGCTTTCTCCTTGTAAACTTTGACTCCCTGACTAATCAAGATCTTAACAAACTCTGCTTTAAATATTCTCAGTGATTTGACCTCCACAGCTGTCTGTGGAAATGAATTCCACACATTCACCACTCTCTGGCTAAAGAAATTCCTCCTCACCTCTGTTCTAAAAGCACATCCTTCTATTTAGAAGGTGTGCCTTCTGGGTCCTAGATTACCCCACTATAGGAAACATCGTCTCCACATGCACTCTGTCTAGGCCTTTCAGTAATCAATAGGTTTCAATAAGGTTTCCTCCCTCACTCTTCTAAACTCCAGTGAGCACAGGCTGTTCAAGCTGTCCTGGGCCAACAGTCCTGTCCCAACTAACATGAATCAAAATAAAAGCTACTTGGGGAGGCTAGTGAGATATCCCACTGCTGTTGTTGAATTTTGCTGAGCAGAAGGCTTGGCTGAGATGACTACGTCAGTTCCTCACTGGCGGTGAACTGTTTTGGGGTGTCCTGAAGATCTGATAAGGAGATGTATAAATGCAAATTCCATGTTACTTAATACCTCCTAATTACCTCGCATTAAACCTAATCTGGCCATACCACAGAACAATTCAGCTGTTTAAATGGGATAAAGAATGTACTCACAATCCCTGGAAAGGATTACAAATAGTCTCAAGAGAAAAGCTGAGCAGAACTGACTTTGTTTCGACGCTCGCTCACATTGCTCATAGGATTAGTACAGTTCTGCTCAGCTTGGTTTCACTGTGCTTTATCTTGTCCAAATTCAATCACAGGGTGGTGGATGCACGGTCAAGGCCGACACTTACACTCAGTGGCCACTTTATTAGGTACACCTGCACACCTGCTCATCCATGCAAATACCTATTCAGTCAATCTTGTGGCAGCAGCTCAATGTATAAAAACATGCAGAGATGGTCAAGAGGCTCCGTTCTTTAAATCATAGAGATATGGTGAAATGAACAAGACTTAGGTTGGGGCACTGTGGGCTAAACTAATACTTAAAGATATTAGGAAAACGTCCAACTGGATTATGTGACTGTGGTAGTCCAGAGACAGTTCATCATGTTTTGCTGAGTTGTGATTGATATAAAATATAAGAAGAATATTGTTCAATAGGCTGTCTGACTTAAATGTATTTTGTTTTTCTATTAAATCTTTGTTTGGCCACCAAGAGAAACACCATCTGATTGAAAAGTTTATTATTCTGTTTCTACGTGCAACTAGTTTATATTTGAGAATTTGAGTTTCTTGAAATTCTATAATTAACTATACAACCTGCGGAGGGCAGTAATACACCCAGATGCGTCTAAACTGCTGGAAAAAGAAGAAGAAGAAGAGGCTCAGTTGTTGTTCAGACCACACAGCAGAATGGGGGAAGAAATATGATCTCAGTGAATTTCACTATGGAATGTTGGTGCCAGATGAGGTGGTTTGAGTTTGTTAGATACTGCTGATCTAATGGGATTTTCACACAGTACATTCTGTATCGTTTACAGAAAATGGTACAAAAGCAAAAAAAAATCTAGTGAGCAGCAACTCTGTGGGTGAAAACACCTTGTTAATGAGAGTGGTCAGAGGAGAACGGCCAGATTGGGTCAATCTGTCATGGAGACAACAGTAGCTCAAATAACCACATGTTACAATGGTGGTGTGCAGAGGGGCATCTCTGAATGCACAATACATCAAAGCCTCGAAGTGGATGGGCTAAAGCAGCAGAAGATGACAAACATATAGTCGGTGGCCTCTTTATTAAGTACAGAAGGTACCTTATAAAATGGCCACTGAGTGTATTTATCAACCAGAGTCATCATTAAAAAGAGTGGCCATTTCTGAGATTCAACCCTATTGTTATGAGTTTGGAGACACTCACAGGCAAGGCCAAGTAAAGACGGTTGACGGTTGGTCCCAAAGGACATTCATGAATGAGATGGATTTTCACAAAATTCCAGGAGTTTCATGGTCACACTTACTGACATTAGATTTTTACTTCAGATTTATATGATTAATTCATTTTAAATTCCTCATCCCACAGTGAGATCTGAACTCCTATTCATTAGTTCAAGCTTCTGGGAATATCAGTCCATTTATGACAGCCTGGACTCCAAACTAAAACAAGAAACTTGGCCACAACTGTCATCAGTCAAGGTTCACTATTAACATATCATTCATTTGCATCTGATCTGCAGTCATTGAGACTAAACCAGCCTGGTTTCTTGAGAGAAATTTCTGACTGGGCAGAAGTTGTTGATCTGTGTGAGGTCACGTCTACCGAAGGCAACTGTGGCCAACCGTACAGTGCAATAAGAGGTCAGAGGAAAAGCTGATTAAGATCCGTGCTAAAGGCTGTTTCTTGGGCTCAGTTCTGGGAATACAAAGCACAAATAGGAGGCTAGTTATGAAACTGGACAAAGGAGAAGTTTCTGCTCAGAGAATATATGGCAAGTTTTGGAGGTATTTGGGTGGGGATTAAATTGAGGACTAACCCAAGGACAAAGAGCAGAGGGAAAACAATTGAGTAGGTAGAATGAATATCAAAAACAAATGCAGATGCTGGAAATCTGAAACAATAAAATAAGATTTTCTGATTTTATTATGAGCAAATTGAAGACTGGTCTAAAGCCTCTGTACCACAAGCTCTGTTCTTCCTTATAGAAATGCATGCAAATAGGATTAAATGCAGCATTTAGAATAGAGTTGTTGGCTGAAGGGTCTGTTACTGAGCCAATACAGATCACTACCATTGTCAGCAAACGTTGCGCTTATTGTGGCTAGCTTTAGTCAATTGGAAACGGAAAACTGAAATTAAGCTCACATCAGAAAGGGCTAAAATGTGCAACTAAAAAGGACTTTCAGTTCATCAATCATCACGCACCCATTTTTACACTGTCCTTCAGAGTGGAGTTTCTGTATCCTTTGCCCCATGCTGGGGGAAGGAGTGAGAAGAGAAAATGAGTGGGATGGGGAGGGGTACTTGAATACATAGAACATAGAATATAAACCAGTACAGCACCGGAACAGGCCATTTGTCCCTGAATGTTGTGCTGAACCAGCTAAAATGCAAATCAAGAACACCCAAACACTAATCCCTCCATTGTCATTACATCCATGTGCCTATCCAACTGTCTCCTAAAAGCCTCTAATGTATTGGCCTCCACCACCATTCCAGGCATCTATGACTCTCTGAGTAAAAAACTTAACCCTTACATCTCCTTTGAACCTGCCCCCCTCACCTTCAACGCATGCCCTCTGCTATTAAACATTTCAACCCTGGGAAACAGATACTCCCTGTCTGCCCTATCAATGCCTCTCAAAATCATATAAACCTCTATTGTCAACTGCCTTCCGAAGGCAGCAAGAAGTGCAGACACAATCAATATGGAGGAGCTGGCTTTCATGGCAGACAAAGCTGTGTTCACAACTTCCTGCTGTTTCTAGCAGTTTTGGACAGAACAGTTGTCATTCCAAGTTAGGATGAAGCTAAAGTAGGATTATGGAGTTGTGACCTTAGTGAGCGGCAAAAAAGGTTAAACAGCTAACTTCTGTTTGCATGTGGTAGTGTAATGTCCTGAGGCATTCTGAATTCAACCCGGCATGGTTGCAGTTAACATAACCAGAAGTGAGATTAATGTGTAGATACGGTCTTTGCCAGCATCAAAGACCAAGTAAACTGGCTGCAATCCATATACTAAAAAGCAAATTGAGTGTGGTAACATCGTGGTCTGGTATGATGATGAAGATAGCTTAATCAATGCCAACAGAAGCACTCCCAAAAGGCTGAAAGTACTTCAGTGTTATTAGCTGAATTATTTATCAGACTAATTCCCAACTCATTATCCACAACAGCACCTCTGAACTGAATTATATAGTTCAAGAAAACAGAAGAATATAGGAACATTCCAGTGGCATCTGTAATGACGTTAAATATCTGTTTCAGCGATTAATTAGACCCCTGAAAATGGTAATAGTTTCTACTATTTAAAATTCATTACACTGGTTATCATTAATTGCCTCTCATCAATGAAAACTGTGATTAGCAGGCCATGCATCTTCTCAACATGTACTTTAAGAGGACGGTTCAGCACTAAATTGGATGGAGGGCAAATATCTTTTTTTTCCCGAGCCCCTCTAAAAACTACGGGCTCTTCCTTTACATCGATGCATAATCGACCCACTTCAGTGAGGGTGAAATGTTATATTATAATTGGGCTGTTTTGACTGCGCCAACTTCATCTGCTGTGCAGAATATCTAATGAGCTTCGAAGGCTCCTTTGACACAGTGTGGTTTATTAGGCAACCTATCACAACGCATTGCTTGCTAACACTCTCAGTATCCCCTTCATACTGCTATGCGCATAGAAGAATAATATCCCTATCTGTAACATACGCTCAGTGGCCACTTTATTAGGTGACTCCTGTACCTAATAAAGAGGCTCTGAGTATATGTCTGTGGTTTTCTGCTGCTGTGGTCCATCCATTTCAAGGTTCGATGTGTTGTGCATTCAGAGATGCTCTTCTGCACACCACTGTTTTAACGCACGGTTATCTGAGTTTCTGTCATCTTCCAGTCAGCTTGAACTAGTCTGGCCATTCCCCTCTGACCTCAAAGTTCAAAGTACATTTATTATCAAAGGATGTATAGATTATACAACCTTGAGATTCATCTCCTAACAGGCAGCCTCAAAACAAGAAGCCTGAAAGAACCCATTTGAAAGACCAACAAACACCCAATGTAGGGAGGGAGAGAGGGAGAGAGGGAGAGAGAGAGGGAGAGAGAAAGGGAGAGAGAGAGGGAGAGGGAGGGAGGGAGGGAGGGAGGGAGAGAGAGAGAGAGAGAGAGAGAGAGAGAGAGAGAGAGAGAGAGAGAGAAACAAAAATTATGCAAACAATAAAAGCAAGTAACATCATTCAGAACTAAAGAGAATTCATAGACGTGAAGCCCAGAACCTCTCTTATTAACAAGCGGCCACTCACTGGGTGATTTTATTTTTGCTTTTCACACCATTCTCTGTAAACTCACTGTTGTGCGTGAAAACCTGAGAAAATCAGCACTTTCTGAGATAGGGGCTGGCACCAATGATCACTCCAAGGTCAAAATCACTTAGATCACATCTCTTCCCCATTTTGATGTTTGGTCTAAACAACAACTGAACCTCTTGACCATGTCAGCGTGCTTTTATGCACTGAATAGCTGCCACATGATTGGCTGATTTGATATTTTCATTAATGAGCAGGTGTAAAGTGGCCACTGAGTCAAGGTCTGAATTTACATATAACTTTTGTTTAATAAGTAAATGGTAATCTTATTCTTCTTCCATGATCTTCAGAGGGTTGTAGGAGTATATTATTAGTGCTAAGCATCAGATATAACAGTCCACTGGAACTGTTAAAAAAAAAGGGAAATTGTGATAATTTGGCCTGGTTACCTCTCTGAAACAACGTTAAGATAGCGTGACTCTTGTTTACGCACCAGGAGGTTATTTTCAGTGATTTTTGCTACTGGGATGGAGAGGACACTTTTCAGATGTCTGACTCACATCCCTGAACTGTGAATTGTTCTCCTTAATTCTTCCCACACTTGGCTACGCAGATGAGCAGCATATTTAAATCAGTCTCAAGCATGGGTTCTGGCTATTGCTCTGAAATACAGGAGAGGCAGAATGAATACCAATGTGTTGTATTGCACATGGATGTCCCATTAACACACAGAGGTGAGTTTGTGCTGACTTCCTGCCAATGTCCTGTTTAGCAAGCGTCATCATCACCATCATCGTTACGTGCTGTGACATATGACATGACCAATCACGGTCTTTAAGCATGTGTCCTAAAACATAATTTTTAACCAATTTCACTTTTAACTGATAATTTTGCCCCAGTGAATTTACAACATGTTGCAATTGACAATAGGTGTGTGGGTTTTGAACTAAGTATTGGTGCTCATGAGAAGCAACACCGATGAAACACTGGAGAAACTCAGCAGGTCAGGCAGCATCTGTGGAGAGGAATAAACAGTCGATGTTTTGGGCTGAGGCCCTTCATCAGAGCTGGAAAGGAAGGGGGAAGAAGCCAGAATAAGAAGGTGGGGGAGGGGAAGGAGTATAAGCTGGAAAGCAATAGATGAAGCCCAGTGAGGGGGACGGTGGGTGGGTCGGGGAGGGGGATGAAGTGAGAAGCTGGGAGGTGATAGGTGGAAGAGATAAAGGGATAAGAAAGAAGGAAGCTGATAAAGAGGAGAATGGGAAGCAGGAGGGGCACCCGGGGTGGTGATAGAGGTAAGAGGGGAGCCACGGTGGGGAATGGAAAAAGAGGGAAGGGATAGAGGAAAGCAGTCCAAGAAATCAATGTAAATTCCATCAGTTTGAAGACTACCTAGATGGAATAGGAGGTATGGTGTCATGGCAGCAAAGGAGGCCAGGGACTGACATACTGTAATGGGAATGGGGATTGAAAATAAAATGTTTGGCCAGCAGGAAACCCTGTTGGTTGCACAAATCCCAAACACGAGGAAATCTTCAGATGCTGGAAATTCAAACAACACACACAAAGTGCTGGTGGAACACAGCAGGCCAGGCAGCATCTATAGGAAGTACAGTTGACATTTCGGGCCGAGACCCTTCGTTAGGAATAACTGAAAGAGGAGATAGTAAGATATTTGAAAATGGAAGGGGGAGGGGGAAATCCGAAATGATAGGAGAAGACGGGGGTGGGTGAAGCTGAGAGCTGGAAAGGTGATTGGCAAAAGGGATACAGAGCTAGAGAAGGGGTAGTATCATAGGACAGAAGGCCTTGGAAGAAAGAAAGGGAGATGAAAGAAGGGGATGGCAGAGGAAGATAGAGACAGGCAAGGAATTATTGTGAGAGGGAAAGAGAGAGAAAAAAAAGAATATATATATATATATATATATATAAAAAGAGGAAGATATATAGATAGATAGATAGATAGATAGATAAATAAATAGATAAATAAATAAATAAATAAATAAATAAATAAATGAGGGTGTAAGAAGGGTAGGAGGGGCATTAACGGAAGTTAGAGAAATCAATGTTCATGCCATCAGGTTGGAGGCTACCTAGCCGGTATATAAGGAGTTGTTCCTCCAACCTGAGTTTGGATTCATCTTGACAGCAGAGGAGGCCATGGATTGACATATTGCAAAGGGAATGAGACGTGGAATTAAAATGTGTGGCCACTGGGAGATCCTGCTTTCTCTGGTGGACACAGCGTAGGTGTTCAGCGAAACGGTCTCCCAGTCTGCGTCGGGTCTCACCAATATATACAAGGCCACACCGGGAGCAACGGATGCAATATATCACACCAGCCGACTCACAGATGAAGTGTCGCCTCACCAGGAAGGTCTGTCTGGGGCCCTGAATGGTGGTGAGGGAGGAAGTGTAAGGGCAGGTGTAGCACTTGTTCCGCTTACAAGGATAAGCGCCAGGAGGGAGATTAGTGGGAAGGCATAGGTGGGGGGGGGGGGGTGAATGGACAAGGGAGTCGCGTAGGGAGCGATCCCTGTGGAAAGCAGAAAGGGGGGGAGGGAAAGATGTGCTTGGTGGTCGGATCTCGCTGGAGATGGCAGGAATTACGGAGAATTATACGTTGGAATTGGAGGCTGGTGGAGTGGTAGGTGAAGACAAGAGGAACCCTGTCCCTGGTGGGGTAGTGGGAGGATGGAGTGAGAGCAGATGTGCACGAAATGGGAGAGATGCATTTGAGGGCAGAGTTGATGGTGGAGGAAGGGAAGCCCTTTTCTTTAAAAAAGGAAGACAGCTCCTTCGTCCTGGAATGAAAAGCCTCATTCTGAGAGCAGATGTGGCAGAGATGGAGGAATTGAGAAAAGGGGGTGGCATTTTTACAGGTAACAGGGTGGGAAGAGGACAAATCTGTTGGGGCCGTCCACTGTATCCAGAAACCCAATTACCTGCACTCATGAGAAGCATGTAGTTAAGATGCTTATTTAGGAAGCTTGTATATCTATATATAGGAAGAGGAGGTAGAGACAGAAAACTGAGACTAGAGCTGAATTCAAACATTGTTTCAATTTTGGTAATACTGATATATCAGATATATCATTAAGAAGGATTCTTAACAAAGAAGATAATCTGCGAAAAAAGATCACTTGCCTAAGTTTTTTACTCGAGGAGAGGTGAGTGCATGGAACACCCTGCTGGGGTGGTAAAGGCAAAATCATTAGAGACAGTTAAGGAACTCTGAAATAGGCACATGGATGATAGACATCAGCTTGTCATGGTGGAGAGGCTTCTGAGTACCTGAGATCCTGAGAGAGATACCTTCTGGACTTCAGCACTTATCTCCTTGTAGGGCCACCCATGGGAGTAAGGAAAAGAGCAGTCCAACCAAGAGCTCAAAGGTGGGGCTGGCAGAAGATGATGACATGTCATGATGACAGTGAAGGCGAAGGCAGTGAAGGGTCCCCAGTCATCTTGTGCTCCATGCCACTGGACCTGACCCTGATCTGTCAGGACCGTGTGGTGGCTGTCTGTGCATCAACCTCCCCATGTTGATCAAAGTCACACATAAAGGCTCTTCTTTAAGGGAATCCACCCTAACATCTCAGATAGAGTTCCATTGCAATCAACCTGGCAACGGGGACAAGGTTGTGCAATCTGGAAGCCTCACAGAACATGTGGATCCCAAACAATCTCCTGAAGACCCACCAGCAGACAACTCCTATGAGAACATCATACTCAACTCTAGTGATCACACTGCTACATCTGGATGACAGAAAATGGAGGGCTTCGTGGAAGGGAACCTCCAAGTGGACCACAACCTTGTTGTGGTTTGGAGGCTTGCGTGCCTCAATGACCTGGAGAGCTGTGTTGGCTGGAGTCAGGGCTTCATGCTTTGGCTCTTGGGTAGGGTCACTCATGCCAAGCAGGTCAATGGGTAGAGGCCAGACTAAGAGCATTCCATCAGCCCTCCAGTTTCAGGAGTTCAGTTCAGGGCTAACAATCCTGACTGGTAAAAACAAAATTATTACAGAAACAGCAATGAAGGATCCTTCTACATCTGAGTGTGATGGTATTCCTGAGTCTCCACCCGAGACTTGCTTGACTGACAGTAGGGAAGGCCAAGAGGTAGCTACTGACACAATGAAGGAAGCCCTGAACACTGTCAGAGATGAAGAACCTTCATTGCTGCCATTAACACTGGCAGCATAACAGGCACAGAATATCTGGGAAGGAAGGGTCAGATGAATCTTAGAGTATATTATAAGTTTGGTTCAACATTGTTGGCCAAAGGGCTCGTACTATGCTGTAGTGTTCTATGTTCTATGTCCCGGTCTTAAAAGGCCATGTCTAGAAACCAGACATCCTAATTCTAGACTCTTAAACATAAGAATACAGCCTTGTAGCTGTTGTACTCTTGCAAAGCTCTCACTGTGGTCAAGGGTAAGCTGCTGCACTTTGGGAGACTGAACGTAAAGGGGATTTACACAGTCAATGCCAACTCCCCTGACAGTGATCACGTACAGAGGGATCTTGGGCTGCAAAGCTCCCTGAACGTGACCATACAAGTTTACACTCAGTGGTCATTTTATTAGGTACACCTCATTAACGCAAATAGCTAATCAGCCATTCACGTGGCAGCAACTCAATGCATAAATGTATGCAGACATGGTCAAGACGTTCAGTTGTTGTTCAGACGAAACATCAGAATGGGGAAAAATTGTGATCTAAGTGACTTTGATCGTGGAATGATTGATGGTGCCAGATGGGGTGGTTTATCTCAGAAACTGCTGTTCTCCTGGGATTTTCATATACAACAGTCTCTAGAGTTTACAAAGAATGGTGTGAAACACAAAAGACATTCAGTGAACAGCAGTTCTGTGGGCAAAAATGCCTTATTAATGAGAGAGGTCAGAGAATGGCCAAACTGGTTCAAGCTGACAGGAAGGCAACAGTAACTCAGATAACCACACGTTACAACAGTGGTGTGCAGAAGACCATCTCTGAACCCACAACATGTCAAACGTTGTAGATGGGCTGCACACTCATTAGCCACTTTATTAGGTACCTCCTATAGCTTAATTGCTTGAGGCACTGAGTTCAAGAATCAGGAAGTTATGTTGCAGCTTTATAAAACTCTGGTTAGGTCGCATTAGGAGTACAGTATCAAATTCTCGTCATGCCCATTACGGGAAGGATGCAAAGGCTTTGGAGAGGATGAAGGGGAGGTTTGTCAGGACGCTGCCTACATTGGAAGGTGCGTGCTGTGGGGAAAGGTTGGACAGACTAGGAGGTTGTTTCCTTTGGATTTGCAGAGGCTATGGTTCTTTGTGGGAATGGGACCCGCTCTCAGGATTTCACGACTGGCCGTTACTTGGCACGCCAAGGGCATGGCCTAAGAGCTTTGCTTGCCTTCGAAGGTCGGAGATTTTGTGGCTCTGGAGATGGGGGGATTGGAGGTCGGTGTCCGGGCAGAAGATCGGTGTGTTGTGGGAGTCAGAAGATCTAAGGCTGTGTGCCCAGAGACCCGAGATCTTTGAGCACAAAGCTCAGAAAAAATGACATAACAGACTTTTAACATCATAAACCAATGAGTTGCTGTTATGTCTCCCCTCTCGCTGTGAAACAGAGAAACCTCTTTCTCCCTTATTAGGGAGAGAGAGAGCCTGTGGTGTGTCGAATACTGGGTAGTCTACGAGTAGCCTTTGGGGTAACTGCAAGTCTGTGTCTTTGCTGTTGCTTTGCTGATGCTTGAGAATTCGGTGGTGGGTGTCGATGCTTTTTTTGCTGGTGGGGGTAGAGGGGATTATTGCTTGGCTGCTGCTTCTGCATGGGAGAGGAGCTGGGGGGGACTTTGGGGTTCTAACTTTTAACTGTCATTCATTCTTTGGGGGCACTCCTCTGCTTTTGTAGATGGTTGTGAAGAAAATGTATTTCAGGAAGTATATTGTATACATTTCTCTGACATTAAATATACCTTTGAAACCTGGTGGAGGTTTGTGGGAATATGGAAGAATAGATAAGAGTTGGTAGCCAGTTATCTTTGTTCTTGGATTGAAACGTCTAGTGCTGGAGAGCGTGCATTTGGGGTGAGAGGGGGTAAATTTAAAGGTGTTCGGGAAGAGTAGTAGTTAAAGTTGGGAAACTAGGTGAGAAAATACTTAGCTCCAAGTATTTTGGAACTAAGAGCCTATTGTTCACTGTTGGCTGGCTGGTGAAGGAGTTCCACACAGAAGATCTGTTGTAAAGACTAAAATAACAAGGCAGACTCCAGGCATGACTGGACACCTATCGATAATGAAGGAAATTTATTATCCCTCGAACTCATTATTAAGAATGACACAAGCCTGATCAACAGTACTTTAAAAGGATGTTAATAGATTAGAATGGATACGTAGGAGTGTGATTACTGCACTTTGCAATAGCACTACAACCGCAGGTTAAAAGGCCAGGGATAATGCTCATTAAAGACAAGCAGTCACAGACAAAGCTTTATTTGTCACAGGTACATTGAAAAATATACAGTGAAATGTGTCACTTGTGTCGGGGTCTCTGGGCACACAGCATTAGATCTTCCAACTCCCACCACACACCGATCTCCTGCCCGGACACTGACCACCAATTTACCACCAGAACCCCCTCCAGAGCCACAAAATCTCGGACCTTCAAGCGCCAGCGTAGTATGCCCACAATTTACTAATCCTAACCTATATGCCTTTGGAATGTAGGAGGAAATCAGAGCACCTGGAGGAAACCCACGTGGTCACAGGGAGAACGTACAAGCTCCTTACAGCCATTCCAGTTCTTGTGGGAATCAAACCCTGACCAGAGATCACTGGTGCCATTAAGTGATTATGCTAACCGCTATGCTGCGGTGTCATCTGATGAGGTTAGATTACATTTTAGCAGTACTATGATTTGAAATGACTCATTCCACTTCAAACTCAAAAATATTGAACCAGAGATAAAAAGTATTTCCAAATTGGAAACCAGGAGCTGAGCTGAAGAAAATGTACAGCTCTTGTTAAAACAAAGAGCTCATCGGTGGAAAGGACTGGCTCAGATCACTTAATGCATCATTGGCTGTTCCTTTCAAGCAGCTTCTTAGTCAATCTCAAGAACAGGAAAATAGAGGAAGATTAAGATAAATGGCTCACTCAACAACTTCGCACCAGCCCTCTACGAGCTCTTTTCAAAAACGACTTTGTCTCCGCTAACACACAACCTGCCTTTGTAGAATGGATTTCTTCAGCCACTCTCACTCTTCCGCTCTGAGTCCTTCATGTTCTTAAGGGGTTTTGGACAAGCAGATGTGCACAGTATAACACGAGAGACAGGCACAAGCCTACAGAGTAGGTGATGCCGCTGGACAGCAATGTAACAGCTAGTAATCCACAGTATTATTAGAGTCCTAGAGTCATAGAGAAGTACAGCACAGAAACAGGCCCTTCGGCCCATCTAGTCCAAGTTGATCCATTTAAACTAACTAGTCCCATTGATTTGTGCCCAGACCCGAGCTCTCCATATCCATGCAATCCATGTATCCATCCAAACTTGTTTTAATTGCTGAAATTGAGCTTGCATGCACTTGTGCTGGCATCGTGTTCCACACTCTATCGTTCACACTCTTACTCATGCTCTCCAAGCCTTTCCTGAGGGCTGCTATCTCCAAACCTCCTCTCCTTTCCTTGTCAGTGCCACACTTTGAAATCCCTCACCATTGCCACAATAAGAGAACAAGGCTCTGGTCCAACAAGCCTGTTCTCATGAAATCATAAAAGAAAACGCACAAAATAAACCTCTAACAATTTAGGCTACCCTTAGGCTGAAGGACAACACCTCATATTCTGTCAGGGTGGCCTCCAAACTGATAGCATATACATTGATTTCTCTAACTTCCATAATTACTCCCCTTCTCTCGCTTTTCCATTCTGACTCCTCTCTTTACCCCCTCTCTTCTCCTAAACTGCCCATCACCTCCTGCTAGTGCACTTCTCCTTCCCTTTATCCCAGGGTCCACTCTCCTCTCCTATCAGATTCCACCTTCATCAGCCCTTTAGCTTTTCCACCTGTCACCTCCCAGCTTCTCACTTCATTCCCCCCCCCACCCACCTAGCTTCATTTATCACCTTTTCAGCTCGTACTCCTTCCCTCCCCCCCACCTTCTTATTCTGGCGTCTTCTCCCCACCTTTCCAGTCCCGAAGAAGGGTCTCGGCCCGAAAGGTTGACTGTTCATTCCTCTCCAAAGACGCTGCCTGACCTGCTGAGTTCCTCCAGCATTTTGTGTGCATTCCTCTAGATTTCCAGCACCTGCCGAATCTCATGTTTAAGATTTGAAACTCTCATTCAGATGTCAGTTGTGTCTAAGTGAGTAGAACAGTGGCCCATTGGATGATAGAATACAGAATAAAGAACAGCACAGTGTGGGAACAGGTGCTTCAGTCCATTAGGTTTGCCCTGACCATGATTTTAACTTAAATTATTTTAAGATACTGTTTGGAATAGGCTG
Source organism: Hypanus sabinus (assembly GCF_030144855.1). Lineage (NCBI taxonomy): Eukaryota > Metazoa > Chordata > Chondrichthyes > Myliobatiformes > Dasyatidae > Hypanus > Hypanus sabinus. The sequence continues at coordinate 14,386,388 of NC_082717.1, forward strand.
TCCCGGCCCTTCGAGCCACACCACTCAGCAACCCCCGATTTAACCCCTGTGGTTAGCTCACTGATTTACAGTACCAGAGTCTGGGTTTAATTCCCGCCGCTGTATGTACGAAGTTTGTAGGAACCACGTAGGTTTCCTCCAGGTACTCTGGTTCCTTCCCACAGTCCAAAGGCATACAGGTCGGTAAGTTAATTAGTTGTTGCAAATTGTCCCATGATTAGAAGAAGAAAAAGAAGACCTTAACTCTGAGTAGAGTCATCGGGACGCCATCATGATGACATTTTTTTACAAGACCAAGTTGCTAGCTCAATGTTCAACCTAGCACGGATGAAAAGTGTGCAAGGGAACTGACTGGATTCGAACTCGGAAGCCTTTGCTCTGAAGTCCGGTGCTGATGCCACTACGCCACCAGACAGCCTGTCTTCACCCTCCTGAAGTCCTTCCCATCTTTCCTATACAGTGACCAGAACCACACATAAAACTTTAAATGTGGCCTCATTAAAACCTTATGAAGTTCACAAGATGACTTTCTGATTTTTGTGCTCAGTGCCTAGTTTATTCAGCACTGCTGCCAATTTCTGGGAATTATGGACTTGTAGCCCAAGATCAATCTGTATGTCATTGCTTCAAGGGTTCGGCCATCTACTGGATGCTTTCTTCTTGCATTTGACTGCCCAAAGATTTTAAAAGTTAACTTTATTTGTCACATGTATGTTGAGACACAGAAATGTGTTGTTTGCAACAAATGAAATCAGTGAAGATTGCATGAGGGAAAGCCCGCAAGTGACATCATTTTTCCAATACCAACGTAACATGCCCACAACTTATTAACCCATATGTCTTTGGAATACTGGGGGGGGAATACTGGGGAGACCGGAGCACCGGGAGGAACCCCACACGGTCATGAGGAAAATGTACAAACTCCTTATGGAATGCAGCAATAATCAAACCACCATCAGCAATTGCTTTAAAGGAAATATGCTAACACTATGCTATCGTGCCACTCACAATGCAAAATGCAACACCTCATTCTTGTCACCTGACATTTCTCTACCCAAATATTGAATTGCTGTACAGCACGCCCTGCTCTAACTCCACCAATTCACATGTCACCTACAGAGTTACTCATCAGATCACTAACACTTTGATCCAGATCATGGATACAGCACAGTTACAGATTGGCACGTGTGACATTTTGGGCATCACGGAATCGCGGCTGAATGAAGATTATAGCTGGGAGCTTAACATCCAAGGATACACACTGTATCGAAAGGACAGGCAGGAAGGTAGAGGGGGAGGGTTGGCTCTGATGATAAAAAATGAAATCATATCATTAGAAAGAAGTGACATATTATTGGAAGATAGGACATAGAAATTTACAGCAAATTACAGGCCCTTCGGCCCACAATGTTGTGCCGACCATGTAGCCTACTCTGGAGACTGCCTAGAATTTCCCTAGTGCATAGCCCTCTATTTTTCTAAGCTCCGTGCACCCATCTAAGAGACTCTTAAAAGACCCTATTTTATCCTCTTTCACCATCGCTGCTGGCAGTATAATTCCACACACCCACCATTCTCTGTGTGATAAACTTACCCCTGACATCCCATCAGTACCTATTTCCAAGCCTTAAAACCATGCCCACTTGTGTTAGCCATTTCAGTCCTGGGAAAAAGCCTCTGACTATCCACTCAATCAATGCCCCTCATCATCTTAAACACCTCTATCAGGTTACCTCTCATCCTCTGTCGCTCAAAGGAGAAAAGGGCAAGTACATTCAACCTGTTCTCAGAAGGCATACCCTCCAATCCAGGCAACATCCTTGTAAATCTCCTCTGCACTTTTTCTACAATATCTACATTCTTCCTGCAGTGAGGTGATCAGAACTGAACACAGTACTCCAAGCGGGGTCTGACGAAGGTCTTATGTATCTGTAACATTACTTCATGGCTCTTGAACTCAATCCCATGATTGATGAATGCCAACACATCATACGCCTTCTTAACAACACTGTCAACCTGCGCAGCAGCTTTGAGTGTCCTATCAACACGGGCCCCAAAATCTCACAGATAGTCCACACTGCCAAGAGTCTTACCATTTATATTGTATTCTGTCTTCAAATTGGACCTACCAAAATGAACCAATTCACATTTATCTGGGTTGAACTCCATCTGCCACTTCTTAGCCCAGTTCTGCAAATAGAATCAATGTGGGTAGAGCTAAGAAACTGCAAGGGTAAAAGTTCCCACTGGGAATTATATACAGACCACAACACAATAGTAAAGATGTGGTCTACAAATTACAATGGGAGACAGAAAAGGCATGCAAAAAGGACAATGTTATGATAGTCATGCGGGATTTCAATACGCAAATAGATTGGGAAAATCAGGTTGGTGCTGGATCCCAAGAGACACAGTTTCTAGAATGCCCATGAGATGGCTTTTTAGAGCAGCTCATGGTTGAACCCACTAAGAGATCAGCTATTCTGGATTGGATGTTGTACAATGAACCAGAATTGATCAGGAAACTTAAGGTAAAGGAACCCTTAGGGGCCAGTGATCATAATATGATAGAATGCACCCTTCAAAATGAGAAGGAGAAGTCAGATGTATCAGTATTACAGTGGACTAAAGTGAATTACAGAGGCATGAGAGAGGAGCTGGCCAAAATTTATTGGAAAGAAACATTAGCACGAATGATGGTAGAACAGCAATGCTGGAATTTCTGGGAGCAATTCGGAAGATGCAGGATATATACATCCCAAGGAAGAAGTATTCTAAAGGCAGGATGATGCAACCATAGCTGACAAGAGGAGTCAAAGCCAACATAAAAGCCAAAGAGAGGGCACATAATTCAGCAAAAATTAGTGGGAAGTTAGAAGATTGGGAAGCTATCAAAAACCAACAGTAGGGAACTAAGAAACTCATTAAGAAGGTAAAGATGGAATACGAAGATAAGCTGGTCAATAATATTAAACAGGATATCAAAAGTTTCTTCAGCTATATAAAGAGTAAAAGAGAGGCAAAAGTAGTTATTGGACCACTGGAAAATGATGCTGAAGAGGTAGTAATGGGGGACAAGGAAATGGCAGACAAGCTGAATTAGTATTTTGCATTAGTCTTCACTGTGGAAGACACTAGCAGTATGCTGCAAGTTCGAGAGTGTTGTGGGGCAGAAGTTCGTGAAGCAGGAAGAAGGTTCCTGGGAAACTGAGAGGTCTGAAGATAGTTAAGTCACCTGAACCCTGGTCTACACCTCAGGGTTCAGAAAGAGTTAGCTGAAGGGAATGTGGAGGCATTAGTAATGATCTTTCAAGAATCAGTTGATTCTGGCACAGTTCTGGAGGACAGGAAAATTGCAAATGTCACTCCACTCTCCAAAAAGGGAAAGAGACAGAAGAAAGGAAACTATAGGCCAGTTAGCTTAACCTCAGGTGTTGGGAAGATGTTGGAGTTGATTGTTAAGGATGTAGTTTCAGGGTACTTGGAGGCACATGATAACATAGGCTGTATTCAGCATAATTTCCTTAAGAGAAAATCTTGCCTGACAAATCTAAAGAAATAACAAAAAGAATAGACAAAGGAGAATCAGTGGAAGTTGTGTACTTGGATTTTCAAAAGGCCTTTGATAAGGTGCCACAATGACACTACTTAACAAGTTCAGAGCCCAGGGTATTACAGGAAAGATACTAGCATGGATAGAGCACCAGCTGATTGCCAGGAGGCAGAAGTTGACTGCAGGTAATGAGTGGTGTTCTACAGGGGTCTGTGTTGGGACCACTTCTTTTTACTTATATGTCAATGATCTAGATGACAGAATTGATGGCTTTGTGGCAAGATTGCAGACGATACAAAGACAGATGGAGGGCAAGGTAGTTTTGAGGAAGTAGAGAGGCAACAGAAGGACTTAGATGGGCAAAGTAAGTGGCAGATGGAATACAGTGTTTGGAACTGTAGGGTCAGGCACTTTGGTAGAAAACATAAAGGTGTAGGCAATTTTCCAAATGGAGGGAAAATTCAAAAATAGGAGGTACAAAGGGATTTGGGTGACTTTGTGCAGGATTCCCTAAAGGTTCATTTGCAGGTTGAATTCGTGTGAGGAAGACAGCTGTGATGTTGGCATTGATTTCAAGAGGACTAAAATGTAAATACAAGGATGTAATGTTGAGGCTTTATAAAGCACTGGTGAGGCCTCAGTTGGAGTATTGTGAGCAGTTTTGGACCCCTTATCTAGGAAAGGATGTGCTGTCATTGTAGAAGGTTTGAAGGACGTTCACGAAAATTATTCCGGGTATAAAAAGCTTATTAAATGGTTCAAAAGGTTCTGTCTATTATCAAAGAATGTATACAGTATATAACCTGAAATAGTTGTCTTTGCAGACATCCATGAAGAACAGAAGAACTCCAAAAGAATGAACGAAAGAATTTCTCTTGTTTTATAGGAAGCATCCTCTCCACATCCACTCTGTTGGGGCCTTTCACCATTCAATAGCTATCAATGAGGTCACCCCTCATTCCTCTACTCATTCTTTAGAACTAGGCAACATAGCCTCAAGATTTGGAGAAGTAGGTTTAGGATGGAGATGAAGAAGAACTGCTTTTCCCAGAGGGTGGTGAATCTTTGCCCAATCAAGCAATGGAGGCTGCCTCAGTAAGTATATTTAAGACAAGGTTGGATAGGTTTTTGCATAGTAGAGGAATTAAGGGTTCTGGGGTAAAGGCAAGTAGGTGGAGATGAGTCCATGGTCAGATCAGCCATGATCTTATTGAATGGCAGAGCAGGATCAACGGGACAGATGGTCTACTCTTGCTCCTATTTCTTTTATAAGAGTCGCATACCACTACCCCTCTACCATTACCCTCTGTCTTGTACGACCAACCCAATTATGTATCATCTTTGAATCTTAAGTTGATATTTCAATGATGAAAAAAAAATGACTAATATTTCTTCTCTCTTCTTTAACCAAAATAACTAAACACAAAACACAAGATATTTTCTGGGACTGCTATTCAAAGTTCAATGTAAACTTATTATCGAAGTACATATATGTTATGCTGCATATTACAGCGTGCTCAATAAGAAAATGTATCTCAGGGTTGTATATGGTGACATACATATACTTTGATAATAAATTTACTTTGATAACAAGAAACAATTGGCTGTAAATGAACAGAAATTTATTTAAAGATGATGCTGAGAAATACTCCCATCAGCTCATTGACCCCTCCTCTGAAATTCTTTCCATCAAAATAACTCCATAGCATGTTTAGCACTGACTGAATGAATTTTTTGGCAAAAGTGCTTTACAGTTCAGTAGTCTGGGCAACTACTATGTAAATGGAATTTTGTTAACTCTTTAAATCCTTCCTGATAACCTCAGTATCAATAAACTCCACGAGAACTTTGTTTCTGCCTCTAGTGCTCTGTACTGTCCTCTTCTTTTACCGCCTGCCTCCCACCACCTGCAAAGTCTGAGTTTCAAACTGTGAAGCCCACTCCTATGAATGATCACTTCAGAGATCTGGTACATGCTGGACTGTTTACACTAGGTTCCCCATACTAGACATCGTACTGGGGAAGGAGAGTGGCCAAGTGGCCAAGTGAAGTGCCAATGGGTGCAATTTGGGAACAGCAATCAGTGAGAAGGCAGCGTCCATCATTGGAGACTCTCACCATGCTCTCCTCATGCTATTGCCATCGGGGAGGAGGTGAAGGAGCCTGAAGATGCATTTTCAACATTTTAAGAACAGCCTCTTTCACTCTGCCATCAGTTTTCTGAACTGTCCATAAATCATTATTCATCTTTTGCTTTATTTACTTATGTAACTTATAGTCTTGTGTTGCACCGCTCTGCCCAAAACAACAAATTTCACAACATCCATCAGTGATAATAAACCAGATTCTGATTCGCGTTCAATAGTTAGGGATAAGAATAAGACTGGTCCTCGGGTGCAAGTGCTAAATTGGAGTGAGGTGATTTACTACAGTACTAGGCAGGAGCTGGGGTAAGTAGTCTGGCAGCGGTTGTTTGTGAGGGGCAAAGTCACATCTGACACGTGGGAGAATTCTAAAGGCCAGCTGCTCAGAGTTCAGAACCAGCACATTCCTGTGAGGATGAAAGAGACAGATGGCAAGGTTCAGTAACCCTACATGACGAGAAGTCTCATTCAGGAGGGAAAAGGAAGCATTTATAATGTTTAAATTGGACAAAGCCCTTGAGGAATATTAAGTAAGCAGGAAAGAACTTAAACAAGGAATTAGGAGAGCTGAAAGGAGGCCATAAAATATGCTTGGCAAGGAGAATCAAATTCCTTTTATACATTCAGAGCAAGAAGGTTGCTAGGAATAGGCTAGGTCCACTCTAGGAGATTTATGTGTGGAGCCAGAGGAAATGGGCAAGGTCCTAAATAAGTATTTGCATTGATATTCATATCAGGGAGGGTATGCTGATATTCTAGTACAGATAAATATTAGGAAGATGAGATGGGGTGTCTTGTAAAGCATTAAAAGGGCTAAATGCCTAGGCTAATGACAGAGGCAAGGAGGGAAATAGCTGGAGCTTCGACAGAGATTTCTGCATCCACTCTAGCCAGGGGTGAGGTGTCAGAAGAAACAGCCAACGTTGATCCCTTCTTTAAGAAAGCCAATGAAAATAACCCAGGAAATTATAGGCTGGTGAGCTTTAACAGTGGTAAGGAATTTATTGAAGAAGATCCTTAGGAACAGGATTCACTAGCTTTTGGAAAAGCGTGAATTTATTATGGATAGTCAATGTGACTTAATGCAGGGAAAACTTGATGTCACTAATTTGAGTTTTATGAGGGAGTGATGAAGATGATGGTCAGGGAGGGGATATTGTCCAAATGGACTTTATTAAATTATCTGATAAGGTCCCTCACAGTAGATGGAGCATGTTCTATATGCTTTAATCCTGTTGGAACTAACTGAAGTAATCCAATGTAGGTGTCTATCTCCCTTCTAACATGCACAAAATGCTGGAGGAACTCAGCAGGTCAATCAGCATCTATGGGAGAAATGTACAGTCTTTGTTTCCCCTCTAGTTACCTTTGTTTTCCCTCATTCTTGAGGCCTCTACACCTCTTCCCTTCCTCCATCTTCTCAACCTGCCTATCACCTCCCTCAGGTTCCGCACCTCCTTCCCTTTATTCCTTGGTCTACTGTCCTCTCCTATCAGATTCTTCATTCTTCATATCACCTCCTAGCTTCTCACATCATTCTATTTCATCCCCCTTTCCCCTATCTACCTACCTACCTCTCTCACATGGATTCACTGATCACCTGCCAGCTTGTGCCTGTATCTTCTAATTTTGCCTTCTGCCTCCTTAGCTGTCCTGGTGTACAGTCTCAACCCATTTCCCTCCACAGATGCTATCTGAACTGATGAGTTCCTCCAGCATTTCGTCTGTGTCGCCCAAGTTTTCAGTATCTGCAGAAGCTCGTATCTCAGAATTAGAATCAGACTTATTACTACTGACATATTTTATATATTTGGGGTTTCCGATCTGAGGTCCATGGACCCCTTGGTTAATGGCAGGGGTCCATGGCATACAAAGAGCTTGGGAGCCCCTGGTTTAGAGGTACAGCATGGGATATGCCATGGGTAATGACCTCGCATGCGTTCAAGTTCAACAGTGGGTGTGACAGGGAATGAGGAAAGGTGCAGCTGACTTATATCGTTCCATATCGCCAAATCATATTGTTTCCTCGTGGCCTGGTAGCACATGTTCTGCGGCCCGGTGGTTGGGAACCACTGGTGTAGGCCCGTCAGGCCCATCGAACAGTGCTGCCCAGCAACCAACCGATTTAACCTCTGGCCTAATCACAGGACCATATACAATGACTAATTAACCTAATAACCAGCATGTCTTTGGAATGTGAGAGGAAGCTGGAGCACTCAGAAAAAGCTCACACGCACCCAGTAAGGACATACAAATTTTCTTACAGAGGACACTGGAATTAAACTCTGAACTCCAATGGCCCCAATCTTAAGAGCACTGCGCCGCCCACATTGTTGCTCTGTTTAGATCGCTCTTCTCATTTATTTTGGTAAGATATAAGATAAATCAAGGCTAGAAAACTAAAATAATTGCAGATGCTGAAAATAGAAAACATAGAAAATAGGCGCAGGAGTAGGCCATTCGAGCCTGCACCACCATTCAGTAAGATCATGGCTAATCATCCAAATCAGAGCCCTGTACCTGCTTTCTCTCCATACCCTCGATCCCGTTAGCCACAAGGGCCATATCTAACTTCCTCTTAAATATAGCCAATGAACCGGCCTCAGCTGTTTCCTGTGGCAGAGAATTCCACAGATTCACCACTCTCTATGCGAAGAAGTTTTTCCTCATCTCGGTCCTAAAAGGCTTCCCCTTTATCCTTGAACTGTGACCCCTCGTTCTGGACTTCCCCAACATCAGAAACAATCTTCCTGCATCTAGCCTGTCCAATCCCTTTAGAATTTTATACGTTTCAATAAGATCCCCCCTCAATCTTCTAAATTCCAGTGAGTATAAGCTTAGTCGATCCAGACTTTCTTCATATGAAAGTCCTGCCATCCCAGGAATCAATCTGATGAACCTTCTTTGAACTCCCTCTATGGCAAGAATGTCTTTCCTCAGATTAGGGGACCAAAACTGCACACAATACTCTAGGTGCAATCTCACCAAGGCCTTGTACAACTGCAGTAGAACCTCCCTGCTCCTGTACTCAAATCCTTTTGCTATGAATGCCAACATACCATTTGCCTTTTTCACCGCCTGCTGTACCTGCATGCCCACCTTCAATGACTGGTGTACAATGACACTCAGGTCTCGTTGCATCTCCCCTTTTCCTAATCAGCCATCATTCAGATAATAATCTGTTTTCCTGTTCTTGCAACCAAAGTGGATAACCTCACATTTATCCATATTAAATTGCATCTGCCATGAATTTGCCCACTCACCTAACCTATCCAAGTCACCCTGCATCCTCTTAGCATCCTCCTCACAGCTAACACCGCCGCCCAGCTTCGTGTCATCCGCAAACTTGGAGATGCTGCATTTAATACCCTCGTCTAAATCATTAATATATATTGTAAACAACTGGGGTCCCAGCACTGAGCCTTGCGGTACCCCACTAGTCACTGCCTGCCATTCTGAAAAGGTCCCGTTTACTCCCACTCTTTGCTTCCTGTCTGCCAACCAATTCTCTATCCACATCAATACCATACCCCCCCAATACCGTTTGCTTTAAGTTTGCACACTAATCTCCTGTGTGGGACCTTGTCAAAAGCCTTTTGAAAATCTAAATATACCACATCTACTGGCTCTCCCCATCCACTCTATGAGTTATATCTTCAAAAAATTCTATAAGATTCTTCAGACATGATTTTCCTTTCACAAATCCATGCTGACTTTGTCTGATGATTTCACCTCTTTCCAAATGTGCTGTTATCACATCTTTTACAACCGACTCTAACATTTTCCCCACCACCGATGTTAGACTAACCGGTCTATAATTCCCCGGTTTCTCTCTCCCTCCTTTTTTAAAAAGTGGGGTTACATTAACCACCCTCCAATCCTCAGGAACTAATCCAGAATCTAAGGAGTTTTGAAAAATTATCACTAATGCATCCACTATTTCTTGGGCTACTTCCTTAAGCACTCTGGGATGCAGACCATCTGGCCCTGGGGATTTATCTGCCTTTAATCCCTTCAACTTACCTAACACCACTTCCCTACTAACATGTATTTCCCTCAGTTCCTCCATCTTACTAGACCGTAGGTCCCTTACTATTTCCAGAAGATTATTTATGTCCTCCTTAGTGAAGACAGAACCAAAGTAGTTATTCAATTGGTCTGCCATGTCTTTGTTCCCTATGATCAATTCACCTGTTTCTGACTGTAAGGGACCTACATTTGTCTTGACCAATCTTTTTCTTTTGACATACCTATAAAAGCTTTTACAGTCAGTTTTTATGTTCCCTGCCAGCTTTCTCTCATAATCATTTTTCCCTTTCCTAATTAAGCCCTTTGTCCTCCTCTGCTGGTCTCTGAATTTCTCCCAGTCCTCAGGTGTGCCGCTTTTTTTTTGCTAATTTATATGTTTCTTCTTTGGACTTGATACTATCCCTAATCTCCCTTGTCAGCCACAGGTGCACTACCTTCCCTGGTTTATTCTTTTGCCAAACTGGGATGAACAATTGTTGTAGTTCATCCATGCGATCTTTAAATGCTTGCCATTGCATATCCACTGTCAACCCTTTAAGTATCATTTGCCAGTCTATCTTAGCTAATTCATGTCTCATACCTTCAAAGTTACCCTTCTTTAAGTTCAGAACCTTTGTTTCTGAATAAACTATGTCACTCTCCATCTTAATGAAGAATTCCACCATATTATGGTCACTCTTACCCAAGGGGCCTTGTACGACAAGATTGCTAACTAACCCTTCCTCATTGCTCAATACCCAATCTAGAATGGCCTGCTCTCTAGTTGGTTCCTCGACATGTTGGTTCAGAAAACCATCCCGCACACATTCCAAGAAATCCTCTTCCTCAGCACCCTTACCAATTTGGTTCACCCAATCTATATGTAAATTGAAGTCACCCATTATAACTACTGTTCCTTTATTGCACGCATTTCTAATTTCCTGTTTAATGCCATCCCCAAACTCACTACTACTGTTAGGTGGCCTGTACACAACTCCCACCAGCGTTTTCTGCCCCTTAGTGTTATGCAGCTCTACCCATATCGATTCTACATCCTCCAGGCTAATGTCCTTCCTTTCTATTGTGTTAATCTCCTCTCTAACCAGCAATGCTACCCCACCTCCTTTTCTTTCCTGTCTATCCCTCCTGAATATTAAATATCCCTGGATGTTGAGCTCCCATCCTTGGTCACCCTGGAGCCATGTCTCTGTGATCCCAACTATATCATATTCATTAATTACTATCTGCACATTCAATTCATCCACCTTGTTCCTTGCTCCTTGCATTGACACACAAAGCTTTCAGGCTTGTTTTTACAAAACTCTTAGTCCTTATACAATTATGTTGAACAGTGGCCCTTTTTGCTTTTTGCCCTGTATTTGCCTGCCTGACACTTTTACTTTTCACCTTGCTACTTTTTGCTTCTACCCTCATTTTACACTCCTGTCTCTCTGCACTTGTTCCCATCTCCCTGCCACATTAGTTTAAAGCCTCCTGAACAGCAGTAGCAAACGCTCCCCGTAGGATATTGGTTCCAGACCAGCCCAGGTGCAGACCGTCCTGTTTATACCAGTCCCTCCTCCCCCAGAACTGGTTCCAATGCCCCAGAAATTTGAATCCCTCCCCGTTGCACCATTTTTCAAGCCACGTATTCATCTGAAATATCCTGCTATTTCTACTCTGACTAGCACATGGCACTGGTAGTAATCCAGAGATTATTACCTTTGTGGTCCTACTTTTTAGTTTATCTCCTAACTCCCTAAATTCACCTTGTAGGACCTCATCCCATTATTTACCTATAATGTTGGTACCTATGTGCACCACGACCACTGGCTGTTCACCCTCCCATTCCAGAATGTCCTGCAACCGATCAGAGACATCCTTGATCCTTGCACCAGGGAGGATGAAATCTGAAAACTATGTAGAAAAAAATCTGAAATAAGACAAAAGAAACCTTGACTCCTCAATTTTTTTTCTCTCCAGTCCTGCTGAAGGGTCTCAGTCCGAAACATCAACTGTACTTCTTTTACATAGATGCAGCCTAGCCTGCTGAGTTCCTCCAGTATTTTGCATGTGTTGCAAAAAAAAAAACACTCATCAGGCCAGACAGCATGTTTGGAGGGAGAGGAAGTGGGGAGAAGTTTTAAGAAGGTGAACGTGGCAGAACAATGCAAAAGGAGGATCTCTGACTGTATGAAGTCAAATCCAGTGAATTAATGGGGGTAGTTAGAGGTGACTGAACTTCTCTGTCTGTGCTATGGGTTTCTACATATCCTGCTCCTGCAATGTGCCCAGCAGGTCGGGCAGCATCAGGAGAAAATGTAGCCGATATAATCAGGCAGCGTGGGCTTATTGGGCCAGAAGGGCCTGTTATTGTGCTGTATCCCTGAATAATATCACAGACGGATGATTTACAGCAGAAACTTGATATAGATTTTTGATTGAATTCTAAATTTAATTAAGAACAAAGAACTTTATTCATATCTTACATCCATTTGACACAGAAATGCTAATTCTGTTTCTCCTGCCTCAGATGTTGCTTGACCTGCTAAGCATTCTGGGAGATCCCCGTATTTACTTAAGGCAGGGGCGGAAACAATTACAACACTTAAAAGACTCTTGTTCAGGTATGTGGATGGGATATGACCCAAGCGCAGAGAAATGAGACTAGCGTTTGGCCAAATCCCTCTAAACCAGGGGTTCCACAGACCCTTTGGTTAATGGTAAGGGTCCATGGCATAAAAGGGGTTGGAAACCCCTGCTCTAAACCTTTCCAATCTATGGAGTTAGGCAACTTGGTTAGCCTGGATGAGATGGGCCAAAGGGCCTGTTTTTGTGCTGTATAACTATTACTCTATTTTTCCAGCATCTGCAGTGTTCTGCATTTGTATTCAATCTCTCTGAAATTTTCAATCTACTCAAAGTCATGGCCTACAGGAAAATAAAGCACACAATAGGCCCCAGAAAATTGCTCAGTTAAATTAAATAAACAGTTTAGGAACTGAAGATGAATTCGTATAATAGGGGAAAAGAATGAAGTTACAAGGTCACCCTTGTAATGGATCTACTGAGGAAAGAATGTTTTTTTCATGGAGCAAAAATAGAAAACAGTGATTATTCCTTCTGGAATCAGATAAAATAGAATATAGAACATTACAGCCCACAACGTTATGCCGCCCTTATAACCTACTTTAAGATCAATCTAACCTTCTCCCCCCATGTAGCCCTCCATGTTTCTATCATCCATGTCCCTGTCAAGAGATTCTCAAAGGCCCTTCATGTATCTGTCTCTACCACCACCCCTGGCAGTATGTTCCATGCACTCTCCACTCTGAGTGAAAAACTTATCTCCGATATCACCCCCTATAGGACATCTTCTCCAATCATCTTAAGGTTATGCCCCTTGTTAATGTGTTGGGAAAATGTCTCTGGATATCCATTCAATCAATGCCTGTTATCATCCTGTACACTTCTATTGAGTCATCTCTCATCCTTCTTTGCTCCAACACTTTCTACTTTCCTGCTTTCTCACTGACCTCAAATAATTACGCACTGCATTCATTGCTAAAATACTGACTGCTGTGACAGGCAGCTCATCGTCACTCCATCATCTGAACGGGTGATAAGGACAGAGCCGAAGAACCATGTTCTCTATCCACCTCGGAGTTTCTACACTCAGTGCCAATTTTATTAGCTACACCTGAATACTTGCTCATTAATGCAAATATCTAATCAGCCAATTATGTGGCAGAAATTCAGTGCACAAAAGCATGCAGACATGGTCAAGAGGTTCAGTCGTTCAGATCAAACATCAGAATGAGGAAGAAATGTGATCTGAGTGACTTTGACTGTGGAAGGATTGTTGGTGCCAAACAGGGTGGTTTGAGTAACTCAGAAACTACTGATATCCCGAGATTTTCACACACAACAGTCTCTAGAGCTTAGAGAAAATGGCACAAGAAACATTAAAAAATCCAGTGAGCGGCAGTGCTGGGTATAAATTCATTTTTAACAAGAGAGGTCAGAGGGGAATGGCCAGACCGGTTCAAGCTGACAGAGAGGCGACATTAACTCAAATGTTAGAACAGTGGTGTGCAGAGGAGCACACAGCATGTCAACCCTGAAGTGGATGGGCTGCAGCAGCAGAAGATCATGAACATCCACTCAGGAGTTACCTAATAAAGAGGCCACCGAGTGTAGGTTCCTAATAGTAAACTAAGAAGCAAAAGTAAGAAGTCAGCAATTAACAGGTACAATTAAACTTTACCTTCCTAATAAAGTTACTGGAATGCAGAAGTCAGATACTGATTCTGTCAATATGTTCCACATAATCCTTAATTAATTCTGAAGCATCGAGGGTACTACAAGCCTGAAATGAGTCACAGCTGAGCACCGGTAAAAATGATGAATGCAGTGACATTAAAACTCTAGCAATTTTTGGCAATTTTAATAAAGAAGGCATGAAGATGCTTCCGAATACTCAGAGAAATAATTATAGCCTTTACGGGCCAATTAATATTGGTCCAAAGCCACTTTCCTTTTTTGCGCAAAGGCCATCGGTCAAAAATAGTTTTCTACTGAGATGAGATAATACAACATTTGCAATTTGTCTCTGCTGATAAAAGATTTCTACAGGAAACACACACGAAATGCTGGAGAAACTCTGGAAAGGAATAAACCATCAATGTTTCGGGACGAGACCCTTCATCAATTCTGGAAAAGAAAGGGGAAGAAGCCTGCTTTCTGACCTGCTGCGTTCCTCCAACATTCTGTACGTGTTACCCTGGATTCCAAGCATCTGCAGAATCTCTTTCTACAAGAAAGGTTTTATTTTGAAGGATCCAATGTGGAAGTACAAGATAATAAACCTTTCTGAAAGACAGTGGCTGCCTTCTCCCTTCATTTGATCTGCAGCTGGCCGTATTCCTTTATGTGGCTCTCACTGAGACGCTATTTCATTGCATGGCCTATAAATCTCTTAGAACATTATCCAAAGAAACAACAAATCCATTTTAACTTATCTTCCACCTGTGATTACATTGATAGAGTGTGTCTTTATGTGTCAGCAAAACACAAACACTTTTATTCCAATGCTCAATGGTTGTGAGAACTGCTTCCATCCCCACAACGGAGGGACCAGGCCACTGTTTAACACCTCCAGTAGACCCAGTGGAATTGGCAGCTCAGTTGCAGAGTGTTGCTAGCTTTCCAATCATGCTGGCAGGTGAGGGAGAAAGGGACAATGCCAACTGATACAATACACACAAAATGTTGGAGGAATTCAGCAGGTCAGACAGCATCCACGGAGAGGAAGGAACAATCGACATTTTGGGCCATCAGGACTGGAAAGAAAGGGGGCAGAAGAAAAGGATGGGAGGAAGGGTAGGATGAGCTAGCAAGTGATAGGTGAATCGAGATGAGGGGGGAGTGAGGTAGTGGGAATGATGTGAGAAGCTGAAAGGTGATTGGTAGAAGAGGCAAAGGACTGATGAAGTTGGAATCTGATAGGAGAGGACAGTGGACCATGGAACACAGGGAGGAAAGTATGGGTGACGGGCAACTCATGAGGGCTGGGGAGGGGAATGAGAATGGACAATGGGGCCAGAGGAATAAGGGAAAACAATGACTGGGAAAGAAACAGAGGGGAGTAGTTACCGAAAGTTGGAAAAAATCAATACTGATGCCGTCAGGTAGGAGGCTATCAAGATGGAATATGAGATATTGTTCCTCTGTGGAAACATTCATTCCTGACAGTAACTTTAACATTCAAACTATAGAGTCTTCACAGAGAAATGTTGAAAAGGTGTAGGCTAGGCTCAAGGTATCATGAAGAGAAAAAGGCTAGGATAACTGATGTTTTTTTCAATAAGGCGAGGCAAAAGTAGGAGGTTAAACAGAACACAGGAACTACCGTAGAACACTCGTCCACTGCCATTTGCAGATGGAAGAAAATGGAAGTAGGTTAAAACAGGATAAGGATGCTAGGCAGAGTAGCTGAAAATGTTTTGGACAAAACTCTCACCACGTGTTCAGTGCCAACAGGCTCACATGATTCCATTATATGATTAAATGGACTCCTTGGCCTCACGATCTACCTCATTATGATCTTGCACTTTATCGTTTATCTGCACTGCACTTTCTAAGTGGCTTTTACACATTATTTTGCATTATAATGCTTTACCCTATTCCAACTCAATAGACTGTGTAATAATCTGATCTGTATGAACAATATGCAAGGCAAGCTTTTCATTGTTTCTTAGTACATGTGACAGTAATAAACCAATTCCAATTCCAATATATGGTTATTTTCTGAAACTGCAGACCTGGAGCAGCAGATGCAATATTTGACACACAAATGAAGGGGTTTCTCAGATAGTCACACAAGACCCAACAATTGATGTGCTGGAGAACCCCATTCATGGGTAGAATATGCTGGAAGGTGTAGTTGGAGAAATAAATACAGGAAGGACATTTAAAAGACTTCTACATAGGCACAAGGATGAAAAAAATAGAGGGTTATGTGGGAGAGAGGGAAGAGATTGATATTGGGGTAGATTATGAGGTCTTCACAGCATTATGGGTTAAAAGACCTGTACTGTGCCGAAATCTTCCATGTTCTAGTTCCCTGAACTACCTCACAAAACAGAGGACCTACATTAACATCTCAGTGCAGGTTTGCTAAAACTAACATCACAAACACAAAAAAATCGGCAGATACTGGAAATCCAAAGCAACGCACAAGTCCTGATGAAGGGTCCCAGCCTGAAACATCAACTGTTTGCTCTTTTCCATAGATACTGCCTGGCCTGCTGAGTTCCTCCAACATTTTTTGTGTGTTGCTAAGATTAGGCAGTGACCAGATATGCAAGAGAGCTGAAGGTCAGATATCTGGCCTAAGTGGTGTTCTGTGGTACCACGCAGAACCACAGTGAATAACATTTCCTCAAATAAAAACTAGGTAACCTTCAAGATGACCTCTGCCAGATAATGGATAAAAAGAGAGAACAAAAGCACAGCTCCAATGAATGTATGAAGCAAAATGCAGAGCTACCAATAAACTAGATTAATTTGAGATAGAAGAATACATTTGATTGGGTTAGATGATGAGCTGGAGGAGATCTGTGTGGAACAGAAACACCAATGGTTCGTATCTATGTTTATGCATAGTGGGTTTTGATTTGATGCTCTTCAAGGTTTAAGGCTCAAGGTTGTTTATTGTCATTCTTCAGTGGTAGTACATTGTTCAAATTGAGTTGAGTTCTCCCAAGAGGTTATGCCAATAACGCAGAACGTCTGTGCATGACTTTGTTTAACATGGGTAGCCACCACATACATGGTCTTTGAGAGATCGAGGTCAGGGTCCAGTGGCATAGGATACACGACTGGGGACCCTTCGCTGCTGCAGCCTTCCTCTGCCTTCCATTCTGATGTGTCATCATCTTCCGCCAGCTCCTCCATTGAAGTCTTGGTTGGATCGCTCCTTGTCTGGAACCTTCCCTGGACGTTACCGCCGTGGGTGACCCTACCAGGAGCTAAGCACCAGGTGACCAAACTCCAGAAGGCATCGCTCTCAGGACCTCAAGAACTCACAAGCCTCTCAATAGCAACAAGGTAACGATTCTTGGGGAAGAATTGAACAATGTGTATGTAGTAGATAATGGATTCGTGCGGTATAAGAAAGTTGCGGACACTGTAAGTAGACTAAGATATGCATTCTTTTACTCCCCACTGGCTATTGCAATATAAAATCTAACTTAAAATATACTGTGCAATAAACCAAATTTACATAATAAAATATGCAAATAATGGGATTTGCAGTTACAGTATTTTATTATATGCGTGCAGTATTTTAAACGCATCGTCTGTCTTGCAGTAAAGGCTGATTCAGTTATTACAGGCAAACCTCCAAACCGGGCGAAAGAAATCTGAGGAAAGCTTTAAAAAAAATACTGACCGAGTTATTAAACTCGAGACTTCTGATTGATGGCAATTGTAACTCTTGACTAATTGTAGGACAAACACACAAGTGTTGGTGTATCACACGTTATTAATGACCTCCATCTTTTACCCAGCACATAACAGGGCTGTAAATGTCACTCTCCTAAGCTACATAACTGTATCATCCAGCTCAGACAATGAGCAGCTATGCTCTATTCACTGGCCACTCAGTAATGCTCTTGTATGCCCATTGTCTGAGGTAGTTTAACTCAACAATCAATCAGTCCACCACAGACCATTAGCAACTTCTGCAGGGTGAATGGATGGTGATTCGTTAGAGGGGGAAGAAAGGGGGAGAGAGAGAGAAAGAACACGAGCACAGTTTTGAAATCTGCATTACGGATCACACAATGAATAATGATTTGCAAAGAGGTGGCAGTGGCCAAAGGAAACACCTTCATAACACCTTCTTACAGTTCAGCAGCAGCCTCTCCAGAGGCAATCTGCAGAGGGCTTTGATGAGGATGGTGTATTTGGTCTGTTAAAGGCACATTTATTGCTGTCGGAATGAGCAAAGTAGAAGAGGTAGCAACCATATTTATTTTTGAGTCAATGGTAAGGAAAGCAAATGCAACGTTAGCATTCCCTTCGAGAGGACTAGAATATAAAAGCAAGGATGAAATGCCGAGGCTTTATAAGGGATTGGTATATCTGCACTTGCAGGACTGTTTTGGGCCTCTTATCTAGGAAAGGATGGCATGAGGGAGGGTACAGAGGAGGTTCACAAAAACTATCCCAGGAATGCTGGAGAGGAGTGTTTGAGGGCTTGGGAGTGCTTTGCTGGAGTTTAGAGGAATTGGGTGGGGGGGCAGGGGAGAATCCCATTGAAACATATTGAATATAGAAAGGCCTAGATAGAGTGGATGTGGAGAGGATGGATTTTATAGTGGGAAAGTTTAGGACCAGAGGGCACAGCCTCAGAAATACAAGGGCATCCCTCCAGAACAGAGATGAGGAGGAATTTCTTTAGACAGCGGGTAGCAGGCAGGAGGTTAGGGATGAGAGGAATAATAAACCAGTCATGACTGAATGGCAGAGCAGATTCGGTGGGTTGAATGGCCTACTTCTGCTCCCATGTCTTATGGTCTTATGGTCAATAGGTCTACAATGAATACTACCTCATTGGCTCTCCACATGGCCTTGATTCACCTGGACAATACAAATACCTATGTCAGGATACTACAGCTCAGCGTTTAACACCATCTGATCTACAGTTCTGATTGAAAAGCTCCAGAACCTGAACCTTTGTACCTCCCTGTACAAATGGATCCTCATCTTCCCAACCAGAAGATCACAATCTGTGTGGATCAGAAATAACATCTGCACCTCATTGACAATCAGTACTGGCACACCTCAGGGGTGTGTGTTTAGCCCACTGGTCTGCTCTCTCTGTACCCATGACTGTATAGCTAGGCACAGCTTAAATGCCATCTATAAATTTGCATTGTTGGCAGAATCTCACGTGAGACGAGAAGGTGTACAGGAGCAAGATATACCAGCTAGTTGAGCAGTGTTGCAGCAACAACCTTTGACCTTGCAGCTCAACGTCAGCAAGGTCAAAGAACTGATTGTGGACTTCAGAAAGGGTAAGACGAGGGAACACACACTAGTCCTCATAGAGGGATCAGAAGTGAAAGGAGTGAGCAATTTCAAGTTTCTAGGTGTCAATATCTGAGGACCTAACCTGGACCCAACATATAGATGCAGCTATAAATAAGGCAAGACAGCAGTGAAATTTCATTGGGAGTTTGAGGAGATTTGGTATGTCACCAAAAACACTTGCAAATTTCTACAGATGTGCCGTGGAGACATTCTAACTGGCTGCATCACCATGTGCTAAGGCGGGGGGAGGGGGGCTACTGCACAGGATCGAAGTAAGCTGCAGAGATTTGTAAAATTAGTCAGCTCCATCATGGGTACTAACCTCCATACTATCCAGGACATCTTCAAGGAACTGTGCCTCAAAAAGGTGGTGCCCATCTTTAAGGACCCCTACCACCCAGGACATGCCCTCATCTCGTTGCTACCATCAGGGAGAAGGTACAGAAGTCTGAAGGCTCACACTCAGTGATTTAGGAACAGCCTCTTACCCACTGCCACCAGATCTCTGAATGGATATTGAACCCTTGAACACTACCTCACTACTACTTTATTTCTATTTTTGTACTACTTTTATAAATTTACCTATTTAATATATATACTTTCTGAAATTCACAATTTTTTCCTCTGTTATTATGCATTGCATTGTACTGCTGTCGCAAAGTTAACAAATTTCACCACAATGCCAGTGACATTAAACCTGATTCTGATTCTGAAATTGCGGAACAGATTCGTGGGCCAAATGGCCTATTCTGGTCCTAGGTCTTGTGATCTAAGAACAGACAAAAGAGCGAGAGTAGGTGACCAGATTGCTGAAACCTGCCCTGCCGTTCAATTGACTCCAGCCTGCTTCTCTGAAGCGGTGTTCCTGCATCTGAGTATACATGGAATTGTGCAGATGACAGTAGACTCAACTTTAACGTTAACTTTTAACTTTAGTTTTGGAGTCACGGTCACCCGGTATGAAAACTGAACCTGGTGAAAGGTTTGAGCCGGAAACATCAAATGGTTATTTCCCTCTATAGATGCTACCTGTCTTGCTGAGTTCCTCCAGCATCTTATTGCTCAAGATTTCCAGCATCTGCAGGATGCAGGAAAGGTTTTCTTCAGATGACTTTTCTATGAAGGTTATATTTGTGCAGGCGTCACTGCACAGTAGAACAGTGCACCACCACTCCAGAGTCTGCGAAATCTACCTGAAGGTCTGTTGTGTTTATGAGTAATCACAGGCAGGCCTTTTTAGATCAAGAAAGGAACCTTGCTTTAAGGAAGGTCAAGCTTGTGAAAATATCTTACTGGCAATCAGAGAGAGAGTGACACAGCAAAGGTTTTTATTTTACAAACTGAAGACTTTTCTTTACAAAACTACCTTGGATTGTGACAGGGCTTCAATATAACTCTTTGTAAACGATAACCTAGTGGCAAGACAGAAATACCACTCATTTGTGGAGCTCAAATTCATAAGCACCCACCTCACTGTGTGGCTGCAAGCAGCCTGAATAATGTCTGGGGGATTGTTTCCTGCTCGAGTAAAACAACCAACTATCAAATAAGAGGTTGCTCAGAAATAGGTTTCCGTGTTACCTTTTGTGGATAACTGAAGAGGTCATCCCCTCTGGGCTCGGAACTCCATTTTGTTCAAGCGATTGGTACAATAGCAGGAGGTCCAGAGACAAAGGAGAAAGCAAGGACAAGGTACACACCAGGAAATAAATAATAAGTTTCAAAGATTACTTATTTACAGTAGCATGCAAAAGTTTGGGCACCCCGGTCAAAGTTTCTGTTACTGTGAATAGATAAGCGAGTAAAAGATGAACTGATTTCCAAAGGGCATAAACTTAAAGGTGATACATTTCTTTAATATTTTAAGCAAGATTACTTTTTTATTTCCATCTTTTACAGTTTCAAAATAACAAAAAAGGAAAAGGGCCCGAAGCAAAGGTTTCCGCACCCTGCATGGTCAGTACTTCGTAACACACCCTTTGGCAAGTATCACAGCTTGTAAACACTTTCTGTAGCCAGCTAAGAGTCTTTCAATCCTTGTTTGGGGGATTTTCATCCCATTCTTCCTTGCAAAAGGCTTCTACGTCTGTGAGATTCTTGGGCCATCTTGCACGTACTGCTTTTTTGAGGTTTATCCACAGATTTTTGATGATGTTTAGGTCGGGGGACTGTGAGGGCCATAGCAAAACCTTCAGCTTGCGCCTCTTGAGGTAATCTATTGTGGATTTTGACGTGTGTTTAGGATCATTATCCTGTTGTAGAAGCCATCCTCTTTTCATCTTCAGCTTTTTTTACAGACGGTGTGATGTTTGCTTCCAGAATTCGCTGGTATTTAATTGAATTCATTCTTCCCTTTACCAGTGCAATGTACCCCATGCCGCTGGCTGCAACACAAGCACAAAGCATAATTGATCCAGTTGGAGAGGTGTTCTTTTTATGAAAATCTGCACCCTTTTTTCTCTAAACATACCTTTGCTCATTTCAGCCAAAAAGTTCTATTTTAACTTCATCAGTCCAAAGGACTTGTTTCCAAAATGCATCAGGCTTGTTTAGATGTTCCTTTGCAAACTTCTGATGCTGAAGTTTCTGGTGAGGATGCAGGACAGGTTTTCTTCAGATGACTCTTCCGTGAAGGTCATATTTGTGCAGGTGCCACTGCACAGTAGAACAGTGCACCACCACTCCAGAGTCTGCTAAATCTTCCTGAAGGTCTTTCGCAGTCAAACGGGGGTTTTGATTTGCCTTTCTAGCAATCCTACAAGCAGTTCTCTTGGAAAGTTTTCTTGGTCTTCCAGACCTCAACTTGACCTCCACCGTTCCTGTTTACTGTAATTTCTTAATTACATTACAAACTGAGGAAACGGCTACCTGAAAACACTTTGCTATCCTCTTATAGCCTTCTCCTGCTTTGTGGGCATCATTTATTTTAATTTTCAGAGTGCTAAGCAGCTGCTTAGAGAAGCCCATGGCTGCTGGTTGTTGGGACAAGGTTTGAGGAGTCAGGGTATTTATAATGCTTTGAAATTTGCATCACCTGGTCTTTCCTAATGATGAATGTGAACAAGCCATAGCCCTAACAAGCTAATTAAGGTCTGTGACCCTCGTAAAAGTTATCTGAGAGTTCGAATCTCTTGGGGTGCCCGAACTTTTGCAGGGTGCTCTCCTTTCCTTTTTTTTCACTCTAAAATGGTACAAAACAAAAATAATACATTAATATTGCTTAAAATGTTGAAAAGAATGTTTCATCTTTAATTTTATGACTTTTGGAGATCAGTTCATCTTCTACTCACTTAACTATTCACAGTAACAGAAATCTTGACCAGGGATGCCCAAACGTTTTGCATGCCACTGTATTTAGAGATACAGTGCAGAATAGGTCCTTCAGGCATAACAAGCCACACCACCCAGCAACCTATCTATTTAACAATAGCCCAATCACAGGACAAGTTACAATGACCAATTGACCTACTAACAGGTGTATTTTTGAACTGAGGGAGGAAATCCATGCAGTGACAGAGAGAACATAAAAAACTCCTTAGAGAGGGTGCCATAATTGAGCTCCAAACTCTGGAGTGCCCCAGGCTGTAAGAGCATGACACGAACCACCTTGCTATGATGGCATTGTTAGAATGACAGGCAGAAAGATCCAAAACACAGTTAAAAATATAACAGTGGGAAATGAAGAGCAAACATCGACTGAATAGAGGAGTAATGAAAATGATAAAGGTCAGAGCTAGGCTCAAACCAGACAGCAACCAACTGAGGAGTGAAAATGAGAAATGCAGACTGCAATGGTTACCAAGGGAAATAGTAAAGCTATTTTCCTTGGTT
The DNA here is from genome assembly GCF_030144855.1 of Hypanus sabinus. Classification (NCBI taxonomy): domain Eukaryota; kingdom Metazoa; phylum Chordata; class Chondrichthyes; order Myliobatiformes; family Dasyatidae; genus Hypanus; species Hypanus sabinus. Next base: position 14,409,524 of record NC_082717.1, read on the forward strand.
ATATTTCTCTCGGATGCCTAGGAAACAGGCAGAGCGTCCAGGAAATACCTGAGAGAAGGACAAAAAATAAGAAGAAAATAAAGGCAAGAACAAAAGAGAAATGCTAAAGAATTTGAAAATAAACAATTGGAGTAGCCAAAACAAAAGGCTTTACCATACTGAGGAAATCTCATTACGTTACAGTAATGATTTCACTTCTAAAGTGTGTCGTTGGCCATAAAACATTTCGGGCTAGATTAAAGATGAAGTGAATGGAACTGCAGAATGGATTGAGAAATAAATAGCCAGTTAATTAGACTGTCACTGGAGCTCTTTAAAGATCTATAGATTTCTCCAATTGTCCTCATTTCTCGCTGACATACTACCCCTGAGCCACATCACCCGAAGTCACGTTGTCAGGGTTGATCGATGACAACTAGCACCCCTTTACCATCACCTTGTGATTCCTTGTCCAACATCTGATGTGGAAAAGCTGAAATTTCCCATGATAAACTGGTGTGAGGACCAAAGCTGGTACACTACAGAAGGCTCTTTGTAACTGATTCTGTCACTCTCCAGCACCATCTTCAAAGTTCAATATCGAAGTATGTATACTTCACCACAACCCTGAGATTCATTTTCTTGCAGATATTCACAGTAAGTACAAAGAAACACAATAAAAAACTACACATAACAGGACAGAGAAACAACCAATGTGCAAAAGACAACAAATTGTGCATATACAAAAAGACTAAATAGTAATGAATAAATAAGCAATAAATATCAAGAACACGAGATGAAGAGTCTTTGAAAGGGAGTCCATAGGTTATGGCAGAGGTAAGCGAAGTCGTGTGAAGTGATCCCCTCTTTTTCAAAAGCATGACGGTGGAGGGGTAATAACTGTCCTTGAACCTGGTAGTGTGGGTCCTGAGGCTTTTGTACCACTTCCTGATGGCAGCAGTGAGAAGAGAGCATTGCCTGGAAGGTTGAAGTCCTTGATGATGGATGCTGCCTTCCTGCAACAGTGTTCCATGTAGATGTGCTCGATGTTGTGCAGGGATGCAGCCCATGGACTGGGCTGTATCCACTATTTCTCGTAGGATTTTCAACTCATGGATACTGTGCTTTCATTCCAGGCTATGATGCAGCCCGTCAATATACTTTCCCCTGCACAATTATATTAGTTTGTCAAAGTTTTAGATAACAGCATCAAAAGCTGAACAAGGCCATTCACAAACTCAGTGATCAGGCTGATCCCTAAAAAGAAGATTCCCGCCTAATATTCTCCCCATTCCAAAGCAGAAGTGGGGGTGGAGGTGGTGCTGGTTCAGAAGTCCATCTGCTTCTTCCTTGAACAGAGGGTCAGCCACCTCTCCTTCACAAGCCCACCCTTTCACCTGGTCAGAGTGTCTCCATTTTTGAACAACTCCTCTTAGTTTCTTCATATCAAAGATCTATCTATAGACACACAAATCCAATTCTTTTTTGTGGGATTTATACAACAAGCCTTACATCAGTCATAATTAGGCCCCCTCCCTCAACTCTTCGTCTACACCCATATTGGTCCTGCTTCCAGCACTCACTCATAACTTGAAAACACCATCACCCTTGCAGCCACATCCCGCCCTTCATCTGGTCCATCTTTCATTCTGCCCCTCCCTTCTAGATTGGAGGGAACATCCATTCATCCATCCCTCCACAGTCTCCCACAGTTAAACTTCCTGCCATCTTGTCTCCTGTCAGGACTCAATTCCACTCTCCCAGTTCATCCATCTCTGGCATGTTTCCTCCAAAGAAAAGACATTCCACATAGATGCTTCTGAAGTACCTCCCTTTGTTCCTACAACAGAGAAACAGAAACCTTGACCCACATCTCATCTACTTCCCACACCCCTGCTCTCATCTCCTTCTCTTCCTGAATGGGGCAGACACAGAGTCGCCCTGATCCTCACCTTCCCCCCACCAGCCTCAACTTCCACCAGATTTCTACTGATATAGTCTAGCCTATGGGGCATGTCTCACAGAGTGGCATGGTTGCATAGTGGTTAGTGCAATCGCTTGTAGAGCCAGCCATCAACATAATAAACTGGCCACTGAGTGTACATTGGCTATTAAATAATAAGAGTGAAGTCTTACAACCTAGTACCTCTCTGCACATGTAAAAACATACAGTCGTTTACAATCTGTCATAGCACATGATTTCCTGACAGTGGCACCCTAGGTAGACAAGGTGGTGATGAAGACATAAGCCATCATCTGTCAAGGTATAAGTTTTGAAATTTGCGTGTTACATTGTAAGGCACTGGAGAGGCTGCGTTTGGAATATTGAGTTCAGGTTTGATAGCTCTGCTACAGGAAAAATGCCATTAATCCGACAAGAAATCAGGAGAAATATGAGGATGTTGCTGAGAACTGAGAAGCTGATCTCTGGAGTGAGGGTGAGCAGACTGGGACTTCTTTCACAGGAGCAGGAGAATAGTAAGTGATCTTACAGAGGTGTATAAAATCATGACGGATACTGTCAACATGTACAGTCTTTTTCCCGGGGTTGGAGAATCAAGCAGAAGACAGCATAGGTTTAAGGTGAGATGGAAGAGATTTAGTAGGGACATGGATGGCAACTTTTTCACCTGGGATGTGACATTTGTGTGGAATGAGCTGCCAGCAGAAGTGATTGAGGCAGGTGTATCAACAATATTGAATAGGTATTTGGACAAGTACATAGATAGGAAAGGTTTAGGGGGATTTAGACCAAATCTGGGCATATGGGGCTAGATCATATGAAAATCTTGATTGGCATGGACCAGTTGGGTCAAAAGGCCTGTTTCCATGCCTGGTGACTCGATGACTCTGTTCCCAGACTGGTATCCTTGACTTTCTCCAATGCTCCAAATGACAATCGGGTCAGAGTTATCTGGGCCTCAATCTTAGCAATTACCTCCCTAAACCTTTCCCTCTCTCCTACTTTGATTCTTTAGAATGCTGCTTGAAATTTATTTTGTACCAGTCCCAATGGTGCCTGCCAGTAAGGGTGGCAGTTTCTGTTGCCGTTTACCAAGCGGAGATCTATGGCTGCTCCAGGTCCATTTATGGAGAAGTTATAACTGACACTGTGATTCAGAAAACATAACAACCAGTTTCAGCATTGCAAGATCGCAGAAGTGATAATGGTGTCGGTAACCCAACATTGAACACTACAGCATAATACAGGCCATTTGGTCCATCATGTTGTGCTGACCTTTCAGTTATTCTGGCACAATACTGTGGGCCAAAAGGGCTCTTCCTGTCCTATGTTCTAGATTAGCTTATGCCATGACCTGTTAGAACACAGAACATAGAACAGTACAGTATAGGCCCTTCGGGCCACGATATTGTGCTGACCTTTTAACCTACTCTATGATCAATCTAACCCTCCATTTTTATTTCATCCCTATGCCTGTCTAAGAGTTTCTTAATACCCCTAATATATCTGCCTCTACCACCACCCTTAGCAGTAAATTCCATGTGCTCACCATTCTCTGTGTACAGATCTTACCTCTTACATCCTCCCTATCACCTTAAAATTGTGCCTCATGGTATCAGCCATTTCTGCCCTGGGAAGAAGTCTCTAGCTATATAATTTAAAGAATTCTAAAGAATAGCTTAATTTGTCACATGTATAGTACTGTGCAAAAGTCTTAGGTGCATAGATATAGCTAGGGTGCCGAAGACTTTTGCACGATATTGTAGTAGTTTTAGGTACCGCGCTGCACCACTGCCACAAGGTAAAAAACAAATTTTGTGACGTATGTGAGTGATGATAAACCTGACTCTGATATAGGTCTCTATTTTGGACTGAAAGTGGGAAGGGAGACATGACAGGGCAATCATGTTGGGAAAAGGGGAAGAGAGCAGGATTTGTAATGATCAATAAACCAATTGTTTGGAATCAGATGACCTTGTGTGATGTCTCAGGGCTGGGTGTGTCTGCACCTGTGGCACTCCTTCTCTAACACCCATCCTGCAGTCCTCCCATGGTGCTCCACCCTCACCATTCCCAACATCCTTTGCTCCAGCCAGATTTATAAACTCGCTCTCTGATCTACATTGATAAATACCGAACTGCGCAGAAGTATTAGGCAACCTAGCGATAAGCATGAGTCTAAGACCTTTGCACAGCTATTGGACATTGAAACTTAAAGTGAAATACATTGTTTGCACCAAATCAAATTAGCAAGGATTGTGCAGGGTAGCCTGCAAATATCGTCACACTCCCGACGCCAACATTGCATAACTGAGCAGTGCAATTACTCTTCCCATCAAAACTGTACTGTGAGATTTTTTTACATCCATTGAGGTCACTGGTTTAGTGGTTCCCATACAGAAAGACACTTCAGTTATGCAATGTTCCCTCAACCTTGCAATGAATCAATGGCCTAGATCTTTGTGTTCACTGATAATTACATCAGAAGTTTCAATGCTGTTCACACAGAGTCTTTGATTCCCAAGATAGATAATGGTTCGAGTCCAAGATCTTTCTGGCCCACGCTACTGGAATTTCAAAATTTCTGTTTGGCTTCCCATACAGAGCATACAAGACAGCATAATTTTAAGAAGACTGGAGGAAAGTACAGGGGGATGTCAGAGGTAGTTTTTTTTTTACACAGATAGCAGCGGGTGCCTGGGACACGCTGCTGGAAGTGGCGATAGAGGCTGATACAATAGGGACATAGAACATCAAACATAGAAATCTGTGGAACAGTACCCACAATGTTGAGCTGACCGTGTAACCTACTCTAGAAACTGCCTAGAATTACCCTACCACATAGCCATCTTTATAAGCTCCATGTACCTATCTAAGAGTCTCTTAAAAGACTTTATTGTATCTGCCTCTACCACCGTCGCTGGCAGTGCATTCCATGCACCCACCACTCTATGTGTGAAAAACCTACCTCTGACATTCCCTTTGTACCTACTTCCAAGCACCTTAAAACTCTGCCCCCTTGTGTTAGCCATTTCAGCCCTGGGAAAAAGCTTCCGGCCATCCACACGATCAACGCCTCTCATCATCTTACACCCCTCTGTCAGGTCACCTCTCATCATCCATCGCTCCAAGGAGAAAAGGCCAAGTTCACTCGATCTATTCTCATAAGGCATGCTCCCCAATCCGGGCAACATCCTTGTAAATCTCCTCTGCACTCTCTCTAGAGTATCCACATCCTTCCTGTAGTGAGGTGACCAGAAATGAACACAGTACTTCAAGTGGGGTCTGACCAAGGTCTTATATAACTATAATATTACCTCACAGCTCTTGAACTCAATCCCATGGTTGATGAAAGAGACGCTTAGATAGGGCTATGCAGGAAGGAAGGGTTAGATTGATCTTGGAGTAGGTTAGAAGGTCCACATGACATTGTGGACTGCAGGGCCTCTATGGTGCTGTCCTGTTCCTACGGGCTAAATTGGCAATTTGTTCAGAACTAACACCAAACTATTGCACACCCCGTTCACATCCAATGAAATATGAGATGATGCACAGTAGCATGGATCTTCAAGGGCCCAGAAACTGGCAAATAGCCCAAGCTGTCTGCCACAAAATAACATCCAGTTCAGCAACTGCCTCTTCTGTTGTGCAGGTAGGAACAAGCAATAGTATTTATCTGCCTGTAAGAAACTGGGATGGTCTATATGACCAAACAAACTCAGTAAAAACCAATCAAGCTGCCAATGCTCCAATGGTCAATCAATATTGTGAAGTCTGTAGCGGTCGATATAGTTAAGTTCAATATTATTTAGCTGACTGTAGTCAATAATATCAGACAGATATTGCACTGTTTAAGAACTACACAATCACATACTGGAAGAAACAAAATGATATACAAGGTTGTTAAGATGTCAAAGATCAGAGTTGGCTTTTCAAGCTCTGATTTTCACAGGGCTACTGTAATGAGTTGGTTTACTTGCTGGTTGAAAGCCGCTTCCGCTGTACCAGTTGTTGGCTGACCCGTGTGAGGGATTCAGCAGCTTTTTCCCACTGGTTGTCATGCAGGCCACGGCACCAGCGTCTGGTTCCAGGTGCCTAAGGGGTATACGAATAGCACATGCGAGAGACTCGCTGGCTTTCCTTTGTCTCCAGGGCTGCTCTTCACACTGAGGTCATGACCAGTGTTAAAGAAGCATTGGGAGAGTGTGCTGCAGGGATAGGGGGGCCCACCCACACACTTGGTTAAGTATCTTTTTGTCGAATGTTTAATTTTATAGTATGTAACTCAGGGAGACTTAATGAAGTATCTGTTCAGTTTGAATTGTTAAGTGCCATAGTTTTTGTGACTTAGGGTGGCTTAGGAGTTTCGCCAAATATTTTACCGTTTGTCTGTAAATAAACGTATAATGTGCTTATTCATAATCACTGTCTTCGGATTCACTTACCAAACCCGTGAACCTGTTTCCTTGTATTAGCAACTCTTGAGTCCATCCTCACTTTACTGGGCATACAGCTGTCTCATGGTTAAGATAGAATGAGCTGATGCTATCAAAGTTCAGACCTGACATCACTCCTTAGTTTGGTAGATGAGATATGGAGCAAGAGATGGAAGAGAGAGGAAATTTAGAGGGGATATGAGGGGGAGTAGGAAGTACGTGGAATGCACTGCCTGAGAGAGTGGCTGATGCCAAATTGCCTGCAGCATTTAACAAGTGCCTCCAAGAAGAGTTGAATCACTTAGCCATAGAGAGATATTGGCCAAGCCCTGGATGATGGGGCTAATACAGAAGGATGCCCAATGGTCAGAATGGATGAGTTGAGCTGAATGGCCTGTTTTCGTGATGAAAGATTCCATGATTCAATGAAAATGAATATTCCTAATCAAGGTTTTGTTTGTAGTTATGGACATTCTACCAAGACCTTAGGTGCCTCTTGGCACTTGTTTGCATGCTTTACTTGGAGTTACCTTGTTAAAGAACTGATAGCACTGGACAACAAACTTTTTCAGAAGAGTTACTTCTTCAGAATTTTTTTTTGTTTATGATAGACCATTTGAAGCTGAACACAATTATAATTTCAGACTACTTGTATCCTGTAGGAATTTGGAGAAACAAGAAAATAACTTTTATTGAATATAGTGTGTTTAATTGCATAATGGTGCTGATGCTTTGCAATAGTTCACTAAGCTAAAGATCACACACAAGATGCTGGTGGAACACAGCGGGACAGGCAGCATCTATAAGGAGAAGCACTGTCGACGTTTCCGGCCGAGACTAACGTTAGTCCTGATGAAGGGTCTCGGCGCAAAACGTCGACAGTGCTTCTCCTTATAGATGCTGCCTGGCCTGCTGTGTTCCACCAGCATTTTGTGTGTGTTGTTTGAATTTCCAGCATCTGCAGATTCCCTCGTGTTTGCTAAGCTAAAGATGGTTGGTTGATGATTTTCATTTGTGCTTATATCTGAGGCTTCTCGCTTAAATGTCCAACAATACTCAGCCAGCATTGATGGATTCCATTTGCCCTGATACCATTTCTTCATGACCGCAACGTCCTGGTGAAACCTTTCACCGCGCTCATCACTGACAGCGCTGAGATTGGCAGGGAAGAAGTCTAAATGGGAATGCAGAAAATGAATATTTAGTGACTTGATGGTTTTATGTGCTTGAAGCATGTTGTCAACCAGCTGTATGTAGTTTGGTGCTCTGCAGTTGGCAAGAAAGTTGTCAACAATATCCTTGAATGCCTTCCATGAGATTTTCTCTAGTCCCACTCAAAGATCCTCAAATTGCCTGTCATTGATGACCTGTTTCATTTGTGGACCAACAAAAATGATTTCCTTAATCTTGGTATTAGTTACTCTGACTTGACTTATGAATTGAAATAACAAATATGGGCAATTTCAAAAAAATGGTGCATCATTGGGAAATCTCATGGTGGTTTTCATGCTCAGTAGCCCAAAATCCATAAGGTACACCCAAAAGTATTCAGGAAGTAACATCTTTGTTGTCCAGTGTAGCTGGACCACCATTCACAGCCGAGAAGCAAAAACTTCAGCACATGAATATAAAAGGCAAGGTCATTCCCTGTTCCGATGCCTCATCATCAGAGCAAATACAACAGAGATGGACGAACTGCGAGAATGGAATCGAGTCATTACAGGAAGCAGGGCGGCATTAATAACTGGAACTCATCTACAGAAATCCACTTTCATTTTTTTGGTAAAGATCCCACTTATAAACACGTTCTGAGGGCTTTGTGTTGTGAATGAGAGTGCTAAGCTGAGGTGCCAAGACACCGGCCAGGCACATGGTCTTGACTTAATGCTGATGACAATTACATGACAGGACACACTTGCCATGCCCCAAATCTTCCACCAGCTGCAACATTTGATGCTGCCAGGCATTTTTCATTCTTTGGCCTTCACAGAGATTTAATAGAAGCAGATTTTTGATCAAAAAGGCTGTGTGATTGCCAAACTGAATTTGATTAATTTGCAAAACCGCCTGCCCTTCCAAAGAAATTACAGCAAACCTTTTCAGCATCCAACTTTCATGATGTCGGAAGCAGCCTGCTACACAAGCGGCACATTCCTGGCTGAGACTGGGAGCTGTAATAGAAGATGATTTAAGGTTTCTATTTATTTCCTTGTGATGAAGTGGTGGCCTGAGCCCTGAAAATTACTATCATCCATCTCACAGCAAACCCACAGCTCTGCTGTTGTAGACAGCACAGGCACTGGATACTGCACCCAGCACACTGCTAGAATGAAGAGCAGGGAGAAGCTCTTGGTAAATGATGAGCAGTGCTCCTTGTCCATCTACTCCACCAGAAATAAACGATCATTAGACATCGAAGCAGAATCAGGCCATTTAGCCACCATTCCATCATGACTGATTTATATTCCCTCTCAAACCCATTCTCCTGCCTTCTCTTCCTAGCCATTGATGACCTGACTAATGAAGAGCCCATCAATCTCCACTTTAAATATACTCCACGACTTGGTTTCCAAAACCTCCTGCAGCAATGAGTTACATAGGTTCACCACCCTTTGGGTAAAGAAAATCCTCCACATATCCGTTCTACAGAGATGTCCTTCTATCCTGAGGCTGTGGCCTCTGGTCCTAGACTCTCTCACTATTGCAAATGTCCTCTCTATTTTCACCCTATTAGGTAGGTTTGGTAGGTTTCAATGCAATCCCCCCCCCCCCACCATTCTTCTAAATTCTAGTGAACACAAGGCCAAAGCCATTAAATCCTCCCCATATATTAACCTCTTTACTTCTGGGATCATTCTTGTAAATCTCCTCTCAAATGCCAGCACATCCTTTCTTGGGTATGGGCCCAAAAGTGTTCACAATATACCAAATGCAGTCTGTCCAATGTCGTATAAATCTGCAGCATTACATCCTTGTTTTTATATTCTCATCCTCAGTTGTATCGAAGAAGCGGGCTCCTGCTTCAGAGCATCATGGGGATCTCAGTCAATAAACAAACTGCCTGCTATATGGCGGCATGGCACAATAAAAATCCTGTTCTTGCATCCAATCCCCATTCCCTCTGTAACATGTACAGCCGTCAACTCTAAGAAACAATCAGAAAAACAGCAGCTCATATTTCTAAAGCATATTTAACACAGCTGAAGGTTTTAAGGTGTTTCACGAAGAGGTTCTTTCCAAAAGCATGATTGATGCACCACAGACCCATAGGCTTACCCTCCTGCTCCACACACATTATACGTATTGTTATGTGTTTATGTACATCTCCAAAGCCTTATGTAAGTTTGCTGGTAACACCACTGTTGTTGACCTAATCAAAGTTAGTGATAAGTTGGCAAATAGAAGGGAGATTGGAAATCTGGTTGAACAGTGCCACAACAAACTCTCAGTCAATGTCAGCAAAGCCAATGATCAACTACAGGATGTCCATGAAACAGTCCTCAATAGGGGAATGGAGATGGAGAAGGTTGGTGGCTTTAAATTCCTTCACATTAACGATCTCTCCTGAGACCAGCATCATAAAGAAGGCAGGACAGTTCCTTTATTTTCTTAGAAGTTTGCGTAGATTTGGCATGTCACCAAAAACTTCAGCAAGCTGCTATAGATTCACAGTGGGGAGTATCCTAACTGGTTGCATCATGGCCCGGTATGGAGACACCAATGCCCGGGAATAGAAAAGTCTATAAAAAGTGGTGGATATGGCCCAGCCTAGCACAGGCAAAGCTAACCCCACCATTGAGTTCATTTACATGGAGTGCTGCCATAAGAAAGCAGCATCCATCATCATCCAGGCCATTCACTCTTCTCACTACTATCATCGGGCAGGAGGTATAGGAGCCTTAGGTCAGGAGCAGTCATTATGCTACAACCATCAGGCTCCTGAAACAGCGTGGATCACTTCACTCACCTCTACACCAAACTAATTCTATGACCTACAGACTCTCTTTCAAAGTCTCTTTGCCACTCATGTTCTAAGTATTATTTTTATTTGCACTGTTGTCTTCTCTTGCACATTAGTTGACAGCCTTTGGCTGATTAAATATAGTTCCTTCATAAAATTCTACAGTATTTCTTTAGCCTTGCAAATACCTATAAGGAAATGAATCTCAAGGTAGTATACATGCTTTGATAATAAGTTTACTTTGAACTTTGAGATACAGAATATGGCTTAGTGTAGTCAACAAGCTTCTTGTTTTGACACCACCATAGTTGAATGCAATTCCTGGCAAAGAAAAAGTACTGGGAGAACAAATAGGCAGTGTCAGTCACCAAATGGCCAGCCGACTCCGAGTAGGACTTGGCAGGTACAGTGACTTGTGCAACATGACCTAGTGTTGTAAAAACCAAAGAAAGGTCATATCGAATTATAGACAAGCCAAATAGTCAGCTGTTTGGTTTTGCTGACATTGAGTGAAAGGTTGTTGTTGTGGCAACACTCAACAGTCTAGGACCAGAGGGCACAGCCTCAGAATACAAGAAAATCCCTTTCAAATAGATATAAGGAGGAATTTCTTTAGCCAGAGGGTGGCGAATCAGTGGAATTCATTGCCACAGGCAGCTTTAGAGGCAAGGTCACTGGGTATATTTAAAATGGAGGTTGATAGGTTCTAAATTACTGAGGATGTCAAAGGTTATGGGGAGAAGGCAGCAGAATGGGGTTGAGCGGGAAAATAAATCAGCCATCATGTAATGGTGGAGAAGACTCGATGGGCCAAATGGCCTAATTCTGTTCCTAAGTCCTTATCTGCCCTGTATGCCAATTCACTGGGAAGCTCCACAAACATCATTCATCTACACTCATCAGCAAACTTACAGAATGAAGAAAATTAAGCATGCAAGATAACTTCGTGAAATTTGCTTTTTGATCTACATCTAGTGAAAACAGATAACTGAGAGGAGTCTTGAGGGTCTTAGCCCAAAATGTTGACTGCTTTATTTCTCTCTGTAGATTTCTTGACCTGCTGAATTCCTCTCGCAATTTGTGTTTGCTGCTTCAGATTTCCAGCATCTCAAATGGTTCAAAGGGTTTATTTTAATATCAGAGAATGTATAAGGTATGCAGCCTGAAACTCTTACTCTTCACAGAGACATCCACAAAAGAAGAAACCCTGTAACATCAGAACCACAAAGCCACCCCCATGAACAAGCAGCGGCAGAAACATCAAACCCACTTGTACCAGCAAAAGCACCACTCCCCCACACCACGCAAGCAATAGCTAAAGCCCCCAAAGAAACTTTTATCAAGAGTCCACCAGAAACTACAGTCCATCCCAGCACTTTGGTATCTCAGACAGGCACTCTCTCACCAGCGAGAAAGAGAGAGAGGTTGCTCCTGAACTTGAGCAGGAGAGCAGCAACTCGCTGTCCCGACGTTACGAACTTCTGCATCATTTCTTCAAGCACCCCCCCCCCCCACCCGACTCAGGCATCAACAGGCTCTTACCCTCAATCAAAGGTGGGGGGGGGGGGAAATCACTTGAGTACGAGGGCCTTCTCCTGACAGCAGTGCACATTGAAGAATTTCTTGTGTTTAAAACACCCAAGAAGCCTTGAAGGTTGAGTTAAATAGTTAAATCTGGTGAAAGGGTGAAGACCTGAAACATTGACCAATTCTCTTTCCACAGGTGCTGGCTTCTGACAAACTGAGCTTTCCCAGCATTTTATGTTCTTATTTCGGATTTTCAGAACTTACAGTTTTTAATTTTGATTTTCGTTTTTCATTTGGTTTTAATTTAGAGTTCAATGGTGCGTTGAGCCGTCAACTGCTCTGACTTTATGACAAGATAGAATGAGGAAGCTACAAAAGCTACTCGCTGGTGGAAGATCTAAGATATGATGACTAACCTCACAAGTTTTATTTAAAACATTTGGAAACAAATGGTAATTAAATCTGCAACAGGCGTTATAAAGAACAGTGGCTGTCTGACAGAAATGATCGAGAGGTTATCTGTCGAGTAGTCATTGCAAGATGAGTTAGTTAAAAGTAATGAAAATTATTCTGCCAAGGAAAACATTCAGAAATAATGATGCTTGGTGAAGACACATTTCTGTGGCATCTTATCACAAAGAAGCATCTCACATGATTAATTATTTGACGCAGTGATCTGATCATAGAGATTGAATACAAGCCAGAGTCTCGCTCTTGAAATTTTAATAAAGGATAGAAAGGCAAGCTTTGTGACCTCAGGAAGTCAATTAAATACTTTTAAAGTGTAATCATCGTTGTAACATGGGAAATTTTAAAGTGGGTACCACAGGCTCCCAGTTAGGATATCAATGACTCTGTATCTAGCGATATTATTTGAGGGATTAATACTGGTAAGTTTCCTTAAGGTTGTTTTAGCCCGGGGTGGTAATGGAGACAAGCTCCCACTACTTATTAAATGCTCCCAATAGTGTGCACCTCAAATAGCCCCTGACAACCAAGTCCAGCTCTTGGCCTTCACATGTGGGTTAGCTACTAAACCCGGTGGAACCATTTCTACTGACAGGAGAAGGGGCAAAGGTGGGTTACTAGCACCTTAAAACCAGTTGCTTTGGGCAAATGGGTCTTGTCAGCTGAGGTTGGCAGCTCATCCAGGAGAAGGAAAACTCTGATCTACATGGTAGACAAATCACCAGGGAGATGAGTATAATTTATGAATATTTTTTGTTTTTTTTGTTGTGAATTCTGCTCATATGTACCTGTGACACTGCTGCAAGAACACCTGTGAACACATAAACTTGTGCATTTGTCAACAAACTCAACTTTAACATTGCCTTTCATTGCACTAACCAATAACGCTAAGCTTGGTTAAGCAAACAAGGGGACGAGGGGTCTAAAATATTTTTTGGTGATTTTAATCTAGTTAAGACATGAAAGAGTTGTAACGTTTTAGTACTTGAGCCATTGTTTAGAGAAAACGGCCAAGTCCTAGCTGGGCGATGACACGGTCCTTCCTACTTCCATTCTAGTGCATCACCAGCTCTGCTTAATTGCTGCTGAAACCCTTATCCACACCACTTTTTAACCTTAAAATTCAACAACTCCTATATTTTCAAAACTAATTCTCATTTCATTCTCAACTAAAAATGTATTTGAACTAGTCTTGATGAAGATCTCAACCCAAAATATTGACTTGTCCAATTCCCTCAACAGAAGCTGCCTGACCCATTGAGTTCCACAAGTAGTTGTTATCAATATTGACCAAAGTGACCATTAAAGTTATTATCTCTGGACAGGCTTCTGACTCTTCAGCCATCCATGCATCTGTACCATAGGGTTCAATACTTGGGCCACTTCTGTTTTCCACCTTTATTGACGACTTGGTCGATGCATGCAGTAACGAGCTATACCTGTACACTGATGACTCCACACTATTTGCACCAATTAGAGCAGGAGAGAGTAATACAGGGACAGCAGGCCTGAATAGGGATCTCGACAGGATGAAAGCCTGGGAGGACGACTGGAATGTCACCTTTGAGCCTACTCAGTGCAAGGCGACGGTGACGTCTAGGAAGAGGAATCCATCTACCCCCGACCTGTATTTTGGGAACCACAAGCTGGATTTAAAGAAGGAGCTAGTAATCCTTGGTGTTAACATTGACAGCAAGTTGGTGTGGGATAAACACCTTTCCACTATTTCAAACAAGGCTGGACCAAGGCTTGGAGCTCTGTGGAAAGTAGCATCCAAACTAGACAAAGAGGGCAGAGCCACGGTTTACAAAGCCCCGATATGAAGTATCATGGAGTATGCCTGCTTATCGTGGATGAATGCCTCACAGAGTGTCCTCAGCCAGCTTGATTCCACTCAAAGAAAGGCTCTCAGGATTATAGGTGTAGATGAAGCCACAGCTCGTGAGAAGCTCGCCATCAGTAGCTTACACCACAGATGACAGGTTGCTGCAGCTACTCTGCGATACAAAATGCACACCCGCCACAGCCCTGCAGACCTTCGTGCCATGCTGCCTTCATCTTATCAGAGACGGCACACCACACAATCTATGCCTGCTGATGCTGTTTCTATGCCTGATGCGAGAACCTACACGCTGGATAGAAGCTTCCTTCACTGTGCTATCAATATTTGGAATAGCCTTCCAGATGCTGTGGTTGGAAACATCTGTGATGATAGGGTCCAAGTCTTCAAGAGTCGAGTGCACAAACACCGATCATCTCTGGGAGGGAAGTCACATGCTTCTTCATAAGCTATCACAAAGGAGACCAGGATGGCAATGCTTGGTGTCTGGCAGGTAGGGTTAATACCTGACTTTCAAGAGCACTTGTGAGTTATGATCCGACAGGACTTAGTCCTTAAACTACTGGAGAACAGTGCGGAAAGATCAGGTGCTGTTTTCTCCCGGTAGGGATTAGTTTTTAGTTCCAAGTGCTCCTGTCACATTTTGTCACCCTGCAACCTTATCCTTCAATCTCTCTGAATTATGGAGGACAGCATGTGCATAAATGTCTCTCTCCAGCAAACTTCATAATGGTCACCATGACTCCAGTATTTCTACTGTTTTTTTAATGTTTCTTAATTGTACATATGATTTTTTTTATGTTCTATCGCTGAGCAACAGTGAACCATCTGATTGGCCTATCAGAGTTCTCCTTGGGAACTAGTTGACTTGATCAGCATTTCTGATCTGGCACGATTCTGATCTGATCTGATCTGTTCACGATTGCACTTAATAAAAAAAAGTTTATTTTTGCTTAAGATTCCAGCATCTGCAATATCTTGTATCTCCTCACTTTGAAAAGCCAGCTGTCTGGTTCTTAACGTGCATTGTCTTGTTCACTCATCACCCCATCTCCCAGCTGCACATCCTTCTTTTCAGATCTCTCCAAGGGCTTGTACTTTCATCCCTAAGCTCCTCCGGCCCAGAGGGGGTTCACGAGAATTATCCCGGGAATGAAATATGAGGAGTATTTGATGGTTCTGGGCCTGTACTTGCTGGAGTTTAGAAGAATGAAGGGGTATCTCAGTGAAGTCTATTGAATATTGAAAGGCCTAGATAGAACGGCCATGGAGAGGATGTTTCTTATAGTGGGGGTGACTGCGACCAGAGGACACAGCCTCAGAATATATGGGCATCCATTTAGAACAGAGATAAGGAAACATTTCTTTAGCCAAGGAGCGGTGAATCTATGGAATTCATTGCCACTGACAGCTGTGGAGGTCAAGTCATTGGATATATTTAAAGCAGAGATTGATAACTTCTTGATTAGTCAGGGCATCAAAGCTTACACAGGTTACAAAGCCAGGGGCTGTTATAGCTGGGGGTGGAACTGAGGATAAGCTCCCACCACCTATTAAATGCTCCCAATGGTGTGCGGCTCATATAGCCTCTGACAAACAGGTCCAGTTCCTGGACTTCACATGTGGTTTAGCCAATAATCCCGGCGGAATCATTTCTACCGACAGGAGAAGGGGCAAAGCTGGGTTACTGGTGCCTTCAAACCAGTCCCTTCGGGCAGATAGAGCTCTGCTTGGCAGCTCATCTAGGAGAAGGGAATCACTGAGTTCAAACCTCTACTGCCTTACAGCTGTACCTACTCTTGGGGAAGGCTTCAGCAGTGAACACAGAGGAAAAAGCTGGAGCAGGTGTCTCTAAGTGTTGAGTTCAACACTGACTGGTAACTCCTGCAACACCGCTGGTGCTAAACTGCATCAGACTCTGCTGTTCCTTTGGTTCATCAGCTGTGTGCAGAGGGGGAGCCTGCTCCATGGGCAACAGCTTGCTCTCCATTTCATACCACCCTGGCTTGTGTATCACACAGACAGCCGCGACGCAACACCCATGTTTGACCCTGACGAACGGAGGGCCTCCAAGGTTACAGGGAGAAGGCAGGAGAATGAGGTTGAGCGAGGTAATAAATCAGATATAATGGAATGGCGGAGCAGACTTGATGGGCTGAATGATGTAATTCTGCTCCTATGTGTTATGGTCTTAAGATGTCTATGCTCCTCTTGATCAGCCTGATTTTAATGACTCTACCATTGACTCCAATGCTTTCAGCTGTCCTAAGTTCTGTGATTCCAGCCTTAAGCCTCCCAATCTCTTTCTGCTTCTCAGTCTTGGTTTAAAACGATGCTTAAATGCTATCTGCTTGGCTAAGCTTAAGGTCAACTGACCTAATATCACCTTGCATGCCTTGGCATCAATTTTCATTTGATGATGCCACTGTGATTGTTTGCTGCATTGAAGGTTCTATGCCTTCATACACAGCCCGGGGCAAACCACATTCCCGGAAGAGTTCCTGCTCCACGAAACTCATCCCTGACAGATGTGTAATTCTCCTGCTGACATATCGGTTTCTTTCTTATTACTCGCTTGTCACATAAAGCTCCTAGGTCGTGGCGTGATTGAAAGAGAAGCAGGTGGAAAGGCAATTGGAAAACAATCCAGGTGACATTTCAAAGTGAGAAGCACGTAAGTCCCAGCTGGGTTCTGGGAATTGCAGCCTCACTGCATGTACATACACACACACACACACACACACAGAAACATGCACATGCATGCACACACGCACGCGCGCACGTATGAATGTATACGTACACATGCGGCTTTGAATGCCAGTGATTTTAACCTGTCTGAATAGGTTGAATGCATTACTGATAAATAACACTCAAATGTGCGCTATTTTTTTTTTGCCTTGATTCCTTTTTGACCTTGCCTCTCTGTTATCCTCTCAGCTTTATCACAATTCAGTTTAGAAATCACAACCACAAGCTCAGGAGACTGCTCCAATGGTGCCTTTGAATGCTGAATCACCATGGTAAAGTCTCCCTTTCAAATCTCATTCCATTATTTCTCAAATTCCTAGAGGCTTCTCAGAGCCAGAGAGAACAGCAAGCTCACAGATTTGCACACCGTTACAGCCAGGAATGACATCATACACATTATTAACGGCGTAGTAAGAGGCAGCTAAATCTGCTCTCGAGGCTAAACGCCATGATGGAGAATGTTTGAAAGGATGACGCTGCTCAGTGTGGAATGGCTGCCTCCCACACACTTGTTTCTTGCAGGCCGCACTTGCATGGCTTAGCGATGGTAGTGTACAGATGGGATTTCCGGCACACAGGTTCAGTGGTCACTTTATTAGGGACCTCTTGTGCTTAATAAAGTAGCAAATGAGTGTACATTCACAGTCTGCTGCTGCTGTAGACCATCCACTTCAAGTTTCGACATGCTGTACATTCAGAGATGCTCTTCTGCACACCACTCTTGTAACATGTGGCTTTTTGGAGTTACTGTCACCACCTTCCTCTCAGCTTGAACCCGTCTGGCCCTTCTTCTCTGACCTCACTCATTAACAAGGTGTTCTCACCTACAGAACTTCCTCTCACTGGATGTCTTTTGTTTCTCCCACCATTCTCTGTAAACCCTAGAGGCTGTCCCAGGAGATCAGCAGTTTCTGAGATACTCAAACCACCCCATCTGGCACCAACAACCACTCCATGGTCAAAGTCACCTGGATCACATTTCTTCCCCATTCTGATGTTTGATCTGAAGAACAACTGAACCACTTGACCATCTCTGCATTATTTTATGCAGAGTTGCTGCTACATGATTGGTCGGTTAGATATTTACATTAATGAACAGGTGTACCTAATCCAGTTGCTACAGAGTATCTGACTCCTGATGCAAATGCCAAGGACTTGGCTGAGCATGTGATAGAAGAAGAATATTACCAGCAGATTGACAACGGATCTTCTCAGCTACAGTATGTGTCAAATAATGCATTTTGTTCTGTATCATAACCTGGTCAGCATAGCACTGGGAAATGTCAACTGGTACTCTATAATACTTTCCCTTCTGTTGTACTAAACTTGAATTTGAACACGAGTTCAACTCCTTGGACCATAATGGAGAAACTCCTTTGTGGTGCTAATGGCACATTAAGTAAAATTACTAAGAGTAATTAAGTTAGGCTAAACATACAAATGTGGCATTGCAAACTTTTATGTTAACTCATACTTTTCCATTAACTCCTGCCTCAGCAAGTACCTGGGCGCACATCAACTTGTCTAGCACCACAATAGGTCTACAACAGATGCGATCTCACAAAGTCTCCACTCTGCTCTCAACCATCTGGACAGCCAGAATAAGTACAACAGGCAGCTCATTTACTACAGTTTGGCCTTCAACATCATCATCTCCTCAAGACTAATCATCAATCTCCAAGACTTGTGCCTCGGTACCTCCCTCTGCAATTGGATCCTTAACTTCCTCTCTGTGAGACCACAATACATGTGGATTAGAAACCTCAGATTCTCCAACACTGATGCATTCTGAGGCCTGTACTCTAAACCCTCTGTACATTAAACATAGAATAGTACAGCATTATACAGGCCATTCAGCCCACGATGTTGAGATGACCTTTTAACCTACTCCAAGATCAATCCAACACCCCCGCACAGCCCTCCATTTTTCTTTCATGCGTGTGTCCATTTAAGAGTTTTTAATGTATCTACCTCTACTGCCCCTCCTGGCAACTTATTCCATGCATCCACCATTCTCTGTGTAAAAATCCTACCTCTGACATCCTCCCATACATTACGCTAATCACCTCAAAATTATGCTGTCTTATATCAGTCATCTTTGCCCTGGGAAAAAAGTCGCTGGCTGTTCACTCGATATACACCTCTTAACATCTTGTACATCTCTAGTAAGTCACCTCTCATCCTCCTTCATTCCAAAGAGAAAAACCTTCACTCTCTCAACCAATCCTCATAAGTCATGTTCTCTAATCCAGGTAGCATCCTGGTAAATCTCCTCTGCATCCTCTCTGAAACTTCCACATCCCTCCTACAAAGAGGCATCGACAACTGAACATTGGAGTGTTTACTTGCCTAAAACTACCGATGAGACCCAAAGCCAGGAAATAGAACAAGTCTGAATTGCAAAATAACCCTTCAAATAACCACAGTGGTGTGCAGAGGAGCGTCTCTGAATGCACAACATGTCAAACCATGAAGGGGATGGGCTGCAGCAGCAGAAGACCATGAACATGCACTCAGTGGCCACTCTATTAGGTAGAGGAGGTGCTTAGTAAAGAGTGTGTTTTGACAAGCTCTGCATGATCACAATGACAAATGTGATGACCAGATTCGCTGACACTCCGCTGTTCCTGCTAACGCCCAGGTCAATTTACTGCAAACATTACACGGAGCAAGGAACTCTTTTGATTTGACACACCGGCGGGCAGCAGCAAGGGTACACCAGTTATCCTATCAAAGTGTCTGCAAGAGCAACAGCATCAAGTGTGCCAATTCCATCCAGGAATATTCTGTTTAACTTGTGTAAGGGGAATGAAAGCATTGCGGTAGCAGGGACCAGAGACGTAATGAGCTTGAATTCCATCATGCTAGAGGGAGCATTTAGATACAGATAATTAATAATTTCAGGAAATAATCAGATCACCTTGCTCCATACTGACTTTAATAAGAAGGCAGCTGCTGAGGTTACACAGTCCAGGGCAGTCGGCTCCTAACCCGCCTCTGAAAGGGCCACACAAGCCTGTCAGCTCCAGGCAGAGACGAGAGAGGGGGCATCAATTCTACTCCGCGCCCGGTGGATGAATTAAGAGTAATCGGCAGACTGATTTCCAGCACTTTTTCTCTTCGTACGGCAATGTCCAAAGGGGAGAGGCTGAGCTAATGAGAAAGCAGAATATACTGGACCTAATAAAATGTGCTTCACAGCAGTGGATAACCGTAGGGCAAAACCTGACATCAGGACATTCGAAACACGGTGCAATAACAAGGGAAACAAACGCACAGTGCAAGGTTCCTAATCGATCCAACAGATACTCCAGGTAACATTTGTATCTGTGCATTGGGCAGATTTACAGCACTCTGCAAAGGTCTTAGGCACATATATATAGCAAGGGTGCCTAAGACTTATGCACAATGCTGTACTTGTCAACGTAGAGCAGGGAGCAAGTTTATAAACCTGGCGGGAGTAAAGGAAGTTCAAAGTTCAGAGTGCATTTATTATCAAAGTACTGCATGTATACTTTATATACCCTGAGGTTCATTTCCTTACAGGCAGCCATGGAACAAAGAAACCCAATACATCCCATCAGAAACAAAAAAAAAGACCGTCAAACACACTATGCACACAGAGAGGAAAAAGCAACAGATAGTGCAAACAATAAAAACAAGCAAATCACATTCAGAACTGAACGTCACAATGCCAGGAATCACTGCAGCCAACCCAGAAGTCCACTAGCTGTAGGCCACAGCCTCAGTCCAGCACAGAGACGTTGGCGAGAGCGGAGTACCATCAGAGGGGTGTGGGCCAGGTGGCAGAGAAGTAATGACCGGGACGGGGTGGGGGTGGGGGGGCGGTGGTGGCACGGGTATAGACATGCCCAGCCCTGAGTCACCAGGTAAGGTAATTTGATTCCAAACAATCGGTTTATTGATCAATACAGAATGTCTCGCTGGTGCTTCCTGCTCCCTCCCCTCTCCCTTCCCCTTTTCCCAAACATAATTTCCCTCTCCCCGTTCCCTTCCCACTCTCAGTCCACGATAGAAACCCATATCAGGTTTATCACCACTCAGATATGTCATGAAATGTGTTTTTTTTTTGCAGCAGTACGAAGCAATACATAAAATTACTACAACACTGTGCAAAAGTCTTAAGCACCCTAGCTGTAGATATGTGCATAAGACTTTTGCACAGTACTCTACGTGATTATAACACTAATTGTTATTTTTGGCATTAATTTGTGGCTTTCCCCCATTGCGTCCCACCCAAATCCCTACACACATCCCAAGCACACTGCACATCATGCACTTTGATCTCCATATATTGTTATGAATGTACCACAGCTCTGAGGGGCCGAAGGGTGTGGGATAGCCCCCTCCTTTGTGAGAATCGCAAGAGCATTATTGGGTTGGGTCAGAGGACCCAGGAAATGAGAGAGAGAGAGACATGGCCATTGTCTCCTGGAGACAACGTTTGTGGATTGGGGACTATGCTACGTGGAAGCCCTCAGGCAAGGTGGGCTGGTTGAGAGAGGGATTGCATCATCCCAACCTGATTGACATCTGAGACCCCGTGAGGAAGTATAAAAGAGGGTCTGGGGGAACAACCCCTTCAGACGCACCAGAAGAAACGCTAGCGATCCCGTAATAGCGGGAAGCCGTTTGAAGGAAGCCACATGCATTCAGTTCCCTTGCCTGGAGGCTGGTGGCTGGTACCACGGAAAACGACTTGGAACTAACAACGGGGAACCAACTCCCCCGATGCAACGGATTGGCCTCATAAAAGTCCTGGGCAAGTTTAAAACCGTCTCTCTTAAACCCAAAGAGCTGCAGCTTGAATGGACAGTGACTTTTATCTTTCCATCGGACAATACAATATCTCCTAGACAAATGATAGAGCTATTGCTTATTGATGATTATTATTCTACCCGCGTTTTTAGATTGAGTATTGACGATGTATATTATCTGAATGTCTGTATTAATCTTATTTTTGTGCCCCTTTATAAATAAAGATTTTTAAAAATAGTACCATCAGACTTCAATGGACCTCTCTATCTTTGCTGGTAAGTAATCCAGTTACGGGAATTTCGTAACAATATTTTCTTGTGACACTTGGAGTACTGTGTCCAGTTCTGGTCGCCTCAGTATAGGAAGGATGTGGAAGCATTGGAAAGGGTACAGAGGAGATTTACCAGGACGCTGCCTGGTTTAGAGAGTATGGATTATGATCAGAGATTAAGGGAGCTAGGACTTTACTCTCTGGAGAGGAGGAGGATGAGAGGAGACATGATAGAGGTATACAAGATATTAAGAGGAATAGACAGAGTGGACAGCCAGTGCCTCTTCCCCAGGGCATCACTGCTCAGTACAAGAGGACATGGCTTTAAGGTAAAGGGAGAGAAGTTCAAGGGGGATATTAGAGGAAGGATTTTTACTCAGAGAGTGGTTGGTGCGTGGAATGCACTGCCTGAGTCAGTGGTGGAGGCAGACACACTAGTGAAACTTAAGAGACTACTAGACAGGTATATGGAGGAATTTAAGGTGTGGGGGGAGGTTATATGGGAGGCAGGGTTTAAGGGTCGGCACAACATTGTGGGCCAAAGGGCCTCCACTGTGCTGTACTATTCTATGTTCTATATTGGAACTCGTTCCCCATCTCAACACTATTACAAAGGTGAGACAAGAGATTGTAGGTGCTGGAATCCAGGGAGCACACAACATGATGGAGGAACTCAGGGGATCAGGCAATGAGAAGAAAACCAAACTGAGAATGAATGTCAGCCAAGTGAATGACAGAGTGGGGAAAAGTTGGAGAGGGTGAGGAGGGAGGGAGAGGAAAGGAAACACAGGATAGAGGAAGGGAAGTGTGGGCAGTAAAGATTAGGAGTGGAGGGAAAGGACACCGAGGGAGAAACAGGAAAAGAAAGGAAGCAAAAATAAAGTTGGGGAGGTGGCAAAGAGGAGGAGGGTGGATGATTGAGAGCACACACTTCTAGTTTTCAATATCCTCTTAAAAGAATTACCCTTTATGTATAACTTCTATCTAATCAAAGATCTGCCTTCCTTTGGCAAAGCTACAAGGCAAATCGTGCCTCGGTCTGCACAGCAAACTACTCAATACTGTTTAGGCCAAAATGTAAGGGGTGAGTGACATGTTTTAGGGAAACTGATCCTCTTATCAACCCAATCAGTCTGTATCTATCTGACCAATCTAATGCAGAGAATAATACGAAGGGTGCAGAGATCACAGTGTGATGAAGAGAAGGCCATTTGGCCCTTATTTCTGTATTGGGTCTCTGAAGAAGATAATCCAATCGGTTTACTACAGCTGAGCTGCTCACAATCCCTGCGGCCGTGAAGCACGTGTCCCTTTTTTTTGTAATTTTTTTTAATTGAAGTTCATCATCAAAGATTTCCATAAGATGTATTTCACACGTTGTACATAAATATCATATAATCATATATCACAAAATCTCCACAAAGTATTTATCTGGGGTATACACTTATAGAAAAGAGTGGAAAGAAAAAACAAGCAAAAGGAAAGAACTATGTACAAGTAGGGAGTGATCTTTTTTTTTTACAACAGATTCATTGATTTGTGAGAATAAAATCAGGCCTATGAGGCAATATGTAGTTAAACCATTTTTCCCAGTATGAATCAAATTGTTCCAGCTTATGGTTAACAGATGCTGTTATCTTCTCCATTTTGTAAATGTCCATTGTAATTTCCATCCATGAATTTAAAGTTGGGCTCTCCTGTGATAACCATTTCCTAGTAAGAGTCTTTTTACCAGCCACCAACAGTATATTCATTAAATATTTATCTCTTTTCAACCATTCTTGAGGCATATATCCAAAATATATGGTCTTACTCTCTAAGGGTATTTCACATTTAAAGATGTCTTGTAAGGCATTGTGTATCCCCCTCCAATAGTTTTTGATAACAGGGCAGTCCCAAAAGATATGATAATGATTTGCATTTTGATTTCCACAATTTCTCCAGCAAACAGGGAGGGTACCATCATAATGGGGTGTAATAAAATATCTTATCAAGTTTTTCCATCCAAATTCCCTCCATTTCTGTGACCTGGTACACTTCCATTGATATCTCCATATTGTTGTCCATTTTTCCTCAGATATAATTATTCCTCCTTCCTTCTCCCATTTTGTTTTAATGTATGAAGTCGAATGTGTTTTAAGATTTGACAACCCCTTATACATGCTTGAAAATGTCCCTTTTCTAGGTTCAAATGGTTCAATTTTTAATATCAGAAAATGTATACAAAATTCTTACTCTTCATAGAGATATCCACGAAAAAAACCCCCAAAGAATGAATGATAGGAACATCAGAACCCCAAAGACCCCTCCCCCTCCCACACACAAGCAGCAGCAGAGGCATCGGCCCTCCCCCTCCCCTCACTTGCCCTGACTCCCCCTTACCACATCAGGCAAGCAATAGCAAAAGACCTCAAAGAGACCCTGAGCTGGAGTCCATCAAAAGCTGCAGTTCACAACCCAGCACTTCGGTGTCTCAGACAGGCTCTCTCTCACCAGCGAGGGAGAGAGGTCACTCTCCCACAACAACAAGAGCGGAAACCAGTAACTCGCTGCTCTGATGCTACAAACTTCCACTTCTCCCGACTCGAGGACCAACAGGCTCTCACTCACCATCAAAACGCTTCTACCCACTTGCCTTGCTAGCTGCCAAATACAGTGCAAAAAACACAGTGGAGGTGTTAGGAGTGAGGAGACAGAGTTTACTACATTTCTGGGTGACCAGAGAACTGCCAGCTCAGAGCAGTGTGCCTTCAGAGTCAGACTACAAGGCAGCAGCAGATTAAGAGAAGAACAATCAAACTTCAAAGTAAATTTATTACCAAAGTATACATACGTCATCATATACTACCTCGAGATTCGTTTTCTTGCAGGCATTCTCAGTAGAATAAAGAAATACTATAGTATCAATGATTGACAACCAACCAATGTGCAAAAGAAGGCAAATTGTCCAAATACAACAAGTAATTAAATAATACTGAGAACTTGAGTTGTAGAGTCCTTGAAAGTGAGTCCATAGACCATAAGATAAGATATAGGAGCAGAATTAGGCCATTTGGCCCATTGATAGTTTGTGGGATTAATTCAGGGTTATGGTGAGTGAAGTTATCCAAGGCAGTTCAGAAGCCTGATGGTCGAAGGGTAATAACTGTTCCTGCACCTGGTGGTCGGGGACCTGAGGCTCCTGTCAGCAGCAAGCGGAAAGCATGGCCGGGATGGTGAAGATCCTTCACCATGGATGCTGCTCAATGGTGGGGTGCGCTTTGCCTCTGATGGGCTGAGCTGAGTCCGCCATTTTTTTGCCAGCTTTTCTTGGGCAATTCCATACCAGGCTGCGGTTCAACCAGGTGTATGCCCCTCTCTGTCATTCACACAAGCTAAGCCCTAAATGATAAACTAGGCGTCTTCCAAAAGAGCGCATTCAACAGCTCCATTGTGACTAATGTTACCAAACAAAGAAAAGGGGAGTTATTTTAGCATCAATCAGCAGTGTTAGAGTCAAAAGGCAACAACCTGTATTGTGAGCCAAAGACCAGAAAATCTATCTCCTTGCCATGTGCACACGTCCCATTAGAACATAATGCAATTCAGGCACAGAACCATTTCATCCCTCCTTTCAGCAGCCTGGCTCCTCTATGGAGCTGCCAAATGAAATTTGTATCCATTTTATCTAAATTGAATAAAATCACTGAGGTTCTAGTGTGAACAGTTGTTGCTTTTGATATTATTTCAGCCCACATAAATCATAGGCTTTAAAATCAATATTTAATTTTGTCCCCAGGCATAATCTGATGAAGGACTGCCATGTTGGACAATGCAGTGCAATCATAGTTCATATTTCGATTTGCTCAGAAGTGCAGGGAACTGGTGGCACCAAAGAAAAGATATCTTCAGAGAGCCTCCAACCTGACAGCAACTCCTCCAACTTCTGGTAACTTCTTCCCCCCATCCCCCCCCCACCTTCTCTCACTTTCCATTTTCCATTCTGCTTACCCTCTTACCCCTCCTCTTCTCCTCACCAGCTTACCATCTCCCCTTGTGCCCCTCCTCCTTCCCTTTCTCCCATTGTCTCCTCTCCTCTCAGATTCCTCCTTCTTCAGCTCCTTACCTTTTCCACCAATCACCTCCCAGTTCCTCACTTCAGCTCCCCTCCCCCACTCACTTACCTTCCTCTTCACCTGGTTTCACCAATCACTACTATTCCCCAATTCAATCCTAACCCAATCACAGGACAATTCACAAGGACAAATTAACCTACCAACCGGTACATCCTTCGACTACGGGAGGAAACCGGAGCACCCGGAAGAAACCCACGCAGTCATGGGGAGAACGTGCAAACGCTTACAGGCTGCGGTGGGAAATGAATCTGCGCCGCTGCTACTGTAAAGCATTGTGCTAAGCACTATGCTACCATGCCACATCACTTACATTCAATCCCAGGGCGGGAGGAAACTCTGAGGTGGGCCCTGATTATTGACCATGCTTGTTACATTGGCAATGCAGTGCTGTCGGCCTTCCTATTGGGTTCTGATCCTATCTGATCGAATTCTCCGCGATGCAGTTTGGTGCACTTTACCTCCCAGTGATCATGGCAAAATTCAAACAGCAAACATGAAAAAATAATAGAGGGATTGCAAATACCGGAATGAACTTTCATTATAATTTCATTATTTAGAGAAGCAGCACAGTAACAGGCTCAATGAGCCAGTGCTGCCCAATTGCACCATGTGACCAATTAACCTCTTCTGCCAAGCATTGTGGGCATGCAATGTTTGCGCTAGAATGTGCAGCGACACTTACAGACCTCCTCTTCCCTCCCCACCCCCCGCAGCACATCCTGAGGTTGTTAATGTGGGAGGAAGTGGAGCGTTGAGAAGAAACCCACGTAGTCAAGGGGAGAACATACAAACTGCTTACAGACAGCGGCGGGAATTGAACCACATTTGCAAGAAACAAGGTGCTGGAGGAACTCAGGGAACAGAGACTTGAAGACATCTGTCAGTGCTCAACTGGAGCCACAGCTTGTGCGCAAGGCTCTGAGGGGAGACTCGAACCTACAACCTTCTGATGCTGAAACAACACTGCTGTCACGATAGCTTGCTTTTCCTCTTCCAGAGCAGCAAAACTATCACCGAGTAACTGCAATGTCTGTAGTCGTGTCCCTTCTCTATTTCTGACTATGGTACATGAAACCTCTCATTGCTGCCAACAGGAAGGAGGTACAGGAGCCCGAAGGCACATACTCAACGATTCAGGAACAGCTTCTTCCTCTCTGTCATCAGATTTCTGAATGGACATTGAACCCACGAAAACAACCTCATGGCAGGAGACTGGGGCTGAGAGGAAAACTGGATCAGCCATGATGAAATGGCAGAGCAGACTTAATAGTCCAAATGGCCTAATTCTGCTCCTATATCCACAGTCATAGATGTAAAAATGGTAATTTACCCTTTTTATTATCTATAACAATGTATGGCTGCCACAAAACAACGGATTTCATGACACCTGCTGGTGAATTAAAGCTGATTCTGATTGTGATGGAAGGAGGAAAGCCAAGTGTTGTGTGGAAGAGGCTGTGCTAAGCTGGTGCTGAGTGCGATGAAGAGTGTCGCTAAAGCCCACCTTGCTTAGTCACTGTACTGCAAACTGAAAATCAATGTTAACATTGACCTGTTTCTCAGATGGCTCAAAGTGGGGATACCAGCTGCTACAAGAAGCATGGGGTCACTGTGAAGCTTTCAATACTGACGGACAGTACCGAGATTGGTTCTGCACCAGTGAAGCTCATCCCCATCAGACACCCTGAGCACCACATCAATCCATATTTGCTTTAATACATTTATGACAGCACGAGGTCTGAATGAACTTCACGGGAGCACCATCAATTGGAGTGTGATGTTGAGCTATGCAGAGGCTCAGAGTGACAGAGTCACAGAGCAAAGGAACAAACCCTTCAGCCCACTGTCCACCACAGCACCTGCTGCCAGATCGATCAGGGTTCAATTCCCTCTGCAGTCTGTAAGGAGCTTGTATGTTTTCTCCGGGACCACCGTGGCTTTCCTCTGCTAGGTCATTCCCCCAACAGTATTGAAAGTGGTGTACCTGTTGTTGAGGGGAATGAGCACGGAAGTACTCTGTCCTGACTATCTCTCTCCTTTCCCCTTCCTGGTGGTCACCAGTTATCTTTGTCCTACACCTTGAGTGTAATTACATCCCTGTCTATCAACCCCTCAACTTCCCAAACGGTCTGGAGTTCATCCAGTTCCAGCCCCAACTCCTTAACAGAGTCTGTTAGAAGCTGCAGCTCAATGCACTTCTGGCGGGTGAAGTTGTCAGCGACACTGGTGGTCTCCCTGAACTTCCCACAAGAGGAGCATTTCACTGTCCTGTCTGGCATCTGTTTTACGGTTAGGGTCAAGGTCAGTGAGTTGGGGGTACGGTATGTTGGTGAAGGAAACATGGCAACACTCGTGAACTTTCCCCAGCACAAACTTCAGAGTGTGTTGGTTGTTGATGCAAATGACGAACTTCACAATACGTTTTCGATGTTCGTGTGACAAACAAACCTAATATTTCATCTTCACCCATTTATATCGATTCTCTGTATTCTATTGTCCCCACATTACCCCTCCCCCAGATTCTACCTCTCATCTACATACAGGGACAATTTAATGAGGCCAGATTACTTCACTACCCATGTGTTTGGGATGTGGGAGGAAACCTGAGCATGCAGGGGGAACCCACGCAGTCACAGGGAGATCTTGCAAGCTTCACACTTACAGGTAGCTCACAGAAGAGAGAACATAGAGTACAGCACAGGAACAGGAACTTTGGCCCACAGCGTTGTACCAAACCAGCTAAAAAGTCAATCTAAACCCTCCAAACACTAACCCCTCCTACCTACACAAGATCCATATCCCTCCATCTTCCTCACATTCATGTGCCTACCTAAATATTTCTTAAAAGATATTAAGACCATAACACATAGGAGTCGAGTTAGCCCATTCAGCTCATCATCTGCTCTGGCATTCCAACATGGCTGTTTTACTATCCCTCTGAACCCCATTCACTTGCCCTCTCCCCGTAACCTTTGACAATCTTACTGATTAAGAACCTATCAACCTCTGCTTTAAGAATACCAAATGACTTGGTCTCCACAGCCATCTACAGCAAAGAATTCCACAGATACACCGACATCTGGCTAAAGAAATCCCTGTATGAAACATCCTCTCCATATCAACTCTATCTTTGGCCTTTCAATATTCGACAGGTTTCAAAAAGATCTTCCCTCCTTCATCTAAACTCCAGTGAGTACCGGCCCTGAGCCATTAAATGTTCCTCAGACATTAACCCTGTCATTCCTGGGAGAATTCTTGTGAATTTCCCCTAGACCAGGGATCCACAACCTTTTTGATGCCATGGACCCCTGCCCTAA
This sequence comes from Hypanus sabinus, assembly GCF_030144855.1. NCBI lineage: Eukaryota > Metazoa > Chordata > Chondrichthyes > Myliobatiformes > Dasyatidae > Hypanus > Hypanus sabinus. The sequence goes on from NC_082717.1 coordinate 14,438,928, forward strand.
ACACTCTCCAGGACACTTTCTTTGATAAGGGGGCCAAAACTGCTCACAATACTCTGGACATACTTACCAATGCCTTCCAAAGCCTGAGAAGGGTGGTCAGATTTCTGAACATCCATGAGCTCATGATTGCTACTTCACTATTACTCTTTTCCTCTATCTGTTTATATAATTTTTTAATGGAACGATTAATTTTATGTCTTGTACTGCACTGCTGACATAAAACAACAGATTTCATGATATATGTCTGATAATAAACCTGATTCTGAATCTGATAACGTATAATCCTGTTTGTTCTTCCCACCCGTCATGATTCAGTTTTTTCCAGATTGTAAATGTAAATGAAGAACAAGGAATCAAAGTTGCTCATAATAACAACAATACCATCAACCATGTCGGCAAAATAAACCTCACCGGATCACAGCACTGCTATATTTCTTAGAATAATAATCAAAAGGTTTTAAAACTATAAGACCGAAAGACATAGGAACAGAACTAGATCAATTTTCTCTGCCATTCCATCATTATCTATTATCCCTCTCAACACCATTCTCCTGCCTTCCCCCATTATGCTTGACACCCCAGCTATTCAAGAACCTATCAACTTCCACCTATCAACTTCCACCTATCAACCTATCAACTAAATACACCCAATGACTCAGCCTCCACATCAGTCGGTGGAAATGAATTCCACAGATTCACCACCCTCTGGCTAAAGCAATTCCTCCTCATCTGGGTTCTAAAGAGACAAGAAAATGAATCTCAGGGTTGTATATGGTGACTACTTTGATAATAAATTTATTTTGAATTTTGAACATTCTATCCTGAGGTTGTGCCCTCTGGTCCTAGACTCCCCCATTATAGGAAACATCCTCTGTTTTATACAGAGGAACAGGGAAATAAGCTTTGATTGGAATGAATTGTCCTAGCCCAGCAAGCAGAAAACAGAGCAGAGAACAAATCTGTGATTAACCTAAAGCTCAGGTACCCAACATAAAGAGTAAAAGAAATCCCGCTGCCCTGTTCATCTTGCTCAATTAAAGGAGAACAGAAGGGAAAGCTTGCATTTATAAAACACCTTTCATGACCTCAATATGTTCCAATGTACTTTATAGCCAATTAAGGTCTTTTGAAGTGTAGCCTTTGTTGAAATATTGGAAACGCAACAGCCAATTTGCGCACAGCAAGGTGCCACAGATAGAATGTGATAATGACCAGATAATACCACACTGACAGTCACATGAGCCATACTCCATCACTGTGCCTCATGTTGCCTCCCTAATTGAGACCTGAAATTGCAAGCAAGCCACCGCTGAATTATAAACAATAGAAAAGAGGAAGTGAAAGGGTGGGCCCAAATAGAAAGCTACCAAACATTTGGGCCTCCTTTCTAAGAAAAGTTGTGCTGACAATGGAGAGGGCTGACAATAGACCAGGAATGGAGGAATGAGCTGGTAAATGGGATTGGTTTCAACTTCATCACGGTCAATACAGACATTGAAGGCAAAAGGAACTGTTCCTGTGCTGTACTGTTGAATGTCCTATGACAGAAACTTGAGTTCAGATAACATTCCTTGAATATTTGAAGAGAATACACCCTGATAAAGCAAACAAGAACTTGACTTATTTTCAGTTACTTTGTGAAAACCTTCAGAAATGGAAAAAAACTTCAAAACCTGTTTGTCAGCACTTCACAACAAAACAGTGATGGCTTGCATGCTTCGTCATTTTATTGCTCATTGCTAAATCTAGAAAGCCCCATACAATTGGAGAAGAACTGATTCTGCTGGCAGGAAGGAAGATTCTGAGTACAGTTTTGCATAAGTCAGCAGACCAAATAATTAAAGTGATTCCACTCAGCAACAACCTGTTCAAAGACAAATAGATTAAATGAATGAGAATGTGAAAGACACATTGTGCACCTTGCTTAGGACAACAGAGTTGGCTTTGCAGTTGGTTGTCAACTTTGCCAACAATCAATCTTTGCTTCTTGGTTAGGTTTGATTCATAACAGACTGAATTATGGCTCAAAAGTAGTTATTTGCAAGGGGACTAGAAACATATACGAAGCAGGAGTCAATACTTTGGGTTGTTGAGCAATTTTTCAAAGAGAAGGATGTCCTGCTCACCAACATTCTTGCTTGTACAGCAGGAGGAACATTTGCTGTTGCACACGGAAGTCAGATTGCTCTCAAAAGGAAACTGCTTAAGACACTTTTGATGTGCTTTTTGAAATTGTGACAAAATTCTTTAAAGACTTAACGGCTTCATTCAGTAATCAACTCAAGAATATTAGGGATGACATTGTTTACTGGTCAGAATTATTCAAAAAATTTAATGAACAATCTTCAATTGCAAGGAAATGATGTGAATCTTGTCAAAGTCAGATCAGTTGTGTCCACATTTCTGTTCATGTTAACCCTATTTAAGTGCGTCATTGGCTGTCTTCATCTTCTCCAATTTCTGAGCCTCTCTGAGTTGGAAGAGAAAGAACACCAGATGATGATCTTCATGTATACTGCGTCCACCTGGGTAAACTGCCTAAAGATAGGCCTAGTTCAGGATCTTCTCTTGAACCAAGTTCCAGATTGGGTGCGTAAAAGCATTCCTGCAAACTTGTCATGAGGAAATAACAGGAAAGGTGGTGGAAGAACTGAAGCTCACCATAAATGACTTTGAGCAAGTAGCCGATGTTAAAAAAAAAATCATATCAGGACTTTTGACTGCAGAAATAATCTCTGAATGCTATCCTGCACAGTGGGAAAAAAGTCAAGGTGTTCTTTCTTGCCTTTCCAACATCACATTCAGCAGACCGTGTTTTCAATGCAGTTGCCCAACTTCTTTTAAAGCAATGAAACAGAATGCAAACTACTGAACATGGGGATCTGAGATTCCTTCTGAGTGACATTCAGCCTGATGTTGAGAAGCTGATATCACTGCACTGAACCCATCCATCCCACTGAAAGGTGAAAAAGCAATGAAATAGCGAATACTATTTAATTCACTATTAAGTAATAGTGACTACTTATGTACACTCTAAAATTGTTAATGACTTTTTTACTGTAATTAAAGAAATAATTTTATTTGTAGCTTTAAATAGTTTTGAATAATTTTTGCAATTCTTTGACACTGCTTTGAATTTGCAGTTCCTATTTTCTTCCACTGTGCATCGTAACTCAAAATTCTTCTTTACAGTTTTTATGTAATGGCCAGAAAGGGTCAGGGGGGCACTGGAGATGAGGCCAGCAGGGGGCAGTAACCCAAATAAGTTTGGGAACCACTGCTCCAGGCCTTTCCTATCCACGTATCTGTCCAAGTGTTTTTTTAAATGGTGTTATTGTATCTGCCTCAACCACTTTCTCTGGCAGCTTATTCCATATATGGAGCACCCTCTGGGTGAAAATGTGGCCCCACAGATTCCTACTAAATCTCTCCTTTTCACCTTAATCCTGTCCCCTCTTGATCTCCCAGCCCTGGGAAAAAGACTGTGTGGATTCACCCCATCCAGGCCTCATAATTTTATACACTTTGCAAGATCACCCTCATTTTCCAATGTTCCAATGTAAAATATCCCAACCTTCTCAACCTCCCGAGATCACTCAGTCCCTCAAGTCCCACGAACATCCTCACAATCTCATCTGCACTCTTTATAGAGTCATAGAGGACAGAAACAGGCCATTTTGTCCAACAGTTCCATACCGACTAAAAGTCACATCTCAGCTCGTCCCATTTGCTCATGTTTGACCCATATTCCTACAAACCCAGGGGATCCCCAACCTTTTCTTAATGGCATGGACCAATACCATTAAGCAAGCATGTATGGATCTCAGCTATAACCTTCAACCATCAGGTCCTTGAACAAAAGAGATTAATTACATTCATCTATTGAGACGTTCCCACAACCAATGATCTCACTTTAAGGACTCTTTATCTCTCATGCTCTTGGTCTTTATTGCTATTTATTTATGTTTGCATTTGCACAGTTTGCTGCCTTCTATGCTCTTGCTCTTTCGTTGATCCTGTTTACAGTTACTGTTCCACAGATTTGCTAAGTATGCCCACAAGAAAAAGAATCTCAAGGTTAAATGTGGTGACATGTATGCATACTGATAATAAATTTTACTTTGAACTTTGTATACTATAGAGACTCTGTTTCAATCTGTTTTGAGGGGCAGCATTCTAAAGGCAGCCCTCTCAATGGGCTTTATTTCTGGTCTTAAATGGGCTAGCCTTATTTTTTTAAAGCGACATCTTAATATGAAAGGGGTCGATGGACCTCAGGTTGGGAACCCCTGCTCTAATCCTTTCTTATCTATGTTCCTGTCCAAGTACCTTTTAAAAGCTGTTAATCTAACTGCCTCAACCATTCCATCTGGCAGTTTATTCCATGTACTGACCTGACCAATTTCTGGGTAGAAACTGTTGCCCCTAATGTTCACATTAAATCTCTCTTGCCTCATCTTAAACTTAGGCCCTCTAGTTCTTGATTCTCTAACCCTAGGAAATGGTTTGTGTACAATCATCCTGTTTCTGCCCTTCATAACTGTACACAACTCTATAAGATCAAATCCTCTGATGCTCCAATGGAAAAGGTCCCAACCTGTTCAACTTCTCTCCATAACACAGACCCTCATGTTTTGCCAACAGCCTAGCAAATCTGCTCTGCACTCTCTCCTGCTTAATGACATCTTTCCCATAGCAGGGTGGAAATAAATGAACATGATATTCAAAATGTGGCCTCACTAAGGTCTTGAACAAGTCCAGTATAACATTCCGACTTCTATATTCAATGCCCTGACTGGGAGCAGGCAGTTTAAATGGTACAGCACAGAATAGATGGCCCAAAGGGCCTGGTTCTGTGTGATACATTTCTCTGACTCTATATTGAAAGGAAGCATGCCAAAAGTCTTCTTCACCATCTCGTCCACCTACAATACCGTTTTCAAGCAATTATGTAGCCACACTCCTAGGCCCTTCAGTTGTAAATACTCCCAAATAATGTATTTCAGAACAGCATTTTTGCACGAGATAAAATATACAGTTAAATATGTTGCAAATGTGTGCATTAGAAGTACAGTCACTCACTCTGAACTGGCAGAGGCAGAGTTAAAAAAAATCCTAAAACCAAGTGGCTATAAAAATGGTTGCCTGGCAACAGCAATCCAAATGCTTTATGGCCAAACCATTCCACTAAATCAAATTCCAGTCTAAAGGAATGTCACATTAGCTGTTCTTTAGTAATGGTTTAGTCATCAACAACAGCTTCTGCTTTGTCCAAAGCCATTCACCATGCTACAGGAATTAAATGCTTTCATATTAAGGTGTCACTATTTAAAAATAAGGGCTGGCCCATTTAAGGCAGACATGAAGTACAATTATTTCCCCTCTGAGAGGACTGCCTTTGGAAAGCCAAAAGAGATTCAAACAGAGGCTGCATATTATAGCTGCAGTGCATTCATTCTTGATAAGGAAAGGGTGTAAGTTTACCAGGATAGGCGGGAATACAAAATGGAAGTCACAGTCGGATCAGCCATGACCTCGTTAAATGGCGGGCTCAAGAGGGTAAGAGACCAGCTCTTAGAAAGAGTACAGAAAAGATTTACCAGGATGTTGCCTGGATTTGGGAGCCTGAGTTACAAGGAACACTAGAACATTATTCCCTAGAAGACAGGAGATTGAGAGGTCATGAAAGGTACTTCTGTAAGAAGACATAGTGTATAAGTAGAACTAGATCATTCAGCCTATCGAGTCTGCTCCGCTAGTTGATCATGGCTGATTTATTATTTCTCTTAATCCCATTCTTTTGCCTTCTGCCCTGTAACTTTTAACCATAGACAGGGAGAAAACACATAGTTTTCACTCCCAGAAAGATGATTACTGAAAACAAGAGGGCATAGATCCAAAAGGTTTAAAGGGGACTTCAGGAGCAGCTTCTTCATATAGGGGGTGGTATATATTTGATTTAGAATGAACAGCCATAAGCAACACTTAAAAGCCAATGAAAGGAGAGGTTTACAGGGCTATTGGCCAAACAAAGGCAGATGGGACCAGCTCACTGGGCAATACAGTTGGCATGGAAGTTTGGCCAAAGGGTCTGTTTGCATGCTCTATGACTCCTTTTCTTCATCATATATTTGTATTAGAAGTCTTCATTGCTTTTAGCACACACTCACACACACACACTTGTTCATCTATATCTAATATATAATGAAACACACAGTCCAAAATACAATCAGTAACTTTGACCATGGAATGATTGTTGGTGCCAGATGGGGTGGTTTGACTATCTCAGAAACTGCTGACCTGCTGGGATTTTCACGCACAACAGCCTCTAGAGTTTACAGAGAATGGTGCGAGAAACAGAAAACATCCAGTGAGCGGCAGTTTTGTGGGTGAAAATATCTTGTTGATGACAGAGGTCAGAAGGGGGTGGCCAAACTGACTGGATGGTGACAGTAGCTCAAATAACCCTGTGTTACAACAGAAGAGATTCTGCAGATACTGGAAATCCAGAGCAATACACACAAAAAGCTGGAGGAACTCAGCAGGTCAGATGGCATCAATGGAAATTAATAAAAAGTCGATATTTCAGGCCTAGTCCCTTTTTCAGGTCTGTAAAGGAACGGGGAAGACGACAGAATAAAAAGGTGATGGGGGAGAGAACTAGTTAGAAGATAACAGGTGAAGCCAGGTGAGTGGGAAAGGTAAAAGGCTAGAGAAGAAGGAATCTGATAGGAAAGGAGAATGGACTGTGGGTGAAAGGAAGGGAAGAAGCGATAGACAGGTGAGGATTAGAGGTGAGAGGCCAGAGTGGAAAATAAAAGAAGAGGGAAGGGGGAGGCAAAAAATATTTATGGGAAGAAGAAGTTGATATTCATACCATCAGACAGAATATGAGGTGATGCTCCTCCACCCTGAGAGTGGCCTCATCATGGCAAAGAGGAAGCCATAGACAAAAACTTCGGAATGGGAATGGGGATAGGAATTAAACGGTATGGCCACTGGGAAATTCCACTTTTGGTGGATGGAGCAGAGGTGCTTGATAAAGTGATACCCCAATTTACATCAGGTCTCACCAATGTAGAGGAAGCCCCATCAGGAGCACCAGGCACAATAGATGACCCCAGCAGATTCACAGGTGAAGTTTGCCTCACCTGGAAGGACGGTTTGTGGCCCTGAATGGAGGTGGGGGAGGAGGTTAATGGGAAAGTGTAGCATTTCCATCACTTTCAGGGATATGGGTCAGGAGGGAGATTAGTGGGGAATCACGGAGGAAGTGATCTCCGCAAAAAGAGAAGAGTCCGAGGGAGGCAAAGATGTGTCTGGTGGTAGGATTTTGTTGAGGATGGCAGAAGCTGCAGAGAATGACATGTTGGATGCAAGGTTCATGGAATGATGGATGAGGACAAGAGGAACTCTGTCCCTGTTAAGATGGGGGAAGATGAGGTGAGAACCGATGTCCGAGAAATGGAAGAGATGTAGGTGAGGGCAGCATCAATGGTGGAGGAAGGGAAACCCAATTCTTTGAATAAGATGGACACATCTGATGTTCTGGAAAGGAAAGCCTCATCCTGGGAACAGTTGCGGCAGAGACGAAGGAACTGAGAAACGGGAATGGCATTTTTACAGGAGACAGGGTGAGAAAAGGTATAGTCAAGGTAGCCATGGGAATCTATAAAAGATGTCAGTAGACAGTTTGTCTCCATAGATGGAGACAGCAACACTGAGAAAGGTGGTGGAGGTGTCAGAAATGAATCGAATGAATTTAAGGGCAGGGTGGAAGTTGAAGGCAAAGTTGATGAAATTGATGAGCTCAGCGTGGCTGCATGAAGCAGCACCAAAGCAGTCGTCAATGTAGCGAAGGAAGAGTTGGGGATTATTACCAGGGAAGGCTTGGAACATAGACTGTTCTACAAAAGGACAGCCATAGCTGGGGCCCATGCAGGTGCCCAAGTCTGAAGAAAGTGGGAGGAGGCGAAGGAACAATTGGATCAGTTCTGCCAGTGGAGGAGGGTGGTGTGGAGGGGAACTGGTTGGGTCTTTTGTCGATAAAGAAACAGAGGCCTTCTTGACAGGGGCTGGACATTCATGGCAAAAATGAAGCCGTCAAGGCCGGGGAATTGAAAGTTGTTGAGGAGACTGGGAGCATGTGAAATGTGGTGAATGTAGCTGGGAAGGTACTGAACCGAGGGGGACAGAACGGAGTTGAGCACTAGAGAACGTGAGTTCAGTGGGACAGGAGCAGGCAGAGACAATGGGTCTATCCGGACAGTGGGGTTTGTGGGTTTTGGGTCAGAGGTGGAAGTGAGTAGCGTGGGGTAAGGGAACCATGAGGTTAGTGGCAGCAAATGGGAGTCCTCCAAAGTTGATGAGGTTAGTGATGGTGTTGGAGGCAGTTATCTGATGGTCCCGAGTGGGGTCCTTTTCAAGGGGTAGGTGAGAGGAGTGTTGCTGCCTGGCCTAGAGGTTAGTCCGCCAGACTACAACAGCACCTCTTTTTCCTGCTGGTTTGATATAGGGTTGGGATTAGCACAAATGGAGTGGAGGGCAGTGTGTTCAAAGGAGGTAAGGTTTAAGGAGGAGAGAGGAGAGCTGTAGTCAAGCCGTTTGATGTCTCATCAGTGATTAGAGATGAAAAGATCCAGAGCAGGTTGTTCAAGAACAGGAGAAGGGTTGGAGACAGGAACAAAAACACATCTGTGAATACTCAACACATTGAACCTTGAAGTGGATAGGCTGCAGCAGCAGAAGACCATGAACATACACTCAAGGCAACACACACAAAATGCTGGACGAGCTCAGCAGGCCAGGCAGCATCTATGGAAATGAGTAAACAGTTGATGCTTTGGGTCCTGATGAACAGTCTCAGCTAGAAACATAGACTGATTACTTTTTTCCACAGATGCTGCCCGACCTGCTGAGTTCCTCCAGCACTTTATGTGAGTTGCTTTGGATTTCCAGCATCTGAAGATTTTCTTCTGTGTTTTTTTTAATATATAGTGGCTACTTTATTAGGTACAGGAGGCCCCTAATAAAGTGACGATGTATGGAGGTTAGGAAGATTATCTAACTGTTTTGAGTCTGTCCATACCACAATCGGGACATGAAAGGTTTCCTTTGTCCATGAATTAGCAAGCAAAATGGAAGTAAAAGGAGGATGTAATGCCACTTAACACAAATGCTTCCCTGTCGAACTCTGAAACCAATAATCGCAGCTGTCAGTTACAGATCGCAACTCTGCTGTGCTCCCAGCCCCGTGCATCGTAACAATCCAATGAGCAGTCAAGGTCGTTTGCTTTACCATTTACTGAGGGGCGCAGGATGAAGCACTGCAGAGTGGAGTTCTCTTCCAGTTTGGCCGCGGTTCGAAGGGTGGGAGTGCCTGTTGTTAATGTGTTGCCTCTACAGGCTCTCCATCTGCCATCAGAAGGAAACCAGACAGGCAAACACCCTGCTCCCGTGTACCACTGTGACAGGCAGTCAAGGCACAACCAGCCAGCAGTATCAATGGAGTCGGGTGGCCACGCTGCCCCTCTGCCTTAACAGGTGGAGGTGACAGATGCCAAAGAAAGTAGGGGGAATCACCCACGTTGCCTGGACCATGTGTTACCCCTCACCAAATGACACAGTCACAAAACAGATCATCTGGCCTTTATCTATAGCTGTCCAACAGCTTGTTGTTACATTATATTCCCCACATTACAAAAATGAATTATTTTAATTATTTGTGGGATGAATATTTAGCATTTAATGCTCACTGTTAACTGACCTTGTAAAGGTGGTCATAAGCGACCATCCAGGGCTGCCACAGCCTGTATGGAGAAGATTCTCCCACAGCCTGGCTAATGAATGATAAACAGACAGCCAATATATTTCCATATATATTTCCAAGTTAGAACAATGAGTGCTTTAGAAGGGAACTTGGACGTGGTGTCCATCTACACTACTCTGTTAACTGCAAAGTGGTCTGGATGTTCCGAGACTGTGAAAAGTTCCCCCAACAAGTGATATTCCTTTCAACTCTCTGGCTTTCATTCATCAGCTTCCTCAATATCCTGGCTAACATCCCACACATAACTGCATACAGAGGAAATGAATAATCCCAAAAATAGAGCAAAATTCTGGTACTCAGTGATTAGGGTCATAGAGGACTGCAGCACAGGAACAAAATTGTCTTTCTGCCTAGTCCCATTGGTCCACACCTGAATTACTGCCGATCATACCTCTCCCATTCATGTACTGATCCAAACTTCTCTTCAATGAAAGGACATAGTCCAAAGCTCTCTATTTTGTCTATACATTCAGTGTCGCTGGTTCTATACACAGAATTGTTAGCAGTAACAAAGTAAGTACAACAGCAGCTATATTTCATTAGGAGTTTGAAGTGATTTTGAAGTGGTTATTGCCACAATACCCACCCCGCTCACAGACTGTTTGACCCATTCCCATCAGGGAGGAGGCTACGCAGTATCCACACCAGGACCACCAGATTCAATGTCACTTTCCCCAAGCAGTAAGGCTGATCAACACCTCCACCCACTAACCCAGCCTTCCACATCCCCACACCACCAATACTTTATAATTTTCTGTCAGAGTCAGAGTCTGTCAGACAATCCAGTGAATAGCATCACTTTACAGACATACAATTGATTTATATAAGCTATCTTATTTATTTATATTTATTGTTTTTTTATTATTGTGTTCTTTATCTTAGTGTGTTTTAATATGCTGCATCGGATCCGAGGAGGATTTTGTTCTCCTTTACACGTGTACCAGAAACGGCATTGAACAATCTTGAAAGAACCCGGGTTTCTGATGATGTAACACCGTTACGCTGTCATCTGGCATGCTAAACCACCATGGAACTACCCAACTCGTTCTCCACATCTGTCCTGTACACTCAGCTTTGTTGACCTTGTCTCTCTTGGCACTCTGGTCAAGAGGTTGAAGCAAGCAGCAAACGCACCAGCAACTTTGTTATTCGTGACTTGGACAGTTAGAACACCTGGTCCTGCTCCTCTACGTGAATGGTGTAGGTGGAGATTCAAAAGAAATTAGTAGTTTTTGTACAAGTTTCTACTGTTATTTTGGTTTTGGGAAGGGGGAAGACTGCGATCATGCCCATTTACTGCTAAGCAAAAATGTGCTCACCAGCTCTTGGTTTTCAGTCACTTTCAGAGAACTGAACCCCAGCTAACGGCACTAGAGAAAGATTACCCGGTCATCATTATATCCTGTTTGTAGGAGTTTGCTCTGCCCAGATTGGCTGTTGTGCTCCCTACATTGCATCAGTGAGAATAACACACTAAATGGTTGGCCAACAGGAAATCTCACCTGTCGTGCCGGATGGAGCAAAGATGCTCGACAAAGCAGCCATCCAGTCAAAGTCAGGTCTCACCGATGTAGAGGAGGTCACACTGAGCACCGAGTACAATAAATGATCCCGCAGATCAGGCAGGGTTCGTTCTTCTTCAGCCCTTTACTTTGTTCACCTATCACCTCCCAGCTTCCCACTTCATCTGCCCCTCCGCCATCCACGTACTTTCTCCCTCACCTGGCTTCACCTCTCACCTACAATCTACACTCCTTCCCTCCTCCCCACCTTCCTATCTGGACTTCTTTTTCAGTCCTAATGAAGGGTCTCGGCCTGAAATGTCAACTATGTATTTCCCTCTGTAGATGCTGCCTGGCCTGCTGAGTTCCTCCAGCATTTTGTGTGTTGTTTAGGATTTACAGCATGAGCAGAATTATAACAGAGAGCATAATTAAAAAAATAATTCATCTAGCACAACTTGCTTTAGAGTGTCCGAAACAGAGAGTGAAGAATGCTATATACGTACTCCGGAAGTCGAAGCTGAATGACTGAATCTGGGGCGTCTAGAGACCTGTCCTGGATTGGAGAGCAGTCTGTGTGTGGGTGGGTGGGTGGGAGGGAAGGATGAGGGGGGCATGTTTTGCTGTTGTTGTTTTGTTGCTTGTTGTGTTCTATGTTCTTTTGCCGATCACAGAGGGCACGATATGTTGGCGCCGAAATGTGTGGTGACGTTCGTGAGGTACCCCAAGCACATCCCTAGTGTGTTGTTTGTTCATGCAAATTATTCATTTCACTAATGTACATGTGATAAATAAACCTGAATCGATAAATGAAAACTTCATCCATGCAGCCGTCCTTAAGAGGGTTTATAATTATCCCATGACAACAAAGACTGCGATGTGACTCACAAAAATATATTAAAATATTACATTTTCATTTCAATCTGAATATTTTATCTAAAATACTAATGAATAGCAGAACTTGACGACAATGTACAACTGACGGAATGGCACTGGAAATGTATGAGATTGGTTTCAGCCATTAGTCAGAGAATAAGCAGCAAAAAAAGCACAATGTACTCAAGCACAAAGTGAGAAATACTGGTCTAATTATCTTGTGAAATGGGGCAAAAACAAAAGGCAATGCAATCTGATTTGATAGTTTTATTTCATTTTATTTAGAGATACAGCACAGAACAGGCCCTTCCAGCCCTTTCAGCCATACTGCCCAGCAATCCCACAATTTAATCTGAGTCTCACCATCGGTCAATGACCAACTAACCTGCCAACCACTGTGGGTAGAAACCACAGCACCTGGAGGAAACCACACTGTCGCAAGGAGAATGTACGAACCCCTTTATAAATAAAGAAAACAGAACTCAAGAGGAGGTCAATAGGTCAAGCTGCAACTGTGGGAGCACAAGATGTAAGTCAATGTTGTAGATCGAGCTGCTGCTTCCGGACTGAGTGGAAAGATGCACGATTACCGGCGCGCAGCTGTACGAGGGGAGTGGGGGGTATAGGCTGGCAGGTGATAGGTGGACCAGATGGGGAGGAGGCAAAAATGGATAGGAAAGGCACAGGGCAAAACTATGTGGAGAAACGAGTGTGTGAGGGAGGAAAGCGTCAGAGATTGGCAGGGGAGGGTGGGTAAACGCGACCTGCGGGTGCATCGTGGTCCGGAGAGATGTGGTTTCATTTGGTTGTGTGTTATGTACAGTCAGTCGGATGACGATAATCATGAACTTGAATTTGGAATGTATTGCACTGGAGTAAAAGAATTCCATTAGATCTCCCAGAGATAAATGAGCAGTTGTATCTCCTGTGGGAGTTGGGTTAGAATGACAAGCTCCCTTCCCTAAAGACTAATTATCACCCTGCTGCTGGTCATTTTACAGACCACACAGGGCTATCTGCTCCTCTGGACAATTATAAGTTTTCAACTTGTATTTAATCACTTATATTTATAAATTAGAACATTTTCCACATTAATTGTCAGTCTCTATGTACAGTTTTTCATAAATTCTGTTGCATTTCTTTATTTTGCTGTAAGTGCATGCAAGAAAATTAATCTCAAGGTAGCATATGGCAGCATAAACATACTTTGATAATAAATTTATTTTGACCTTGAAGTGATCCCCCAGCACTAATTTAAAGACAACCATGGAATCTATCCCTGGTACGCACGATAACCCTTAGACACAATCAGTTCTATAACCAAATAATATTGTTGGGATTCAAACCCAAAGTTATCTGGGTCATTACTTGACCAATGTGTCAATACATTTTGCTTCCTTATTATAAAAATAGTACTTTATGAAGAACTAAATAAACAATAAATAGATGCAGTCTATTGATTGTTGGTTGAACCTTTAAGGGACAGTTGTTTCTACTAGGGAGGGAGTAGTTCCAGAAATTATGGCAGTATATATGAATCCGTTATTTCCCTTGGAGCAATTACGGCCACATGAAATGGCATACGCCTGAAGGTTATCAAAATCAGTAAAATGCCAGTGGCGCTGATTTTAACAAAAACCCAAAGTGCCTGAGCTTTGCTTTTGACCAATTTCAGTTTATAACATTCGCTTTGAGAATGTCAGTCTTCACTTCCCCCAGATCTCTCTGATTCATTAGTGTGCACCTTTCACAAGGGAACAAATTATCCAAAGCAGAAAGAGGCAAAATATCACCTATTAACCTGACTCCGCACATTTCTTTGGGAGTTGGTGTGATATATTCATTCCACCCAGGGAATCACTTAGCAAGGAACATATTCATTATTCAGTTATTCCTTTTCCCAAAAGGAAAGTTAATGCAACCTTTGTAGAGAGCTATGGCGAAAGGTCAAAAAGATCACAGGTTAATTAAGGATGAGAAAGGCCATTCGGCCCATCATGACAGATGGTTTCAGAAAAACTCTTAGCATCCATTGAAGCAAATTAATTGCTTTTACCTTCACTGTTCATTGGAAACACAAGAGACTGGAGATGCGGTAATCTGGAGAAGACAATGATGGAGGAATTCAGCAGGGCAGGCAGCAGATATATAAAATCAAGAGGGGGTTAGAAAATGTGGTCGGTCACAGTTTTTTTCTCAAGGTAAGGAAATGTAAAACTAGAGGACAAAGATTTAAGGTGGGAGAGGAGAAGGCAGGAGAGTGGAGTTAAGAAAGATAATAAATCAGCCATCTTGGAAAGGTAGAACAGACTTGATGGGCCAAATGGCCTACATCTTGAAAGATGTAAAGGGAGTCAGAGGGGCAACTTTTCACATAGGGGGTGGTAGGGGTATGGAACAATCTACAAGAGGGAATGGTAGAGGTGGGTAGAATTACAGCATTTAGAAGATACATCGGTAGGAATGGGTTCCCAACCTGGGGTCCATGGACCCTTTGGTTAATGGTGAGGCTCCATGGCATAAAAAATGCTGGGAACCCCTGGATTAGAGGGATATGGGCCAGCTTTTGGCAAATGGGACTAGTTCAGACAGTCACCTTGCTCAGCATGGACAAGCTGGGCCGAAGGGCCTATTTATGTGCTGTGTAACTCTATAATTCTGCATTTCTATTGTGTGATCTGTGGAGGCAAAGGGATAGTTGATGTCTCGGGTCAAGGTGTCCTTGATGCTGGATATTTCTTTCCCTCTATGGGTGTTAACTGCCCCGCTGAGTTCCTCCAGCATGATGATCTTTGCTGCCTGGGTGACTGTTTTGGGTGACACTGATTTATCCAATGTTAACAAGAAAACTGTATTACCTGCCTTCCTCGGGGGTTGAACTTGGGATATACTTGTGGCATATCATGGAAATGTGGACTTTGGTCCACAATGTCCATACCAACTCGTTTACCTCTCTACACTAATCCCATTTGCCTGCATTAGGGGCATTTCCTTCTTTGTCTCAGTGCTATTTAAATGTTTCAAACATAGTGATTGTATCCAATTTCATCACCTCCTCTGGGATCACATTCCACATATCAAACTCTGTCTGTGTTAGAATAAAATATGCCCTTCAGATCACTAAGACCAGAAGATACGGGGTAGAATTAGGCCATTTGGTCCATCAAGTCTGCTCCGTCATTTCATCATGGTTGATCTATTTTCCCTCTCAGTTCCAATCTCCGGCCTTCTCAACATATCCCATCATGCTCTGACTAATCAAGAATCTATCAACCTCTGCCTTAAATATACCCAATCACTTGGCCTTCACAGATGCCCAAGGCAATGAATTCCAAGATCGTAAGATATAGGAGCAGAATCAGGCCATTTGGCCCATTGAGCCTGCTCCGCCATTCAATCGTGGCAGATTTTTTCTTTCAAACCCATTCTCCTACCTTTTATCTGTAACCCTAAACTTCCTTACCAACATAGCAATCTGTGCATTAAATATACTCAGTGACTTGGCCTCCACAGCCTTTCCCTGTCCTCTGGATGCCAGATTTGCCACCCTCTGAGGAGAAAGAAGTCCCTCCTTACCTCAGTTTTTAAGGAATGTCTCTTTATTCTGAGGCTGTGTCATCAGATCCCAAGACTCTTTTACCAATGGAAACATTCTTTCCTCGCTCTCTCTGTCCATTTTAATCTTGTTCAAAATCCATCCTCTCCCCTTAAACCTATGGCCTCTCATTTTTGATACTGAGATTTTGAATATGTCCCAAACTATACCAGTATCACAAAGGTTTCTTCTATGGAGGATATAATTATGGGTGTCGGGGTGGAGATATGTCTCTACCAAAGGAGGTGTAAGGCACTGTCCCTCTGCTAGCCTGCAGGTCACCCTTGGTTAAGCACCTGCTTAGCCACCACCCTGCCCTCCCAGATCAGGACACATGAAGACCATGGGAGCAGGTGGTGGATGGTCACATGAGCAGCCGGTGCATATCACAAGCCCTGGTTATGCGACCACTGACACCAGGCAGACAATCTCTGATAGTACTGATAATGGCTGGGGTCACCCATCTTTCAAAAATACTGCCTAGAAGAAGGCAATGGGAAACTACTTCTGTAGAAAAATTTGCCAAGAACAATCATGATCATGGAAAGACTAAAACTGCCAACATCATACAACTCAGCACTTAACAAACGGACAATATCAGAACTATACAGTGCAACAGACACGCAAACTTACTTGTGAATAAGTAGAACTGTGACCAACAGATTTCTAACTGAAAGCCTAAAATAGCTGTTCCTCATCTTTTTCTCAATTGCTTTCATTCAATCAAACCTGCATTTACAACTTCCAATGGCAGCTTATTCCACACTCTCATCAGCCTCTGAGTGAAAAGGTTCCCCTTAAATACTTTAATTAGCACCTTTAACCTACAATGTGACGTCTGGTTCTAACCTCAGCCAATCTCAGTCTGCTTGCATTTAACCTATCTATATCCCTCATAATTTTGTATACTTCCATCAAATCTCCCCTCAGTCTGCCACGCTCCAGGGAATAAATTCCTAACTTAGAACATAAAAAATAGGAGCAGGAGTAGGCCTTCCAGCCCATCGAGCCTGCCCCGCCATTCAATAAGATCATGGCTGATCTGGCCATGGATTCATCTCCACCTACCTGCCTTTTCCCCATAACCCTCAATTCCCCTACTATGCAAAAATCTATCCAACCTTGTCTCAAATATATTTACTGAGGTAGCCTCCACTACTTCACTGAGCAGAGAATTCAGCACTCTCTGCGAAAAGCAGTTCCTCAATTTATTTAACCTTTCCCTGTACCTCATGTCCTCAAGACCCAGCAACAACTTTGTAAATTTTCCCTGGATTCTTTCAATCCTATTTATAAAATTATTCTTATTCCATACTCATTACATTTTAGGTAACAGAACTGTGAGTTTGAGAGGTGCTGTTAAAGATGTCTTGTTGAATTAGAAACATAAAATGCTGGAAATACTACGCAGGTCAGGCCACATCTGAGAGAGGAGAAACAGGGGCAACATTTCTTGCTCGAAGCCTTTCATCAAAGCTGAAAGGAGACAAAAGGAACTTGCTAAACTGCCGGGAGGGGGAGATGTTTCTGAAGGTGTAAGAGCAGCGTGAGATGAGACACAGATGTAGTCTGATCAATGTGTGATTGGGAGTGATAGAGTGTGAGAACATAGACAAAAGAATGTAGGAGCTGCAAAATGCAGAGCAGGTAGACTTGCCCGGTAGGTCAGGCTGTTCATGTCCACTACACTCATAACGAAAAAATAGGGGTGGGATCGGGGGAAGGAGAAAAACAAGAAACACCTGAACCAATATCACAAAATACTGGAGGAACACAACAGGTCAGGGCAGCAACTATAGAAAAGAATAAAGACTTAAGCAACACACACAAAATGCTGGGGGAGCTCAGCGGGCCAGGCAGCATCTATGGAAAAGAGTACAGTCGACGCTATGAGGCCAACCGGGTGAAGGGTCTTGGCCCGAAATGTTGCCTATACCCTTTTCCATAAATACTGCCTGGCCTGCTGAGTTCCTCCAGTATTTTGTGTGTGTTGCTTGGATTTCCAGCATCTGCAGATTTTCTCTTGTTTGTGAAAGAATAAAGATTCGACATTTTGGGCTAAAACTCTTCATCAGGGTTGATGAAGAGTCTTGGCCCGAAACGTTGACTCATTATTCCTCTCCATGGGTGCAGCCTGAAATGCTGAGTTCCTCCAGCATTTTGTTTGTGTCACTCTGCATTCCCAGCATCTGCAGAATCTCCTTTGTGTTTATCACAGCCCACCTATTGACTCAGAAATCAAGTTGCAGAATCCAATATGGAGTCCTGTTGCCTGTACATACCTAGGCAGAAGGTGAAGTGTGGTTCTTCACGCTTGCATTGCCTTGTTGGAACTGTGCAGGAGATCACAAACCACAGTGAGCCATTGGAAGAGGGAGTGAATCTCACTGCATTGCTTTATTCTGGTTAGTGTTGTTTTCGCTATATTCATTGAAATGAGGAGTATTCCATCACCCTCTAATGTGCTTTGTGGATTGGCTTTGGAGAGCAGGGTGGGCAGGGAAGGTGATGTCAAGAAGAAAGCTCCTTTTACAAAACAGCCCCATTGATCGACTCAGTCAGTGATTATTTGGCTGGTCAGTTATGCCTTGGTTTCATAATAAAGGAGAGAGACTCAGCAGGTTACCACCAAAACCGATGTGGTCAGTGTTTCTTGTTGGAGTTAGAAATGGTCTGGTAATTGTAAGGCACAGCTGTTATTAGGCAGTTATCACCACAAGCTTAAATATTGTCTAGACTCGTTAGATAAAGCAATGAGTCACTTCATTATATTAGGAGACTTGATTGACATTAAACATTGTCCTGTCGATAATCATCCCTATTACGGATCTCAGGATATAAGGAAGGTCATTAGTGAAGCGACTGCTGGTGGTTGGGCTTAAAGTATTGCCTTAAGAAAGACTGTTGCAATATCCTGAAGCTAAGATCATTTTCCTTCACCAACTGTGGATCCGAGGAAGAGAGAGAGCAAGGGTAGATCTTATAGGGATATATATGTAAAACTACAAGGGGTTCAGATAGGGCCAGCATTCCCAACCTTTTTTAAGCCATGGACTCCTACCTTGAACCCATAGGCTGGGAGCCCCTGGATAGGGTGAATGCTTTTCACCTGAGGTTGAGTGTGTGAGACTAGAACTAGAAGCCATAGATCAAGGGAGAAAGGTGAAATACTTAAGGGGAAACTGAGGGGGAACATCTTTACTCAGAGGCTGGTGCATGTACAGAATGAGCTAGAAACATAGAAAACCTACAGCACATTACAGGCCTTTCAGCCCACAGAGTTGTGCCGAACATGTCCCTACCTTGGAAATTACTAGGCTTACATATAGCCCTCTATTTTTCTAAGCTCCATGTGCCTATCCAAAAGTCTCTTAAAAGATTCTATCGTATCCACCTCCACCACCGTTACTGGCAGCCCCACTCTATGCACTCACCACTCTCTGCGTAAAAAACTTATCCCTGACATCTCCTCTGTACCTCCTCCCAAGCACCTTAAACCTGTGCCCTCTTGTGGCAGCCATTTCAGCCCTGGGAAAAAGCCTCTGACTATCCACACGATCAATGCCTCTCATCATCTTATACACCTCTATCAGGTCACCTCTCATCCTCTGTCGCTCCAAGGAGAAAAGGCTGAGTTCACTCAACCTGTTTTCATGCTCCCCAATCCAGGCAACATCCTTGTAAATCTCCTCTGCACCCTTTCTATGGTTTCCACATCCTTCCTGTAGTGAGGTGACCAGAACTGAGCACAGTACTCCAAGTGGGGTCTGACCAGGGTCCTATATAGCTGCAACATTACCTCTCAGCTCCTAAGTTCAATTCCATGATTGATGAAGGCCAATACACCGTATGCCTTCTTAACCACAGAGTCAACCTGCATAGCAGCTTTGAGCGCCCTATGGACTCGGACCCCAAGATCCCTCAGATCCTCCACACTGCCAAGAGTCTTACCATTAATACTATATTCTGCCATCATACTTGACCTACCAAAATGATCCACTTCACACTTATCTGGGTTAAACTCCATCTGCCTCTTCTCAGCCCAGTTTTGCATCTATCGATATTCTGCTGTAAACTCTGACAGCCCTCCACACTATCCACAGCACCCACAACCTTTGTGTCATCAGCAAACTTACAAACACATCCCTCCACTTCCTCATCCAGGTCATTTATAAAAATCATGAAGAGTAAGGGTCCCAGTACATTTCCCAGAGGCACACCACCGGTCACTAACCTCCATGCAGAATATGACCTGTTTACAACCACTCTTTGCCTTCTGTGGGCAAGCCAGTTCTGGATCCACAAAGCAATGCCCCTTGGATCCCTTGCCTCCTTACTTTCTCAATAAGCCTTGCACGGGCTACCTTATCAGATGCCTTGCTGAAATCCACATACATTACATCTACTGCTCTACCTTCATAAATGTGGTTAGTCACATCCTCAAAAAATTCAGTCTCGTAATGCATGACCAGCCCTTGACAAAGCCATGCTGACTATTCCTAATCATATTATACCTCTCCAAATGTTCATAAATCCTGTGACTCAGGATCTTTTCCATCAAATTACCAACCACTGAGGTAAGATTCACTGGTCTATAATTTCCTGGGCTATCTCTTCTTTCTTTCTTGAATAAAGGAACAACCCTCCAATCTTCCGGAACCTCTCCCGTCCCCATTGATGATGTAAAGATCATCGCCAGAGGCTCAGCAATCTCCTCTCTTGCCTCCCACAGTAGCCTGAGGTATATCTCATCCATGGCCGGTGACTTATCCAACTTGATGCTTCCAAAAGCTACAGCACATCCTCTTTCTTAATATCTACATGCTTCAGCTTTTCAGTCTGCTGAAAGTCATCACTACAATCACCAAGATCCTTTTCCATAGTGAATACTGAAGTAAAGTATTCATTAAGTACCTCTGCTACTTCCTCTGGTTCTATACACACTTCCCCACAGTCACACTTGATAGGTCCTATTCTTTCACATCTTATCCTCTTGCTCTTCACATACTTGTAGAATGTCTTGGGGTTTTTCATTAATCTTGCCTGCCAAGGCCTTCTCATGGCTCCTTCTGGCTCTCCTAGTTTCCTTCTTAAGCTCCTTCCTGTTAGCCTTATAATCTTCTAGATCTCTAACATTAACTAGCTCTCTAAACCTTTCGTAAGCCTTTCTATTCTTTTTGACTAGATTTACTACAGCCTTTTTTGTACACCATGGTTGTTGTACCCTACCACAGCTTCCCTGTCTCATTGGAACGTACCTATGCAGAACTCCACACAAATATCCCCTGAACATTTGCCACATTTCTTCCGTACCTTTCCCTGAGAACATCTGTTCCCAATTTAAGCATCCAAGTTCCTGCCTGGTAGTCTCATAATTCCCCTTACTCCAATTAAACACTTTTTTAACTTGTCTGGTCCTATCTCTCTCCAATGCTATTGTAAAGGAGATAGAATGTGATCACTATCTCCAAAATACTCTCCCACTGAGAGATCTGACACCTGACCACGTTCATCTCCCAATACCAAATCAAGTACAGTCTCTCCTCTTGTAGGCTTATCTACATGTTGTGTCAGGAAAACTTCCTGAGCACACCTAACAAACTCCACCCCATCTAAACCCCTTTGCTCTAGGGAGATGACAATCAATGTCTGGGAAATTAAAATCTCCCATCACGACAACTCTGTTATTATTACACCTTTCCAGGATCTGTTTCCCTATCTGCTCCTCGATATCCCTGTTACTATTGGGCAGCCTATAAAAACCACCCAGTAGAGTTATTGACCCCGTCCTGTTCCTAAACTCCATCCACAGAGACTCCATAGACAATCCCTCCATGACATCCACCTTTTCTGCAGCCATGACACTATCTCTGATCAACAGTGCCACGCCCCCACCTCTTTTGCCTCCCTCCCTGTCCTTTCTGAAACATCTAAAACCCTGCACTTGAAGTAACCATTCCTGTCCCTCACCACCCAAATCTCTGTAATGGCCATCGCATCATAGCTCTAAGTACTGATCCACGCTCTAAGCCCATCCAGTTTGTTCACAATACTCCTTGCATTAAAATAGACATATCTCAAACCATCTTTCTGAGCGCGTCCCTTCTCTATCACCTGCCTATCCTCCCTCACACACTGTCTGCAAGCTTTCTCTATTTGTGAGCCAACCGCCTCTTCCCCAGTCTCTTCAGTTTGGTTCCCAGCCCCCAGCAATTCTAGTTTAAACTCTCCCCAGTAGCCTGAGCAAACCTCCCCGCCAGAATATTGGTCCCTCTCGTATTCAAGTGCAACTTGTCCTTTTTGTACAGGTCACACCTGCCCCAAAAGAGGTCCCAATGATCCAGAAATCTGAATCCTGGCCCCTGCTCCAATCCCTCAGCCACACATTTATCCTCTACCTTATTCTATTCTTATACTCACTGTCACGTGGCATGGGCAGTAATCCTGAGATTGGTACCCTTGTGGTCCTGCTTCTCAACTTCCTTCCTAACTCCCTGTAGTCTGTTTTTAGGACCTCTTCCCTTTTCCTAGTCATGTCATTGGTACCAATATATACCACAACCTCTGGCTGTTCTCCCTCCCCCTGCAGGATATCATGGATGCGATCAGTAACATCCCGAACCCTGCACCTGGAAGGCAAACTACCATCTGAGTTTCTTTCCTGCATCCACAGAATCGCCTGTCTGACCTCCTAACTGTAGAGTCCCCTATCACTCCTGCCTTTCTCTTCCTTTCACTACCCTTCTGAGACACAGGGCTGGACTCTATGCCAGAGGCACGGCCACTGTTGCCTCCCCCAGGTAGGCTGTCCTCCCAACAGTACTCAAACAGGAGTACTTATTGTTCAGGGGGACAGTGACAGGGGTACTCTCTAGTACCTGACTCTTCCCCTTCCACCTCCTGACTGTGACCCACTTGTCTGTCTCCCATGGCCCCAGTGTGACCACCTGCCTGTAACTCCTCTCTATCACCTCCTCACTCTCCCTGACTAGATGAAGGTCATCGAGCTGCAACTCCAGTTCCCTAACGCAGTCCCTTAGGAGCTGCAACTTGACACACTAGGTGTAGATATGGCCATCTGGGAAGCTGGGAGACTCCAGGACCTCCCACATCTGACACCGAGCATAGAACCCCGGCCTCACACACATACTTCCTTTCCGCAATTAAAAACCTACCTTGCCTCGTCCTGTAACCGCCTAAGCCTGTTGAGCCAAAGCCCTATCACTCTGCTACCCTCTCACTCCGCTACCCGCTGGATATGGCGGTCTTCCTTTTAAACTTTTCCCACTCTACTGACAGACGTCACGTGCCTGTGCAGTCACCCCTCTTTACCCCAAGTAGTAAAATGCCGCCTCTCTGAAAATCCTTAGCTGTTCCTCTCGCAGCCTTCTTGCTTTGAATCTGCCAGCGGAAGTGGTAGATGTGAATTCAGTTGTAACATTGAAGAGCCATTTAGATAGGTACATGGATGAGAGGAGTATGGAAGGCTAGCAGCAGATGGATGGGATTATGTTGAAGACCAGACTGTCATGGACTAGGTGGGCTGAAAGGCCTGTTTCTGCACCATAGACTATGACTAAGCATCTGTATGTATATTTGACCTGCCAAGGGATAGTAAACTGCAGACCAGATGCTGGAAAATCAAATTAGAGTAGATATGTACTTGAAGATCAGCGTGGGCATCGTCATATGAAGCTCCTATTTCAGTACTTGATGCTATCCGCAAGCAATTTTCTCTGAGTGACATATGACTAACATCAATGGAGATTATTCCCTGTTACCAAGTCTCCTTGTTACCTCACTCAATCAGACACTTCCAGTCAAGGGCAGGTATTTTCACTTACCTCAGAGATTGACACTCGGACCAACAGCCCTAAAGCCAAGTGATTTTGATGGCCACAAGATGAGCAACGGTGAGCCACCCCTGGTGAGCGAATGCTGCCCAGAAGTCAAAACGCTGGCCATGGTGAGAGCAGTTCCTCTTGCCCCACCTCCCATTCGCACAGCCCCCCCCCCCCCCCGATGACCTGAGATTAGTCTGCTGTGGGATACTTTGCTGGACTTGTTGGATAAAGGCATGAGCCAATCGGTGGTGCTTATTTCTGCACAGGACATACCTGGGCACCAGTGGAAGCCCATAGAGTAGCCATAGGGATCAGTTACTTAGCAACCAGACCAGAGTCTCAGTGAAAGTCAATGGTTAGGCCCCTAATGAACAAGGAATACAAGATATAAAGAAATTGAGCATTCCAGTGATGTTGGCCATCATACATCTGGACAAACACTGGAATTATGGGAGTTCTCTATATTTTTAATTAAACAATAAGACCCCAGGGCAACTGTCAATAAAAAAAGCTCATTTCATAATGTTAAACCAAGAGAAAACCCTGTACTCAATCTCTTCACTAATTAATTCAATTAAAGCAACGGTTTTACACATTTATGTTCAATCTGATGCCATAAAGCTTTATAATCCATAATACGTCAAATGCACCGTGCTCAGATTGTTAATAACCAGAGATTTCCTTGTCCTTTTTCCCATTCTCACAGAACAAAATGTCCTTTAAGATTGTAGAATGAAATGAGTTTTCATTTCCACTATGGCGCAACGTAAAATGATTACATTAAATGGAAACGTATTAATAGAAAGGTATGCAGGGCTACACAGTGTACCATCTCAGCCAGCTTGATGACTGATACCACTTTCAATTTATCCAATCTATTTTTACAGCATTAAATTATTAATTACTCTTTCTTCCCCTTGCCATCTCTAACCACAGCCCCACCTGCAGAGAGCAAGGCTTGCTCCTTCTCTAACTTACTGATCGTGCATCTTATTCCCGTGTCATAGGTTATCAGTAATCCCTTTGGAAATGCAGAAGAGCCAATGAGTTCCCACTTTACTGTAATTCCTTACACCAATGTTCCAAAGGAGTCCTAACAAATTCTGCAAGTCCTAACAAGCTTCCAGCGCAAATGAAAAAGACTCATAGAGCATGGTAATGGGGCCTTCAGTACATTGAGTCCACATCAATCATTTTCCACCCACTGATAGTAATCCTGCATGAATCCAATTAATTCTCCTCACATTCACAACAACTCTGCCGGGATCCCATTGTTCACCCACAAGAGACCCGCTCTCAGGGCCTCACGACCAGCCGTTTTTCGATATTGCAAGGACGCAGCCTGGAAGACGAGTGTATATTCAGGGTGCCGGATTTTCGTGGCTCTGGAGGCGGGCAGACTCGAGGCCGGTGCCGCCGCCTGATGCGTCGCGGGAGAACGCGGAAGATCAGAAGCAGCGGGCGTGCTGTTGGCTGTGTGTCCAGAAGCACAGAGTTCAGAAAAAGCAACACAACAGACTTTTAACGCCATAAATCAGAGAGTTTTTTCGTTATGTGTCCCCTCTTGCTGTGAAATGGGGACACCTCCTTTTCCCTTATTAGGGAGAGAGAGAGAGCCTGTGGTATGTCGAATTACCGGGTAAACGAGTAGTCTTTGGGGTACTGCAAGTCTGTGTCTTTATTGATGCTTTGCTGCACGTTGGAGTGCTCAGTGTGGGGCACCGATGCTTTTTTTTGCTGGGGGGGTGAGGATGTTGTCGCCTTGCTGGGGCCTGTGCGTGCATGGGGGTCTCTGAGGGGCTGGGGGAGCTTTGGGATTCCAACATTTAACTGTCATTCGTTCTTTGGGGCACTCCTCTCCTTTCACAGATGTTCGAGAAGAAAACGAAGAATACATTTCTCTGACATTAAACGTACCTTTTGAAACCTATTGGTAGAAGCAATTCACAGTGACCAATCTGCATACCTTTGGGCTACGACCATAATACGTAGGAGCAGAATTCGGCCATTGGGCCCATCGAGTCCACCACTCTTCCATCATGACTGATATATTATCCCTCTCAATCCCATTCCCCTGCCTTCTCCTTTGACACCTTTACTAACCAAGAACTTATTAACCTCCGCTTTAAATACACTCAGTGACTAGCCCCCACAGCTGCCTGTGGCAATTAATTCCACAGATTCACCACCCTCTATCTAAATGAATTCCTCCTCATTTCTGTTCTAAAGGGACATCCCTCTATTTTGAGATTATGCTCTCTGGTCCTAGACTCACCAACTCCATTCTATCTAGGTATTTCAATATTCAATGTTTCTATGAGAACTCCCTCATTTTTCTAAACTCCAGTGTGTACAGGTACAGAGCCATCAAACACTGCTCATAACCCACTTATGCTTGGAATCATTCTTGTGAACCTCCAATGTGCCTTCTCTATCTTTTCTTAGATAAAGGGCCTAAAACTGCTCACAACACCACACTAATCCCATTTTATTCCTCTCACATTCCCAACACTCTCTCACGATTCTCCCACACAATTTAATTTACAGTGAGCAATTGTTACGAATTCCCGTAACTGGATCAGCAAAGATAGCAAAGATAGAGAGGTCCGTTGAAGTCTGATGGTACTATTTTTTAAAGTATTTATTAATAAAGGGCACAAAAATAAGATTAATGCAAACATACAGAGAATATACGTCGTCAATACTAAATCTAAGCGTGGGTATAATAATAACCAATAAGAAATAGCTCTATCGCTGTCTAGGGGTTAATGTATTGTCCGATGGAAAGATAACAGTCACTATCAGTTCATTCAAGCTGCAGCGTTGTTGGGTTTAAAAGTGATGCGGTTTAAACTTGCCCCAGGTCTTTTAAGATGCTGATCCGTTGAGTCAGGGGAGTGGGCTTCCCCATTGTTAGCTAAAAGCTGTTTTCCCGTGGTTCCAGCCACCAATTCCAGCCACGGAATCGAACGCACGTGGCTTCCTTCAGGTGACTTCCTGCTGTTACGTGGTCGCTTAACGTTTCTTCTGGTGCATCTAAAGGGGTTGTTCCCCAGACCCTCTTTTATACTTCCTCACTGGGTCTCCGATGTCAATCAGGTTGGGATGATGCAATCCCTCAACCAGCCCACTCTGGTCATCCCCTAAGGGGCTTCAATGAATAGTACAGTACTCGATACACAACTTGGTCTTCTGGAGACAATAGCCATGTCCCGTAGCTTTACATCGCCGGGGAGACGAGGCATTTTGCACGTCCCATTCTCATTTCCTGGGCCCCTTGACCCAACCCACCGGTGATCTTGCGATTCTCACAAAGGAGGGGGCTACGGACGTAACACAATCTTTACAGCTTGGAGCACCTAGAAGAAATCCACATGGTCACTGGGAAACTCCACACAGACAGCATCCAAAGGTGGCAAATGAATCAGTTCCCTGGAGTGTGAGGCAACAACTCTATTAGCTGCAAAAATATTACTCCAATTTTATGAAGTATAGAGTAGATTATGCTAGACAATCAGTAATCCAGAGACCTAAATGATCAGACTGATGAACTTGAATCCTACCATGCCAACTAGGAAAGTTGATTCATTAGATAAAACTTATAACTGAAAAACTGAGACTAGTGAATCGTCATAAAACTCAGCTAATTTACCATTAGCCAAGTGATCTTGAACAAGAGGCTGAAATGAGGGGTTGGACGTTCTTTGTATCTGGCCCCTAAGCTTTGCCACAACCACTGCTGAACATGTTGTTCAGGCCTGTAAACGTAACTGCAAGCCTTTATTTAAAAAGTACGCTAAAGTAAGTTTTGTTTAACTCTGGTTGCCAAGCTGTATAGGCGCTTGCCCTTCCCTTGGACTACATCAGTGATGTGGAGAGGGGAACCCGCTGCATGGGCAACAGCCGGTTCTTCAAATCTTCCTGCCCAGGCTTGCGCACTGGAGAGAAAACAGTTAATCAGAGGCGCAAACCCATGATCCTCTGGGATTGACAGCTGCCTACTAATGCTATGCTTAACTCTTATTTAAGTGTAAATTTATGTCCATAAATAATTGAAGAGTCTTCAAGAGTTTATAAGTAATTTAGCATCTTCTTATTTTTAATATTTGCTTCCTTTGTAAACCATTTGAACAATTTTAGAATTAATTATTATAATTTAATATAACATAGAACAATACAACAGAGTACAAGCCCTTTGTCCCACAGTATTGTACCAACATTTTAACCTACTCTAAGAACAATGTAATGCTTCCCTCCTTTTTTATTTCATCCATGTGCCTACCTAAGAGTTATCTAATCCATCTCTCTCTACCATCACCGCTAGCAGTAACTTCCACACACTATCTCTGATGACCCCCTATACTTTCCTCTGATCACCTTGTAAGAGACCCAGCCAGTTTCCCTCTATCACTACCCTTCTCCGTCTAGCAGAACTGGTTCTCACCCTCAACAATTTCTCCTTTGGCTGCAGCAATGTTCGCAACACTCAATGGATAGCTCTGAACATGTGCAAGAGCACCGGCTATGTCCACTTTTCTATTGGCTATGTAGGACTGTCCATGTTCCAAGCCTTCCTTCGTAATGCTCCCCAATTCCTCCTGCACTACATTAACAACTGGGCAGGTGTCGCTTCCTGCACCCATGCTGAACTCATCAATTTCATCAACTCCATCTCCAACTTCCATCCTACCATTAAGTTCACATTCATCACTCTTGGGCAAAAGGAGTTTCTTCTCACCTCCATTCTTAAAGCACATCCCTCTATTCTAAGGCTGTATCCTCTAGTCTTAGACTCCTGCACCATAAGAAACATGCTCTCCACATCCACTCTATTGAGGCCCTTCAACATTCGATAGGTTTCAATGAAGTCACCCCTTATTAGTCTGAATTCCAAAGCCATTAAACGTTTCTCATATTACAAGGGTAAAAAGACATTCTACAAATTCCCTTTCTCACCAACCTGATTTTCCTAATCTACCTGCATAGTGAAATCTCCATGAGTACTGTAACATTGCCCTTTTGACATGCATTTTCTATCTCCACAGCCTGGCTGCCGTTCAGAGGCCTGTATATGACTCCTATGAGGTCTTTTTACCCTTGGAGTTTCTTAACTCTATCCACAGGGACTTTACATCTTCTGATCCAATGTGTTTCCAAGGATTTGATTTAATTTTTTACCAACAGAGCCACCCAACCCCCTCTGCCTACCTGCCTGTCCTTCTGATATAAAGTGTATCCTTGGAGCTCTCAACTACGATCTTCTTTCAGCCTCGACTCAGAGATGCCCACAGTGCCATACCTACAAATCTCTAACAGTGCTGCAAGATCATCTACCTTATTCCATGTACTGCGTGCATTCAAATCTAACAACTTCAATCCTATATTCATCACCGTTTGCCATTTTGTCTCCATGTTACATTGCACTCATCCGATTGAGTGCAATTTTGCCCAATTACCTGCGTGTCCTTCCTGTCAGTTCCACTGCACACTGCATCTACTTGTATACCAACTGCTCCAATTTCAGCCCTAGCACTCAGTTTCCCATCCCCCTGCCAAATTAGTTTAAATCCTCACTAACAACTCTAGCAACTCAGACTAAATAAATGTGCAGACTATTTTCTAAACGGGAGAGAAAATACAGGAATCTGAGATGCAGAGGGACTTGGGAGTCCTTGTACAGAACACCCTGGAGGTTAACTTGCAGATTGAGCCGGTGGTGAGGAAGGCAAATGCCATGTTAGCATTAATTTCAAGAGGTCTAGAATACAAGAGCAGTGATGTGGTGCTGAGGCTTTATAAGGCACTGGTAAGGCCTCGTCTTGAGTATTGTGAACAGTTTTGGGCCCCTCATCTTAGGAAAGATGTGCTGTCATTGGAGAGGGTCCAGAGGAGGTTCACAAGGATGATTCCAGGAATGAAAGGGTTATCACATGAAGAACATTTGATGGCTCTGGGTCTGTACTCACCGGAATTCAGAAGGATGAGGGGGATCTCATTGAAACCTTTTGAATGTTGAAAGGCCTAGACAGCGTAGATGTTGAAAGGATGTTTCCCATGGTGGGAGAGTCTAGGACTAGAGGGCACAGCCTCAGGATAGAGGGGCACACTTTCAAAACAGATGCAGAGAAATTTCTTTAGCCAAAGCGTGCCAAATTTGTGGAATTTGTTGCCACATGCAGCTGTGGAGGCTAGGTTTTTGGGTGTATTTAAGGCAGAGGTTGATAGGTTCTTAATTGGACATGGCATCAAAGGTTACAGGGAGAAGGCTTGGAACTGGGGTAGTAAAAAGGATCAGCCATGATGGAATGACGGAGCAGACTCAATGGGCCA
The DNA here is from genome assembly GCF_030144855.1 of Hypanus sabinus. Lineage (NCBI taxonomy): Eukaryota > Metazoa > Chordata > Chondrichthyes > Myliobatiformes > Dasyatidae > Hypanus > Hypanus sabinus. The sequence continues at coordinate 14,468,904 of NC_082717.1, forward strand.
GATGGCCTAATTCTGCTCCTAAGTCTTATGGTCTTATGGACTGCAAGAATATTGATCCTCCTCAGGTTTAGGTGTAACATGTCCTCCTCTTTTGCCATGATGTGGCCACAGTCAGGGTGAAGGAGCAACATTTCGTATTCAGCCTAGGTAGCCTCCAACCTGATGGCATGAACATCGATTTCTCCTTCCACTAATTTCACCCCCCATTCCCCTTCCTTCTTTTCCCCACTCTGTCCTCGTACCTCTTTTTCTCATCTACCTGTTATCTCCCCCGCAGCCCTCCTTCTTCCCTTTCTCCCGTGGTCCACTCTCCTCCCCTATCAGATTCCTTCTTCTCCAGCCCTTTACCTTTCCCACCTACCTGGCTTCACCTATCACCTTCTAGCAAATTCTCCTTTACACCTTTTTATTCTGGCATCTTTCCCCTTTCTTCCCAGTCCTGACGAAGAGTCTTGGCCAAAATATTGACTGTTTATCCATTTCCGTAGATGATGCTTGATATATTGAGAACCGCCAGCATTTTGTGCATGTTGCTCTAAATCCCCTGCATCTGCAGAAGCTCTTCATGTTTACCTTATAATTATGCCCTCTCATATTAGTCTCTTCTGCCCTGGAAAAAAGTTGCCGGCTATGCACTCTGTCTATGCCTCTCATTATCTTACATCTCTATCAAATCTCCTCTCATCATCCTTCAATCCAAATTGGTAAGGGTGCTGAGGAAGAGGATTTCTTGGAATGTATGTGGGATGGTTTTCTGAACCAACATGTCAAGGAACCAACTAGAGAGCAGGCCATTCTAGATTGGGTATTGAGCAATGAGGAAGGGTTAGTTAGCAATCTTGTCATGCGAGGCCCATTGGGTAAGAGTGACCATAATATAGTGGAATTCTTCAATAAGATGGAGAGTGACAGAGTTAATTCAGAAACAAAGGTTCTGAACTTAAAGAAGGGTAACTTTGAAGGTATGAGACATGAATTAGCTAAGATAGACTGGCAAATGATACTTAAAGGGTTGATGGTGGATATGCAATGGCAAGCATTTAAAGATTGCATGGATGAACTACAACAATTGTTCATCCCAGTTTGGCAAAAGAATAAACCAGGGAAGGTAGTGCACCCGTGGCTGACAAGGGAAATTAGGGATAGTATCAAGTCCAAAGAAGAAACGTATAAATTAGCAAAATAAAGCAGCACACCTGAGGACTGGGAGAAACTCAGAGACCAGCAGAGGAGGACAAAGGGCTTAATTAGGAAAAGGAAAAAAGATTATGAGAGAAAGCTGGCAGGGAACATAAAAACTGACTGTAAAAGCTTTTATAGATACGTGAAAAGAAAAAGACTGGTCAAGACAAATGTAGGTCCTTTACAGTCAGAAACAGGTGAATTGATCATAGGGAACAAAGACATGGCAGACCAATTGAATAACTACTTTGGTTCTGTCTTCACTAAGGAGGACATAAATAATCTTCTGGAAATAGTAAGGGACCGACGGTCTAGTAAGATGGAGGAACTGAGGGAAATACATGTTAGTAGGGAAGTGGTGTTAGGTAAATTGAAGGGATTAAAGGCAGATAAATCCCCAGGGCCAGATGGTCTGCATCCCAGAGTGCTTAAGGAAGTAGCCCAAGAAATAGTGGATGCATTAGTGATAATTTTTCAAAACTCTTTAGATTCTAGATTAGTTCCTGAGGATTGGAGGGTGGTTAATGTAATCCAACTTTTTAAAAAAGGAGGGAGAGAAAAACCGGGGAATTATAGAATGGTTAGTCCGACATCGGTGGTGGGGAAAATGCAAGAGTAGGTTATCAAAGATTTGATAACAGCACATTTGGAAAGAGGTGAGATCATCAGACAAAGTCAGCATGGATTTGTGAAAGGAAAATCATGTCTGACGAATCTTATAGAATTTTTTGAAAATGTAACTAATAGAGTGGATAGGGGAGACCCAGTGGATGTGGTATATTTAGATTTTCAAAAGGCTTTTGACAAGGCCCCATATAGGAGATTGGTGTGCAAACTTAAAGCACACGGTATTGGGGCTATGGTATTGATGTGGATAGAGAATTGGTTGGCAGACAGCAAGCAAAGAGTGGGAGTAACCGGGACCTTTTCAGAATGGCAGGCAGTGACTAGTGGGGTACCGCAAGGCTCAGTGCTGGGACCCCAGTTGCTGACAATATATATTAATGATTTAGACGAGGGAATTAAATGCAGCATCTCCAAGTTTGCGGATGACACAAAGCTGAGTGGCGGTATTAGCTGTGAGGAGGGTACTAAGAGGATGCAGGGTGACTTGGATAGGTTAGGTGAGTGGGAAAATTCATAGCAGATGCAATTTAATGTGGATAAATATGAGGTTATCCACTTTGGTTGCAAGAACAGGAAAACAGATTATTATCTGAACGGTGGCTGATTAGGAAAAGGGGAGATGCAACGAGACCTGGGTGTCATTGTACACCAGTCATTGAAGGTGGGCATGCAGGTACAGCAGACGGTGTAAAAGGCAAATGGAATGTTGGCATTCATAGCAAAAGGATTTGAGTACAGGAGCAGGGAGGTTCTACTGCAGTTGTACAAGGCCTTGGTGAGACCGCACCTAGAATATTGTGTGCAGTTTTGGTCCCCTAATCTGAGGAAAGACATTCTTGCCATAGAGGGAGTACAAAGAAGGTTCATCAGATTGATTCCTGGGATGGCAGGACTTTCATATGAAGAAAGACTGGATCGACTAGGCTTATACTCACTGGAATTTAGAAGATTGACGGGGGATCTTATTGAAACATATAAAATTCTAAAGGGATTGGACAGGCTAGATGCAGGAAGATTGTTTCCGATGTTGGGGAAGTTCAGAATGAGGGGTCACAGTTTAAGGATAAAGGGGAAGCCTTTTAGGACCGAGATGAGGAAAAACTTCTTCACACAGAGAGTGGTGAAGCTGTGGAATTCTCTGCCACAGGAAACAGTTGAGGCCGGTTCATTGGCTATATTTAAGAGGAAGTTAGATATGGCTCTTGTGGCTAAAGGGATCGGGGGTATGGAGAGAAAGCAGGTTCTGAGTTGGATGATCAGCCATGATCATACTGAATGGCAGTGCAAGCTCGGAGGGCCGAATGGCCTAGTCCTGCAACTATTTTCTATGTTTCTAATCCAAAGAGAAAAAGCTCTAGCTCATTCAACCTTTCCTCATAAGAGGTACTCTCAAACCCAGGCAGCATCCTGTGAGTCTCCTCTGCACCCTCTCTATAGCATCCGCATCCTCCCTATAATGAGGTGACCAGTACTGAACACCATACTCCCTGGGTAATCTAACCAGAGCTTTATAGAGCTGCAATGTTGCCTTGGGAGACAACAGCATCTTTGTAAATATTCTCATACATTTTGTAAACTTCTTAACACACAGCATTTCTACGAGGTACAGAAACTGGACTGTGGCTCTACAACAGCTAGTCAAAACTGCCGAATGCATTACCAGCACCAGCCTACTCACCATCAAGGACGTACATAGAGAAAAGTGATGGAAAGGGGCCAGAAACAACCTGAAAGATCCCACCCACCCTGCTCATGGACACTTTGTCCCACTCCCATCAGGCAGGAAGCTACATCGCATCTACAGCAGATCTACCACCAGAATCAAGAACAATTTATTTTCCCAAGCAGGAAGGCTGATCAACACCTCCATCCACTAACCCACCTGTCCACCACCATCATTACTTTATCATTTCCTGTCAGGCATCTTACGTACAGATACTCCTGTGTCCAGCGTCACTTTATGGACATACAATCAATGCATATAAGCTATCTTATGTGTTTCTAATTTTTTTAAATTTTTGTGTTCTTTATTGCATTTTTCTTTGTGATGCATCGGATCCGGAGAAACAATGATCTTGTTTCCTTCACACTTGTGTACTGGAAATGAATCCTGAATCTCTTGAATATGAGCAATAGAAGTCTGTGTGATCTAAACAGAGGCATGGCACCCCACATCTGTACCCCACATGCCACACACGGATATTATTCCTGTGCCTCCACTCCCTCTCCCCTCTTTACAGTAGCTATCTCCCCTCTGCTCTTTCATTCAGGACAAAGACTCTCACTGACAGCCCATTTCCCTCCACAGACACTGCCTGAGCCCACGGAGTTCCTTCAGCTGTGTTTGATTTCTCTGAACGCAAGGCATTGAGGAGTTTGGCATGTCGGATAAATTGCATACAGTTACTTGGCACTCTAGGAGCAACCCAGACGGTGTCTGGTATGTAACCTGCCTCCCACACCCCACCGCAAAATCTCACACATTTGACGACTGTGTTTAACAACCTACATGTGATTAGATCAACATGTTTCCAATATTGCGGACTGCTTTCATGATGAATTGCCATACTAATACATCCATCTTCTTCATCTGATAACTTTCAGCTAATTGAATGAAATTACCAACCCCAGCCATGCTAATAAACACACATCCATCATCAAATTTCCTTTTAGAATGCTCCTAGCCAAATATTTAATGCCTCCAAAAATCGATCAGTCATTTATTGTCCCATTTGTTTAATGGGTCCCAATCTTTTCAAATGTTATCTATCTTACCCATATTTGTCACCTGATCACACTCTTGGTGTCATTTTTGAAATTAATTCATGGGTGCCTGTCAACTGTGGCAAACCAGGATGTCTTTGGAGGCCGAAAAGGCAAGAAACAAAATCAACACATGTCAAGTGCCAATGCAGATGAGAGAAGATGTCACGGCACCTGTCTTTTTCATGAATTGTCAACTCTATCCAGTGAATATTCAGATTCAGATTCTGATTGATCACGTTTACATCGAAAGATAGCGTAAAATAAGTCAATTACGTTAACAACCAAAATACCCAAGGATGCGCCAGGGGCAGCCCACGTGTGTCGCCACATAATCCATCACCAACCCAGCATTCTGTGAGCTTGGAAGAACTCACAAAATGTCACAAAGCAACAACAGCAAAACAAGCTCCATTCTTCCCAATCTGCACAGAAACTTTAATCCCAGGATAGGCCATCTTCGGCCTGCAGCCTCCCCAGCAGACTGGTGGATTCAGACATTTGGCCTTCAGCTCCAAAGTTCAAAGTTCAAAATTCAAAGCAAGTTTATTATCAAAGTACATAGGAATCACCAGATACAACCATGACATTCAATTTTTGCGGGAATACTTAATAAATCCATAATAGAATAATAATCATAGTAGAAACAATAGAAGACTGCACCAACCTGGGCGTTGAACCAGTGGTACATAACCCACAGAATATTGCACTGCTGAAGGGTCTCACCACGAAACATCAACTGTACTCTTTCCCATAGATGCTGCCTGGCCTGCTGAGTTCCTCTAGCATTTTGTGTGTATTGCTTGAATTTCCAGCAACTGCAGTTTTTATCTTGTTTGAACATTGCCATGGTTCACTGGTGCCTTAATGGTTAGCAGACTCAGAGAGACTTGCAGATTCAGGCCTTGACTTCTGCACTTCTGATCAACCTTCGACCTTCAGTACTGGCCCAGAAATCGCCAATGACAGCCTGGGTGAGGTCATCGGTAAGCACCCGATGGGACCTGAAGAGTCCCAATGGTGGGACTCGAACTCTTGACTCATGCTTCACATAATAAGGGGGTCATCAGCCCATATTGCCCCTGCCCACACAGAACATCAGTGCTAGAACTGATTTCAATAGTTTATGCACTTATGACTGTCCTTCACTATCGACAAGGGGATGGAAAGCTGAGACTTCCTTTTGTGCAGTCTCAATACGTATAACCACAGACGGTATGGTGGAATCTGACTTCTCACAGTCATGTGAGCTGGCCCAGTTCTCAGCTCTCATTAGTTCCAAAACATCATGGAAGTTTCCTCAGACTGGGTATCCTCCTGGAACAGTACTGACTCTGTTTACAGATTAAATCCTGCTGTTAAGTTACTATATTTCACCAAAATTAAAAAGAACTCAAAACATATCTAGCTGGGAGCAGTGTGTCTTATCTGTGGGTTAAGTAGGAGAGGCAGACTGGAGGTGGACATAAATTAATTATAATCAAGTTAAAAGCAGTTTTATAGAGGAAGTTACATCTCCAGTGGGCAATACTGCTTGTCATCTTTTCCGATATTACAATAACTTTATTCCAATAAATATTCATTGCAAACACAGGAGATGCTGCAGAAGCTGGAAATCTAGAGCAACACACATAAAATGCTGGAGGAACTCAGCAGGTCAGGCAGCATCCATGGAAATGAATAAACAGTCGACGTTTGGGCCGAGAGCCTTCTTCTACACTAACGGGGGGGGGGGGGGGGGGAGGGTGGGAAGAAGCATTCCCTTGACTTCATCCTATCCTACTCACGGGACAATTTAACCTAATAACCAGTGCATCTTTGGGCTGTGGGAGGAAATTGGAGCACCTGGAGGAAGAACATACAAACTCCTTACAGACAGCGACAGGAATTGAACCTGTCGTATGTACTGTACCAGCCTGTATGTACTGTTAAGCGCTGTGCTAACCACTACACTACCATGCTGTCCACGGTACTTGTCGGGAGTGACTATTGTTCAGATACCAACTCATCACTGCTTTTCCAACAAAACTAGCACAGAGTAGGAATAGTTTGCTTGTTACAGGGGTGGGGCCATTATGGGGGTCGCCTAACTTTGGAGCTTTATCCAATCAAGTAAAATAAGGCAAGTTTAATGTTTAGTAATGTGATGATCACTGTTTAATATGCTAGAAAGCACTTTGTCACATTTCTGTTAAACACTTAATTAAATTTCAACCTCTCGATAACTGAATTGCAATTAGGCACAGTTGCAATGCTCTCGAGGTTTTGCCTACGACTGGAGCACAGGATCCGCCGTAATCCTCTGCAATGTAGTTTAAGGACAGCAATTTGCAATATGCTGGGATTTCTGTGAGTTTTACATTGTCAATCAGCCAGACAGAAACAAACTGCTGATGTCTCCAAGGACTTTCTATAAATCCACCTCATACCCATTACTACCGCCCCTTCCTCCCCCCACCCTTGCCACTGGGAATTACTTCACTGTTGCTTTAGGACACAAGTGAATGTGTGCTATTGCTTCACGGATCACCGCTTATTGATGCCAAAATCTTACATTCCTGTACAAATTCTCAAGACATGATTTTCATCATGAGGATTTAGTCTGAACTACAATCTTCAGCGTGCAGTTGAAGGATGTCAGGGTAGAGCAATGAAGCGTGCAAGGCCCAGAGGTAATATTGCAGGCCCTACCAGGATTGGCAGACATTACGGTTTACCGTAGGGAAATCGAACAGACACATTGAGCTCTTCTGACTTGTTCAAAGATTTCCCAACACCTCCTAGCATGGTGACAGGGTAAATAATATAACAGACACTCTGTCAATGCTTGTACCATCACGTGATTGAGACCATGGAAATGATCTCTGCACAGTAGCAAAAAATATATAAGTTTGTACCATGACTACTACTTTATCATTTCCTGTCAGAATGTCTCGTTATGTACAGATATTCCCCGTACCTTGTCAGAATCAGGTTTAATATCACCAGCATGTATTGTGGAATTTGTTAACTTTGCAGCAGCAGTTCAATGCCATACATGATGATATGGAAAAAAACCTGTAAATTACAGTAAATATCTATTTATATAATAGTTAAATTAAGCAAGTAGTGCAAAAACAGAAATAAAAAAAAGAGTAGTGAGGTAGTGGTCACGGGTTCAATGTCCATTCAGAAATCGGATGGCAGAGGAGAAGAAACTGTACCTGAATCACTGAGTGTGTACCTTCAGACTTCAGTAGCTCCTTCCAGATAGTAGCAGTGAGAAGAGGGTCTGTCTTGGGTGATGGGATCCTTAATGATGGACGCCGCCTTTTTGAAGGATCACACCTGAAAGTTGTCTTGCACACTACGGAGGCTAGTACCCACGATGGTCTATGATCAGTCTATGTATAGCAGTTAATCTTATCTATTTGTATTTATTTTGTGCTCTTATGGTGTTCTTTATGCTTGTTATGGTTTTTTTAGCTGTATTGGATCCAGAGTAAAAACCATTTTGTTCTCCTTTCCACTTGAATCTTGAACCTAATGTGCAGCTAAGTACATAATAATCCTTTCACCTGCTGTACAGCATAACATACCTACTTGTTGTGTACCTGATCCACAGAGACCAGGGCAGGGGTCAGTGAGTCACAATCTTTACACTCGTGTACTGAAGGATGATAATAAACCATCTTGAATATCCTCCCACTAGACAAGAGACCAGATCACCAGACAATGTCTTTAAGATGCAGCAGCTAATAGGAGTTAAATTGTGCGTTATTTTAATGGCCTTCCAGATCAGATGTTATTTGGAATGCCAGCCTAGTAATAAGATTACTTAGTACTCTTTACAAAGCAGAGTGGTCTGTCCTGTTGATTATCCTTCGATAGAACAATTCACAAAGTTGCACTGAGTGCTCTTCGTGATTGTCATGGCTTCCTTCATAGATTTTTTTCAATGTCATAACTCTGTCTGTCGGTGCAATGCCTATTTCTGTTCTCACTGATGTAAGTTCAAAGTGCATTCATTGCCAAAGTATGTATACATTATACAACCTTGAGATTCGTCTACAAACTTCCACATGCTTGTTCTTGCAGAAATGTGGATCCAGGGCAAATTCCATATACCATCAATCTACAGGCCATGACACCAGGGACTTGGGCTACATTATTTATATATATTTTTGTAACAGTGCTATCATGATTACATGTGCTGTGTGTGACTCCTGGTCCTTGGCCCTGGAGGAACGCTGCCTCGTTTGTCTGCATTCAGGTGGATGGTTGAATGACAATTGAACTTGAATTTGAAGTGAGAAGCTGGGAGGTGATAGTAGAAAGGGTAAAGGTCTGAAGAAGACAAAGAGCCAGAGAGCAGCAGAGATCACAGAGGGACAACAATGAGAGAGGGTCTCACTGAACTCCTGTCAAAGAGCAGATTCAAACTTCTTCAGGTAGACATACAGTATCTCAAAGAGACTTTGCAATGGAACAGCTAATCATAAACATGAGAGATTCCGCAGATGCACATACCTTGTGCGCATATATAATATTACTGGTGGAATTTTCATTTGAGTAGAGGTCAACCGGAAGTTGTGGTCCCATCACCTCCTGCCTGGCTCTTCTCATGTTAAACTTACCAAGTCTCCTGGTACCTAACATGGAGTTTATCTCCAGATTTCTTTCACTGAATCTCATTCTCTTTTCTCTTGTCCACTGCTCCATCTCACCTCTATGTGTGTTAATGTGGTTGGGCTTCCAATGGCAATGGGCCTTCTGGGTTAGATAGAGAAGCTGTGTTTCATTGGTGTGACCCTTCAGGAAATGCACATGTCCTGTTTTAGCAAAGGCTTCTGGCTACAGGTACCTAAGAGATATCTCAAATGGGTTATGGACAATTTCACATTGTTTTAAAGGGAAGCCCAACAACAATGTCAACAATAATCACAATGATTTAGAACATGAAAATAAGGGAAGGGCAGGTTCTAGGGATGGAGTGTTATGATTAGAAATTGTAGGAATTGTGACCATAAGGGGAGTTGTGACTTAGTTAGCTCCATCACGGCCACTAGCCTCCAAAGCACTCGGATCATCTTCAAAGAGCGATGCCTCAAAAGGCAGCGTCCATCGTTAAGTACACCCATCACCCAGTTAAGTCATGTTCTCTTCTCATTGCTACCTTCAGGAAGGAGGTTCAGGAGCCTGAATGCACACACTCAATTATTCAGGAACAGCTTCTTCTCTTCCAGCAAGAGATTTCTGAATGGACAGTGAACCCATGAGCACTACCTCACTACTTTTTAGCACTATTTATTTAACAATTAAATATACATACACACTGTAATTCACAGTTTTTATTATTAGGTGTCACAATGTATGGCTGCTACATAACAACAAATTTCACAGCATACGCCAGTAATATGAAACCTGATTCTGAGGTTATCGATGGTTCTTCAGGATGATTCGGAGGACTCAGCTGTGGTGGAATTCAGGGATGAGGTTAGAAGATAACGTGGTTCAACTGTTAATAACAAAGGCAGTATATTAGGGTTAGACATAACAGAAACGATTTTTCAATCTTCCGTATAAGATATAAGGCAGAGGAACAGAATTAGGCCATTAGGTCATTTGGTAAGAGCCTCACAAAGCCGTGGAAAGTAGTTGGAAGACAGGAATTAAATTTATTTGCCTTAGCATGTAATTGGTCAGTCGTAACTAAAGCAGTACTAGAGTCATAGTATCATAGAGAATTACAGCAAGGAAACAGGCCACTCAGCCCACTGAGTCTGTGCCAGCAACTATTTTTTAACCTTCCCACGTTCCCATCAGCACTCCATAGATGTTATCACTCATCTACACACAAGGGGCAATTTAGCAGCCAAATAACCACCTTCTGCACATCTTAGGGATATGGGAGGAAAGCAGAACACCAAGAGAAAACCCACACAGTCACAGAGAGAACATACGAATTCTACACAGACATGACTGAACCCGGGTCGCTGGCACTGAAACATCATTTCTACCAACTGGTGTAACTAAAGGAGTTAATTAAAGAGTTTCCCTTCCACCAACAACAATTCCTCCCTCACCCTTTATTTCCTGCACATTAACACTCACCTCATCCTCCTGCCACCATAACAGGTATAAAGGTTCCCTTGTGCTTAACTAGCACCTCAAAAGCCCCCATATCCAGCACTCTCCATAACTTCTACCATCTATCACAGGATCCGCCCGACAATGCCCCGCCCCCAATCTCTGCTTTCTGTAGGGATCACTCTCTACTTGACTCCCTTGTCCATGATGTCCCACCAGACACTTACCCCTGCAAGTTACACCTGCCCTTACACCTCCTCCCTCGACTCCATTCAGGGAACCAAACAGGTCTTCCAGGTGAGGCGTGTGTTTGTCAGGGTCCAGTGTTCTCAGAGCAGTCTCCTCTACATTGGTGAGACCCAACTTAGATTGGAAGACTGCTTTGTCAACCACATTTCCTCTCTGCCGCAATAGGCCTGACTTCCCAGTGGCCCACCCATTTTAATTGGATTTCCCATTCTCATTCCAACATGCTGGCCCATAGCCTCCTCTACTGTCATGGTGAAGTCACACTCAGGATGGAGGAGCAACACCTCATATTCCATCTGGGTTGCCTCTAATCTGATTGCATAAACGTCAATTTCTGAAATTTCAGGTAATTTCTTCCCCCCAACCCTTATCTTTTCCCCATTTTCCATTCTATTTCCCTTCTCACTCCTTCTCTTCTCCTCACCTACCCATCAACTCTCTCTGGCGCTCCTCCTCCTTCCCTTTTTCCCATGGTCCACTATCTTCTCCTATCAGATTCCTTTTCCTTCAGCCCTTTACCTCTTCCACGTATCACCACCCAGCTTCTTAATTCATACTCCCTCACCTGGCTTCATCTATCACCTGCCAGCTTGTACTCCTTCCCTTCCCACCTTTTATTCTAGCTTCTGTCCCCTTCATTTCCGGTCCTGATGAAGGGTCTCAGCCCAAAACATCAACTGTTTACTCATTTCCATAGCTGCTGACTGACCTGTCGAATTCCTCCAGTATTTTGTGTGTGCTGCTCAGCATTTTGGCATCTGCAGAACCTCTTCTGTTAAAGAGTTAATGAAGTTTTTTTTTGGTCGTACAAAGTGAATCTTTGAGTTGCTTGAAATAATTGCGATTCATAAAGAAGCACAGTTAATGGACAAAGTCATTGCTAATGTGGTATGTCATGTGCTGCATTTAATTTGCAACACAATCATTCACACACAGCAGATGCAATTCAGTGACAAATTAATCTACCAATCCGCACATCTTTGGGATGTGGAAGAAAACTGAAGAAAATAGAAAAAACCATGCAGTCGCAATGACAACGTGCAAACCCACATCTCCTGCCCATCGCTCTGAGATCTGCACTAGCTGTGGGATTCCAGCAAGTGGATTTTCCTTCTGCCCTGTTCCACTATACTTCCAATCCAACATTGGACCTCATTTGTTTGTTGTATGCCATGTTGTACGATGTGGCGATCAATGAACGTGATTGGTTTTGGCAAGTTTTTCTACAGAAGTGGTTTGCCAGTTCCTTCTTCTGGGCAGTGTCTTTACAAGATGGGTGACCCCAGCCATTATCAATACACTTCAGAGATTGTCTGCCTGGTGTCAGTGGTTGCATCACCAGGACGTGATGTGCACCAGCAGCTCATACAACCATCCACCACCTGCTCCCACGGCTTCCTGTGACCCTGATCAGGACGGCTAAGCAGGGGCTACACCTTGTCCAATGGTGACTTGCAGGCTAGCAGAGGGAAGGAGTGCCTCACATCTCCTTTGGTAAAGCCATATGCACCCCACCCTCCTAAATAGGAGCTAACTGAGTGAATAACTCAACACTTTAAATTTGGTTGGGGGCAGAACAGTAGCATAGTGGTTAGCGCAATTCTTTACAATGTCAGCTGTAAGTTCAAATTTCAATTCCTGCCGCTATCTATATTTTTGTTTGTTCTTCCTGTGACCATGTAGGTTTCCTCCTGGTGCTCCAGTTTCCTCCCATGTCCCAAAGATACACAGGTTAGGGTTAGTAGGCCATGCCTCGTTGGTGGTGGAAGCACGGCAATACTTGCCCCCAGCATATCTTGGACTGTGCAGGTCTTTGACACAAAACAACGCATTTCACTGGATGCTTTAATGTCTTGATATACATCTGAAAAATCAAGCTAATATTTCTTCACATCTTTATAAAAAGGCACGATAATAAACTGGTGACACAGCACATAATTATGATGAATAAACCAGCAATGCCCCATTTTTAAACAACACAGACATAATTTTTTCAAACTTCCCACAGGTTGTAGATTGGGAGGTAGCAAACATAAAAGAAGGAAAAAGAAAACATGGAACTTAGGTAGCAGGGAAAAGCCTTTAGAATCAAAATGTTTTTATTTGGGAAAATAATTTGAGAATTGAACAGTGTTATGAAATGAAAATCATGTTTGCTAAATCTTTTGGAATTTTTTTGGAGGTAACGAGCAGATAAAGTCAAACCAGCCGACATGAAATAAAGTCATAGAGTCATAAAGTACAGAACAAGCCCTTTGGCCCATCTAGTCCATGCCAAAACCATTTAAACAGCCTACTCCCATTGACCTGCACCAGGACCTTAGCCCTCTATATCCCTACTATCAAGGTACTTATTCAAACTTCTCTTAAACATTGAAATCGATTTTGTTTGCACCACTGGTGCTGGTGGCTCGCTCACTACCCTCTGAGTGAAGAAGTTTCTTCTCATGCTCCTCTTAAACTTTTCGCCTTTCACCCTTAACCCATGACTTCTGGTTGTAGCTCCATCCAACCTCAGTGGAAAAAGCCTCAAATTTTGTATACATGCAACAAATTTCCTCTCAATCTTCTCATTGTAGTTGTAAATTTAATTGTAGTTACAAAGCATTTTTGATTAAGTGCCACATTAGGTGTTAATGAACAAAATTAGAGAATGCTGGGTCCCTGGTAATATACTGGTGAGGATTAAGAATTGATTAATGGATATATAGCCATCCATTTTTTCTATCGCCTGTGTGCCTTTCTTAAATACTCCTAATGTATCTGTCACCACCCCTGGCGCGGCGTTCCATAGACCCACCACTCTCTATAAAGAACTTACCCCTGACATTCCTCCGATACCTCCAATCACCTGAAAATTATTTCCCCTGGTATCAGCCATTTCTGCCCTAGGGAATAGTCTCTGGCTGTCCACTCTATCTAAAGTTCAAAGTACATTTATTATCAAAGTACTGTATGTATATTTTATACAACCCTGAGGTTCATTTCTGTACAGGCAGCCACAAACCAGGGAAACCCAATACAACCCGTCAGAAACAATAAAAGACCATCAAATGCACAGTGTGCACACAGAGAGAAAAAACACAAAGCATGCGAACAATAAAAACAAGCAAACAACATTCAGAACTTAAGTTCACAAAACCAGGCTTTACTGCACCTGATCCAGAAGTTCACCAGTTGCAATACACAGCTTCAGTCCGGCACAGGTACATATATCTTATCATCTTGTACACCTCAATCAGTTAGTCTCTTATCCTCCTTACTCACTCAACCCATCCTCCTAAGACATGCTCTCTACTTGAGGCAGCATCCTGGTAAATCTAGTCTACATCCTCTCCAAAGCTTCTGCACTCTTCCTATTGTAACTCTCAGTTCAGCTAGCAGCTTGATGTAGGGGATGATGATTCTTGGACTGGCCAAAGTTAAGAAATCTTGTTTGGATCGATGCTGCGGATGTGTCCCCTGTTACAAATCAGTACCACAAAATATCAAACAGTACACAATATGTGATTAAACAATTGAACTTTATAATTCTTAATTTGACTATATGGTTAGTAAAGAAACAAAAAAAAGAAAAGGGCCCATTCTCATAAAACAGTCTAATGCGCAACGTTGGAGCTCACTGACAAGGCCATTCATCCACCATCAACCTCCTCCCATTGTCGCTGACCTTTGGACCCTCGCTCCAAGTCCACTCCGTCCAGTGGTCTACCAACTCTCTCCATTCATGTCTTCTCTCCTCATTTCTCCCCGGCAAAAGACCGTGAACTCCCGGCTCCCAGACACAGAAGAAAGAACAACATCCCGCTCATTGGCTAACATGCTCCATTATCTCTAGTGATAACCCAAACATTGCTGCTACAGAGAAACCATTACCTTAGCAGTGGAACATTACAGAGAAGCCGTTACATTAGCAGTGAAACCTTACAGCATGTTACACTATAATGAGGCAACCAGAACTGAACACAATTTTCCAAGTGTGGTCTAACCGTGATCTGGAATAATTAAACCGCTGGATGAAATCACTATTGGAAAAAATGAGCTATTATTGGAGAAATTAATAGAACTGAAAGCTGATAAATCACCATGATATGATGACCTGCATCCTTTGGTTGAAGGAGGTATTGAAGGAGGATGAACTGATTGTCATCTTTATGTTGCATTTCACTGGAAAAGGGCAACAAGCTGAAGATAGAAAGTTGGTTTGGGAGAGAGATGGAGAAGTAAAGTGACAGATAATTGCATGCACAAGGTCAGCCTTGGAGACTGAACAGAAGTGAATGCAAAACATTCATTCAATCACCATTTGCTTTCCCCAGTGTAGAGAAGACCACATTATTGCAATAAACTGTAGGGAGACCATAGTCACATAGTCAATGCATTCATATACATTGTGTATGCACTCTCTGAGCTTTTCTCAAGCTTTGAGAGCTGGTTTTAATCAAGAGTATAAAGGTTCATTTATTATCAAAGTATACAACTTGGAAATTTTTAGAAACATAGAAACATAGAAAATAGGCGCAGGAGTAGGCCATTCGGCCCTTCAAGGCTGTACCACCATTCAGTATAATCATGGCTGATCATCCGACTCAGAACCCTGTACCTGCTTTCTCTCCATACCCCCTGATCCCTTTAGCCACAAGGACCATATCTAACTTCCTCTTAAATATAGCCAATGAACTGGCCTCAACCGTTTCCTGTGGCAGAGAATTCCACAGATTCACCACTCTCTGTGTGAAGAGGTTTTTCCTTATCTCGGTCCTAAAAGGCTTCCCCTTTAACCTTAAACTGTGACCCCTCGTTCTGGACTTCCCCAACATCAGAAACAATCTTCCTGCATCTAGCCTGTCCAATCCCTTTAGAATTTTATACATTTCAATAAGATCCCCCCTCAATCTTCTAAATTCCAGTGAGTTCTCCAGATAGCCACAAAACCAAGGAAAAAACAGCTGCACGATCATCAAACCACAAATCCCTCCTCCCCACACAAAAAAATGAAAAAAACAGGACACATCAATTCCCAAATCCCTCCCCCACACAGAAAAAACAAAAATATTGGGTGAAAACCACAGAATATAAAAAACTAAGACTGAAAAAAGAGTCTATAGTCCAAGTCCATATCCAAAATGCAGAATACCTGGGTAACATTCTCCAGGCAGAGCAGCAGGCCTTCTCCTCTCCATTAGCAGACTGATCTCACCAGTGATCAAAAGGCAATCGCCCCTCTCCAGTAGCAGAATGATCTCACCAGCGATCAAAAGGCAGTCTCCCCTCTCCAGTAACAGAGTGAACCCACCAGCAATCAAAAGGCAGTCTTCCCTCTCCAGATCCCACCAGTGATCAAAAGGCAATCTCCATTCTCCAGCAGCAGAGCGATTCCACCAGGAATCAAAAGGCAGGCTCCCCTCTCTGACAGCAGAGCGATCCACCGGCAATCTCCCCTCTCCAGCAGCAGAGTGATCTCACCAATGATCAAAATGCATTCTTTTATTTACAGTGTACCGCAGATTTTACTCACTTTAAAAAACTATATATACGCTACATTTTATGATGAACTGAAAAAAGTATGGGTGAATCGTTCCTGTATTTGAAAGGAATGTTTGGGCACCACATTGGGGAAAGTAAAAGCACAGAAATGGGGAAATCTTCTCATCCTGCACATATTGTACCAGCTGGTCTGGTACCCACAGATTGGAAAGCAGCCTGTAATACTCTCAATAGATCTGAACTTTACCCAATCAAGAATGCCTTTGTGATTGTAACAGTAAGGGTTCATTAGATTAATTTGTCATTTGTGTCATATAAGGAGAATGAGAGGCAATCTCCATCCTTACTGAACACAATGGAGTGGAAACAGAGTTAATATTCCTCCTGATGAAGGGTCTAAGCTGAAAATATCAACTGTTTATATCCCTCAACAGATGCTGCATGTCCTGCTGAGTTCCTCCAGCATTTCTGTGTGTGTTAACTTTTCTCCTTTCTGCGGTTCCCAAGATCCAGCAAGCACAATTTCAAAATAAGAGGTTTGTCCTGGACAGGGATTAGAAGAAATCCTTCATCCAGGGAGGGGTGAATCCAAGGACTTCATTATCCAAAAATGCAGAGTCTCTGTTGCTCTGTACAGTTAAGGCAGAGATCAATCGATTTTTTGGATATTAAATGAACCAAGAGATGCAAGATAAATGCATTAAACTGGAGCATAGGTGAAATATCAGCCATTACCTAAATGAAAGGTGCAGCAAGCACGACCTGTCAAAAGGCCTCCTTCTTCTTATGTTCTCAGGTAACCCGTTCCTCCCAATGAGGCATCGAGGAATTTCCTATCAGCTTAATACCAGCTCTAAAACAACATTCCTCTGTGGCCAAGATCGAAGACAGTCATCCCACTACTAAGGTACCACCACTAGAAATATCTCCCTTTCTTTTTCAGAATAACAAAGTGACATTTCTAAGGTAAGGATGTGTTCAGCACGGCTTTGTGGACTGAAGGGCCTGTATTGTGCTGTAGATTTTCTATGTTTCTATGACATCCACTTAGTGATTTCACTCATACATCTTCACTAACTACCACTCCATCATGAGCACAAGACTCCCCACCATCGAGGGGTGCCTCCAGAAGGTGGTTCCAACATGAAGGACATTCAGAATCCTAAAGACATACATTCCATGTACATAAGAAGATAAGAAATAGGTACAGGAGTAGGCCATCCGGCCCGTCGAGCCTGCCCTGCCATTCAATAAGATCATGGCTGATCTGTCCGTAAATTCAGTTCCATCTACCTGTCTTTTCCCTATAACCCTTAATTCCCCTACTATATAAAAACCTATCTAACTGTATCTTAAATATATTTAGTGAGGAAGCCTCAACTGCTTCCCTGGGCAAAGAGTTCCACAGATTCACCACTCTCTGGGAAACACGAGGAAATCTGCTGATGCTGGAAATTCAAACAACACCATACACAAAATGCTGGTAGAACACAGCAGGCCAGGCAGCATCTATAGGGAGAAGCGCTGCTGACGTTTCGGGCCAAGACCCTTTGTCAGGGCTCTCTGGGAAAAACAGTTTCTCCTCATCTCCGTCCTAAATCTTCTCCCCTGAATCTTGAGGCAATGTCTCCTAGTTCTATTCTCACCTACCAATGGAAACAACTTTCCTCCTTCTATCTATTATAGAATAGTACAGCACAGCACATTACAGGCCCTTTGGCCCACAATGTTGTGCTGACCCTCAAACCCCTGCCTCACATATAACACCCCCACCACCTTAAATTCCTCCATATACCTGTCTAGTAGTCTCTTAAATTTCACTAGTGTATCTGCCTCCACCACTGACTCAGGCAGTGCATTCCACGCACCAAGCACTCTGAGTGAAAAACCTTCCCCTAATATCCCCCTTGAACTTCCTTCCCCTTACCTTAAAGCCATGTCCTCTTGTACTGAGCAGTGGTGCCCTGGGGAAGAGGCACTGGCTGTCCACTCTGTCTATTCCTCTTAATATCTTGTACACCTCTATCATGTCTCCTCTCATCCTCCTTCTCTCCAAAGGGTAAAGCCCTAGCTCCCTTAATCTCTGATCATAATCCATACTCTCTAAATCAGGCAGCATCCTGTTAAATCTCCTCTGTACCCTTTCCAATGCTTCCACATCCTTCCTATAGAGAGGCAACCAGAACTGGACACAGTACTCCAAGTGTGGCCTAACCAGAGTTTTATAGAGCTGCATCATTGCATCATGTCTCTTAAACTCTATCCCTCCATTTATGAAAGCTAACACCCCATAAGCTTTCTTAACTACGCTATCTACCTGTGAGGCAACTTTCAGGGATCCATGGACATGTACCCCCAGATCCCTCTGTTCCTCCACACTACCAAGTATCCTGCCATTTACTTTGTACTCTGCCTTGGAGTTTGTCCTTCCAAAGTGTACCATCTCACACTTCTCTGGGTTGAACTCCATCTGCCACTGCTCAGCCCACTTCTGCATCCTATCAATGTCTCTCTGCAATCTTTGACAATCCTCTACACTATCTACAACACCACCAATCTTTATGTCGTCTGCAAACTTGCCAAACCACCCTTCTACCCCCACATCCAGGTCGTTAATAAAAATCACGAAAAGTAGAGGTCCCAGAACAGATCCTTGTGGGACACCACTAGTAACAACCCTCCAATCTGAATGTACTCCCTCCACCACGACCCTCTGCCTTCTGCAGGAAAGCCAATTCTGAATCCACCTGGCCAAACTTCCCTGGATCCCATGCCTTCTGACTTTCTGAATAAGCCTACCGTGTGGAACCTTGTCAAATGCCTTACTAAAATTCATGTAGATCACATCCACTGCACTACCCTCATCTATATGCCTGGTCATCTCCTCAAAGAACTCTATCAGGCTTGTTAGGCACGATCTGCCCTTCACAAAGCCATGCTGACTGTCCCTGATCAGACCATGATTCTCTAAATGCCCATAGATCCTATCTCTAAGAATCTTTTCCAACAGCTTTCCCACCACAGACGTAAGGCTCACTGGTCTATAATTACCCGGACTATCCTTACTACCTTTTTTGAACAAGGGGACAACATTCGCCTCCCACCAATCCTCCAGTACCATTCCCGTGGACAACGAGGACATAAAGATCCTAGCCAGAGGCTCCGCAATCTCTTCCCTCACCTCATGGAGCAGCATAGGGAATATTCCATCAGGCCCCGGGAATTTATCCGTCCTAATGTATTTTAACAACTCCAACACCTCCTCTCCCTTAATATCAACATGCTCCAGAACATCAACCTCACTCATATTGTCCTCACCATCATCAAGTTCCCTCTCATTGGTGAATACTGAAGAGAAGTATTCATTGAGGACCTTGCTCACTTCCACAGCCTCCAGGCAAATCTTCCAACTTTTATCTCTAATCAGTCCTACGTTCACTCCTGTCATTCTTTTGTCCTTCACATAATTGAAGAATGCCTTGGGGTTTTTCTTTACCCTACTCGCCAAGGCCTTCTCATGACCCCTTCTTGCTCTTCTCAGCCCCTTCTTAAGCTCCTTTCTTGCTACCCTATATTCCTCAATAGACCCATCTGATCCTTGCTTCCTAAACCTCATGTATGCTGCCTTCTTCTACCTGACTAGATTTTCCACTTCACTTGTCACCCATGGTTCCTTCACCCTACCATTCTTTATCTTCCTCACCGGGACAAATTTTTCCCTAACATCCTGCAAGAGATCCTTAAACATTGACCACATGTCCATAGTACATTTCCCTGCAAAAACATCATGCCAATTCACACACGCAAGTTCTAGCCTTATAGCCTCATAATTTACCCTTCCCCAATTAAAAATTTTCCTGTCCTCTCTGATTCTATCCTTTTCCATGATATGCTAAAGGTCAGGGAGCGGTGATCACTGTCCCCCAGATGCTCACCCACTGACAGATCTGTGACCTGACCCAGTTCATTACCTAATACTAGATCTAGTATGGCATTCCCCCTAGTTGGCCTGTCAACATACTGTGACAGGAATCCATCCTGGACACAGTTAACAAATTCTGCCCCATCTAAACCCTTGGAACTAATCAAGTGCCAATCAATATTAGGGAAGTTAAAGTCACCCATGATAACAAACCTCTTATTTTTGCACCTTTCCAAAACCTGCCTCTTAATCTGCTCCTCGGTATCTCTGCTGCTACCAGGGGGCCTATAGAATACCCCCAGTAGAGTAACTGCTCCCTTCCTGTTCCTGACTTCCACCCAAACTGACTCAAAAGAGGATCCTGCTACATTACCCACTCTTTCTACAGCTGTAATAGTATCCCTGACCAGTAATGCCACCCCTCCTCCCCTTCCCCCCCCCCTCTATCCTTTTTAGAGCACTGAAATCCAGGAATATTGAGAATCCATTCCTGCCCTGGTGCCAGCCAAGTCTCCGTAATGACCACTACATCATAATACCATGTATGTATCCAAGCTCTCAGTTCATCACCTTTGTTCCTGATGCTTCTTGCATTGAAGTACACACACGTTAGCCCTTCTACCTTACTACCTTTATACCCTTTATTCTGCTTCTCTTTCCTCAAAGCCTCTCTATATGTTAGACCTGGCTTTACTCCCTGCACTTCTTTCACTTCAGGACCTCATCCCTCTTCTTGCCTATGTTGTTGGTCCCAACATGTATCACGACTTCTGGTTGCTTTCCATCTCATACCAGGATGTCATGCACCCGGTCAGAGACACCCCAGATCCTGGCACCCGGGAGGCAATAAACCATGCGGGTTTCCTTCTCACGTCCACAAAATCTCCTGTCTGCTCCCCTGACTATAGAGTCTCCAATGATGACAGCTCTCCTCTTCTCCGTCCCATCCTTCTGCACCACAGGGTCAGACTCAGTGCCAGAGGCCCTGCCACCGTGGCTCACACCTGGCCGGTTGTCCTCACCAACAGAATCCAGGACGGTAAATTTATTATTCAGGGGAATGGCTACAGGGGTGCCTGTCTACCTGTCTACTCTCCTTCACTTTCCCCCCTCGGACTGTCACCCAATGGCCTGCTTCCTATCTATCCCTTTCAAAATTTTGTGTTTCTATAAGAACCCCTCGCATTCTTCTGAACTCCAGAGAGTATAGTCCCAGGCAACTCAAGCTCTCCTCATAAGTTAACCCCTTCATCTCTGGAATCAACCTGGTGAACCCCTGCATTGCCTCCAAAGCCAGTAGATCCTTCCTCAAGTATGGAGACCAGAGCTCTAGGTGCTCCAGGTGCAGCCTCACCAGTCCCCTGTGTAGTTGCAGCGTGACCTTCCTGCTCTTGAATTCAATCCCTCTAGCAATGACGGCCAACATTTCGTTTGCCTTCTCAATAACCTGTTGTACCAGCAAGCCAACATTTTGCGATTCATGAACAAGCGCTCCCAAGTCTCTGCACAACAACATGCTGCAATCTTTCACCATTTAAATAATTATCTGCTCTTCTGTTATTCCTTCCAAAGTGGATGATCTCATATTTACCAACGTTGTACTCCATCTGCCAGACCTTGGCCCACTCACTTAACCTATCTATATCCCTCTGCAGACTCTCCACATCCTCTGTACTGTTTGCTTTTCCACTC
The DNA here is from genome assembly GCF_030144855.1 of Hypanus sabinus. Lineage (NCBI taxonomy): Eukaryota > Metazoa > Chordata > Chondrichthyes > Myliobatiformes > Dasyatidae > Hypanus > Hypanus sabinus. The sequence continues at coordinate 14,490,895 of NC_082717.1, forward strand.
AGTTTAGTGTCAACAGCAAATTTTGCGATGCTACACTCAGTCCCCTCTTCCAAATCATCAACGTAAATGGTAAACAGCTGCGGGCCCAGCACCGACCCCTGCGGCACCCCACTCACCACTGACTGCCAACTGGAAAAACACCCATTTATGCCAACTCTCCGCCTTCTATTTGTTAACCAATCCACTATCCATGCCAATACACTTCCTCTGACTCCATGCATCCGTACCTTATTTATAAGTCTCTTGTGCAGCACCTTATCAAATGCCTTCTGGAAATCCAAGTATACAACATCCACTCGTTCCCCTCTATCCACTGTACTCATTGTGTCCTCAAAGAACTCCAGTAAGTTTGTCAAACAGGACCTGCCTTTTCTGAATCCATGCTGCATCTGTCTAAAGGAACCACTCCTTTCTAAATGTTTCCCTATTTCTTCCCTAATGACAGCTTCAAGCATTTTCCCAACTACAGATGTTAAGCTAACTGGCCTACAGTCACCCACCTTTTGCCTACATCCTTTTTTAAAAAGTGATGTGACATTTGCTGTCTTCCAATCTGCCAGGACCTGCCCAGAGTCTAGAGAATATTGGTAAATGATTACCAAATGTATTAGGAACTGTTTCCTTCCATCTACCATCAGGTTTCTTTAATATCTATGAACACTATCCTTCTATTTTGCTCTCTTTTTACACTGTTTATGTATTTAGTTATTTATTTATTCTTGGAACTCGCGGTACTTTTTATGTCTTGCCCTATACCGCTGACACAAATTTCTTCAGATGTATTCTGGCGCGCATTCTAATTGGTTGCATGACTTATTGGTATGGAGACGCCAATATACCTTGAGGCACATGATAAAATAAGCCAAACTCTGTTGGAATCTTTCGAGGACAAAGAAAGTTGTTCACTTGGATTTTCAGAAGGCCTTTCACAAGCTGCCACACATGAGGTTGCTAAACAAGATAAGAACCCATGGTATTACGGGGAAGATACTAGTATGGATAGAGGATTGGTTGATTGGCAGGAGGCAAAGAATGGGAATAAAGGGAGCATTTTCTGGTTGGCTGCTGGTGACCAGTGGTGTTCCACAGAGGTCTGTGTTGGGACCACTTCTTTTCAAGTTATAGGTCAATGATATGGATGATAGGATTGATGGCTTTGTGGCCATGTTTGCACATGATACAAAGATAGGTGGAGGGGCAAATCATATTGAGAAAGCAGAGATTCTGCATCAGAACTTAGATAGATTAGGGGAACGGGCAAAGAAGAGGCAGATGGAATACAGTGTTGAGAAATATATGGTCATGTACTTTGGTAGAAGGAATAAAGGCATAGACTGTTTTCTAAACTGGTGAAAAATTCAGAAATCAGAGGTGCAAGATTCTCTAAAGGTGAACTTGTAGGTTGAGTCAGTGGTAAGGAAGGCAAATGCAATGTTAGCATTCATTTTGAAAGGACTAGAACATAAAAACAAGGACGTAATGTTGAGGCTTTATAAGGCATTGATCAGACCACACTTGGAATATTGTGAGCAGTTCTGGACCACATATCTAAGAAATGATGTACTGATATTGGAAAGGGTTCAAAGGAGGTTTATGAGAATAATTCTGGGAATGAAAGGGTTAACATTTGATGAGCGTTTGATAGCTCCTGGCCTGTACTCATATAAGTTTAGGACAATGAGGGGGGATATCATTGAAATCTATAGAGTATTGAAAAGCCTAGATATTCAAGTGGATGTGGAGAGAATGTTTCCTAAAATTGGGGGAGTCTAGAATCTCAGGGCATAACCTTAGAACTGAGGGGCAACCAATTAAACGGACATGAAGAAAAATTTATTTTGCCAGAGTGTGGTGAATCTGTGGAATTCATTGCCACAGGTGGCTGTGGAGGCCAAGTCACTGGATATATTTAAAGTAGAGGTTGATAGGTTCTTGATTAGTAAGGACATCAAAGATTACAGGGAGAAGGCAGGAGAATGGGGTTGAGAGGGATAATAAGTCAGCCGTGATTGAATGGGGGAAGCAGACCCAATGGGCCAAATGGCCTAGTTCAGCTCTTGTGTCTTGAAAAGAGCTGCAGAGCATTATGGAATCAGCCAGCTCCATCATGGGCACTCGCCTCCCAACCATCAAGGATATCTCCTTAAAGGTGGTCTAAAGAATGTGGGCATCTGTCATGAAGAACCCCCACCACCCAGGACAAGCTTTCATTTAATTACTACCATGAGGGAGGAGGTACATGGGCCTGAAGAACAGTTTCTTCCCTTCCACCATCAGATTTCTGAATGGTCCATGAGCTCATGAACACGACCTGCTACTCCTCTTTCCCACTATTTATTTATTTATTTTCTAATTAAAATATGTACTAATCCGTTATGCCTGCTACAAAGCAACAAATTTCAGAACCTACGTAAGTGACAATAAACCTAATTCCGATTCTGATCTGCAGGAAAGTGTGGTTGACCAGATTCAACAAATACTATTATGATAATATTCAATAAAAAGGTGAAAATAAATGGCAGGGCTCCAGGGAAAGCAGGATTAAGAGAGGCACTCATTACAGAACTCCTTCAAAGAGCTGGCACAGGTGTGAGGAGCTGAGTGACCTCTTTTCAGGGCTGTGTTAATGTTAATGCCCACAGTTTCGATATAATATCCAGTTGGGCGGCAGACAGAAAGTGGTCAGGTCTGAGATATCTCTTTGGTGCACCAACTGTAACTTGAGCAAAGGACTTGCCCACTGACTATAAAGTTCAAAGTAAATGTATTATCAAAGTACATATACGTCACCATATACAAAGCTGAGATTCGTTTTCTTTAGGTCATACTCAGTGTATCCAAGAATCTTAATGGAATCAATGAAAGACCACACCCAACAGGATGGATAAACAACTAAAGTGCAAAAGACAACAAACTGAGTAAATACAAAACAAAATAATAACAATAATAATAAATACATAACCAATATATATCTAGAACATGAGATGAAGAGTCCCTTATGGGAAAAGTTCTTTGGTGGGATGAGTGAAATTTAGTGAAGTTATTCCCACTGATTCAAGAGCCTAAGGGTTGAGGGGTAATAACTTTTGCTGAACCTGGTGGTGTGAGTCTTGAGGCTCCCTTACTTTCTTCCTGATGGCAACAGCAAGAAGAGAGCATGTCCTGGGTGGTGGGGTGTTCCTGATGATGGGCACTGCTTTCCTGTGACAGTGCTCCATGCAGATGTGTTCAATGGCAGGGAGGGCTTTACCCATGATGGACTGAGCCATATCCAATAGTTTTTGTAGTATTTTCCATTCAAGGGCATTGGTCTTTCCTTACTGCCACCTCTGAAAGTAGGCTCAGTTGCACAAACTGATTTCTTGCCTCCTTTGCACACCCCTGGTCTGCAGGAACTGTAGACAGACAATGAAGAAGATAACTAATGAGAGCTGAGAATGGTGTTATCATTTTAGAGAATCTGCCCTGTGATCAACACGCCTCTACTTTCTTAGTAGTTTGCGCAGGTTCAGCATGTCCTCTGAAACTTTGACAAACTTCTATAAAGGCACAGTGGAGAGTATCCTGACTGGTTACATTTCAGCCTGGTATGGAAATACCAATGACCATGAATGGAAAAACCAATTAAAAGGTAGTGGGTATAGCCCAGTTCATGACAAGAAAAGCTCTCCCCACCATCGAGCACGTCTACAAGGAGTGCAGCAATAGAAATCATCATCCATCAAGGATCCCCACCATCCAGGCCATGCTGTCTTCTTGTTGCTGCCTTCGTACAGATAACACCCCACCAGATTCAGGAACAGTTATTACTCTTCAACCATCAGGCTCCTGAACCAACTTGGATAACCTCACTTACCCTCAACACTGAACTGATTCCACAACTGTGGACTCACAAAGACTCATATTCTCATATTCTCAATATTATGGGTTTTTTAGTAGTTGAAGTTTGTCTTCTTTTGCACATTAGTTGTTAGTCTTTGTTGGATACAGATGAGAAACAACAATGGACCCAACACTGATCCCCTGAGGCACACTGCTAGTCAAAAGCCTCCAGTCAGAATGGCAACCATCTACAACTACTTTCTAGCTTCTTCCACAAAGCCAGTTTCCTGCCTCATCTTGAATGCCAAGCAACTGAACCTTTGTACCAACCTCCCATGCAAGATCCAGGCAAAGGCTTGCTTAAGTCCATGTAGACAACATCCACTGCCTTGCCTCTATCAACTTTCCTGGTTACTTCCTGAACAAGTTCTATATGTTAGAGTAGATATGACCTACCACACACAAAGGCATGCTGACTATCCCTAACCAGTCCCTGTCTAACCAAATATTTATATATCCAGTCCCTTAGAATACCTTCCAATAACTTTCCCACAACTGATGTTCGGCTCACTGGCCGAAGATTTCCTGACATTCTTAGAACCTTTCTTCAACAATGGAACACCATTAGCTATCCTCCAATCTTCTGGCACCTCACCTATGGCTAAGGACATTTTAAATATCTCTACTAGGGCCTCTGAAATTTCTGCACTAGCTTCTCACTGGGTCTGATGAGAACCTTCTCAGGCAGTGGGGATTTATCCATTCGAATTTCACTCAAGACGGCAAACGTCTTCTCTGCTGTAATCTGGATAGGGTCCATGACCTCACTGCTGCTTTGCCTCACTTCTATAGACCCTGTGTCCGCCTTCTGAGTAAATACAGATGCTAAATATCCATTGCCATTTATTCTGACAGTAACAGACTGTATTCTCACTATTACACTTTTGAATGCCCCGCTTACCAATTACACCTTTGCCAAAAAACAGCCTATGCCAAACTACGCTTGGCAGATCATTTCTGATACATTCAAAATCGGCCTTTATCCAATTTAGATTCTCAACCTGAGTACCAGACCTATCCTTCTCTATAATTATATTAAAACTAATGACATTATGATCATTAGATGCAATGAGTTCCCCAACACGAACTTCCATCACCTGCCCTTGTCTCATTCCCTAAAAGGAGATCTAGTATCATTATCTCCAGTTGAGGCTTCTGCATACTTACTAAAGAAACTTTCCTGAACATGTTTGACAAACTCTTTCCCATCCAGCCCTTTTACAGTGTGGGTGTCCCAATCAATATGTGGAACGTTAAAATCACCTACTATCACAGCCTTATGCTTCTTGCAACAGTCCGCAATTTCTCTAGAGTCAAAGAATCATAGAAAATTACAGCACAGAAACAGACCATTTGATACATCTAGTCCATACTGAAGAATTTTAAATAGCAAATATGCTCCTCTAAATCCCACAGACAGTTGGGTAGCCCCTTTAACACGGGCATTCCCTTCCTACTCCTCAGTTCTATCCATAAAGCATCAGTAGGCGAGCTCTCCAATCTGTCCTGTCTGGGCACTCTCATGCTATTTTCCCTGACTAAAAACGCCACTCCTCCCCCTTTAATCCCTCCTGCTCTATCACATCTTAAAAAAGAGTATCTTAGAACACAGAGCTGCCAGTCTTGACCCTCCTGCAACCAAGTGCCACTAATGGTTACATAATTTCACTTGTGGTTCCATGCCCTAAACTCATCAACCCTATACTCAGCAAAGATAATCAATTCCTTTTAAGGATGCCAACCAAACGTTTCAGAGAAGGCAGTATTCCAGGTAGTTGTACTGCGTTTGACCATTGCCTGTGCAGGATTTGCTTCCATGTCCATGGAGGAAACTTTATAGGTAGTCTAGCAACTTCATCGATCAATTGGAGGGCAAAAGCCTTGTGGGGGAGAAGATGTTTCTACCCAACTCAGCTTTAAATGATCAGCTCTTCATTTTGCAGCTCTGTCCTCTTGCTTGTGACTCTCCCACCAGCAGAGACTGGAACATAATGTTGTCGAATCTCCTTCGGACCTTTGTGCAGAAGTCAGCTTTGTTTTAAAGTCCTCACCCTAGAAAACAAATCCTTACATGGTCTCACATCTCCTTACTTCCCAAATCTCCTTTACCTTTCCTCTGAATGAGATACCTACAATTTGAAGCACTTCCCCACTGGCAGCCATAACTTCATCAGTCAGAACTCTGAATTGTGGATTTCTCTCCCATCCATAAGATATAAGAGCAGAATTAGGCCATTTGGCCCATCGAGTCTGCTCCGCCATTCAATCGTGGCTGACCTTTTTCTCCCCTTGTCAGCTCCACTTCCTGGCCTTCTCCCCGTAACCTTTGATGCTGTGGCCAATCAAGAACCTATCAAGTTCTGCCTTAAGTACACCCAATGACCTGGCCTCCACAGCTGCCTGTGGTAATAAATTCCACAAATTCACCACCCTCTGGCTAAAGAAATTTCTCCACATCTCAGTTTTAAATGGATGCCCCTCTATCCTGAGGCTGTGCCCTCTTGTCCTAGACTCTCCCACCATGGGAAGCATCCTTTCCACATCTACTCTGTCCAGCCCTTTCAACATTCAAAAGGTTTCAATGAGATCCCTCTCATCCTTCTAAATTCCAGTGAGTACAGACCCAGAGCCATCAAACCTTCCTCGTATGATAACCCTTTCATTCCCAGAATCATCTCAGTTTCTCTACTCTCCCTAAGATCTTGCTCAGATCGTATTTGTGACCCATGCTCTGGTCATCGATCCCAGTATCTCATTAAGACGTCAGACCCTGTTTGAATACCCTCTGTGAGCCGCCTTAGCAAGTTTAGCTGCATAAAAGACACCACAGTTGTAAGTTATTGTTTAATGCTACTGTTTTTATTTTCATGTCAAACTTTGGTCATGTTTTTCTCCAAAGAAAGTAAGTTTGAGCTATTTGCATAAAGTCACTGTAATACATCTCGACACTCTTGCAGTCTTTTTGAGACAAAGGGCTTAGAAATTATTCTGCACCCCCTGTCTGGCATTTAGAACCAGTGACAAACTCCTTGTATGACAGGCTTCTGCAGGTTCTGGCAATGATTATGTTTGAACATAGCCAGCGCAATCTTTGTGAGCAGCGCTTAATGGAACAGGGCAACTTGGCAGCATAACATTTAGCATAACACTTTACAGCACCAGCAACCGGGCCTTAGTTCCCATTGCCCATAAGCACTGTGTATGTTTTGCCTATGACCACAATGGCTTCTTCCGGGTGCTCCGGTTTTCTCCCACATTCCAAAGACATACTGGTTAGTGCTGGTAAGTTATGGGCATGTTATGTTGGTACCAGAAACGAGGTGACGCTTGCAGGCTGCCCCCAGCACATCCTTGGACTTTGTGTTGGTCATTAAGGCAAACAACGCATTTCACTACTGCTTTCTGTTTCAATGTAATCTGACAAATAAAGCTAATCTTTAAAGATCTTTAAACTTCAAGGAGCATGCCACAATACAATGGAGACTAGACTTCATTCTGGAGCAAAAAATCAAACTGCTGGAGGCAGCATCAGTGGCGAGAAATAGGCACCTTGTCTGGATCAGTCTGAGTTCATCCAGCAATTTGTTTTTATTTTAACCACAATACATTATTCAGGCTAAAAGAAATGCCACAACGATGGAGTCATGGAAGCAGGCCTGTTAGGCCAAGTGATCCATGCCAACCACAACATGGTCTCTGCTACTAACCCATTGCCTGCATTTGGCCCATAACCCTCGAACTCACTCCAAATGTCTGCTTTATGTTGCTGTTGTACCTCCCTCAACCACTTCCTCTGGAAGCAGGTGGGGAAGTGTTCCCAGGGCAGGCTGATAACAGACAGTGCACACGGGAGGTATATTCTTTGCACAAAATTATGAGGGGTAAAGATTTGATCGAGTATTGAGTGCAGTTCTGCTCACCTACCTACAGGAACAATATCAACAAGCTTGACAGAGTGCAGAGAAAACTTACGAGAAAAACTTGCCGGGACTTGACGACCTGAGTTACAGGGAAAGGTTGAATAGATTAGAACTCTTTTCTTTGGCAAAAGTTCCGCATGGGACAAGGTCCTACACGGGAGGCCAGTCACTCAGCATTTAAGGTGGGGTAAAATTGGGATAGGCATTGGATCTGTGGAGATGTCACAGGGTGGTGGCAGACGGTTGCCTCTCTGACTGGTGGTGTGCCATTGGGATTGGTGCTGGGTCCTTTGTTGTTTGTCATCTATGTCAATGAAATGGATGATAATGTGGTTAACTGGATTAGCAAATGTGTGGATGACACCAAGATTGAGGGTGTTGTGACAGCCAGGAAGGCTATCATGGCTTGCAGAGGGATCTCCATCAACTGGAAAATGGGCTGAAAAATGTCAGATGGAATTTAATGCAGACAAGTGTGAGGTTTTACACTTTGATAGGATCAACCAGGGTAGGTCTTACACAGTGAACAGTAGGACTACCAGGAGTGTGGAAGAACAAAGGGATCTGGGAATAAAGGTTCATAATTCATTGAAAGAGGCGTCACAGGTACATAGGGTCATAAAGAAAGCTTTTGGCACATTGGCCTTCAGAAGTCAAAAGAAGATGGGATGTTATGTTAAAGTTGTATAAGACATTGGTGAAGCCTAATTTGGAGCATTGTGTACAGAAAAGATGTAAACAGGGTTGAAAGTGTGTAGAGAAAATTTACAAGGATGTTGCCAGGCGTGGAGAACCTGAGATATAAGGAAAGATTGAATAGGTTGGGACTGTATTCTTTAGAACGCAGAGGAGATTTGATAGAGATAGAAAATTATAATGGATATAGATAGGGTAAATGGAAGCAAGCTTTTCCCACTGAGGGTGGGTGGGACCTTTACCCGAGGTCATGGTTTAAGGGTGAAAGGTGAGAAGCTTAAGGAGAACATGAGGGTCTTCATTCAGATGATTGTGAGCGTGCAGAATGAGTTACCAGCACAAGTGGTCCATGCGAGCCCAATTTCAACATTTAAGAGAAGTTTGGATACGTAATGGGTTGTCGGGAAATGGGGAGGCTGTGGGCCTGGTGCAGGTCATTGGGATTAAGCAGTTTCAATCATTTTGGCATGGACTAGATGGGCCAAAGGGCCTACTTCAGTGCTGTACTTTCTATGGCTCTATGAGCATCAGAGAATGAGGGGGGATCTTGTAGCTATACACAATAATGAGAGGTTTAGAGACAGTAAACACACGCAGGCTTTCTCCTCTCAAGCTGGTTGAGACTAGAACTGGAGGTCATGGGTTAAGGGTGAAAGGGAATCTGAAGAGGGAACTTCTTCACTCAGAGGGCATTGAAAGTGTGGAACAAGCTTCCAGCAAAAGCAGTAGATATGGGTTCAATTGTAATACTTAAGAGAAATTTGGATAGGTACAAGGATGAGATGGGTAAGGAGCACTGATCTGGCTGTGGGTAGATGGGGCTCGGCAGAAGACCAAGTCGACACAGACTAGATGGGACTAGGCAGAAGAACAGATTAGCACTGACTAGATGGGCTGAAGGGCCTGTTTCTGTGCTGTAGTGCACCATGGTCATGACTACTAGACAGGCATACATAGGAATTTCAGGTGGGGGTTATTCGGGAGGCAGGGTTTGAGGGTCGGCACAACATTGTGGGCCGAAGGGCCTGTAATGTGCTGTACTATTCTATATTCTGTGGTCACAACCACGGACTCTATTGTGGAGTCTGGGCACCCTCACAGGCGTGCAGCTGCAAGGGGTTGGCAACCACACTCATAAGAGTGTACACTCCAGCCAAGTACTGCTTCTTTGGGTTGCATTTAACCCCCTTCCTTTCGTTTCAGTCTCATCGAGTTTTGACCAAAGCACAGCGATTTTTCCTTTAGTCCACACACCAGGAGAGAGGACAACAATTTAGATTAGGTAAGCATTGTTAATTAAGTATTAAGTTACTGCTTCTGAGCCACAGCCAAGTGTAAGCATTAGATTTTTAGTTTGGAGTTCTTGGTTAGTGGCCTTGTTGGCCCAGCGTTTATTATTTTCCTTTTGCTCTGCACAGTTCTTATTAAAATTCAAAAAACTGTTCATTCTGCTTCAGTGCCTCTCCCTCTGCACTGCGGCCATCATTGCACACTCTGTCAGATTTAGGTGAGTCAAGGGAACATTCCAGAATCATAGGCTGGCAATCCTGGCCAGAAGTTACCAGAGACATTTCTGCACGTCCGTGAAAGCTCAGATGGGGCTGAGATAGTCTGCTCATCTTATGGATGGAACGTGGGTGAACTTCCTAATACAGTGTGAGGTGCAAGGAGCTAGCAAGCCACATACAATCAGGGGCCTGTCAGCCATGAGCAAAGCTTGCAAGGCACACATGAGATTGCGTCCGAGGTTATGGGAAACCCCAGGTCTCCATGAATTTTCGATCTTTTAAATAGTAGTACTGGGGAAATACCATCTGGTATGGGGGAGGGGTGGGAAACACAGCACAGGATCAAAATAAGCTGCAGAAAACTGTAAACTCAGTCAGCTCCATCATGGGCGCTAGCCTCCCCAGCATCCAGGACATCTTCAAGGATCGATGTCTCAAAAAGGCATCTTTAAGGACCCCCATCACCCAGGTCATGCACTCATCCCATTGCTACCATCAGGGAGGAGGTACAGGAGCCTGAAGGTACGCACTTAACGATTCAGGAACAGCTTCTTCCCCTCTGCCATCCAATTTCTGAATGAGCACTACCTCACTACATTTTTTTCTCTTTTCTCACTCATCATCCTCATTATGTGCTGCGTCGTCTGACGTGGGCAATCATGGTTTTTTGACCATAATTGTTCTTCTTTGTCATTGCCTTTTTCTGGGCAATGTCTTTACAAACCAGGTGACCCCAGCCATTATCAATATTCTTCAGAGTCTGTCTGCCTGACCTGCACTACTCATTTAATTTTACTCATTTATATATATTTCCAGTAACTTACAATTTTATTATTACATATTGCACTGTACTGCTGCCACGAAACAACAAATTTCACAACATATGCCGGTGATATTAAACCCGATCCTGATTAGTAAATCCTGGGTGAACCCTGTACACAGTTTTGCACATTTCTTACTTGTCAGATTTTGTTGATGTATAGCTTTTCATAAATTCTGGTGTATTCCTTTACTTTCCTGCAAATGCCTATAAAAATGAATCTCAAGGTAGTATATAGTAACGTATATGTATTTTGTTAATAAATGTACTTTGAATTTGACAGTTAACTCAGTGAACTATATGAGAAGGTGTGCCTTATGCGCTTTTGATCCCCATCAGTTTTAATAGGTGCTCCACAGGAAGCATCTTATTTGGATGAATCGCAGTTTGGGATAGCAACTTCTCTGCACATGACCACAAGAAACTGTCTTGTGGACCCAGCTCAGTATAACACGGAAGCCAGCCTTCCCTTCATGGACTCTGGTTATACTTCTCACTGCCTCAGTAAAGCAGCCAGCATAATCAAAGACCCCTCCCATCCCAGATATTCTCTCTTCTCCTCCCTCCCATCAGGCAGAGGATACAAAACCCTGGAAGCACATACCACCAGGCTCGAGGACAGCTTCTGTTCTGCCGTATAAGTAATGGTCCCCTACTACTCAACTTCACAATCTACCTCACTATGGACTTATATCATATTGTCGGCTTGGAGTGCACATCCTCTGTAACTGCAACACTTTATTCTGCATTCTGTTGTATTCCTTGCACTATTATAATGGACTGATGCTATGTAATGATCTGTATTATAATGTTTTCCTGTACATTAGCACATGTGACAATAACATACAATTTACTAACTCTAGGCACAACCTTCATAAGTCGAAGGTGCTCTTGAAATTGACTTCCACCGCAACACACTGCTTTCTGACCATTGGGTGTGACAGTGATGTAATGCCATTATGTCAGTATGCGTGACCAAGTCGAGAGAGTGTGTGTGTGTGTATGTGTGTGTAGTGCGTTTACTTAGCACTCTCCATCACATACACACAAAAGAAACAACCATGATGGGACAGTTCTCCCTGGCAGAGGATGCTGATCAAGTGCCTTCGCAAGCTCACAACTTACAACATTAGAAGGCTCAAAACATCAGTGGGATTTTTATACAATTTGATTAAGGAAAAGAGTAAAATCCATTCAGGATATACAACAAAGGCTCCATTAAACATGCTAAACAAGCAACTGCATGGATTAAGAATAAACTGTATTTAAGGGAGTGATTACAAAGACTAAATAGACAGCAGCTCAGTTAACAAATACTCATGTTCTCCAATTATTTTCAATGGCAGGGAGCATGGAACTGAAATTTTTAAAAAATGAACCAAGTAATGCAAAGGGATTTCCCTTTAGTGAGATTTTATTTTTATTCACGTTATTAATTTCACATTTCAAGGTCCATTAAAAAAAAGGGAATTGCAAAGGGGAACAAAATGCTGAGGAGGTGAAAGGGAAATATCAGAACTTATCTACTTATCACAGCAGACAATCACATTATAATCCCATTGGTGCCATTCTAAACTTGGACACCAATATCCGTACAGGATGGCTGCCAAGCACAGTGAAACAGTTACACTTGATTCTGTTGTTAACCCAAGCGACATTTTCCTTTGGTTTAATAAAGTTACTTTACATTAAAGTGCAATTTCACAGCATGCCATCAATCTGCAGAGCAGGCCGCTGGGATGGTGGCCGACTTCAAAACCGAAAGGAGGTTTCAGCAAACAAACGCGTAGCACAGTGTCACCCGAGACTCAGTGGCAATGAAATCAACTCCCACCCTCAAGTATTTTCATTACAGATCCAACAACATCAAGGAACCGCGCGAATTACAATGAGCAAGCAATGGGGTGAATCATTCCGCAGCAACACTGCACAGTCTGCAAGGGATCCATTTACTGAGAACTGGTTATCATTTAATGCAGCAACCTCGTTTGTTCTCTCTTCCCCATCTCAAGCAATAGAGAATTCTATTACTGCTTGCCAGCTTCCAATAAACAACAGGCTTAAATGGCACTAACAGCAAACAATTTACTCTCCTCTTTGTTAAACTACAACAGGAACCACGAGTAAAGGGGTTAAGATTAAAAGGGCTATGCCAAGCTAAAGTGTTCAAAAAAGAGTCTCAGCCCGAAATGTCGACTGTTTATTTCTTCCCATAGATGCTGCACGACCTGCTGGGTTCCTCCAGGATCATCTGTGTGTTCTTCTGGATTTCCAACCTCTGCAGAACCTCTTGTGCTTAAGGAGGAGGACCAGACACCAATTCCCTTGAACGGAAAATCCTACATAAAGTAGAGAATATGGCCCAGTCCATCAGAGATAAAGCTGTCCCCACCATTGAGCACACCTACATGAAGTGTTGTCACAGAAAGACAGCATCCATCATTAGAGACCCCACCACCCAGGTCATGCTCACTTTTCACTGCTGCCATCAGGAATTAGGTAGAGGAGCCTCAGGGCTCACACAACCAGGTTCAGGAACAGTTACTACCCCTCAGCTATCATATAACAGATAACTTCACTTGCCCCATCACTGAAACGTACCCAAACTGTATGGACTTACGTTCAAGGACTATTCATCTCATGTTCTCGATATTTATAGCTTAATTACTTATTATTATTATTTCTTTCTTTTTGTATTTGCAGCTTGTTGACTCTTGCACACTGGTTTGTACACCCAGCTGGCACGGTCTTTCATTGATTCTTTTATGGTTATTATTCTAGCATGGATTTATTGAGTATGCCCATGAGAACATTAATCTGAGCGTTTTATATGGTGACATGTATGTACTTTAATAATACATTTACTCTGAACTTTGAGATTCCTCCACCAGCCATGTTTCTATGCCATGAACACCTCCTCTCTTTGGTCTCAGGTTGGAGGCCCGATGTTGGTGAGTCTGATAGTCTGGGGCCAAGAGTTGGAGGCCTGACTCTGTGTGTGTGAGTGGGTGAGGGGTATGAGGGTGGGAATCGGGATTGTTTTGCTGTTGTTTTCTGGTCTTGTTTTATTACAATGCAATGGACAGGAAGATTCTACAACAGGTAATTAAAACTGCCCAACGCATCACCGGAACCAGCCTACCCACCATGAAGGACATACTGTACAGACAAAAAGCCATTGGAAAAGGGCCAGTGATATCAGGAAGGATCCCATCCACCCATGGACTGTTTGTCTCACTCCATCAGGGAGGGTTCGAAGTAGCGTCCATGCCAGAAACTCCAGGCTCAATAACGGTCAGTTACCCCAAGCAATAAGACCGATCAACATCTCCACCTCCTTACCCATCCCACCACCACTATCTTATCACTTCCTGTCAGAGTCACCTTATGTACAGACATTCCTGTGTCTAGTGTCACTTTATGAATAATTATGCAATCTGTGACATAATCAATTTTTAAGCTGTGTGTATTTATACTTAATATTTTATTACTGTGTTCTTTGTGTTATTGTGCTATTTTTGTACTGCGTTGGATGCGGAGTAACAATTATTTTGTTCTCCTTTACACTTGCGTATTGGAAATTAAATTAAACAGTCTTGAATCTCTCCAACATGAGCTTGTGTACTGTAAAAGATATTAAAGAATCTTGAATCTTGCTGTTCGGCTGAATATTGTGGGCAGTGCTATGTTGGCACCGGGAGGCATGGTGACTCTTGCGGGCTGCCCCTCCCCCCAGCACAGTATTGGTTGATTACACTAACGATGCATTTCACTGTATGGTTTGATGTACCTGTGATAAACAAACCCGAATCTGAATCCTCAGTGCACAGGGCACACTATCCAATGCAAATGGCTAATTAGAAATCCAGATGTGTCCAACTAATAGATGAAAATATGCTTAAGAGTTTCTCCTTGAACGAGATCTTGGAAATGCATTGCATGGAAAGTGCATGGTCATGCATTTTGGTAGAAGGAACAAAGGCGTAAACTAATTTCTAACCAGGGAGAAAATTCAGAAATCAGAGGTGCAAAAGGACTTGTCCAGGATTGCCTAAAGGTTAACTTACAGGTTGAGTTGGTGGAAAGGAAGGCAAATAAAATGCCAGCATACATTTTGAGAGGACTAGAATATAAAAGCAAGGTTGCAATACTGAGGTTTTATATAAGGCACTGGTTAGACAGAGAACTGAGGGTGGCTTTGGACCTCTTACCTAGGAGAGGACATGCTTACGTTAGAGAGGGCCCAGAGGAGATTCACAAGAATGCTCCTGGGAATAAAAGGGTTAATGTATGAGAGGCATTTGATGGCTCTGGGCCTGTATTCACTGGAGTTTAGAAGAATGAGGAAGAATCTCAGTGGAAACTATTGAATATTGGAAGGTCTGGATAGAGAGGATGTTTCCTATAGTGGGGGAGTCTAGGAACAGATGGCACAGCCTTAGAATGGAAGGGTGTCCCTTCAGAACCAAGAATGGCGGAGCAGACTCTAAGGACCAAATGGCCTAATTCTGCTCCAAGTCTTATGGTCTTATATATATTTTTTAAATGCTGTGTATTAATTGGTTTGATGTTGATGGGAGAAGCACAGAGGATGCCTTGTCTGTGTGGACCAGCTGAGCTGTAGGCCCTGTTCCTGTGCTGTATTCTCTTTTACTCTTGTGTTTTGCTGACACTGCGAGCCAGGCTGTTACCATGACACCCTAACACTAGGCTCTCTATTTCCTTCCTGAACTCCGTAAGTTCAGCCCTGAAACACAGAATAATCCAGACCGTTTTTCCAGGGTTGGGGTATTAGAGGGCACAGGTTAAAGGTGAGAAAGTAGAGATTTAATTGTTCAAACTACAAAGTAAATATATTATCAAAGTACATGTCACCAAATACCACCTTCAGATTCACTTACTTTCAGGCATTCACAGTAGAACAAAGAAATACATTAGAATCAAAGAAAAACTACACACAAAAACAGACAAGCAATCACTGTGCACGGTAGCGTAGTGATTAACACAATGCTTTATATTACCAGTGTGCCAGGATCAATTCCCACCACTGTCTGTAATGAGTTTGTATGTTCTCCCAGTGACTGCATGCTCCAGTCTCCTCCCACAAGCCATGGATGTACCAGTTGGTAGTTTAATTAGTCCTTTTCAATTGTTGCATGATTGGGTCTGGGTTAAATAGAGAGGATGGCACAGCTCGAAGGGCCAGAAGGGCCTATTCGTACTGTATCTTGATAGATAAATAAATAAATGAAAAGAAGGCAAACTGTGCAAATACAGAATAAAACAAATAATAATAATAAATGAACAAGTAAATGAATAACACTGAGAAGATGAGTTGTAGAATTCTTTAAATTGCGTCTAACGGTTGTGTTCATTGATCAGTTCACAGTTGAGGTGAGTGAAGTTATCCACGTTGGTTCAGGCGCCTGATGGTTGAGGGGTAGTACCTGTTTCTGAACCTGGTGGTGTGAGTCCTGAGGCTCCTGCACCTCCTCCCTGATGGCAGCAGTGAGAAGAGAGCATGGCCGGGGTGGTGGGGGTGCTCGATGACGGATACTGCTTTCTTGCGGCAATGACCTTTGTAGATGGAACCTAAGGGGCAGCTTTTGTGCACAGATGTTGGTTAGAATAAGGAGCAAGTTGGCAGAGGAAGTGGTTGAGGCAGGTACAGTAATAACATTTAAAAGGCATTTTGATAGATACATGGATAGGAAACATTTGCACTGTGGTAGAAGAAATAAAATTGTAGACTATTTTCTAAATGGAGAGAAAATTCAAAAATCTGAGATGCAAAGGGACCTGGGAGTCCTCGTGCAGGATTCCCTAAGGGTTAATTTGCAGGTTGAGTCTGTGGTGAGGAAGGCAAATGTGATGTTAGCGTTCCATTCAAGAGGACTAGAATATAAATGCAAGGATGTAATGTTGAGGCTTTATAAAGCACTGTCGACGCCTCACTTATCTATCTATCTATCTATTTATTTATTTATTTATTTGCGGGATGTAGGTGTCACCAGCTAAGCCAGCATTTATTGCCCATCCCTAGTTGCCCTTGATAAGGTGGTGACGAGCTGCCTTCTTGAACCACTGCGGTCCCTGAGGTGCAGGTAGACTCACAGTGCTGTTAGGGAGGAAATTCCATGATTTTGACCCAGCGACAATGAAGACAGACAGACAGGCAGACGTTATTGATCTCAAGGGAAATTGGGTAAAGAACGGGGATATGTTTCCAAGTCAGGATGGTGAGTGACTTGGAGGGCGATTTCCAAGTGGTGGTCTTCCCAGGTATCTGCTGTTCTCTTCCTTCTAGATGGTAGTGATCGTGGGTCTGGAATGTGTTGCCTTAGGAATTTTGGTGTGCTGTTGCAGTACATCTTGTAGATAGTACACACTGGAGTATTGTGAGCAGTTTTGGGCCCCTTATCTAAGAAAGGAAGTGCTGACATGGGAGAGGGTTCAAATGAGGTTCACAAAAATAATTCCAGGATTGAAAGGCTTGTCATATGAAGAGCATTTGATGGCTCTGGGCCTGTGCTCAGTGGAATTCAGCAGAATGAGGGGTGACCTCATTGAAACCTACCGAATGTTAAAAGACCTCAAAGGAGTGGATGTGGAGAGGATGTTTCCTATGGTGGGGAATCTGAGATCAGAGGCCACAGCCTCAGAATAGAGAGGTGTTGCTTTAGAAAGACGATAAAGAGGAAATATGGGGAATTTGCTGCCATCAGCAGCTGTGGAGGTCAAGTCACTGGGTATATTTGAGGCAGAAGTTGATATATTCTTGATTAGTCAGGGCATGAAGGGACATGGGGAGTAGGCAGGAGGACTTGATGGGCCAAGTGGCCTAATTCTGCTCCTATATCTATGGTTTAGTGGGATTTCAGTCAAATGCAAGCTTTTGATGGGCATCCTGGTCAATATGGACGAGTTGTGAAGAAGATTCTGTTTCTATGCTGTATCTGGTTCCAGGCGGCTGATTGGCCTCCCCCTGCTCCAATAGAACAGCTGATAGCTGCATCTGAGTTTTGGCCCAAGCCATCTGTTTCATCTAGAGATGCCTTTTATTGGAGACATTTCAGTAATGACTCCCTCCAGAACTAATTCATCAAGCAACAATTAGCTGAATGCAAACAAATGAGACATTCATCTGAGAACTCTGATAACTTCACCTCTTATGTTTCACTGGGAT
Organism: Hypanus sabinus; assembly: GCF_030144855.1. Lineage (NCBI taxonomy): Eukaryota > Metazoa > Chordata > Chondrichthyes > Myliobatiformes > Dasyatidae > Hypanus > Hypanus sabinus. Next base: position 14,508,907 of record NC_082717.1, read on the forward strand.
GACAACAGGAATCCATGAGAAGCGGGAATAGGAGCAGGGATGTGCAAGGATATTATTACACGAGATTGACAGCAGAGGAGGTTCGGCTGGGAGTTGCCTGGGATGGACTGTTTTAGTTGAGGACAGACCAGATCGACTGGGTTTGTGCTATTTGGGGGCACAAAAGATTAAAATGAGACATGTAAAATTATAAGGAACATTGATAGGGTGAAATATAGGAAACACTTCCTCATGGCAGAGGGTTAAAACCTGAAGTGTAGGTTTAGGTTAAGGGATAAGAGATGAAGGAGGGTTCGAGAAGGAAAAGTTTCACTCGAGGCTGGTTGCAGTCTGAAAAGCAATGCCTGAAGAGACCTTGGAGGAAAAGACCCTCATAACATTTAATAAGAGTCTAGACATCCTCTTAAATAATTAAGAGGTATGGAGGTTCCAATGGACAGGACTGAAAGAGACTGCAGAGGGTTTTAGAGTCAGCCAGCTCCATCACGGCGTGTCTCCCCATTATTGAGGACATCCTCAAAAGGCCTAGAAAGAGTGGATTTGGAGAGGATGTTTCCTATGGTGGGGAGTCTAAGATCAGAGGACACAGCCTCAGAAAAGGGAGGTGTTGTTTTAGAAAGGAGATAAGGAGGAATTTCTTTAGCCAGATGTTCTTCAAAAGGACATCTTCATCCTCAAGATGTCAGTAATATGATTTGTAACTTCAAAACATTAAACTAATTCAAAGGAAGACACGGGAGACCGTAAATGAGAGTCTAACTTCATGTTCACTTTAAGTGAGTTACACACTTATCACGTGATAGCGTGTTGAAGTATGTACTTCACGTATTTATACATATAATGAATTATTTAAACAAACAAGGATGCTTAGTCAAACAATATATTCAATCACTACTGAAATATTAAACATTCAATAGTCAGCGTCCATTATTAAGGACCCTCACCCTCTGAGACATCCCCTCTTCTCACTATGACCATCGTGAAGGAAGTACAGGAGCCTGAAGAGCCACACCCAATTTCATATCCCCCACCCCCACCCCACCATAAGATTTCCGAACAGGCCATTTACCCAGGAACTCTAAACTCACTATTCGCCTTTTCCTCTATTTACTTATTGTAATTTGTCGTAATTCTTATGTCTTGCAATGTACTCATGTCAGGAAACAACAAATTTCACGACATAAGTCAGTGATATTAAACCTGATTCTCAAGAAGGAAGTCACAGCAATGGTACTTAATGGCTGGTGTGGACATGGTCCAAAGGGCCTGTTTCTAATTGTATACACTATCTTGGGTGATTTTTTTGGAATTTCTGTATATTAGTGGCAGTGTTTCCTTGCACAGTCAGATGATTAAAACCAGGCCCACGTATTTCCACATTAGAAGAGTAAAACAGCACAGAGACCAAAGTAGGCCAAGTCAGAGCAAGCTCAGCATGCAGTTGCCAAGGTTACATGCACAAATTTTCCTCAGGTCCAACAGAAAGTTGCCTTTATCAACACCTACCTGCTACACTGATCAACAACCAGCTGATCGGCAGCTCCATTGAGATTCTTACCTTGCAGTCAGAATATTATGGGTTTAAGTCTGACTACCAGCCTTATCAGGAAAGGTACGTGAGCTAAAACTTTTCGCTTGGAGTGAAGGAGGATGAGAGGGGACTTGACTGTGGTGTATAAAATGGTAAAAATCATACATGTAGATCAAGTGAACAGACAAAAACTTTTTCCCAGGGTGGAAATGGATAATAGAAAGGGGCATAACTTTAAGGTGTCTGGAGGAAAATATGGAGGTGGGTGTGAGGGGTGGATGTCAAAGCCAGGTCTTTTACACCGAGACTGGTGGGTGCTCTGCCAGGGCTCTTGGTAGAGGCAAATACATTAGGGACATTTAAGAAACTCTTGGATAGGCATGTGGATGAAAGAGAAATGGAGGCTATGTGAGAGGGAAGGGTTAGATTGATGTGGGAGTAGGTTAAAGGGTTAGCACAACATTATGGACTGAAGGGCCTTCACTATGCTGAACTGTTCAATTTCTATTAACAGACTCAGACACAAAACCTAAGCTGAAGCTTCAGTGCAGTAGTGAGGGAGCCTGCAAACTATTTTTCCACATCAGCATAAAATGTTCTGTTACCTCAAAGGATCAAGGATTGGATTGGATTAAGTAGGTCATTGGCTTACATGTCCAAGCACAAGTTTGCTGTTGAATAATGGCTGTGTATTGCCCTGCTAAGCACTGTGGGTACGCTAAGATGGTGACACTTGCCGGCTGCCCTCAGATTGTGTTGGTGCTAATGCAAGCAAAGCATTTCACTGTATGGCTTGTGATAAATAAATAAATTTAAATCTAAATCAACATTTTCCCTAAATAATGAATCAAAGTGTAAATCTATCAGCACATGCTGAACAAACCATTTGTTATGTTACAGTCCACCATTGCAGCTTTCAAACTGAAAGCATTCAACGTCACATAAAAAAAATTACTCATGAGATATTTCTGCTGCCAATTTTTATATTCTTGTGTAAAATATTGTTCAAACAAATCACCTGTATAAGTAAAGGAAATGCTTAAACAGGACAAGAGAACCATGGCCACCCAAGTACTCCAGACACCCAAATCATTAAAGGATGCGGTTTATAACTCTTCTGCTCAGTTCCAACAGAGAATAAAATGTGGATCGCTTCAATGATTCTTGAAGACATTGCTGGTTTTCAGATTTTAATTGATTGCAAACCACCATGAAAAGCGAAATAAAACTGCGGGTGCTGGGAGTCTGGATCAGCAGAGTGTTTCTTGCTCCACAGATGCTGCCTGACCTGCTGACCCATGTTTATCTTCCTGAGTCATCCCCTTTCCACTTTGAAGACCTTCTGCCATGCTCAGATCCAGAAGGTGATGCAGTCATTTTATACTAGACGATAAACTTCAGGTTTATGTCAATTCCAACAAGATTCCAAACACAGGACACATATTCTTCTCTCCTTTCAGCAATTTAAAAGGACTGACTCTCTTCATCATTCCTGGTCTGTTCTTCAGTCTCTTTAACCACCCCTCTTTGTGCAAAACTTTTTTATGCAGTCACAGGGGATACAACACCTGTCCTTTTGTCTCATCCCTTTGACCATAAGAGATAGCAGCAGAATCAGGACATTCAACACATTGAGTCTGGTCCACCATTCAATCGTGGCTGATTTCATCCCAACATCTAGGGACCTGAACCAATGCTGAAGGCACATCTACAGTTACACCTTTTCCAATTTGCGGTACAGCATTCAGCCTCTGCAATGTGCTCTCCTCGATAGTGGAGAAACCAAAAACACACCAGGGTAGTTGCTTTCCAGACCACCCGCATTCATCCAGTGACCAACCCTGGGCTTCTGCTTGCCTGATGCTTTAATTCCCTAGCACCCTCCCACTTTGACCTGATTGCCTGTGACCTCTTGCACCAGGCACCGTGGTGGCGCAGTAGGTGAGTGCAATGCTATTGCAGCTCAAGATGGCAGAGTTCAAAGTTCAGTCCTGGCATCCTCTGTAAGGAGTCTCTGTACATCCTTCCTGGAGAGTATGTGGGTTTTCTCCGGATGCTCCAGCTTCCTCCCGCAGTCCAGAGGCCTACCAGTTAGTCAGTTAATTGGTTGCTGGGTGGCGGTCCTCGAAGGACTGTAAGGACCTACTTCATATTGTATCTTTAAATAAATATATACAACAGAAAGACCCAAGGAAAGTTGGGGAAACAGCACCTCATCCTCAATCAGGCCACCTAACAACCTTCCAGACTCAACATCAAATTCTCCAACTAAAGGTAACTTGGTCAGAACTGGCCACCATAAACGTAATCCCTCTACCATCATAATCCATGTTCTCAGCTACCATGTTTGGACGTGTTCGGCACAACTTCTGTGGGCCGAAGGGCCTGTATTGTGCTGTAGGTTTTCTGTGTTTCTATGTTTAAAACCCTACCATACTGGAATTCTCTCCAAAACCTCTCAATGTCATCTCCCTCTTTTAAGATGCTCCTTGGAACCTCTCCCACTGAGTTTTGCGACATTTCCACAAATAACTTCCCGCGTGATCAGATATAACATTTTGTTTCAGAATATTCACGTGTGGACCTGTGGGATTTTGTTTTGTTCAAGTCACTATTCGTAGTACACTACTTCATGCCCAACATCCATTTGTTCCCTAGAAACTCATCCAGACTTCGCCATCTAACTTTAACAGACTATTCCATTCTACCCTATTCACTCTCACATACCTATCTAGCTTCTCTTGAATACATTAGATACTATTCAGCTCTATACTCTGGAAAATTCTTCTTTAAACTACACTTAGCTAAGCAGTTTTTCCTGAAGTGCTTGCAAGATTCTTAAATGGGACGTAATAGCTGTTCATAAACTGCTCGTAAACAGCTCCGCTATAGTGAGAGTTAGGAGCACCGTTTCTGGGTGTGCACATAACTCTCCCAGCAGTCCCTCAGCACCACCTCTTTCATCAGGAAAGCACAGCAGCGTCTCCACTTCCTGAGTAGTGGAGATCTTCCATCCGTCTGAAATAGCTCACAGTTCTAAAGTCCAAAGCTTATTATCAAAGATTGTACTGTATACACTATGTTGACATTATAACCCTGAGATTCATTTTCTTGCAGGCTTTAACAATACAATCAATGAAAGACCTTGTCAGTCTTCTGGAATATATTTTATTATTTGTTAATTTATTTGTGGTGATATTACTTTATGTGTTGTGTGTGGGTTATGTGTACCGTGTTGTGCGCCTTGGTCCAGAGGGGACATTGTTTCATTAGATGGATACATCTGAATAACAATGAACTTGAAGTTGAACTTGAGTAAACAGTAAACTGGTTTGAGGCCACCCAGCAATTAAATGCTTTAAATATGTCAATCAAATGTTAGTGATGAAATGTGGAGGGGAATGCCTCAGTGCAAGGCTGAGGGACCAACTTTACTCAACGCAATCTATCACCTGTGAGGCATCGTGCGTTGCACTGAACACAGAACACAACATACGTCACTTACAATCTGTTTGTATAAGATGGCTTACGGCTTGACCCCTTGTCTTCATTAACTGCACTGAGCCTCTGTTCACAGTCCGCATCTCAGCAATAATGCTTGCCATCCTAATGCTCAGGATTCATCAATCAACTCAAAAGCGACGAGTCTGTGTGCAATTGGTGATTGGGCCATTACTGACTTGAGCCTGCCGTCCCATTTACTCAAGAATGAACAATGTCCCTTTGTATATTACCAAGCAGTTCAATGGGCTATTGCTTTCTATTGATTCGAGCACCTGTACAAATGTGTCACTGTCCAAATGCAAGATCGATAGGGTTCCTTAATAAATCTGTTCCATCTGTATTCCCTAACTCCCAGATCATATCGCACACTGGAAAGGTTAGAACCAGGCAGACAGCTTATATTGTTCAATTCTGCCACTTTCTGTAACTGCTACTGTCCATAAATCATGCGACTATTGTCATTGTTCTTTCCAACCTTACAAGTTTCTCGGGCCCATTGCTCAACACAGAACATGCTTCGACAGAACGACAGCTGGCAGTTAACCCCAAGTAGCATTCCAAGCACATTCAGTGAAAAATCAGGTTAACCCGCTCACAACTTGCACAATACAAAAGGTTATCTGAGACTTAAGAATAAGTCAGGTCAATTCAAGTTTACTGTCGCTTAACTATTTTCAACTATGTAATGTACATGACCATACAGTATATATAGAAACGAGACAACATTTCTCAAAACCAGGGTGCAAAGCACATGACACACAATAACTTATGAAGGTAAGGGTAAAATCTGCAGATGAATCACACAGAAATAACAAACTGAAGTGCATAAATTAAATATTGTAAGGTATGGAACAGATTAACCAGTGACACTTCGAATACGATGCAGCAGTGAGTTCAAAAGCCTAATGGACTGAGGGACCATTCTTGTTTTTACACATCAGAGTCTCCTGTCTGATGGTAGAAGGTCAAAGAGGATATTGGATGGATGGGTGGGATCCTTAATAATACTAACATTAGTAAACTCAGTTTTCTAAATACAAAGTGTTATTAGCCAATAGTGAAAGGAAACATACCAAAATGGGTTCTGTGAATCTGTGAGCCAATCTTTAGGAACTATGTCAAGAGCCCGCTTTGGAAATGATTATCATTCAAATGGTCCAACTTCTGTCTCGGTGCTCAAGAACCAACACCTAATACAGCATTGAATTTAACCTCAGCCTACGGTGCATTGCCCGAAAATGGTTCTCATTGTTATGAAGATCAGGCATTTGTAAGATAAAGGACAAAATAAATTGCAGCAAATGGAAACCATTTGGCTGCTCAAGCTTGATTCATCATTCATTAAGATCATGACTGACCTTCCACCTCAGCTCCGTTCTTCTGCGCTTCCACAAAAACCTCCGCCTCCTGGAAGTCCAAAAGTCTACTGATTGTTGTTTTGAATGGATAGAGTCTCTGAGTTTCCATAGCTTTGAAAGGTAGATAATACCAAAGGTTCACCACTCTCCCATCAAGGACCTCCACATTCCAGGCTATGCTCTCTTCTCACTGCTGCCATCAGGAAGGAGGTACAGGAGATTCAGTTCCCACCCCATCCAGTTCAGGAACAGTTATTCAACCATTAAGTAGAAAATAAACCAAAGCAGAAAACCTCACTCACTTCAACACTGAACCAATTCTACAACCTATGGACTCACTTTCAAGGCCTCTACAAACTCATGTCCTCAGTATTAATTATTTATTATCTTTTTTTCCTGTATGTGTCGTCTGTCCACTTTTGCACATTGATTGGCAGTCAGTCTTTGTGTGTAATTTTTCATGGATTCTTTCATATTTCTTTGTTCTACTGTGAATGCCTGCAAGAAAACGTAGCTGAATCTCAGTGTAGTATATGGCAACATGCAGGTACATGTACTTTAATAATAAATTTAATTACCTTGAAACTTTCGACTTTAATACTCCTAAGTGACATATCCTCTTATTCTCAAATTGTGTCTCCTAGTCCTACATTCATCAGCCAGCAGGAACAGCTTCCCTCCATCCAAACAAAACTCTGGAGGAACTCAGCAACTGTGGAGATACTGTCTGATCCCCCAGGATCCTCATGGGTGTTGTCTTCTGCCCCAGATTCCAGCAACCACAGGGTTTCATGTCTCCATTTTCCCTGCATCCATCTTATCCAGGTTTTTAAGAATTTTCTAAGTTTAAGCCCGACCTTCTTTTACTCTACAGAACTTTAGGGAGCACACCAGACACACAAGAGGTACTGCAGATGCTGGCAATCTAGAGAAATTCACACAATGTGCAGGAGGAGCTCAGCAGGTCAGGCAGCATCTATAGATGGGAATAAACAGTCTACGTTTCGGTCCAAGACCCTTCAGTAGTCTTCCCCTTGACCACCTTGGTTTCCTCCTGGAGCTCCAGTCTCTTCCCACATTCCAAAGAATTTTGGGTTGGGGTTAGGAAGCTGTGGGCATGCTATGTTGGCACTGGAAGCATGGCAACCCTTGTGGGCTGCCTCCAGAACATCCACCGGATTGTGCTGGTCATTGATTTCACCATACGTTTCAACGTTTCAAAGTACGTCACAAATAGTGTTAAACTGTAATCAAGATTTCCCTCCCCCACCCTCCACAGATGCTGCTTGATCCACTGAGCATATTGCCTGTTGTTCCACATTCCAGCCTCTGCAAGATCTCTTTGGCCATTATTTTAGGCAGCATGCCATAAACGCCTGAGAGACTCTACAACAGTCTTACAGCTCTCATTCTGGCCACCGAGGAGCACAGCTCACTCTCTGATGGAATGCTGGCTCTGCATTCACTCTGCAAAAGTGATGCTCGAGTGCTTAAGTCACAGGCTCTCTCTGGAAACGAGGAGAAACGAAGAAACGAGGAGAGTGGCAGCAGGGCTCCCTTAAGCAGATTAAAATCGCACAATTAGCCATGATAAATGGATCCACAAGTCTATTTTGTCGGCTGGCAGGAGATGATTCCAAGGGCGAAGGAAGCAAGGAAGAAAATAAGTGAATTGCTAATGTATGCCACTTCTCACCTCAGGGGGTGTTTGGAGTGTCCGGGGAGGGGTAGCACCTCTGCAAAAGGGTTTGTTGTGTCTGCGCCGGGGTGGCTCACTCACCCTTTGGCCCCACGAGACACTCAGCTCTCACCAGTGGCTCCAAGTAGCTGTCTGCATTTGACGGTAGCCACAACCCGCTACACCACTTTGACAGGCGGGCTAAACCAGGTGAGGATAACTAGCGGCCTTTTACCCTGAAGAAATAGGGCCATGACTGTCTTCGCATGCCGAGTCAGCTCTGGCAGACTGGGAGTGATGAGATCAAGTGGAATCCAACAGCCAGGAAGGTAGTTCTGTAACGTTACGTGGAGAGCGAGGGGCGTGACAAGGCACAGGAGACGTCACGGTTATCCACTACAACCAAGGAAGACCCAGTTTGTGATGCTTGTTCATACCACTGGACCTGGACTTCTGAGGTCGAGAGAGTGGAAATGCCCCGTGAAGCAGCTTTTCCACTTCAGAAACTCCCCCACACAGGTTTCCTGTCATTGTGGAACACGGCGGACACCACATCCTAAAATGATTTACAGCCAATCATTAGGCATTTTTGTATCCGAGATACCATTAGGTTAGCTTTCCCAACACACCAGTGTGTACTATTGTGTACGGGTGGGGTGGGTGGGAGGGGTAACAGAGCTGGTGTTGTTTTGTTGTTTTCTGTGTTCTGTTTTGTTCTCCCAAGCGCTGAGCGCATGCTATTGGAATGTGTGGCAACACCTGCAATCTATCCCCAGCACATCCTCGCTAATGCAAACGACGTACTTCACTGCATGTTCAACCATTCGAATCTCCAACTACCCTGGCTTCATTTTCACCTCCAACTGGACGGAAATATTCCACTAAGCTTTCAAGTTCAGGAAAAAGTTTAAGAGATGGCGAGTCATGGAAGGGAACGTCACAGTTCAAATCCTTCAAAGTTCAAAGCTCAAACTTATTATCAAAGTACGTTTATGTCACAATATTTTATTTTATTTTATTCCTTTTTATTCAATTACGGCAAGGAATAGACTCTTCTGGCCCTTCAAGCTGTGTCACCCAGCAACCCCCAATTTAACCCTGGCCTAATCACAGGGCAACTGACAAAGACCAAATAACCTACAAACCAGTACGCCTTTGGACTGTGGGAGTAAACTGGAGCACCCAGAGGAAATCCACACAGTCATGGGGAGGTCATACAAACTCCTTACAGGCAGCGGCAGGAATTGAACTGGGTCCGCTGGTACGGTAAAGCATTGTGCTAACCACTACGCTACCGTGCTGCCTGAAATACCACGCTGAGATTCATTATCTTGCAGGCAGTCACAGTAGAACAGAAACATACAATAGAATCAGTGGGAAATTACATACAAAAACTGACAATTAACGTGCAAAGAAAAGCACACTGTTCAAGTACAAGCAAGACACAAAATGCTGGAGGAACTCAGCTGGTCAGACAGCATCTGTGGATGGGAAAAAACATTTTCAGGCTGAGACCCTTCATCAGGACTGGAAGGGAGGGTGGGGAAGTAAGAATAAGAAGGCAGGAGAGGGGAAGAGGAAGTACGAGGTGGTAGGTGTTAGGTGAAATTGGGAGAGGGAGAGGATGTGAAGTAAAGAGCTGGGAAATTGGTAAAAGAGAGAAAGGGCTGGAGAAGGGGGAATCTGATAGGAGAGGACAGAAGACCTTGGAAGAAAGTGAAGGGGAGGAGCACCGGGGGAAGGTGATGGGCAGGTAAGACAAGAAGGTGTGAGAGGGAAATTGGAATGGGGAATAGTGAAGGAAAGTGGGGGGTGGGGGGCAGTAATAACCGGAAGTTCGAGAAATCAACATTCATGCCATCAGGTTGGAGACTACCCAGGCAGAATATAAGGTGTTGATCCTTCAACCTGAGTGTGGCCTCATCACGGCAGCAGAGCTCTCTACAAGGCCAAAAAGAAATCTACGGGAAAATTAAAATCCAAAGCTGGGCAAATAAATTTGAGATGATGGACCATTTATTAATTTACACTTATGAGAATGATGAAATATTCTCATCTATATTCAGCAGCTGGCAATCCTTCAGTTTATTTGTGTTTGTTTTTTATCTCTCTCTACTATTATTCCGGTGCTTAATATTGTAATTTAGCTAAAAGGATATTTAAGTATATTACTAATTATAAACAATTAAACTGTTAGTGCTGGCACGTTAAAGAATAATTGGAGCTAGGAAGTAGAGAACCTACTGCAGGGATTTTCCACTCCAGAGATCATTTATTTTGAAAGGATTTATTTGGAATCGGAATCAGAATCAGGTTTATTATCAGCGGGCACAGAACTCGGAAAAAGCGACGCAACAGACCTTTAACACCATAAATCGGTGAGTTCTTTTTGTTATGTCTCCCCTCTCACTGTGAAAAGCGGACACCTCTTTTTCCAATATTAGGGAGAGAGAGAGAGAGAGAGAGCCTGTGGTATGTCAGATTACCGAGTGAATGAGTAGTCTTTCGGGTACAGTACTGCGTCTTTATCGATGCTTTGCTGCACACTTGAGTGCTCAGTGGAGGGTGCAGATGCTTTTTTTGCTGGTGGAGGGGGTTGTCACTTTGCTGCTGCTTCTGCATGGGGGGAGCGGGGGGCGCTTTGGGTTTCTAACATTTAACTGTCATTCATTCTTTGGGGCACTCCTCTGTTTTCGTGGACGTTTGTGAAGAAAAACAATTTCAGGATGTATATTGTCAACATTTCTTTGATATTAAATGTACCTATTCAAACCTACCTATTGATCTATTAAAAAAGTGAGGTAGTGTTCACAGGTTCAATGTCTACTTAGGAATCAGATGGCAGAGGGGAAGAAGCTGTTCCTGAATCGCTGAGTGTGTGCCTTCAGGCTTCTGTACCTCCTACCTGATGGTAACAATGAGAAAAGGCCATGCCCTGGGTGCTGGAGGTCCTTAATAATGAATGCTGCCTTTCTGAGACACTGCTCCTTGAAGATGTCCTGGGTACTTTGTAGGCTAGTGCTCAAGATGGAGCCGACTGAATTTATGACCCTCTGCAGCTTCTTTCGGGCTTAAGCAGTGGCAGAGAGTGACGCAGCCTGTCAGAATGCTCTCCACAGTACATCCATATAAGTTTTTGGTAATTTTGTTGACAAACCAAATCTCTTCTAAATCTTAATGACGTACAGTCGCTGTCTTGCCTTCTTTATAGCTGCATCAATATGTTGGGACCAGGTTAGGTCCTCAGAGATCCTTGACACCCAGGAACTTGAAACTGCTCACTCTCTCCACTTCTGATCCCTCTAAGAGGATTGGTATGTCTTCCCTCATCTTACCCTTCCTGAAGTCCACAATCAGCTCTTTGGTCTTACTGACATTGAGTGCAATGGTGCACTCAATTCTGGTGTTCAATGAGGAGTCACAGGTTACACAAGTTCGAGTAGGTGAGACTCACCTAGAATAGTGTGTACACTTCTGTTTGCTGTTCCATGGGAGGGATATTGAGACAGAGAATGTGCAGCGAGGATTCCAAGGACTGAACAGGTAGAGTTGTAAGAGTAGTCTGATCTGTTCCTCCAAGAGTGAAGGCGGGTGAAGGATGACCTTACAGAGCTTTAGAAAATCATGAGAGGCATAGACAATGCGGATGGTCGCAAGTCTTTCTCCCCAGAGTAGGCAAAGCAAAAACTGGGGGGCATTTAAGGTGAGAGGGGGAAGATTTACAATAAACCTGAGGGGGACGTTGTGCCACACAGAGTGCAATGGGTATGAGGAGTGTGCTGTCAGAGGAAGTGGTTGAGGTAGGTACAATTACAATGTTTAAAGGACATCTGCACAGGTACATGAACAGGAAGGTTTTAGAGCAGGGGTTCCCAACCTGGAGTCAATGGTCCCCTTGGTAAATGGTAAGCCTTCATGGCATAGAGAAGTTGGGAACCCCTGTTCTAGAGGGATATATCCCACATGCGGGCAAATGAGACATTCAGGAAGGCAACTCAGTTGGCATGGACTTGCTTCCACGAAGGGAACTCCATGATTCCTGAGCTAAAACTCCTGCTCCGTGACAGGAGCATTGCCCTCTGTTACTCTGACATTGCCTGCCCTCCTCTCCCTCTTCAGCCTTGTTGGGTGGAGATACTGCAACATCCAGTTTTGCCTTCAGAACTCCTGCTACTCTGTTGCATGCTGCTCCCACTCCTCGATGTAAAGCTTGCAGCAAGCATTCCACAGTTAGCCACACAACAACACAGGGCACATTTCCTCCCCATAACGTTGCAGAACATGATCCAAAATAGAAACTCCTGCATAGGAGGAGGTCTGGGCTCCTTAGATACTATCACATTGCTGAAAACCTTAAACCTGTGGTAATTTTGTTTGAGGAGTTTAAGGAGATTTGGATTATCACCAAAGGCACCTGCAAATTTCTACAGATGTACCATGGAGAGGATTGTAACTGTCATTCATCACCATCCAGTATAGGGGGAGGCACTACACAGGATCACAATGAGCTGCAGAAAGTTATGAACTCAACCAGCTCCATCATGAGCACTAGTATCCCCGGCTTCCAGAACATCTACAGGGCACGACGTCTCAAAAGGGTGGCATTCATCATTAAGGACCCCATCACCCAGGGCATGCCCTCTACTCATTGCTACCGTCAGGGAGGAGATACAGGAACCTGACGGCACACACTCATCAATTCAGAAACAGCTTCTTCCGTTCTGCTGTCAGATTTCTGAATGGGCAATGAACCCATGAACACTACCTCACTACTTTTTTATAACACTACTTATTGAATTTAACTATACTTCTTACTGTAATTCACAGTGTTTATTATTTTGTACTGCATTGTACTGCTGCCGCATAACAACGAATTTCACATTGCAGCAATATTAAGCCTGATTCTGATTTTTCCGTGCTACTCCACTCTTTTTCCATTCCCCATTTTGGTTCTCCTCTTCTCTTCTCCACACCTCCTCATTACCTCCATGTGATGCGCTTTCTCCTTCCCTTTCTCCCACAGTCCACTTTCCTCTCCTATCAGATTCTTTCTTCTTCAGCCCTTTAACTCTTCCACCTATCACCCAACCACTTTCCCCCTCACCTGGTTTCTCCAATCACCTGCCGGCTTGTACTCCTTCTCCTCGCCTCCGCCTTCTTATTCTGGCCTCTTCCCCCTTCCTGTCCAGCCTCAATGAAGGGCCTCAGCCCAAAACATTGACTGTTAATTCCCCTCCATAGACGATGGCTGACCTGCTGAGATCCTCCAGCTCTTTGTGTGCCAAAAACACGCTAGTGTCTGATCCAACACGTGGCACTAAGGCAAAATCCAATGATCTGCTGCCACTATTAAACAATTATTTTTTTTAAATTATATTTGTTGAGTTGCAGTACAAAATAGGCTTTCCTGGCTCTTGGAGCAGCGCCAACACCAACCCCAGATTTAACCCTAGCCTAACTACAGGACAATTTACAATGACCAATCAACCTACATCTTTGGATAGTGGGAGGAAACCAGAGGGCCCGGAGGAAACACCCACATTCCATGGGGAGAATGCAGAGACTCCTTAGAAATTACATCGGAATTGAACGCTCTCTGCGATGTTACCCATGACACCCAATTGGATACGTACATATACCTTGCATATAGTTTGAAAATGCACAACAGACATTTTCAGCAGTACTCAGCGCAGAGTAATGGGAGCAAAATAAGAAATTTAAATCTTTAAATTACTATAACCTACAATCCATAATACAGTACACAAAGAGCAACTGCTTTAAAGACAGAAACCTCCAATATATTGGAAACATGCTTTCCTTGGATATATTCCAGCTTTTGGAGAATGCGTTGACAACTACAGCAGTTACTATCCCATTCCAAGACAAATAAAGCTGTTAGCACATCATTACTACATGATTATTACGAATCATTATTAGCAAATGAATATAAATAATGATCGTAATATTTAAACAAACAATGCCAGGTAAATGTTTCTGTGAAATTATGCCAGCTTAATGATATGCAACCTCAACCATTTAAAAACTTATCTAAAACTGCTTGGGAAAACGCTAGCAGCAAAATGTCTGGTAGAGTCGACATTTCTCCTGGGAAGCAAACACAAAATGCCAGAGGAATATAGCAGGTCAGGCAGGATCTACAGGGAGGAATAAACAGGCAATGTTTCAACCTGCATCAGGACTGGAAAGAAAGGGGAAAATCCAGGTGAGAGTAAGGAAAGTACAGATTGGCGTCTGATAGGGTAGACCAGTTGAGGGGGAAGCTAGGTAGGTGGGGAGGATGAAGTAAGAAGCTAGGAGATGATACGTGGAAAAGGGTTGAAGAAGAAGGAATCTGATTGGAGAGGAGGTAGAACCATGGGGGAGATGGAAGGAAGAGGGGCACCAGAGGGAGATGAAGGAAAGAGGAGGGGTAAGAGGGGAGTCAAAGTTGGGGATGAAAAAAGAGAGAGAAGGGGGAGAAATCATCAGAAGTTAGGGTAATGGATGCTGATGCCAGGTTGGAGGCTACCCAGATGGAATATGAAGTGTTGCTCCTCCAATCTGAGGCAGTAGAGGAGGCCGTGGACTAACATGTCAGAATGGGAATGGGAAGTAGAATTAAAATATGTGGCCACTGGGAAAATTCACCTTTTGTGGCAGAGGGAGTGATCCCCAGGAAGCAGTGCCAGGAACTGAGCTGCAGGAGAAAATCAAAGACAGGCGCAGTAACCTACAATGTACAATTAGTATGCAGCTCTGTCTTTCTTCTCTCTCTTCCCCACAACAAAGTAAATTTATTATCAAAGTACATGTATGTCACGATATACAGCCCTGAGATTCATTTTCCTGTGGGAGTTCAGAGTAGATGCAAAGAAGCAAGTAGAATCAATGAAAACACAAAGAAAGACAAAATACAAACTGTGAAAGTTCAAAAAAAATGATAACGATAATAAAAAACTAAGTAATAAATAATATTGAGTACATCCTTGAAAGTGAGTCTATAGGTTGTGGAATCAGCTCACAGTTGAGGTGAGTGAAGTTATCCACACTGGTTCAGGAGCCTGATGGTTGAAAGGTAATAACTGTTTCTGAACCTGGTGGTGTGGCACCCAAGGCTGCTGCATCAAGACGAGAACTTGGCCTGGATGGTGGGGGTCGCTGGCAATGGACGCTGCTTCCTTGTGGCAGCTCAATCTACTTCCTCCTCCAGCCCCACCCTTCCCCCTCCACCCACACATCCGCCAAGATCTCGGAAGGGCTGAATGCAAGAATTCACCTTCCAAGTTCAATCTGCCTTTCTTCAACATTTTCTTGAAGACTATTGCAGATTGCTGGCCATTGAAATGCTTGCTTAATAGGGATGAAAAGCAATAATCCTAAAAAAACGTTAAAAATTCTGAGAGCTGACATGGTGAATCAGGCAAGGGTGAGAATGAAGGCTGCTGTAACTCTTAACCTCAAAAGTTTAGGATGATGGGGCAATTGCAGCATTCGACAGATTTATGCTTAGCAACAGAGCAAATCAGAGATTCATTCACTCCAGTCTGACAAGTTCTGGAGGAACCAGACCTGCGGAATTTATGATTAGGAACATTTGAAATCCAAGTCATCTGCCATGTAGATTGTCGAAGCACATCCATCTATTCCTTAATTCCCCAGACATGCATGCAGTTGTAATCTGAACAACCCTCAAACTTTCCCTCCCACCACTAAAAAAGTAGGTATTGATTGCTCATGATTATTGAACCTGCTGTATTTTTTCAGTCTTTTTAAATTTGAATTTCCTAAACTGAGATTAAGTTTTGAACAACTCGAGCTCTTCTAACAATAAACACAAGAGATTCTGCAGGTGATAGAAACCTAGAGTAGCACACACAAAATTCTGGAGGAACTCAGCAAGTCAGGCAGCATCTAGGGAGAAAGATAAATAGTTGACATTTCAGGCTGAGTCCTTTCAGCTGACTCCTCATCAAATTTTGATGGAGGGTCTTGGCCTGAATCATCGACCCTTTATTCCTCTCCACAGGTGCTGCCTGACCTACTGAGTTCCCCCAACATTTTGTATGTGTTATTGAGGTCCTCTAATGTTTAATAACCCACTTTACACTTTGAATCACTCCATTGGTCTTTTTGACATTCTCCCTAATGCACAATGCACCAAATGCAAGTAAATTCCAGTCTGGCTAATTGCCACCCAATCAGTTTACCCTAAATCATCAGTAAAGTGCTGGCAGCTATTGTCAACGTTATCAAACAGCGCATTCTCATCAGTTCCCTGATTAAGGACAGCTTTGGTCCAAACAGCTACATCACAGATGAGATGTGAGAGTGACTGTCCTTGACAGTCCACAAGGAGGAAAGGGGATTATTCTGCTGTTGTCGTTTTGTTGCTTGTTGTGTTCTGTGTTGTTCTGCCAAGCATAGCAGGCATGCATGGTTGGAGCCAGAATGTGTGGCAACACTTGCTGGCTATCTCCAGCACATCCTCGGGTTATAGAGCACAGAAACAGGCCCTCCATTTAGTCCATGCACACAATTGCTCTGCCTAGTTTCACCGAGCTGCATCTGGACCATAGCCCACCATATCCCTACCATCCATGCACTTACCCAAACTTCTCCTGAATGTTGAAAATGAACCCACATCCACCACTTCCACTGGCACTCCTCACTCTCACCACCCTCTGAGTGAAGATGTTCCTCCTCCTGTTCCCCCTTAAACATTTCACCTTTCACCCTTGAATGATGGCTTCTAATTCTAGACTCACTCAACCTCAGTGGGAAAACCCTGCTTGCAGTTACCCTATCAATGCCCCTCATTATTTCATATACTTCTATCAAATCTCCCCTCATTATTCTATGTTTCTTATGGTCAATCTTCTCAATCTTCTACATCCGAACCTATTCAGCCTTTCCTCATAACTCTGATCCTCAAGTCCTGACACAACATCCTTGTAAATTTTCTCTGTACTCTTTCAATCTTAGTGACACCTTTCCTGTAGGTAGGTGACCAAAGCTGCAAACAATATTCCAAATTTGGTCCAACCAACATCTTAAACAACTTCAACATAACATCCCAACTGCTGCACTCAATACTTTGATTTATGAAGGCCAAAAGCTTTCTTTATGACTATATCTACCTGTGCAACGCTCATGAAGTGCTGGAAGAACTTAGCAAGTAAGGCAGCATCTATGGAAATAAATAACAGTCGACGTTTCCGGCTGAGACCCTTCTTCAGGACTGGAAAGGAAAGGGGAAGATGCCAGAATGAAAAGGTGGGACAAGGGGAAGAAGACTAGCTAGAAGGTGATAACTGAAGTTAGGTGGGTGGGAAAGATAAAGAGCTGTAGAACAAGGAATCCTATAGCAGGGGAGAGCCGACCATAGGGTAAGTGAAGGAGGAGGGGATCCAGGAGGAGGCGATAGGCAGGGGAGAAGAGGAAAGGGGCTAGAGTGGGGAATAGAAGAAGATGGCAGGAGGAGGGAAAACTTTTTTTTTAACCGGAAGGAGAAAGTGATGTTCATGCAATCAGGTTGGAGGCTACCTACCTATCTACCTGTGTTAGTTATTAACATGTTTTACTTTATGTTTCGATGGACACGTGACAAGTAAATGAATCTGAACCTGAAGCTCATAAAACAGAAGAGAATCCATCTCCCCGGTGAAGACTGGAAGTTCACTGTACAAGAAGAAGTGTGCTGTTTCTGCTGTGAGGAATAACGTATTACTCAGATGTGGCCAGCAGTACCAGTACTGCCTCTCACTACAGCACATTGAGTTCACGTGGTTACCAGCTCAAGCATGGCACCACTCTTTAATTATACTTAAGACCAGAAAAGTACATCTGGACAATAATGATCATCACCTGGGAAACACATGCTTGCCAGAGGATGAGGTTTCACTGCTCTGCATTTTTCATCTTTATCCCCATAAACACAGCATTCCCTTGCCTGCACCTTTACTAATGATGTGTGGCTCTAAAAGACTGATGGAGCCTCACTTGCTGCACACTCTGTGCAGCTTGTCCTCCACCACTTGGCTCTTCCGCCCAGTGAAACGTCAAATGAAAAATTAGCTGCTGTAGATAACAGATTGCCTTAGTTAATGCCGCAGTAGGTGATTTCATTTCAAGGTGTTTGGCCTCTTCTGAGAGAAAATCTCAAAGCAATGGGGCCATCTTCAAATTAGAATTTATTTTCTTTCTTTTTGGGGAAGTTTGCCTTTACCAGCCTTTATTGACCATCTTTTATCTTGATAAAGATACTGCAGCTGAGCTGTCTTCTTGAACAGCCACAGTCCACTTGCTCAGTCTTTAGTGATTTCAGTTCATCGGGGAGCTTGTATAAAAGCTTGTATTCTGGTAGGTCTAGAGTTACATGCAGTGAGAGTGGAGCATTCCCTTCCATAGGGATTATTTAGAGGTAAAGTGCAGGAAAGGCCATTCCGCCCTGACCAACCACACTGCCCAGCAACCCATCTATTTAAACCTTGCCTAATCGCAGGACAATGTACAATATCTAACTAACCTACTAACCAGTAGGTCTTTGGACTGTGGGGTGAAACGGGAAACCCACGCAGTCACGGGAAGAGAGTAAAAACTCCTTACAAGCAGCATCGGAACTGAACTCTACATTCCGATGCTCTGAACTGTAAAGGGGCCATGTTAGCCAACTCTTCAGTTTTCTTCACAGGTTAAGCAGTTGAACAAATATCATTAATGATGCTAGCCTTTTTTTTAATTACAGGTGCGACTGATTCGTTGTCCATCGTCTCCGATGACGACTGTCAGACTTGTGCAGCTCTTGGTGTGTGAACTGCACAAAGAAACCTGTGCAGGGAAGTTTGTATAGTGGAAAAGCGGTTGCATTGGGGCAGTTGACCTCGGAAGCCCAAGCCCAGTGGTACAAGTAGCATCACAGCAGGAGTACTCCTTGCTTGCAGTGGATCACCATGTGCCTCATCACGGAATTCGCTCACAAAGTGTTGTAGAACCTCCTTCCTGGTCGTTGGATCTCACTGTCGATCTCATCCACCCGGTCTGCCAGGGTTGACTTCACATGCATATCCCTATCTCACCAGGGTATGAAGCTCACTGGCTACCCACCCTTCGAAGCAGTGTACCGGGGTGTGGCCGCTGATGCCTGCAAACAGCTACTTGGGGCCACAGGCGAGAGCTGAGTCTCTGGTGGGGGCCAAAGGTGAGTGAGCAGCCCCAGAAGGGACACGACAAGCCCCTTCACCAGAGGTGCTTCCCATAACCAAAAATAGGCCATTCAGCCCACCTAGGCTATTCCACAATTCTATTATGGCTGATCCTGGATCCCACTCAACCCCATACCCCTGCCTTTTCACCATATCCTTTGATGCCCCGACCGATCAGGAAACTATCAATTTCCGCCTTAAATATACCCATGGACTTGGCCTCCACTTCAATCTGTAGCAGAGCATTCCATAGATTTACTACCCTCTGTCTAAAAAAAACTTCCTTACCTCTGTTCTAAAGGGTCACCCCTCAATTTTGAGGCTGTGCCCTTCACCTGTGGATACCCCCACCATAGGAAACATCCTCTCCACATCCACCCTATCTAGTCCTTTTAACAATTGGTAAGTTTCAATGAGATCCCTCAGCATCCTTCAAAGTTCTAATGAATAAAGGCCCAAAGCTGCTAAACACGCTTAATATGTTAACCCCTTCATTCCCGGAATCATCCTTGTGAACCTCCTCTGGACTCTCTCCAATGACAACACTTCCCTTCTGAGATACGGGGCCCAAAACTGTTGACAATACTCCAAGTGTGGCCTGACTAGCATCTTATAAAGCATACCTCGACCTGTCTTTGTATCATCTGCAGACTTTGCCACAAAGCCATCAATTCCAGTATCCAAATCATTGATAAACAATGTGAAAAGTAGCGGTCCCAATACTGACCCCTGAGGAACACCACTAGTGACTGGCAGCCAACAAGAAAAGGCCCCTTTTATTCTCACTCACTGCCTTCTGCTTGTTACTCCTGGATTCTTCGCCCTCCCTGGACTCCTCATAGAGGTGTAATAATTAATTTCCTGGATTTTAAATTCCACATGACTTCACGAATTCTAAATTCAAATTTCTGGATCATTAATCCAAGCAGGATACTCTAGGTGAATATTCCAGTAACATAACTGATATAACCAGAGGTTATTTTCAGCTACCTTGTTTCTCTCCTCCATCTACTGTGTAAAATTACCTTTCGTTCTCCCTTGTAATGCATTTATCAGAAAGCTGGAGAAACAGTGATGATGAGGAGCACTGCCGCAAGAAAACAGCACCCATCATCAAGGACCCCCACCATTCCAGCTGTGTTTTCTTCTTACTACTACTATCAGGAAGGGGTTACTGGAGCCCTGGGCCCTACACCACCAGGTTCAGTAACAGCCACTATCCTTCAACTATCTGGCTCCTCAACTTGGATAACTTCACTCATCTCAACACTGAACTGATTCCACAACCTATGGACTCACTCTCAAGAACTCTGCAACTTGTTCTTGGTATTTATTTATTTGTTTGTTTCTTTCTTTCTTTCTTTTTGTATTTGCACAATTTATCTTCTTTTGTACATTGGTTGTCAGTCTTTCTGTGTAGTTTTTCATTGCATTTCTCTATTCTACTATGAATATCTGCAAGAAAACTGGATCTCAGGGTAGCATGTGATGATATATGTACTTAGATAATAAATTTACTTTCAACTTTGACGTTTGCGCACGGACTGTTTGAACTGCTTCCGTCTGGTAGGCGCTTCAGATCCCTCCAGACTAAGACTAATAGGCACTGGAGAAGTTTTTTCCCTACTGCGGTCACTTTGCTGAACAGTTAACTGCCGGTTAAATGTCGGCTAACTATTACTTGGATTGCACTACTTGTATGTATAATCTATATTTTCATTTATATTTATCATTATTATTGTTATGAGCAGAGAGACAACATTTGCCGGAAGTAAATTCCTTGTATGTGCACAGGTACTTGGCGATTAAAGTCTGATTCTGATTCTGATTCTAAAAGATAAACATCTAGACTTAGGGGTCACTAATATGAAGTATGCAACAACAAACCATTATAAAACATAGAACATCACAGCACAGTACAGGCCCTTTGGCCCATGATGTTGCTTTGTCATTATAATATACTCTAAGATCAATCTCACTCTTCCCTCCTACAAAGACTCCATTTTTCTATCACCCATGTGCCTACTTAAGAATTTCTTATATGCCCCTAACGTACCTGCCTCTACCACCACCTCCGGCTCTCTGTGTGAAAAAAAAACTTACCTTTGACGTACACACAAAATGCTGGAGGAACTCAGCAGGCCTGGGAGCATCTATGGGAAAAAGTACAGTTGACAATTTGGCCCGAAACATCGACTATAGATGCTGCTTGGCCTGCTGAGTTCCTCCAGCATTTTGTGTGTGTTGCTTGGAGTTCCAGCATCTGCAGATTCTCTCTGTGATTTTTTTAACTTTGATATTCCACCAACCACCCCCACCCCACCATACTTTCTTCCAATCACCTTAAAATTATGCTCCCTGGTATGAGCCATTCCCACCCTGAGAGAAAATCTCTAGCTATCCACTCGATCTATGCCTCTTATCATCTTGTTAAATTTCTGTTAAATTATTTTATGTGAGAAAAGTTAGAAGGGAACCCAGAGTAATTGATGCAAAGAAAATAGATGGTTTTAAGGGTTAAAAAAAAGATATATGAATTTCAGAATGTCCCTGAGTAATTTACAAGCATTTCTTAATTGTCTGTTTAAGAGACTTAGCCATCAATTTACATGTTGCCAGGATTTACAATCAGCAACAGGATTGTTACCAGAAACTAACTGAGGTGAAAATTGTGTCTGATTTCTAGTGGTAACTCTATACTCTTGTTCAAAAAAACTCTGTGGTGTTACTGAAATTCAGCTTTGAGTGCAACAACCTTGCACTGAACGTCAGGAAGACCAAAGAATTGATTGTGGACTTCAGAAAGGGTAAGATAAGGGCACACGGCACACACACTGGTCCTTGCCAAGGCATCATTAGTGGAAAGGGTGAGCAGGTTCAAGTTCCTGGGTGTCAACATCTCTGAAGATCCATTCTGGGCCCAACATACTGATGCAGTTACAAAGAAGGTACGACAGCAATTATATTTCATTAGGAGCTTGAGAAGATTTGGTTTGTCACCAAAGACACTCGCAAATTTCTACAGATGTATTGTGAAGAGCATTCTAACTGGCTGCATCACCGTCTGGTATGAGGGAGGGGAACCACTGTACAGGATTTAAGTAAGCTGTAGAAAGTTGTAAACTCAGTCAGCTTAAACATGGGCACTAGCCTACCCGGCATCCAGGATATCTTCAAGGAACAATGCCTCAAAAAGGCAGAATCCATCATTAAGGACCCCCATCACCTAGGACATGACTTGTTCTCATTGTTACCATGAGGAAGGAGGTACAGGAGCCTGAAAGCACACACTCGACAATTCAAGAATAGCTTGTTCCCCTCTGCCATCAGATTTCTGAAGACTACAAAAAAGAAATCTGCAGATGCTGAAAATCCGAGCAGCACACACAAAATGCTGAAGGAATGCTGGAGGAACTCAGCAGGCCAAGCAGCATTGATGGAAAAATGTACACCCTTCAGCGGGGTGTTCAATGCACCCGCCACTGCTGGCAAAGTGTTCCACACACCCAGCACCTTGTATGTAAAGAATTTATCTTACTATATTTACTTAGAGTTACAGCACAGTAACAGGCTCTTCTGGCCCAATGAGCCCGCACCACCCAATTACACCCATCTGACCAATTAATCTGCTAAGCCGTATGCTTTTGGAATATGGGAAGAAACCTGAACATCGTGAAAAATCCACGCAGACATGGGAAAAATGTATAAACTCCTTACAGGCAGCAACTTCCCCCCCCCACCCCCCACATATTCCTCTAATCACCTTAAAATTATGACCCATGGTTGCTCACTCTGTTTGATGAGTTCCCAAGCATCTTGTGTTCACAAAAACAAAGGAGCTGGTTGTGGACTGTTGGAGGAATGGAGACAGGCTATCCCTATCGACATCAATGGATCTGGAGTTGAGAGGGTGAACAGCTTTAAGTTCCTCAGCACACACATCACCGAGGATCTCACGTGGTCTGTACGTACCGGCTGTGAGGTGAAAAAGACACAACACTACCTCCTTCACCTCAAACGGTTGAAGAAGTTTGGTATGGGTCCCCCATATCCTAAGAACTTTCTACAGGGACACAATTGAGAGCATCCTGACTGGCTGCATCACTGCCTGGTATGGGAACTGTACTTCCCTCAATCGCAGGATTCTGCAGAGTGGTGTGGACAGCCCAGCGCATCTGTAGATGTGAACTTCCCATGATTCAGGACATTTACAAAGACTGGTGTGGAAAAAGGGCCCAAAGGATCATTAGGGACCTGAGTCACCCCAATCACAGTCTATTCCAGCTGCCACCATCTGGGAAATGGTACCGCAGCATAAAAGCCAGGACCAACAGGCTCCGGGACAGCTTCTTCCACCAGGCCATCAGACTGATTAACTCATGCTGATACAATTGTATTCTTATGATAGATTGACTGTCCTGTTGTACATACTATTTATTACAAATTACTATAAATTGTACATTGCACATTTAAACAGAGATGTAATGTAAAGATTTTTAACTCCTCATGTACATGAAGGATGTAAGTAATGAAGTCAATTCAATTGCATGTGTTACTCTGGATTTCCAGCATCTGCAGATTCTCTTGTGGGTGTGGGAAGAGCCTCACTGATGAGTTGAGCCAAGTGGTGGAAGTCTGATCTAATAATTACTTCCCTGCAGGGCTTATTTGTTCCTTATTTCCCTCTCTCTGAGTTGCTCACTCCCTCACGGAGTGATGCAGCCAACTGACCACCATGTCAGGCTGTGTTTGCTGTAACTGACTGGGCAGCTCTCTGTGATGAGAGTCCACTCCAAGCAGGTGAGAAAACTGAAAGTGTGACATGACTGTGAAAGGAACGCAACCCAGTTTATTTTGCCAACTCTGGTTATGCTTGTTCTTGGCGGATCCCTCATGTCTTGATTTCAACTGGTACTCCAATCAAACTTCTTTCCTGTTACTCCCAATTTTAATGTAATTGAAAGCACTCCAAGAAACAGATTTCTGCAGAGGTACTGTGGAGAGCATTCTAACTGGCTGCACCAGAGTCTGGTGTGGGGGGGGGGGGGGGGCACTGCACAGGATCGAAATAACCTGCAGAAAGTTGTGAACTCGGTCAGTTCCATTACGGGCACTAGTGTGCCCAGCATCCAGGACGTCTTCGAGGAGCGATGTCTCAAAAAGGCAGCATCCATCATTAAGGACCATCACTCAGGGCATGCCCTCTTCTCATTTCTAACATCAGGGAGGAAGTACAGGAGGCTGAAGGCACACACCCAGTGATTCAGGAACAGCTTCATCCCCTCTGCCATCAAATTTCTGAATGGAGACTGAACCCATGAACACTACTGCACTACTTTTTTTTCTCTTTTTGTACTACTTATTTAAATAAATATATATATTTACTGCAATTTACAGGTTTATATCATTGTGTATTGCATTATACTGCTGCTGCATAACATCAAATTTCACAACATACGCTGGTGATGTTAAATCTGATTCTGATTCTGATTTCTGATCATTAAGCATACATAGTTTTCCATCTATAAGTTTTTCCCTCATATCAGTGAGTTTGGAGATTAATCTTAAATTCATGAGGACTCTTGGGGAATTCTTGAAGATTGGTAATCCCAGTCACAACCTTTGTCAAAAACTTCTCCACAATTTCACAGGTCTGCGTCCAGGTTACATATAGTAAGTGTATTTGCTCCCTGCTGTGCTGGTAGGGAGTGCCCCCTGCTGGCCTGATCAAATCCCCATTCTGTATTTCTTTATACAGTAGTTTTGTCCGCCAAACAAATGAACAATCTCCATTTGAAATGGATTGAGGAGCAAACATGATTATGTAGCATTAGGCTCATACGTGACTGGCAATGGAAGTCACAGGAGAAAATGGTGAGAAGTGGGATTTACAAGAACAAGCTCATAAAACTGATCAGAGAGCTATGGGTAACAAATGTGCCCATAGCTTTCAATTATATCATTGGTTTGCCCACTTTCCCCTCTGATCCCAATATCCATTCTTCTTTCCTACTTTATAATAACAGGGAGGACGTGACTTTACTGGGACACCATTTAGTCCAGGTTCTAATTGGCACACAGCGCATGACAGCAGATAAACTTCTGCCCATTCAGTCCATGCTGAGCTGTTCCCATCAACCTGACCTGGCCTGTCACCCTCTGATCCTCTCCCATCCCTACGTATACATCTGTCCAAACTTCTCTTAAATGTTGGCATCAAACTCACATCCACCACTTCCACTGGCAGTTTGTTCCACACTCACAACACCCTCCAAGTGAAGTTTCCCCTCAGGTTCCCCTTAAATATTTCACCTTTCACCCTTCACCCACAACCTCTAGTTCTAGTCTCGCCCAACAGAGTGGAAAAAGTCTGCTTGCATTTACCTTATCTATACCCCTCATAATTTTGTATACTTCTATCAAATCTCCTCTCATTCTGGTACACTCCAGGGAATAAAGTCCTAACCTATTCAACCTTTCCCTATAACTTTGGGAGATCTCATCATGCGATTATCCCCCACTCTCATTGCTTGTTCCCCTCTGACAAAGGGTCTGCAACTTGAAACCCTGTCTCTTGTTTCTCCTCACACTGATACAGCCTGACCTGTTTCTGGTATTTTCTGTTTTTATTTTATACATCTAGCAACTGCAAATTTGTTTGACTTTCACTCCCTTGTCCCCACTCACCGGCCTGCAAACTCCTCACCTCAGGAGGGAGGCAATTTTTTTGAGTCCCTGGAAGAATTCACCTCAGTAATACCCTTCCCCTTCAGGAGCAGCTAACAGTTCCGAAAGTTCACATGGATGATTTGCTTTGCATTCCATCTCTTTTCACCATTCTTTACAAAACGGGATCACTTCTCCGTGAAGTTGCTTCTGAAATGCTAAGTCTCCGTATCCAAAAGTGGACATATCCATTAAGAGCTGCAACTGATAATACACAAGGAAAGATTTGCAGTTTGGGGGCAGCTTTTACGACCTCAGGATGCTCCAAAGTGATTTACAGCCATTGAAGCTCTTCTGAAGTGTAGACGTTACTGCGACAAAGAAAACACAGTGCACACCAAGCTCCATCAAAGAGCAGTGTATTAGGAGTCAGACTGCTTGGTATCGGCTGCAAGCATTTTGCATTAGTCTTCCCTGTAGAGGATAAAACCACAACCTTGTCGTAGCTTGGAGGTTTTTGTCCCTACAGCAATCATAGACTTAAGAAATTCTGCAGATGCTGGAAATCCAGAGTAACAGACACAAAATGCTGGAGGAACTCAGGAGCTCAGGCAGCATCTATTGGAGGGAATGAACAATCGATAGCTGGCGTGCCTAAGACCTTTGCACAGTACTGTATTTGTCAATGTGGAGTGGAGAGTGAGTGTAAATCTGACGGAGGCAAAGAATGTTGGGAATGGCGATGGAGGAGCACTGTAGATTGAGTGTGGGACAGGTGGAACAAAAGGAGTGCGAAGGTGCAGACACAACCAGCCCTGAGAAAGCCCTCTCACTCTGCAATAGAGACCCAGATCAGAATCAGGTTTATCATCACTCACATACGTCATGATTCTTTTTTGCAGCAGGAATACAGTGCAATGCATAAAATTACTACAATACTCAACAAAAGTCTTAGGCACCCTAGATATGTATGTGCCAGAGACCTTTGCTCAATACTCTATGTGCCCAAAAACCTGTAATTTCCATGGTGAGTACTAAACATACACCTCCAAACAGCATCCCAGTGACTTAACCATTGTGCTGTCACCAGCAGTGGGTGATTCAAGATGACTGATGGAAACCCACCCAGGGCAGGCAGCATCCAACTCACTAAATCGAGCAGGCAAAGGTGTTAATGAGGGTATTGGCAGGGTTGAGGCCTGGATGAAGGTGGCCAAGGTATCAGAGGGTTAAGAAAATACTAGCAAGCATTTTTGTTTGTATTTCACTCTGCCCACAATGGGCTCAGTCACCACCTCATCGCCATTGGAAGTTCAAAGCGAGTGTTATGAGCTGCTATCAACCCATGCTGTGGAATCCCAAGAGGAATTAATTTGAAGTGAAATGTTTCTGGACATTCTGAGAACATGAAGAGCACGCAGTATGAATGCATGTCCGCTCTTCCCATTACAATCTCATTATGGACAACCCAAGTGCATTTAGCACTGTCACCCTGCCAAGAAGAGTGTTAAAACATTTAATACTGTGATTGAAGAAAGTCTTCTCATTAAAGCTCCTCTAAACAGTTTCTCATCAGTGTAAATGCATGTCCTTGTCCTGCCCTTTAGCTTTCCTTTGCAGTATAATATTCACTACAGTTTCTCGCTGATCTGTCTGCCTTCTAGGACTGCATTTCATATGACATAGAAGCAAATAGGCCATTCGGCCCAACAAGTCTGTTCTGCCATTCCATCATGGCTGATTTATGTTTCTTCTCAACTCCATTCTTCTGCCTTTCCCCGTAACCTTTGATGCCCTGACTAATCAAGAACCTATCAACTTCTGTTTTAAAAATACCCAATGACTTGGGCTCCACGGGTGTCTGTGGCAATGCATTCCACAGATTCACTACTGTCTGGCTAAAGAAATTTCCCCTCATCTCTGTTCTAGAGGGACGTCCTTGTACTCTGAAGCTGGTTTCCTCCATTGCCCCCAATTACTGGATCATCCCATCTTCCTTTCTGGCCTTGGAAGTCTTCTCCAGGTAGGAAAGGCAATCTTTGAACGACGGGCATTCTCCCTACAGTCAGTCACTGCCTCGTTCATGGGAGCAGAAGAGAAATGCTGCATTTCATCAGCAAACAGAAATGGACCGATCTACTGATGTGTCTGACAAAGCACAGAATTCTCATCTCTGACCAATTTCCCCATGCCGGCTGCTGCTGATATATGTTTGGTTTGGGAATCACACACACAAAAAAAGTAGTTATTTCCAACTCAGCCTTAACATTGACCGAGGGCCTAGAACATTGGCTTCGCAGACAAAACCAACTGGTGAACCCTTCTGTCTGAGATGTCGCCCATAAAACTGGAAAGGTCTACAAACCCTTTTCAATTAAGCTGGAGATTTATTACACATAAATTCCACAGCTGATCCCCACTGAGCCTCAGAGGAACAGGAAACTGTTGAGAGAGATGGGAGATTGTTTTATCGCTCTTCGTCTGACCGGTCTCCCTGAATACCGAGGGGTGGGGTGGGGGCAAAGGGGAAGGACCTGTGACAGTAGCTGGGGTGGGGTGCAGGGGTCAGAGGGAACCTTCATGAATAGTGGGGGTGGGGAAGGGGAAGGACCTGTACTTGGTCTCAGTAGCTGGGGTGTTGGCGGCAGGGGTGGTGGGAGGGAACCTTTCCCTGTGAATCCATGGCCTCCATTTTGCTCAAAGGAATCTCAGGTTAATTCACGTATACAGGTAAACAAAGTATTGTTTGTCCGGGGCCAAGGTGCAAAACACAGTGCCTACAGTCACACTCAGCATTTCTCATTACAAGAGTGTGTCATTAAGTTGGTGAGTGTGTGGGAGCATTCAGACAAATGAACTGGGTGGCAAATGGCTGCTAAGAAATGTGTTAATCAGGGTGAGCCTGCTGTGTGTGAGAAACCACCGGAGATTGGAGGAGGTGATGGGCAATCCGAAAGGAATTTCTCTGCATCCCGCCCGTAGGGACACCTCTCCACAGCCATCTCCATCAATATGTAACCTCAGTGGGAAAGGTCTGAGATAGGATCACTGACCCTGCCTTTGGAATTCGTATTGCTATTGAGATTGCTATTGCTATTGAGATTGGTGTGTTATTGTCACGTGTACCAAGATACTGTGAAAAGCTTGTCTTGCACGCTGTTCATACAGATCAGACCATCACACACAGCATTGAGGTGGAACAAGCTAAAATAGTAACAGAATGCAGAATAAAGTGTAACAGCTAAAGAGAAAGTGCATGTAAACATCAGACTGCAAGATTATAATGAAGTAGAGTCCATTTTATTGTAGAAGAGGACCATTCAAAAGTCCAATTACAGTGGGATCGAAGATGTCCTTGAGCCCGTGGTACGAACTTTCACACTTTTGTATCTTCTGCCCGATGGGAGGGGGAGAAGAGAGAATATCCTGGGTGGGTGGGTAGGGTCTTTGATTACGTTGGCTGCGTTAATGAAGCAGCAAGAAGTGTAGAGAGAGCTGGTTTCCATGACGTGCTGTGCTGTGTCCGCAACTCTCCATGGTTTCTTGTAGTCACGTGCAGAGCAGTTTCCATACTAAACCATTATGCAACCAGATAGGATGCTTTCTGCAGTGGTAAAGGTCAATGAGACATGCCAAAACTCTTGAGCCTCCTGAAGACGAACAAGCACATGGGCCTTTCCAAACTTGGATGGGAAGAGTAAAATGATGAAAGTAAACCATGAAAAAGATAAAGAGTATTAAAGGGTAAACACGAGGGTCCACAGATGCTGGAAATCCACAGTAACACACACAAAATGCTGGAAGAACTCAGCAGACCAGGCAGCATCTCTGGAAAGGATTAAAGAGTCAACATTTCAGGCCGAGCCCCTTCATCAGGACTGGAAAGGAAGGATAAAGAAGCCAGAATTAGAAGGTGATTGGTGAGAGGGAAGGTAGGTGGGTGGGGAGGGTGGGATGAAGCTGGTAGGTGGTCAGGGCAAAAGGTCAAAGGCTGAAGAAGAAGGAACCTGATAGAAGAGGAGAGCTGACCATGGGAGAAAGGGAAGGAGGGAGAAAGGGAAGGAGGGAGAGGCAAGAGAGAAGAAGAGGTATGAGGGGAGCCAGAATGGGGAATGGTCAAAGAGAGAAAGGGGAGGGAAGAGAAATTATCAGAAGTTAGAGAACTCAACGTTCATGCCATCAGGTTGGAGGCTACCCAGACGGAATATGAGGTATTAAAGGGGATGCCTGCCTCTCATTGAAATCTGCTTCAACTGCATGACATAGAATATCTATTCTTGCATGTTTTACAAACGTGTGTTTCAAATCAGGCCACTGGTAATCGGTGATATGTGCCTGTACACATGCTGTCGACTATACCAGATCTCTGGTGTCTCACTAATCATTAGCCAAAAGAGGAGTAATGGCCTCCAGATGTTTCACTTCCAGTGACAGATTCTGCAAAGAATCTCCCAGTGTATTTCCACTTTTATACCCAGTCATGGACACAAAGGTTATTAAATGCGGAGGAAAGGCTGCATATAAAATATTGAACAACATTTAATAAAAACGGGATTTGACTTAATCAGTCAGTGTAAATCATGCTTCTGCTGTCATTCCCAAACATGATACAAACACTTCCGTTGCTCTAAATCAGCGGGAAGTATTGAGAGGTTGCTGGGGGGGGGGGGGGGGGGGGGGGAGATGGTAAACGGAGGAGCGATGGACAGCACTGAAGAGGTGACAGAAATCCGTGAACTACTTTACATCCTACCCAAAATTACCTTACCTTCTTCACAATTCCCCAGGGCTAACTCACTTTTGCAAATCCTCCAGCTCTCCATTAAGAGCTCTCTGATGTCCAGCTGCAAGAGCGCGAGAGTTGGCCAGGTCGTGTTTCCAGTCTGCCACTATAAGCAGTAAAAACTTGGTTGACCCCGAGACCACTGCGCCACTCCAAGTCCCGTAATCCTCTATTCTGTTAGTGTCCGTCACAGCCCTGAGCATCCATGGCCATCTTACAGGCTTTCTTGTAAGATCAGCTTTATTTGTCATACGTACATCAAAACATACAGTGATAATATTTGTGTCAACAAACAACATACAGTGTGAGATGTGCTGGGGGCAGCCCACAAGTGCTGCCATGCTTCCAACTCAAGCGAAGCATGCCCACAATCTACTAACCCTAACTCGTGCCTTTAGAATTTGTGGGGGGGGGGGGAAACGACCCACATGCCCACAGGAAGAACGTACAAACTCCTTACAGACGGTGACGAGAACTGAACCTCAGTCTTACTGCCAGTATTGTAAAGCATTACACTAACCAGTATGTTACCATGCCGAACATGGGTCATGTATCACCCCTGTTTCAATGCTGCCTAAGTGTTGACTGCATAAGTATGGGCAGTGCCATTTCCTGATGAGGTCTGGCAGTCATCATTTAGTAATCCTAACCCATACATCTTTGTAATGTGGGTGGGCATCAGATCACCCAGAGGAATATACAAGCTCCTCTACATACAAGCGGGAATGGAACCCTCGTCTTACTGCTAGCGTGTGGCGCCTGGCCAAGTGGTTAAGGCGTTGGTCTAACGATCTGAAGGTCGTGAGTTCGAGCCCCAGCGAGGCAGCGTGTTGTGGCCTTGAGCAAGGCATTTAACCACACCTTGCTGCCATCCACACAGCTGAAAATGGGTACCGGCAAAATGCCGGGGGTTAACCTCTCGATAGACTGGCGTCCTATCTGGGGGAGAGTCTCGTACTCTCAGTCGCTTCACGCCACGGAAACCGGCATAAGCAGCGGCCTGATGAGCCTATAAGGCTCGGGACAGACTTTAACTTAACTTACTGTAATTGCGCTACACTACACCACCGAACCGCCGAGCGAATAGTTCCAAAGGTTCCTTAAAGACTCTTCACCTCATTTCTGTCCTAAATAACTGCACACCCCTCATTCTAGACTCTCTAGCAAAGGAGACAGCTTCTCAGCTTCATCTCTGCTAGAGGAACTCGGCACCTAGGTGACCACTTCATCAGGCACCCCTGTACGCCAGCTCGTTAATGCAAACATCTAATCGGTCAATCATGTGGAGGCAACACAATGCATAAAAGCATGCAGGGGGGACACAACACCCGTGCTTGATCCCGACGTGTGGAGGGCATCAAAGCTCTGTCGGTAGGTTCTTGATTAGTAATGGTGGAAAAGGTAATGGGAGGAAGGCAGAGGAATGGGGTGGCGAGGGATAATAAATCAGCCAGGATGCAATGGTTGGAGCAGACTCGGGATAAACAGCCCAATTCTGCTTTTGGTTCTCTGTACTTTCTTCCATAAATTTCATGTCATCAGACTCGATGTCCAACTTACTTGATTGTGGCAGCAACTGAGCTAAGTTTCATTGGTTTTGTCCAGGTTCGCCAATATCCACTTTGTTGGAAAAAAACACTCGTGATCTTGCAGGGAGCTGGCTGCCCAGAAAGAATTACCTTGCCTTCCAAAGTGCAGCCATCTCAATTTAATCCTTTCAAAAATCAATCCGTTCTGTCAATAACTTCACCCTAGCCCTACCTCCCCTTACTCCATTCAAACAGAAAAGTCTCTCTGCATGTTCAAATTAACCATACAGACTCCTGAGATGTCTGGTTAAGGCAAACACGAGACAATGGCCAGCATTCAAATGTAAATTCTCTTAAAGCACTTGGAAAAATATAAATACACCTCTTCCTCCACAGCACATAAATTAAAAATAATTGGGGAAAAAAATGGAGTTGATGTAGGATTGAGTTTTTAGGATTCCCGGACTCATAGAGCACTACAACACAGAACCAGGCCCTTCTGCCCATCTAGTCTGTACCTAGTCCCATTGACCCACACCTGAACCACAGCCCTCATACCCCACACATCCATGTACCCATCCAAATTTCTCTTATATGTTGTCATCAAACCTACATCCACCACTTGTTCCACACCCTCACCACCCTCTGAAGGTGTTCCCCCTTAGGTTGCCCTTAAATATTTCACCTTTCACCCTTAACCCCGATCTCTAATTCTAGTGCCAACATCCTCAGAGGAAAATGTCTGTTTACATTACCATATCTATACCCCTCATAATTTTGTATACCACTATCAAATCAGCCCTCAATCTTCTACGCTCTAGGAAATAAAGTCCTAAACTATTCAAGTTTTTCCCTTTTTAATCTGGGAATTTGACTTTAGCACCTAGATTTCTTAATGTGTGTTTTTATTCGCCTGAACAGAGGCAGTCATGTTGACGGAAGGTTGAAATTAAAATTTACTAAATGCAGTAAATGCAACAAGTTTTTTAAGAATGCAGTTTACACGGCTATTTTTATTTTTTATGAATTAATTATTTAGAGAAACAGCACGATCAGAAGCCGTTCCAGCCCAATAAGCCCACACCGCCCAATTACACCCATGTGAACAATTAACCTACTATCTGAACACATCTGGAATGTGGGAGGAAACCGGAGCACCCAGAGGAAACCTGTATGGTCTCGGGGAGAAGGTACAAACTCTTTACAGACAGCTGCAGGAATTGAACCCAGGTCGCTTCCTCTGTCAGAGTGTTCAAGTTCAAGTATGTCGTCATCTGACTATCCATATATACAACAAAACTAAGCACTGTTCCTCCAGACCATGTGCACCCAAAATATATATATCGCACACAGCACGTAAACCAAAATACAGCACAGATAAACAGTAATGAGTCTTAGTGATGAGCCCTCGATGGAGGGAGGGTCACAGCCTGAGGCAAGAAGCTGTTACCCAGTCTGGCAGTTCTAGTCCTGATGCTCCTGTACCTCCGTCCTCATGGTAGAAAGTCAAAGAGATTGTGGGATGGGTAATAGGGATCCCCAACAATGCTTTGGATCCTTCATCTATAATGCTCCTGATAAATAGGAGGGCGAGGGAGACCCCAGTGATCCTCTTGCAATTTTAACCATCCTCTGTAGGGTCTTGCAGTCCGATGCCTTGTAGCCTCCGTACCACACAATGATGATAGGGCACTCTCGATGGTGCTGCTGTAGAAAGTTGTTTAGAATGGGGGTGGGGAGCCTTACACGCCTTAGTCTCGACAGAAAGTGCAGACACTGCTGTGCTTTTTTGACTAGTGGAGGAAGTGTTACACACTAATTGCTATGCTACCCAGCTGCCCCACTCTCCTACTCGACAACACAACGGTCGCAAGGTTATTTCACAGCAGCCCTCGTGAGGACTTGACGCAAGGCTGAGACCCAAAATTTCGCCAGTTCCTATCCTCCCCCTCACTGCGACTGTCCAGCAGATTGGCTGTTGCTCCTACATCCTCGATTGTGTGAATGTGCTGCTCTTTCATAAAGCAGCAGCTCCGCCAAAGTTAGTGAAGTGTGGCGAAGCGCCAGCGGGGGACAACCCCCTCAGCCAGCTTTGAGCAGGCGGTGTCCTCAAGAACTCAAGAGTTCTGGACCAGGAACGGGTAACCTCCACAGCAAAATAACAGCAAGGCGTTTGTCAGTGTTGCTGAGGTGAACCACTTTGAGCAAATAACAGGATTTTATAATCTCTCGTCCAAGTCTCAGCAACCCTCATTCTATTTTTCGACAGTCCTTCATTTTCCTGCTGCAACCAAGATCGTATGATATTATCTATCTTCACATATTATGTTATTAAATATAATTATCATATATTATTACAATACATAATATAATTTTATATATTTAATATATTATTTTTGTATAATCTTACTAAAGACACGTTTATGAAGGTTCTGTTTGACTAGGGAAAATGGACATGTTGCTTTAGTCTTCCTTGTTGTGTCCCTGGGGTAGAACAATCATTAATA
This sequence comes from Hypanus sabinus, assembly GCF_030144855.1. Taxonomy (NCBI): domain Eukaryota; kingdom Metazoa; phylum Chordata; class Chondrichthyes; order Myliobatiformes; family Dasyatidae; genus Hypanus; species Hypanus sabinus. Next base: position 14,543,664 of record NC_082717.1, read on the forward strand.
AGCTGTTACAGTGACTGTCAAGCATACATATTATAAAGCAATGATTTATTGCAGCCCTTGCTCCAAGCTTGCCATTTTCTATTCAGTGCAGAGAGGCATTAGAGAGGAAATGAAGCCTCCAGTAAAGGAGGTGCAGAAGGCCTTCGAAACGCTGTGGATGTCACGGGTGCCAGCTGTTGCATTCAAATGGACCATTCTGAAGTTCTGTGACAAGAAACACCTCCAGGCAACGTGGGAGATTACAGTGCGGAAGCCTGAAGGTTACAGAAGGATGAGTGGAACATACAGCCAGTGGCCACTTTATTAGGTACACCCATACACCTGCTTGTTATTGCAAATATCTCATCAGCCAATCACGTGACAGCAGCTGAACGGTCAAGGAGGTTCAGCTGATGTTCACACCAAACATCCTAATGGGGAAGAAGCATGATCTAACGTGTTTTAACAGTGGTGTGCAGAAGAACATCTTTGAACGCAGAACATACTGAACCGTGAAGTGGATGGTTTACTCCTGACCTAATAAAGCCGCCACTGAGTGCATTCAGACTGCACTGCAAGGATATTGAAGGTCTTCGTATTTGCAAAGTTACCTCCTGCTAGGAGCTGTATAAGCAGAGGTAGATGAGTGGCATAGCTGACAGTGGATGTGAGGAGGATGTCCACGTGAGGAAACGAGAGGACGCCAAGCTCAAGTGAGTCTATGGACAGAAATAAACAGTCAACATTTCGGGCCAAGACCCTTCATCAGGAATCCTGATTATGACCCCTGATTGAAGGGTCTCGGCCCAAAATGTCCACTGCTTATCCCTCACCATGGATTCTGGCTGACCTGCCGAGCTCCTCCAGCATCCTGTGTGTGTTACTCCGGATTTCCAGCATCGGCAGAATCTGTTGTGTTCATGAAAGTGAGTCCGATATGAGGGTGGGTCAAATGAAGTGAGTGAGGAGTGAGAAAGATTGTCTAGAATCATTATTTATCATTACATGCCTTAGTCATGAAATCGTTTGTTTTGTGGCAGTAGATTGAAATTCATTTATTTATTTATCACATGTACCTTAACACGTACAGTGAAATGTGTTGTTTGCATTAGCAATCAGCACAACTCAAGGATGCCATGGGTGTCACAACACATTTTGGTGCCAACATAACCCGCACAGAATGCCCACAGTATAGTTCAGGCTTTACAAATAACTACAAATAACAATAACAATAAATAGGTATTGAAAAAGTGGAATAGTGAGATAGTGTTCATGGACCGCTCTGAAATCTGATGGTGAAGGGAAGAAGCTGTTCCTAAAACATTCAGTGTGGGCCTCCAGGCTTCCGATCCTCTTCCCTGGTGGTAGAGATGAGATGAGGGCTTGTCCCGGATGGTGAAGGTTCTTAGTGGCAGATGCCACCTCCTGAGGCAGCACATTTTAAAGATGTTTTCAATAATGGGGCTGTCTGTACCCATGATAGAGCAGGCTGAACCCACTGAAGCCTCTGACAATCGTGTGCATTGGCTCCTTCATAGCAGGTGGGGATACAACCTGTCAGAATGCTCTCCATCGTGCATCTGTTTGCTGAGCCCACTGCTGTTCATAATGCTCACGACTGCACTGCCAGCTCCAAACACATGGACAAGACAGAAGAGATGATTGTGGACTTCAGGAAGGCATATGTCGACCACCCTCCATTGCACCTCAACGGGTCTGCGGTCAACAGTGAAGAGCACAAGGTCCCTTGGTGTGCACATAACAGAAAATCGGACCTGGACCCACAACACCTCCTCTAAGCACAGCAGCGCCTACACTTTCTGAGGAGATTGAGGTGTGCAAGGCTCCCCCACCTCCTTTCTACAGCAGCATCATTGACGGCGTCTTGTCCGGCTGCATCATTGTGTCGTACAGAAGCTGCAAGGCACTGGGCCACAAGACCCTACAGAGGACAGTAAGATCTGCCGAGAGGATCACCAGGGTCTCCCTTCCCCTCCATTTGTGACATTTACTGGAAGCGTTGCAGACAAAGTGCCAAGAGCATTGATGAAGATCTCTACCACCCATCCCAAAACCTTTTTGATGCACTACCGTCAGGAAGGAGGTTCAGGAGCATCAGGACGAGGACTGTCAGACTGGGGAACAGTTTCTTCCCCCAGGCTGTGCGACTAATGAATACCCTGTCACCACCGAGCTCTCGTCACTAGGACGACAAGCTGTTTACTGTTTGCCTGCACTACATGCTTTTAGAATTATATTTTATTAACTTATTTATCATAATATTTTGGTTTATGCACTGTATGTGATACATGTTTTGCAGGTGCACTATGGTCCAGAAGAATGTTTCATCATTTGGTTCGAGATACATACCGTCAGATGATAATAAACTTGAACTTCTTATCCTAGCCCTCAACCACTTCAAAAACCAAGTTCCAAAATAAGGTAAACTGTCAATATATGGCAATGAATGAGTTAGTACATTTTTACATAATATCGCTGTTAGCAGACATACATTCACTGATATTTTTATGTGTATGCAGTCCTCACTGAGGGTTGAATTTCCCTCTTTCACTCATTACACAAGCCCTACAGCCTCCCACACAGCCCACCCCAATACAACATTTCATTAAAACCATGAGGAAGGAGCACAACGTCTTCAGTTCAACTTAACTCGTCCCATCACTGAACTGTTCCCACAACCTATGGAATCACTTTCAAGGACTCTTCACCCCATGTGCTCAATACTTATTGCTTATTTATCTATCTATTATTATTATTATTGTTATTTTCTTTTTACTCTTTTGTAATTGCACATTTTGTCTTTTGCACATTGGTTGCTTGTCCACCTATTGGGTGCGGTCATTCGTTGATTCTACTATGATTCTTGGATTTACTGAGTATGCCCTCAAGATATCAAATCTCAGGGCTCATTGGCTAGCCTGTCAATTCAGTGTAATCCAGTGATCCCACAAAATCCAAACATAACATTTCGGGTCAAGGGATATGTGTGTGATAATGAAATATCAATCCAAATTGCCTCAATTTTGATAGCATCAGGGAAAAGAATTCTGAAGAAAGGTCTTAGCCTGAAACACTGACTGTTTATTCATATCCATAGACGCTGTCTGATCTGCTGCGTTCCTCCAGCATTTGTGTGCATTGCTTTGGAATTCCAGCAGAATACCTGTAGAATTTCTCATGTCTCCCCACGTATGATTCTCCTGAACGAGAGCTAACCGCATATGGAAACAAGAGTAGCAACAATAATGGAAAGGTGGTGCAAAACCACTCAATAAATCAGTGCAGACTATTACAAAGGATTCCTTCTCTCTATGCCACCATGAAATGCCCTGAAGGCACTCTAGTCTGGTATAGCAGAGAATAAAACCTTCAGTTCAGTACAATGTGCTGGCGGCTTTATTGGCCTCCACCCTACCATACTTCTTACCCGCCCAAAACAAACACTTTGTCTGAGTGATGTCGTGGGAAGAGACTACCAGGAAGAGACAGACAGACAGACAGAGATAAGAATCAAGGTTAAGGTGGAGGGTGTGGACCACTTCACAAACTATCCACCTGACATCTCTTGCCTCATCTGTGACAGGTCTGCAATTCCCAAATAGGCCTCTTCATTCACAGGGGAGGATACCTGAGCTCATAGGTCCACCAGGTAACAACAACAAATGGCAACTGGGGGTTCGATTCCCGCCACTCTCTGTAAGGATCGTGTATGTTCTCCCTATGATCACAAGGGCATCCTCTGATTTCCTCCCACATTCCAAAGATGTATGGTTAGGTTTGGGCTTAATGAACCTTTTGAGTTAATGAGGTCGTACAGACCAGTCCATCATGGGCAAAGCCCTCCATGGAGCTCTGTCACAGGAATCCATCATCAGGGACTCCCAACAACCCCTCTTCTCACTGCTGCCATCAGCAAGAAGGTACAGGAGCCTCAGGACTCACACACCACCAGGTTCAGGAACAGTTATTGCCCCTCAACCATCAGGCTCTTGTATAAAAGGGGTTCACTTTACTTGCCCCATCACAGAACTGTTCCCACAACATGTGGAATCACTTTCAAGGACTCTTCACCTCATGTTCTCAATATTTATTGTTTATTTATTTATTTATTAATTATTATTATTATTATTATTATTATTATCAACATCATCATCATAATTTTCTCCTTCTTTTTGTATTCCATAGTTTGTTGTTCACTTTTGCACATTGATTATTTGTTCGCCCTGTTGAGTACTTTCTTTCATTTGTCCTCGTGATTCTTGTAATTACTGAGAATGCCCACAAGAAAATGAATCTCAGGGTCACATCTATGCACTTTGATAGTAAATTTACTTTGTGCTTTGAGTTGCCACAATGCCACATTGGTGACAGAACCATGGCAACGCGAGGGCTGTGTCCAGCACAATCCTTGGACTGTGTTGGTCATTGATGCAGAACATGCATTTCACTCTATGTTTCAATGTGCATGTGACAATAAAACTCATCTAAAAACATCAGGGTAGAGGAAATTCGGGTGAATCCTTTTTGTTGGATGGAAGCTGAGGGAGTTTAATGAAATCAAAACACAGAGTTGATCCTCTGACCCAGTGTGTCCACACTAGCCGTCTTCCAAAGCAATTTCCTGGTTCCATTTCTGACCCATCCTCCATTCTCTCAGCATTAGGTCAGAGGCCAGAAGGGAGCCTGAGTTCACCACATCTGCAGGTCCCAAACAAACACCAGTTTAAAAAAAGTGTTGCTTCTCACCACTCTTAATTTTCTCCACCTTGTTTTATGCCCGTGAGGCTGCCTCTCGCTCTGGACAGTCAGAGGCTGCCACTTGTTACTTCAGAGGAGAGGCCAATGCTTGTATCAGTAATGACAACATGTGAGATTCTGCAACCCAAAAAAAACACACACAAATACTGAAGGAACTTAGCAGGTCAGGCTGCATCTGTGGAGGGGAATAAAGAGATGATGTTTCGGGCTGGGACCCTTTACAGGATTGGAAAGAAAGAAGCCAGGACAAGTAGGTGGAGGGAGAGGAAGGAATACAAGCTGGCAGGTGATTGATGAAACCAGAGGAGCTCCTTCCCTTTCTCCCATGGTCCAGCGTCCTCTTCCATCAGATTCCTCCTTCTTCGAACCTTTACTTCTTCCACCTATCACCTCTCAGCTTCTCACTTCATCCCCTCTCCCACCTACCCACTCTCCTTGTCTCCAGTCCTGATCAAGGGTGGGTGTGTGGGTGGGGGGGGGGGGGTGTGTGTGTGTGTGTGTTCCTCCTGTCAGTAATGGCTGCTGCCACCTTCAAAGTCACTGTCTCCCACACACACACCAACTTCACATTCCTTGTACTAGGGCACAACACATAGACAGTATATGTTAATCAGGATGCAGAAACTCTATATTATTTTTGTTAATAGCTGCATTCTCCTTTCCTGAAATGAATGTAAGTCCAAAAACAGCACAGATTATATGATTCATGTCGTATAAAACTGGCTCATTATGCTGAAAGCTGTTTCCTTCCTCATAAGTCAGACGACAAACACAAGGCATTCATACACAATGCCATTAGGAAAGGCTGTGGTGGTATTTCATAAATAACTGCCCCTGTAACACACAGTTATATATGTTTCCCCGGTTAGTGTTCTGAAAGTTTTACGGCCTGATTGATAGCAACAAGGGATGTTGAGCAAAAAGCATTTTTCAGTTGTGAATACTGTACCAGCTTGAGTTATGAAGTTTATCATTCTCAGGAGACTGACTGGGCAGGAAGAAAATACCTAGCAAAGGGAAGGCTCAGGACTGGCCTGCTAAAGGTCTTCAAACTTATGAAAGGAGTAGATAGAATTAATGTCGGCCAAATATTTCCGCTGCTGAAGAAGACCAGAGCTTGGAGTCATAAATATTTAAGATAGTCTCTAATTCAAATTCAAAGGAAGAACTTTTATCCAGACAGAACTTAGGTCATGGAACTTGGTGCTATAACGAGTTGAAGTAAGTGATGTAGAATTGTTCAAGGGTATTTGTAATGGAATTGATATTGAGTTATTATTGTCACGTGTACTGTGAAAAGCTTGTCTTACAAACCGCTCACACAGATCAGATCATTACACAGTGCATTGAGCTAGAATAAGGTAGAAAAATATCAATGTAGAATTAAGTGTCAAAGCTACTTGAAAATTGCAGTGCAGGTGAACGATGCAGGATCATTATGAGGTAGATTACAAGGCTAAGAGTTTACCTTATACATGTGATACATTCAAGAGTCTGACAACAGTGGGTTAGAAGCTGTCCCCGAGCCTGGTTGGTATGTGCTTACAGGCTTTTTGCCTGATGGGAGAGGGAAGAAGAGGGAATGTCCAGAGTGAGTGGGGCCTTCAATTATGCCTTTGATTCGGGGAAGGAAATGAGTTCAGAGTTCAAAGTAAATTTGATTATCAAAGTACATATATGTCACTATATACTAACTTCCCTGAGATTCCTTTCATTGAGGGAAAAAGAATCAGAGGATTGTGCTGGTGGGGCAGCTGAAGCAGGGTGTGAGCAGGCCTTGTCTGCAGTATGAATGTGCTCAACTCTGTGCGTTCCATTGAGAGGTTAAAAATAACATTCAATTTCCAGACCCGATCTGTTCACCATTCCAGTAACTCAGATGGAGAAAACAGAGCAGATACTGGTCACACATCCCACTTCAAAGGAGGCTAAACTAGGACCCACAGGCTCTCCCAAAGGTGGGCCAGAAGATGCTGGACACATATCACACAATCTTGCTCCCACTCTTCTTCAATTGACCCAGCAGCACAATCACAGATCAAATCTCCTCCCTTTACCTTCCCCTTGACTTCAATTGACAGCAGGACCCTTTCTGAATGTGCCCAGCTCACACCCAGGCAACAGCTCATGTGGATGCTGCGGAGAGAGTACAAGGATATTGCCTGGATTGGCGAGGATACCTATGAGAATAGGTTGAGTGAGCTTGGCCTTTTCCCCTTGCAGCGACAGACGATGAAGGGTGACCTGAGAGAGGTATATAAGCTGATGAGAGGCACTGATCATGTGAATAGCCAGAGGCTTTTCCCCAGAGCTGAAATGGCTAACACAAGGGGGCATAGTTTTAAGGTGCTTGGAAGTAGGTACAAGAGGATATCAGAGGTAAGTTTTTCACACAGAGAGTGGCGGGTATGTAGAATGAACTGCCAGTGATGGTGGTTGATGCAGATACAACTGGGTCTTTTAAGAGACTCTTAGAGAGGTACATGGAGCTTAGAAAAATAGAGGGCCATGCGCAAGGGAATTTCTGGGCAGTTTCTAGAGTAAGTTACATGGTCGGCACAACATAGTGGGCCGAAGGGCCTGTAATGTGCTGTAGATTTTTGTGTTCTATGTTTGATGTTCGATGTACTTGTGGCAGTGAGTTTCATAATCATCCTCGGCCTGGACAAAACCTTTTTTTAAGATTCTACCATGAAATAATTGGTGACCGTGGCATGGTAGTGTAGTGGTTAAAGTAACACTTCACAGTGCCAGCGATCGATGATTAGGGATCAATTCCCACCTCTGCCTGTAACAAATGTGTACATTCACCCTGTGACCGTGTGGGTTTCCCCTGAAATCTCCAGTTTCCTCCCACTTTCCAAAGATGTACAGTTAGATTTAGTAGATTATGGGCATGCTGGGTTGGCTCATCGCGGGCATTCCCCAGCACATCCTCAGACTGTGTTGGCTGTTGGTGCAAAAGACACATTTCACTGTATGTTTTGAAGTTTCAATGTACGTGTGACAAATAAAGTTCATTTTTATTTCTGACTGTAGCTCTGGTTTTCCCCAGAGGTAGACAAAGAATGACCTTAGGGTTGTGAAGAAAACTTCCAGCACACTGGCCTTCGTAAATCAAAGTATTGTGTACAGGAGATGGGATGTTATGTTGAAGTTGTACAAAATGTTGGTGAGGCCTAATTTGGAGTATTATATACAGTTTTGGTCACGTACCTACAGGAAAGATATAAACAAGATTGAGATAGTACAGAGAAAATTTACAAGGATGTTGCTGATTCTGTTGATATGGAAAGATTGATTAGGTTAGGTCTTTATTCCTTGGAACGCAGAAGATTGAGAGAAAATTTGATGGAATTATGAGAGGTATAAATAGGGTAAATGCAACCAGGCTTTTCTCAGTGACGTTGGGTGCAACTACAACCAGAGGTCATGGGTTCAGGGTCAAAGGTGAAAAGTTTAAGGGGAACATAAAGGGAAACTTCTTCACTCAGAGGGTTGTGAGAATGTGGAATGAGCTGCCAGCGCAAGTGGTGCGTGTGAGTTCGATTTCAACATTTAAGGGAAGTTTGGATGGCAGGGGAATGGATGTTACGGGTATGAATGGCTATCGTCCCGGTGCAGGTCGATGGGAGTAGGCATGGTTGAGTTGGGCCAAAGAGTCTGTTTCTGTGCTGTACTTTTCTATGACTCTGACTTTTTATAACTTTGAAGGCTTTTACCAGATTAGTCTAATAGCTTGTGATGGGATGGAACCAAGGATGTTCACATCAAGCGTTGTTTCTGAGGATCATCAACTTGTCGTGGTGGTGAGTTCCTGAGAGCGATGCTGTCTGGAGTTTAGCCATCTGGTGCATTGCTACTGGTAGGCTCATCCATGATGGTAAGGTTTAGACGAAAACCGATCCAACCAAGGCCTTAATGGTGGACTGGTGGAAGATGAAGAGACACATCACTGTAGCAGTGAAGGCAGAGGAAAACTGCAGCAGTGAATTGTCCCCAGCCATCTTGCATTTCAAGCCAATGGACCCTGACCCTGACCAAGAACCATGTGGCGCTGCCCATGAATCAACCTCCCTACGTTAAACAAAATCACACACAGGTTTACTCCATTAAAGGAATAGAATATAGAACATACAGACAGACAGACATACTTTATTGATCCTGAGGGAAATTGGGTTTCGTTACAATCGCACCAACCAAGAATAGTGTAGAAATATAGCAATATAAAACCATAAATAATTAAATAATAATAATAGATAAATTATGCCAAGTGGAAATAAGTCCAGGACCAGCCTATTGGCTCAGGGTGTCTGACACTCCGAGGGAGGAGTTGTAAAGTTTGATGGCCACAGGCAGGAATGACTTCCTATGACGCTCAGTGTTACACCCCGGTGGAATGAGTCTCTGGCTGAATGTATTCCTGTGCCTAACCAGTACATTATGAAGTGGAGGGGAGACATTGTCCAAGATGGCATGCATAGAGCAATACAGCACAGTACAGGCCCTTCGGCCCACAATGTTGTGCCGACCCTTAAACCCTGCCAACCATATAAACCCCCCACCTTAAATTCCTCCATATACCTGTCTAGTAGTCTCTTAAATTTTACTTGTGTATCTGCCTCCACCACTGACTCAGGCAGTGCATTCCACACACCAACCACTCTCTGAGTAAAAAACCTTCCTCTAATATCCCCCTTGAACTTCCCACCCCTTACCTTAAAGCCATGTCTTCTTGTACTGAGCAGTAGTGCCCTGGGGAAGAGGCGATAGCTGTCCACTCTGTCTATTCCTCTTAACATCCATCCTAATATCCTACATTAAGTCCCGTGGTGATCCTGACTGACCTCTGCAGTCACCTGAACACCCACCTACTGACAACCCGGTAAGAGAACATCATACTCAACTCGAGTGTTTGCAGTAGCACGTCCAGAGGGTGCTGATTGTCTCCCCGTCCTTCAGCATCTTTGGTTCTCAGTCCAATGAGTGTAACTGGACAACAGATGACTTTGACAGTGCTGGGGAGCCACTGCACGCCAGGGCTGGCAGTGAGTTACTGGGCTTCCTGAGATCTTTCACCCACCATCTGTCCTTTATGTCACGGGATTTCTCTGGACGCAACCTTTACGCAGCTATTTCTTCTCTCAAGGCACCTGGGAAGATCTGGCTTGTTGCTCTCAAAACTTTTACAGATGTGCAATACAAAATATCCTGAAAGACTGCATCTCAGCCTAGTTTGGACAACTGTTCTGCTCTGAGCCTGTGGAGAGTGGTAGCCACTACCCAGTCCATTACAGGCTCATCACCAGCTATCCTCACAGGGCATTGCTTCAGCAAGGGTAATAATATTTTCAAAAATTCCTGCTGTCCTGGTCATTCCCTTTTCTCTCTCCAGAATCAGAATCAGGTTTATTATCAGTGACCTATGTCCTGAAATTTGTTACTCTGCAAGAACCTTACAGTGCAATACGTTTAATAAAAATTACTATACGTTACAGGAAGAAACATAAAAGAATAAATAAGTATTGCAAAAAGAGAGCAAAATAGTGAGGTAGTGTTCATGGACCATTCAGAAATCTGACGGCAGAGGGGAAGAAACTGTACCTAAAATGTTAACTGTGTGTCTTCAGGCCCCTGTGTCTCCTGCTTGAGAGTAGAAATGAGAAGAGGGCATGTCCTGGATTGTGAGAATGCTCAATGATGGATGCCGGCTTCCTGAGGCAATGCCTTTTGATGTCCTTGATGGCGGGCAGGGGCAGCTAGCGCCCACGAAGGAGCAAGCTGAGTTTACAACTCTTTGCAGCATTTTTTTCCAATCTTGTGCATTAGTGCCCCCATACCAGACAGCAATGCACCCAGTCATAATGATCTCCACAGTACATCTGTGGAAAGCTGCTAGAGTCTTTGGTGACATACCAAAACTTCCTCAAACAGTTCTGGAGCAGCGGTGCACTATGGCAATAACCCCACAGCATTTGGTGCACAGTGTGGTAATGATTCCGGTGCAGGAGCTGCACTTCTGCCGAAATGATGCCCTGCACGCTTACGGTCCTGTAACAAACCCCAGTCTTTAAATCTTCAGTCACATTTTCCTACACTCTTGGTATTCCTCCTTTGCATTATATTTTTTTTATTGAAACTTATCATTATTTGCTATGCCTTGACTGCACTGCTGCCGCAAAAGCACAAACGCATAACAGTCAGAGTGAAACTACTCAGAGGGTCAGAGCGTCAGAGATCGGAGTTCAACTCCAACGCTGTCTGTATGAGGTCTGTATGTCCTGCCCGGGAATGTGCAGTGGGCTTCCTCCAGACGTTCTGATTTCCTCTCACATTTCAAACCTGTACCAGCTTGTAGGCTAACTGAATGTTGCAAATTGTCCTGTGATTAGGCCTGTATTAAATAGATGGGTTGCTGAACAGTGCATTTCACTAGGCCAGAAGGGGCTGTTCTGCACTGTATCTCTAAGTAAATAAATGAGTGACTGAGTGAGTGAGTTGGTGGTTGGATGAGTGAGTGAGTGGTTGGGTGGTCAGTTGGATGGGTGTGTGGTTGGGTGGGTGTGTGGGTGGATGGGTGTGTGGTTGGGTGGGTGTGTGGTTGGATGGGTGTGTGGTTGGGTGGGTGTGTGGTTGGGTGGGTGTGTGGTTGGGTGGATGGGTGGATGGATACATACATAAGTAAATAAAATGACAAATTTCATGACTTACTTCAGTGACAATACAAGTGATTCACTAAGTGATTATTGCAGGCTTTGTTAGTCCAGAGAGTGGCATTGCTCCATGGAACTCCCACAATGCAGCTCTGCTCCAGTACTGTTAATGTAGTGAGCACAGCTCCACAGCTAATACTGTACAACGTGATGTTCCTCTGGGGCTGTTTACACATCGACATCGAACCAGTGCAGCACAGCAATAGGACAGACATGGGCTGAACGTGAAAACCAGGCTCAAAGAAAATGTGAGCAAATTCAGAAATCTTATAAATGTAAAAATATCCTTTTTACAAAAGCTGCTTGGTTGCACAGGTTGAAATTTACTCAGAACTATTTATAGTTTCTTTCTCTATTACTGGATTTCCATATGTGGCAAAAACACACTTGTAGAACTACCACATGCAATAGCCCATCTGCCATTTCAGCAAGCATTGCAGACACAAGGCTATAATCAGGGTAAGAAACATGAACAGCAAAATAAATCAATGCTAATTAAAGATTCATTTGCACACTTCATCAAGCTCCACAATATTACAGGGTGCTGAAATCCCAGCATCCTTCTCAACTACGGTACCTCACATCCCAGAGATAAATTAGACCATGGAACATAAGACATAGGAACACAGTTATGCCATTTGGCCCATTGAGTCTGTTCTGTCGATCTATTATGTTTGATTTATTATTCCCCTGCCCTTTGCCTGTAACCTTTGATGCCCTTACTAATCAAGAACCCATCAATCCCTGCTTTAAATATTCCTGAATACTTGGCCTCCACAGCAGACTGTGGCAATGAATTCTACAGATTCACCTTTTTCTGGCTAAAGAAATTTCTCCTCATCTCTGTATTAAAGAGTCATCCTTCTACGCTGTGCCCTCAATTCCTCGACTCCCCCAATATGGAAACATCCTCTCCACATCCACTCTATTCAGGAACTTCAATATTTGATAGGTTTCAATGAGATGCCCCCACCTCGTGCTTCTAAACTCCAGAGGATACAAGCCCAGTACCATCAAATGCTCCTCAAACGTTAACCCTTTCATTCCCAAGATAATTCTCGTGAATGTCCTCTGGACCCTCTCCAATGCCAGCACATCAAATTGATGGATGCAAACACATCTGCTATTTGCTGACAAGGTTTGAGAAGCTGATTCACGTTTCCATTAACATTCTGTACCTTGATTAAATTTTTTTTTTAGGCATCCATTAGTCTCATGAGACCATGGATTTGTGCCTTGGAAAGTTTCCAGAGCACAGGCCTGGGCAGGGTTGTATGGGAGACTGGCAGTTGCCCATGCTGCCAGTCTCCCCTCTCCACGCCACCGATCTTGTCCAAGGGAAGGGCAAGGGCCGGTACAGCTTGGCACCGGTGTCGTCGCAGAGCAATGTGTGGTTAAGTGCCTTGCTCAAGGACACAACATGCTGCCTTAGCTGAGGCTCGAACCAGCGACCTTCAGATCACTAGACCAATGCCTTAACCACTTGGCCACGCACCAACACCTTGATTAATTTACACAAGCCGTATTGTGCTGTACTGCTGCCGTAGAACAACACTCATGACATTTGTAAGTGATAATGAAACTGATTCTGATCAACCAGTTTTACCTCTTGGTGAAAGAAAGGCCACGTGTTCTGAATACCTAAAATTGGGATTGACAACTGGCCTTGGAGCCAGAGGGTTGCCCGTCAGCATGACCACAATGAGGGAAAGCCTGACTGAAGAACTATCCTGCTCCACTTGGAAATAATGCGAGAATCAAGAAGGCAGGAGGCAGGAGGAGGCCGAGAGAAATATATCAAGAAGAGATCGGGAGTTTCCCTAAGACAGTCCTCACCTCCTTCAGAAGAGCCATAAGGTTTAGCTAACTTTAAAAATGTTGAGAAGCTAAACAGAAGCAAAAGTACACGGTGTGTGTATGTATATTTGTTTGTGTGTGTGTGTGTGTGTGTGTGTGTGTGTGTGTGTGTGTGTGTGTGTGTGTGTGTGTGTGTATAGGAGGAGTACACAGGGAATCTTATCTGTGTAATGGATTTGTTCACTGACTTTTATGAATACTGCAATGGGGGCTCTCAACTCACAAGTAGGAGGGGTTACCCCCCACAGCTAGACATTTCCTCTAGCTCAACGCAGGGCCATCGACTAGAGACCTCACCCTTGGAATCACACGTTCATTGCCATTTTTGTTATTATTTGCGTTTCTTGGTTCTTATTTGTTCAGGGAGTAGATCGATTTAGTTTTATTCTAATTTCAATGATACATTGCCAGGTAAATACAGATAGCTAAGGACAAGGTAAAATTCGACTGTTTATTCTCCTCCATAGATGCTGCCTGACCTGCTGAGCTCCTCCAGTACTTTGTGTGTGTTGGTCTGGATTTTCAGCACCTGCAGAATCTCTACAGGAATTTTTCTTCCCGTAGTCCATGGAGTATCATCGTCTAAGTCTTGCAGGAGGAGTCAAGGCATATGGCAGTAAATGTCCTGCTCATTGAAAGCCACTCCTCCATAGAAGGCGGAGTTTGGCCCAAGTAAGAACCATTGCACCCTCCTCCCGCCTGCTGCCATTTAAATGATGTCATCACAGGGCTGGTAGAGTTTACGCCCTGCGAGCAGAAACCATGCGCTCTCTCTCTCTGCTCTCCGGGTCACCAGAGGCTTATCGATGGTGCCATGAAAACAGTAAACAGTGCAGTTGTGCAGCAGTATAGAGGGTCCGAGCACACATTTTAGATAAGTATTAGCCACAGAGTGTATGTTTTGTCCTGCCACTTCGGACACTCAGCTTAGACTGGTTTTTGCAACCAAATGTAGCTTGAAGGGATTACTGAATGCTTAGCGTCTGTCTTGTCCTGCAAATAGTTAACCTACTTACTGGCAGTGAGAGTCTTCTGTCCCTACTCACCTGATTTCACATAGCAATAACACACAAGTTACAAAAGTGGGTAACAAAATGCCAGAGCTGCTCACTTACACTCTCATTAATGCTTCATTACAATTGCTCTGGTCCTAATGAGAGAGCATTGAATTCCAGCGAGAGGTTGGCTGAGATTTGTACAACGCTGAAAAGAAGCCAAAGGTAGGATTATGCTCGTTTTGTTAATTAAGTGGAAGAAACAGATAATTGACCTTGAGCCGACGTTTGTCGATGATATCTGAGGAACAGAGAGAAATTCGGGAAAATATTGATTTACGTTAATAGGGCCAATAAATTGTGTTGGTTGTTAAAGCAAAGCATGCATTTCAGTTTTTGTTTCAATGTACAATGCCTATAAAAAGTACTTACTCCTCATGGAATTTTTCAGGTTTTATTGTTCCACAACATTGAATCGTTTTGGCTGTTTTTGACACTGATCAACAGAAAAAGACTCCTTTGGGTCAAAGTGAAAACAGATCTCTGCAAGATGATCTAAATTAATGACAAATATAAAACACAAAATAGTAGATTGCATAAGTATTCACCCCCTTTAGTGTGACCCACCAAATCATCACTGGTGCAGCCGGTTAGTTTTACAAGTCACAAAATTAGTTAAATGGGGTTTGCAGTCAAGGTGTTTCAACTGACCGTAGTAAAATTAAACCTGTATCTGGAAGGTCCTACTGTTGGTGAATCAGTATCCTGGCAAAACCTACACCACGAAGACAAAAGAACACTCTAAGCAACTCTGTGAAAATGTTATTGAAAATCACAAGTCAGGAGATGGATACAAGAACATTTCCAAGTCACTGAATATCCCCTGGAGTACAGTTAAGTCAATCATCAAGAAATGGAAAGAATATGACACAACTGTAAATCTGTCCAGAGCAGGCCGTCCTCAGAAGCTGAGTGACTGAGCAAGATGGGGACAAGTGAGGGAGTCCACCAGGAAACCCATGACAAATCTGGAGGAATTGCAAGCTTCGATGGCTGTGCATACAACAACTGTTGCCCGGGTGCTTCGCCAGTCACAGCTTTATGGGAGAGTAGCAAAGAGAAAGACACTGTTGGGGAAAAAATACTCACTTGAAGTCTTGGCCAGAGTTTGCCAGAAGGCATGTAGGATACTCTAAAGTCAGCTGGAAGAAGTTTCTATGGTCTGATGAAACCAAAACTGAGCTTTTGGTCCATCAGACTAAATGCTGCGTTTGCTGTAAGCCAAACACCTCACATCATCAAATACACTTCATCCCTACTGTGAAGCATGGTGGTGGCTGCATCACTGCAGCACACCCTGGAAGGCTTGTGAAGGTAGAGGGTAAAATGAATGTAGCAAAATAGAGGGAAATCCTGGTGGAAAACCTGATGCAGTCTGCAAGAGAACTGCAACTTGGGAAAAGATATAGTTTCCAGCAAGACAATGACCCCAAGCATAAAGCCCAAGCTACACAGGAATGGCTTAAAAACCACAAAGCTAGTATACTGCAGTGGCCAAGTCAGAGACCAGAACTCAATCCAATTGAGAATTTGTGGTTAGACTTGAAAAGGGCTGTTCATTCACGATCCTCATTCAACCTGACAGAGCTTGAGCAGTTTTGTAAAGAATGGGGACAAATTGCAATGTCCAGATGTGCAAAGCTGATAGAGACCTATCCACACAGACTCAAGGCTGTAATTGCTGACAAAGGTGCATCTGCTAAATACTGACTTGAAGGGGGTAGGTAATTATGCAATCAATTACTTTGTGTTTAATAATTGTTACACATTTAGACCAATATGTAGAAATGCTGCCCAGAAACTGTCTCAGCACCAACCACAGTGAAGGAGAACAATTGTCAAAACCAGTGAGCAAATGGATCTGCCCTGACAATGCATTAGAACTGCCCTAGATGGGCCGTTTATATTTCTGGGTCTGCTCAGTGAGATGGGACAGTGGGTGCAAGTAATGGGGTGGGGGCAGGGCAGTCAGCTGAAACTTCAGCTCCTACCAAAATGCAGATATTGCGAAGCTGTAGAGGCAAAGAAGAAGATGGTGGCCAGTATGAACAAGGGATTCCAATTGTGTGGAGGAGATGTTTAAGACAGGTCATCAGATTCAGATTATTGTCATTTAGAAACCACAAATGCAATGCAGTTAAAAAATGAGACAACGTTCCTCCAGAATGATATCACAAAAGCATATGACAAAACAGACTACACCAGAAAATCCACATAACATTTGGCAATCCCCAATCCAGAGTCCGGAGAGGCTGCTGTGTATTAATATCGCGCTACCATCTACCATCATGGACAGAGGTGTACAAAATAAGCAGTTCACATTAATTACCTGTGAGTGAGTTGGGAACTAGGGAACCAAGAAGATAGTCACAGGAATCAGTGAGAGAAGAGGACCAAGTTGTTTTGATCTACAAGATACCATGAGGACTTTCAGAAAGACAGGTGAATACGCAGGGAAAGGAGGAACATGGATCATATGTGAGCAGAAGAGAGTTGGTTTAATTCAGCAAGGTGCCTGACACAGACATAGTGGGCCAATAGCCTGTTCCTGTGCTACACTGTTCTATGGTCTAAGATGCTGTACCATTGACTGCACAGTCTAATAGCTGGTGGGAGCTGATCGAATGGCTTCTTTCAATGGGGAAATGGACATATTTTTAAAAGAAACCCTTACAGCATTCCAGGGAAACAGCAGGGAAAGATAGGCCTGTATGCCCACAATGGTCCAAAAGGCCTCATATGCCATAGATAATGGTACCATACAGCAGGGCAAGGGAGTTAAATGCAGACAAACTCCTAACCTGGTCTAATTAATGATTTAGTCAGTTAAGTTCCCATTTAGTTACAGAGGAATGTTCCTGTACTAATAGTTTTTCTGTGCCCAAGTGGTTTGATTATCATTATTAATGAAAAAGAAATCAGCCATCAAGAAAAAAAATGCTTCATGACTCTCGGGTAAGTGGTTATTGCTCTGATAATTAAAAACACGGGAAAATAATTGCTGAGCAGCTATAAAGTGGGCTTGTTTCAATCACTGGAGGAAAGGGAAACACTGTTTTTCTTCTTCACTGCACCAGCTTACTAAGAGTGTTCTCCACCTGCTTTGTGGAAATACCAGAATGTAACCCAGCACCAAGCATTGGTACCCCGGGCCTTTACACTCAGTGGCCACTTCTTCAGGTACTTCGTGTACCTAACAAAGTGGTCACTGAGTGTATGCTCTTGGTCTTCTGATGCTGCAGCCCATCCACTTCAAGGTTTGACATGTCGTGCATTCAGAGATGCTCTTCTGCACACCATTGCTGTTAAGCATTGTTACTGTCACCTTGCTGCCAGGTTGAATCATTCTGGTCAATCTTTCTCATTAGCAAGATGTTCTCCACCCACAGATCTGCTGCTCACTGGATATCTTTTTGTTTCGAGCACCATTTTCCGTAAACACTAGAGATCAGGGGTCTCTGAGATACTCAAACCACCCCGTCTGGCACCATCAATGATTCCATGGTCAAAGTCACTTAGATCACATTTTTTCCCCATTCTGATGTTTGGTCAGAATATTGTATCTCAGTCTTCTCTGCTTTACTGCATCAACCCATTTGGTAGATGACCTCCACTACATTGCAATCCATCATCCCATTGTCTGTCAGCTTGCTTCTGGCAAAACAGCATGATGCACCATCAATAACTCACTCTGAGATGTAAAGGCGAGATATCGGCTTTCATTGACTGGAAGAAGGAACAAGCAGTGAATGACCACCATACTACATCCTGGAGACTGAGAGGCCGGGCTCAGGCCTCAATCGCCTTTATACAGGGGTCTGTGGGAGGAGCCACAGGAGCAGTCAGCAGGGGGCGTGTCCAGACAGGTATATGTAGTTCACCACACAGCATCAGCTCGAAACACTTGTTCACCTCTCCACAGTTGCTGCCTGAACACTAAGAGCTTTTCCAGCATTTTCCATTTTCACTCTGCTTCGGTCTGGATCAAGTTCAAACCCAGCTTTTAAAAATAAAAATGACAATGCTTAACACAAAGGTGAACCTAATTCCTCCATTACAATTTGCATTTTCTATTCATGAAGCACTTTCTCTGATGGGTTGATCTCCTTTTCAGTAAAAATGATATTAAACTACTTGGACAGAGGAAAACTATTAGTTCAGAAACTGTCCTTAGTAACTGAACAGAATCAAAACTGACAAAATCATTGATCAGAATGTGACTGTATTTCAGTTCCTTGCCCTGCTATACGGTACCATGCAACTTGGAGCTACAGTGGCACACTTAGTAGAACTACCACCTCACACGTCCAGCAAGCTGGGTTCAGTCCTGACATCCAACACTATCTGTGTGGAGTTTTCATGTTCCCCCGTGAC
This sequence comes from Hypanus sabinus, assembly GCF_030144855.1. Classification (NCBI taxonomy): domain Eukaryota; kingdom Metazoa; phylum Chordata; class Chondrichthyes; order Myliobatiformes; family Dasyatidae; genus Hypanus; species Hypanus sabinus. Next base: position 14,562,421 of record NC_082717.1, read on the forward strand.
TGTATGGGTTTCACCCAGGTGCCTCAGTTTGCTCCCACATCTCAAGGCATGAGAGTTGCAGCTTAATCAGATATATTATCACTGAGATATGTCATCAAATTTGTTGGTTTTGGCAGTACAGTGCAAGACATAAACATTTATTAGTTACAAAAAAAAATAAAAATAAATAAACAGTGCAAAAGAGCTGGTGTTCATGGGTTCAATGACCGTTCAGAAATCAATTGGCCGAGGAGGAAAAGCTGTTCCAAAGAATGTTGACTGTGTGGCTTCAGGCTCCTGCACCTCCCCTCTGGTGTAGAAATGAGAAGAGGGCACATCCCAGATAGTGAAGTCCTTAATGATGGATGCCAACATCTTTAGGCACCACCTTTTGAAGATTCCTCGATGGTGGGGAGGCTTGTACCTGTGGTGGAGCTGGCTGATTCCACAACCCTCTGCATCTTCTTTTGATCCTGAGCATTAAAGCCTTCACACGAGGCAGTGGTGCAACCATGGTACATCTGTAGACATTTGCTAGCCTTTGGTGACATACCAAATCTTTTCAAACTCCTACATAAGTACAGTGGCCGAGTGCCAGGGTAGAGTGATCAGGGTAGATCCTTTGAGGTCTTCATGCCCTGGAACTTGAAGCTGTTCACCCCTTCTACTGCTGGCCCCTCAATGAGGACTGGTGTGTGTTCTCCCAACTTCCCCTTCCTGAAGTCCTCAGTCCTGAAGTCTCACTCTTACTGACGTTGGGTGCAAGATTGTTGTTGTGATACTACTCAACCAGCTGATATAATCTAATCAATCTAAACTGCCCCTAACGTATGTGAGTGGAGGAATCAGGAGTGGACAGAGGGATAAGAAATCAATCCATATACACTTAATGTAAATAAGTATTTGATGGTTACCCCAGAAAGGCTAGTTTCTCAGTGTGTGACTCTGACTAACTCTGCGGGGACAAGCACAAGAAAATGGGGCTATCTCGGTGAAAACCACACCTGAAACTGTGGACCCAGAATGGAAAATTCTAGATTCAATCCCAAGTAAAATGAGTTCAAATACGATAAATCCCAACCATTTATGCCATGGACCAATGCCATTAAGCAAGGGGTCCATGCACCCTGACTCTAGATGGAGGCAATGTTTGTGCTCCACAAACCGACTGGCCACTGGTGGAAACAAGCTTCTTTTTCTTGCTGGCCAGTGACATCTACTGGATAATTCATGAATAATGATTCAATGAGGAAGACATGGAAGAGGACGATGATCGGTGAACCCCATCGAAAATTGGGGGACTGCTTTGTCGAGCACCTCCACTCCATTCACCAAAAGCTGAATTTCCCAGCGGCTAATCATTTTAATTCCTTTTCGCACACCGATTCCAACGTGTCAGTCCGTGGACTCCTCTTGTGCATGATGAGGTGGAGGAGCAACACCTTGCATTCCAATCACAAACAAGAGAAAATCTGCAGATGCTGGAGATCCAAGCAACATACGTAAAAAGCTAGAGGATCTCAGCAATCCAGGCTACATCTATGGAAAAGAGTATGGTCGATATTTCAGGTCGAGACCCTACATCAGGATTGGTGGAAGAAAGAACATATTCCATCTGTGTAGTCTCCAGCCTGATGGCATGAATAACAATTTTTCCTTCTGGTAGTTTTTTCCCTCCCCCTTCCCTCTTCTTCTATTTCCACTCTGACCATTTCCCCCTTCTTACCTGCCTATCACTGTCTGGTGCCCCTCCTCCTTCCCTTTCTCCACATTCCTCACTTGTCAGATTCCACCTTCTCCAGCCCTTTACCCGTCTCACCCACCTGGCTTCACCTATCACCTTCTACAATCCTCCTTCGCCTCACCCCATCTTTTTATTCTAACATCTTCCCCCTTCCTTCTCAGTCCTGAAGAAGAGTATCGGCTAGGAACGTTGACTGTTCATTTCCACAGATGCTGCCTGCCTTGCTGAGATCCTCCTGCATTTTATGCATGATGCTTTGGATTTCCAGCACCTGAAGAATTTCTTGTGTAGAGGATGATGAAGTCCTGAAGACGGCTCTCGGCCCAAAATGTTAATTCTTTATTCCTTTCCATAGATGCTGAGTTCCTCCAGCACTTTATGTGGATTTCTTGCAGAATCTCTTGTGCTTAGGATTAGTGTGAGGCAGACCTATGGCATGGTATACACCACAATTGAACCTTCCCTTTGGGGAATGAAAAGCACCAGGCTGCATTTTAATGAAACTCCTATCAGCTATATTTCACTGTGTAGTTTCCAAAGTTTCAATTTGCATACAGTAAATTCAGCAACCATTCTCTCCGTGTCATCTACAGCTCTGAGACACATGTTCACCTCCAAGTTCGAATTTTGTGGATTCAAATCCCCACCCACCAACTTATCTTGCACACCTTAGGTGATATTTCAGCACACAAGTGAGTTTGGAGCACTGGTTCTCTGATGAGAAACAAGTGAATGTTAAAAATCACTCAGCGCTATATCCAAGCAGCAGGGGGTTTACCCTGCTACCTTAGGTGACATTTATCCTTCAATCAAAATTTTGACTTATTTGTGGAATAATGCATGAAAAAATGGGTGACTATTTCTTCCATTACAATACTTGTACCCTTCAAAAATACTTCACTTTAGGTTTTTCCAATCAAGATCTGAAAGGCATCATGAATTTAATGTTCTTTTTTTTCTCCTTTCACTTTTTCCCTCCACGTCTCTTTCCCCACTTCTGTTCATTATAATCATCACACGCCAGCAGACTGAACATCCAAATAGATGGTGGTTGATGGAGGGTAGTTGGTGGAACCAGGAGACTTGATTTTAACTACCAGTGAGTTGAGCTAAGGGTGAAAGGTGAAATGCTTCAGGGGAATCTGAGGACGATCTTCATCATTCAGAGAGTGTGGAACGAGCTGCCCGCAGAAGTGGTGGATGTAGGTTCAAGTTCAACATTAAAGAGAAGTTTGGATAAGTACGTGGATGGGAGGGGCAGGGAAGGCTGTGGGCTGATTGCAGTTCAGTGGGACTCTGCAGAATAATTGCTCGGCACAAACTAGATGGGACAAATGGCCTGTTACTGTGCTGTAGTGCGCCAGGACTCACTGGTTACCTTCCAGCAGGGTCATTGCATCTTTAACAATCAGGTTTAAAACCCTGAGTTCTGGAGGATTTAAGTGCCAAGCCAGATTGAAAAGGTCAGGGTGTCGGGGCTGGAGGTGAGGAAAGGTTTCGGGCCAGTTCTGCTTGCTGCTCCGTGACGTTTACTCTTCTCTGCGCTGCACTGAAGCTGAGGCCATGGCCTGCTCGGGGCTTCTCGTCTGCAGGTTCCATGGTGTTTACTCCACTATGCGCTGCACAGAGGCTGAGGCTGTGGGCCTGCTCTGGCTGCTCTAGGCCTCATGTCTGTGGACTCACTTTCATTCTAAATGCCGTTGGCTTACTTCTATTGTTTGCATGATTTGTTTTTTCCTGCACATTGAGTTCCTTGATCTTTTTTAATGGGTTCTTTTGGGTTTCTTTGTTTTGTCGCTGCCAGCAAGGAGACAAATCTCAAGGTTGTATAATGTAGACAGACTTCTATAACAAATACACTTTGAACTTTTGAAATTTGAACTAGCAGGCTCCTAAATCAGCTGCAGCGATGACTGGCTCATGGCTGTGGACTCACTTTTGTGAACTTCAGTTCTGAACGTTAGTTGCTTACTTTTACCGTTTGCACAATTTGGATTTTTTTCTGCACACTGGGTGTTTGACAGTCTTTTTTTTAATGGATTCTATTGAGTTTGTATTGTGACTGCCTGTAAGGAAACAAATCTCTAGGTTATATATAGTAAGCATACTTTAATAATAAATGATTTTTGAACTTTGGAGGTGCTGCTTAATGTTTCTGATACACCTGTGCCAAGTTTCGGGATTTCCCTTGAATACAAATTGGAGAGCGTCACAAAAAACAGATCTCCCCAGAAGTGCTACACTGGCAAATACCTTACAAGCAATGCAGCATGACTGGCAGCTGCAACGAAGGGCCTCTATTGATGGCAGTAACCAGATGGAATTCATTTGAGGCTGGGAGATGGTGGGAACATCTTGGCCTTGTTCCAAAACTTTTCCCAAATTCGAGAATCAAAAGCAGCACATCTGGCTTGCGGATCTCTTTTTAAATTTTGTGCAAGTACTTGGCTTGGCAGGAATTAGGCTGCTTCTGTATGCTGATTGATGAAATCATGAAACAGTTTTCCAGGCAAAGTAACATGAGTTCAGTCAGTGTTCTGGAGGAGATGAAGTGAAGCCTCATCAAGTCATAGTCACTACTGCACTGATCGCTGTGGCACACCACCAGTCATAGGCTTCCAGTCAGAGAGGCAACTGACTAATACCACTTTCTGGATCCTCTAGCAAAGCCAAATCTCAAATCCAATTTACTACCCCATCATGAATGCAAAGTGACTGAACCTTCTTGACTATTTTCTCATGAAGAACCTTGTCAAAGGCCTTGCTAAAGTCCATGAAGACAACATCTACTGCCTTTCCTTCCCAGTAACCGCTTCAAAAAACTCTATAAGATTGGTTAGCTACGATCTAGCATGCACAAAACCACATTGACCATCCCTAATCAATTTCCAGTCTATGCAAATACTTATCTGTCCTCAGAGGTCAGATGTGGTCAAAGAGGAGTGAGCATCAAGAACACAGGTTATTGGGTCTCCATCACCCTGTTGTTCGTGGAAGCTGCTCTGCACCACTTCAGAATCAGAATCAGGCTTATTGCATATTCAAGCAGAGAAAAAAAGTAATAAATAAAATAAAAATAATAATAACAATCAATAATCAAGTAAATCAATTATGTATATTGAATAGATTGTTAAAAAAATGCAAAAACAGAAATACTGTATATTTTTTTAAAAGTGAAGTAGTGTCCAAAGCTTCAATGCCCATTTCGGTATCAGATGGCAGAGGGGAAAAAGCTGTTCCTGAATCGCTGAGTATGTGCCTTCAGGCTTCTGTATCTCCTACCTGATGGTAACAGTGAGAAAAGGGCACGCCCTGGGTGCTGGAGATCTTTAATAATGTATGCTGCCTATCTGAGACACCGCTTCCTGCTTGCTTCTGCATTTTCTTCAATTACAACAGCAAATGACTTGATGTCTTGAGGTTGTGAAAGTTTTTGCATAAAACATGTCCTTTTATCTTTGAGAAACACGGGTTATTCAAAATTAGGTTATGGCTGAGAGTTGGAAAGATTAGCGGACTCTCTCATGTGATCAGTGCCAAGGATTGAGGCCCAAGGGTCGAATCACAAGTCAGGAATTTTAGGCTCGCTGACCGGAGCCAAGTCTGTGAATCTCTTCAAGTCTGCTGGAGATGTCACAGGTTGGTGACTGCCAGCCCGAGTCCAGGTCTGGAGGCTCACTGGCCAGAGCCAGATCTGCAGATCTCAGTGTGGTGAACTACATATACCTGTCTGGACACACCCCCTGCTGACTGCTCCTGTGGCTCCTCCCACAGACCCCTGTATAAAGGCGATCGAGGCCTGATTCCAGCCTCTCAGTCTCCAGGATGTAGTATGGTGGTCACTCACTGCTTGTTCCTTCTTCTAGTCAATAAAAGCCGATATCTTGCCTTCACGTCTCAGAGTGAGTTATTGATGGTGCATCACTCAGCAAGTCTGCTGGAGATGTCACAGGTTGGTGTCTGCCAGCCCGAGTCCAAGTCTGGAGGCTCGCTGGCCAGAGCCAGATCTGCAGATCTCAGCAAGTCTGCTGGAGATGTCACAGGTTGGTGTCTGCAGGCCTGAAACCATGTCCGCTAGAGGCTGGAGGTCGGTTAAAGTGACTGCGTATGTGCGTGGGTGGGCGGGAGGAAGGGGGGCTTGTTCCACTGTTGCTATTTTGTTACGTGTGGTGTTCTGCATTCTTCTGCTGAGCATTGTGGGCCATGCTGTGTTGATGCTGGAAGTTGTGGCTGCCCACAGCATACCCTTGGGTGCGTTGCTTGTTAACACAACTGATGCATTTCACTGTAAGCTTCAACGTAGATGTGATAAATAAACTTGAATCTTGAATCGTGGTACGATGGTTATCTTATTTCAGACCTTCAAATTATCCAAGGAAATATGTCCGTGAGGGGTCTGATTTTAATCAGCAAATATGATAGACAATATCCAATACAGATGAGCGACAGCTATCCACACTGAGCTCACTAATGGGGGTTTCCCGCCATAACAACCTTCCCAGAACTACATCACACCTTGGGTGAAATGAAAATCTTCTCTAACCTCCTGTCATCCTCCCACTAATTTATTATCAGAGTACTGATCTGTCACCATGTACAGCCCTGAGATTCACTTTCTTGCAGGCAAAGCAAAGAAATACAATGGAATCACTGGAACACTGCACACAAAGACCGGGAAAAAAACAAATAAGTAATACAGAGAACGTTAGCCGGAGAGTCCCTGAAAATGACTCCATAGGTTGTGGAATCAGCTCAGTGCTGAACACAGAACATAGAAAATCTACAGCACATTACAGGCCCTTTGGCCCACAATGTTGTACCGACCATGTAACCTGTTGAAATGAGTGAAGTTGTCCATGCTGGTTCAGGAGCGTGATGGCTGAGGGGGAATAACTGTTCCTGAACCTGGTGATACAGGACCTAAGGATCCTGTACCTCATCCCCAATGGCAGCAGCAAGAAGAGAGCTTGGACTGGATGACTTGGGTCCTTCCTGATGGAGGCTGCTTTCTTGCTGTGACACTCCTTGGAGATGAGTTCAAAGGTGCGGAGAGCTTTTTTCAGTTAAAAACTGGGCTGTGCCACCTTTATTTTTCTGACAGATTTTCCGTTCCTGGTAATTCATTTAAATCGATTGTCTCTGGCTAGGAGAAGTAGGTTCTTTCCACCACACTACAAAGCGAGTAGTTTTTTCTGATGAAGGGTCTCAGCCGGAAACATTGATGGTTCATTCCCTCCGTCCATCAGTGCTGCCTGACTTACTGAGATCCTCCAGTATTTTGTGTTACACATAATATGTCCAGCCCTGGCTACTGTCACTCAAGCAACTACATCCTCTTTGTAATGCAGCGAATACATTGGGCTGGCGTGTTCTAGCACCAGTCAACTTATGCTGATGGCGGTACAGTAGTTTAGTGGCCAGCACAACGCTTTACAGTACCAGTGACCTGGATTCAATTCCCACCACTGTAAGGAGTCTGTACATTTTCCCCTTGACCGCGTGGGTTTCCTCCGGATGCTCCGGTTACCTCCTACAGTCCAAAGACTTACCGGTTGACAGGTTAAATTGTCCCATGATTAAATTAATGTGAGAGGGGCCCAGTTCCACACTATATCTCAATAAATAAATAGGCTTTTGCTTGAATTGTTTTAATACCAAAATGTGGACTCAAAACGGACATGAAAGACAACACTACACCACAAAGACATTCCCACATTCACCACGGTATTACACATCACAAAAATAATTCCCTAAATTAAATGATGGACGCCTTTTTTACAAGAACATCACATAGAATGGGATACACATAAAAATGTGGTTTCACATTCCTTCACCGTGCTGTGTGGATAATTCCCAGACAAATTCCAGCTCGTAATAATGCCCAGACCACTGAGGAGAGGCACATCTGGAAAGCAGCTCAGACACTCAGCCTACAATTGCAAAACCTAGATCATGGTTCAACCTAATGTCGCCACAACATGTCGAATAGGTTAGGACTTTATTCCATGGAATGTGGAAGATTGAGAAGAGTTGCTGCGTCACTGTCTGGTATGAGTGGGTGGGGGGGGGAGGGGGGGCTATTGCACAGGACCGAAAGAAGCTGCAGAAGGTTGTGAATCTAATCGGCTCCATCTTGGGTACGAGTCTACAAAGTACCCAGGACATCTTTAGGGACCAGTGTCTCAGAAAGGCAGTGTCCATTATTAAGGACCTCCAGCACCCAGGACATGCCCTTTTCTCACTGTTACCATCAGGTAGGAGGTACAGAAGCCTGAAGGCACAAACTCAGAGATTCAGGAACAGCTTCTTCCCCTCTGCCATCCAATTCCTAAATGGACATTGAAGATTTGGACACTACCTCACTTTTTTTAATATAACAGTATTTCTGTTTTTGGGTATTTAAAAAAAATCTATTCAATGTATGTAATTGATTTACTTGTTTATTATTATGCTTTATTTTATTTATTTATTTCTCTCTCTGCTAGATTATGTATTGCATTGAACTGCTGCTGCTAAGTTAACAAATTTCACGTCACATGCCGGTGATAATAAACCTGATTCTGATTTGATAGAGGCATACAAAATTATGAGGGGTATAGATAAGGTGTATGCATGCAGGCTTTTCCTGCTGAGGTTGGTTAGGACTAAACCAGAGGTCAGGGGTTAAGGATGAAAGATGAGAAGTTTAGGGGGAGCATGACGGTCATGAGAGCTGCCAGCAGACTGCTGCGTGCAAGCTCGATTTCAATGTTTATGAGAAGTTTGGATAGGTAGGTGGGTAGTTGAGATACGGAGGGCTATGATCCCTGTTCAAGCCGATGGGAGTACACGATTTAAATGGTTTCAGCATGGAATAGATGGGCCGAAGAGCCTGTTTCCATGCAGTCCTTTTCTATGACTTTGTGAGTCTATGAAGGATTAGCGTGAGGACTAAGTCTGCACTGTCCCTGTTACTATTGATGGTGAGGATGTGGATATGCTGATGATCTACAAGTAGCTGGGGTGCACCTGGATAACAGACTTGAGTGGAGCACCAGCACAGTGTACAAGAAGGGCCAGAGTCACCTCTACCTTCGGAGCAGACTGAGGTCATTTGGAGTATGCAAGCCTCTCCTTCACCTGTTCTATCGGTCTGCTGTCGCCGGTACAATCTTCTATGCAGTGGTGTGGTGGGGCAATGGCATCAATACGGGTGATGTCAACAGGCTTAAAAAACTGATTAGAAAGGCTGGCTCTGTTATTGGAGTCAAACTACACACAGTGGAGGTTGTGGAAGGACAAAGGACCCCATGGAAAATCCTGACAATTCTGGACACCCTTTGCATGCCACCTTGGCTGAACAGAGGAGCACTTTCAGTAATAGACTAAGACACCTGCACTGCTCCAAAGAGTGTTATATGAGGTCATTCCTACCCTCGGCCATTAGGCTCTATAATGAGTCAACTTTTAGCCGGGAAAATGATGACTCCCTCCTCCTGTTAGACTGTTTGAAGTAACTTATTTTTTATTCTTTCTTACTTCTCTTCTAATTTTTGTAAATCTGAGCACTTGTAATGCTACTGTGACACTGTCATTTCCTTTCGGATCAATAAAGTATCAATCTATCTATAGCATAGCATTTAGCATAATCAATTTACAGTGCCAGTGATCAATGATTATGATTTGATTCCCACCACTGTCTGTAAAGAGTTTGTACATTCAGTTGGTGCAGTCCTTCAACGATTCTATTATGGATATTATTCTATTATGGATAACAACTTGGTATGGGAACACCAATGCCTTTGAACAGAAAATCCTACACGAGGTAATAGATTTGGCCCAGTACGTCACGGGTAAAACCCTCCCAAGCATTGAGCACATCTATATGAAATGCTGTCATTGGAAAGTAGCATTCATCATCACAGATCCCCACCGCCCTGGTCATGCTCTCCTCTTGCTGCTGCCATTAGGTGGAAGGTACAAGAGCCTCAGGACTTGCACCACCAGGTTCAAGAGCAGTTACTACCCCTCACCATCAGGGTCTTGTGCAAAAGGGGTAACTACACTCATTTGAAATGTTCCTACGAACAATGGTCTCACCTTAAGGACTCTCTATCTCATGTTCTCATTATTTATTGCTATTTATTTATATTTGCACAGCTTGTGGTCTTCTGGGTTCTGGCTGATCTTTCATTCATTCTGTTAGAGTTACTGTTCTATAGAATTGCTGAGTACGCCCACGAGGAGATGAATCTCAGGGTTGTATATGGTGACATATACGTACTTTACTTTGATAATAAAATTTACTTTGAACAGCGAATGTTCTTCCCTTGACCACGTGTGTTTCCTTCGGGTGCACTGGTTTCTTCCCACATTCCAAAGTCATACGAGATAAGGTTAGCGCATTGTGGGCATGCTACATTGGCATCAGAAGCGTAGCGCCACTTGCTGCCTGTCCAGCATAATCCTTAGTGATTTGATTAGGTGTAAAATGAAGCATTTCACTGTATCTTTTGATGTACATGTGACAAATAAGGCTAATCTTTATCTCTTAAATCTTAATGGTCAGTGCATGCAGCTTTGTCAGTGTGTGACATGATGGGCTTTGAATGAAGAGACAAAAATATTCTTAGGAAGAAGAACCAGCCAATTTACTGACACAATGGTTCACACTAAATCTCATAAACTCAGCATAACGTCACCTAGAAAAATAATGTTCCTTTTATATCACTGCCTCTTCGTCACTAACAGCTGCTAGATAGCAAAAGCCTTACCCAATGCACACTCCGGAACGTTCTCCAAGCCCACTCAGGCAACTAGCTTCATTGAAAACATTCTTGTTCTCCAGCCGTACTGTCACCAACAGTCACACCAAATTATTTTCCCAGAACTCTCCAGGGATCTGCAACATCTTGTAGTCTGCATAAGGGTTAACAAGTTACTTCAAATTGATAGCAGACACCAATTGTCTGCAAGATTGTCTGCAGATTGTGCAACACCTCAGCCAATGGTTAAAGGTACCATGGAATGACTCTACAACATGGGCTTTATGTCGAGGTGCGACCATGCAACTCGCTAATGCAACAAGGCAACAAAAGCACTAGACACTCTGTGTGGGTGCGTGGCCAAGTGGTTAAGGCTTTGGGCTAGTCATCTGAAGGTCATTAGTTCGAGCCTCAGCCGAGGCAGCGTGTGTGTCCTTGAGCGAGGCACTTAACAACTCACTGCTCCTGCATGTTTATAGCCCAGTGGCGGTGGTTGGTGCATTATGGACAAGACAAGACTGAGAATGAAAACCTGAAATCCCAGGTCAACCCAGGCCATTAACTGCCCGACAAAACACCTTGTCCATAAGACCATAAGATATAACAGCAGAATTAGGCCATTTGGCCCATCCAGGAAAAACCAATCCAAGTGACTTAATTGGTCACTGGTGTATGTCACTAACGTGTAACAGAATTCAGGAAATTGAGAGAACAAAATGGGATTAATGTCAGATTATTGTAAATTGGTGGCATGATGGTTTAAAAGATCCATAAACTGTAAGGATAAGAAATATTTAGAGAGAAAAGCTGATAAATTGGTTTATTGTTGTCACACGTACCAAGGCGCAGTGCAAAACCTGTCTTACATACAGTTATAGAGTCAAAGAAAATTACTGCACAAAACTGGCCCATCAGCCCATCTAGTCTGTGCCGAACAATTTAAACTGCCTACTCCCATCAACCATCCATCCACGGGACCATAACCATCCATGTACCGATCCAAAGTTCTCTTAAACATTGAAATTAAGCTCGCATGCACCACTCGTGCTGGCAGCTCTTTGCACACTCTCAACTTTCTGAGTGAAGAAGTTTCCCCTCATGTTCCCCTGAAACTTCTCACCTTTCATCATTAACTATGACCTCTGGTTATAATCCCGCCCAATCTCAGTTGAAACAGCCTGCCTGCATTTACCCTGTCTATACCCCCCAATTTTGTATACTTCTGTCAAATCTCCTCTCAGACTTCTATGTTCCAAAAAATATAGATCAATTCATTAGATCAGAGCATTGAGGTAGAAGAAGCTAAAACAATAGCAGAGTCAGGACACTATTAAGGGTAACAGAGCTGATGGGCAGAGGGATCGTGGGATTCAAGTTCATATCTCCTTGAAAGTGGTAACACAGGTTGATCGGGTGCTTAAGAAAACATATGACATGCTTCCCTTTATTAGTCGAGACATTGAGTTCAAAACTCAGGAAGTTTCATTGCAGCTTTATAAAACTCCAGTTCGGCTGCATGCAGTGCTGGTCACCTCATTATAGGAAGGATCTCGAGGCTTTGGAGAGGGTGCAGAAGAGGTTTACCAGGATGTTGCCTGGATTAGAGGGCACGTGCTAAAATGAGAGCTTGGACAAATTTGAGTTGTTTTCTCTGGAGCATCGGAGGCTGAAGGGAGATCTGATAGAGGTTTATAAGATTATGGGAGGCATAGATAGTGGACAGGGTTGAAATGTCTAATACCAGAGGTCAGGGTTCCAACCTTTTTTTATGCCACGGACCCTTACCATTAACTGCAGGGTCTGTGGACCCAGAGTTGGGAACACCTGATTTAAGGTGAGAGGAGGTAACTTCAAAGGAGACGTAATAGGCAGGTTTTTGAAAAAGAGAATGGTGGGAGCCTAGTATGTGCTTCCAGGCGTGGTGGTAGAGGCAGACACATTTAGAACTCTTAAGAAACACTTAGACAGGCACATGAATGCGAGGGAAATAGATGGATATGGACACTGTGTAGGTATAAGTGATTAGCTTAGGTGACCAATTTGCTTACTAATTTAATTGGATCGGCACAACATTGATGTTCCCGTGCTGTAGTGTACTATATTCAATGTTCTATTTTCTAAAGCAGAGTAAAGTGTGACAGCTACAGAGAAGGTGCAAAGTCACAATGAGGTAGGTTGTGAGGTCAAGGTTCCATCTTATCATACCATACATACAACAGTCTTGCAACAGTGAAGCATAAGCTGTTCCTGGGCTGTTTTACTGAGGTTACATTAAGTACAGACAGCGTCGATAGAGAGGGGGCTCGACCCTGTGATGTGCTGAGCTGCGTCTGCAACTCACGAGAGTTTCTTGTGATCACTGGCAGAGCAGCTGCCACACCAAGACAAGATACATCTGGGTAGAATGATTTAAATGGTGCATTGATAACAAGTGTAGGTAAACGAGACAAAATTAGACGAGCATGTTATTCAGCAAGGACAAGTTGGGTTGAAGGGCCTGTTTCTATGCTGAACAATGCATAGAATGCCTCTTCTCCACTTTGAGCAGCCATGGACCTGGATTTCCCAGGAGCTGGTAGAGAAGTTGAGGAGATTCTGTGATGACCTTTGAACCTTTTCCTCTCTGAACCTCTCGCTAATACAGAGCTCAGAATGGAAAATCCGCAACCAGAGTCTTCTCTTGGGCAGGTAAACTGTAGAGCAGACGGAATGTAATTTGCACCTCAATGTGGGCGATGTTGCCTTGGGAAGAGAAAATCTTGAGCTGGTTGGTTACTCTGCCAGTAGATTTGGAGGATTTTGCATGAATGGTTTGAGGTGCTTCTTCGAGCTAGTCTAGATCTCAGGGGATTCTGTGAGAGTAGTCCCATTGGTCAGCAGATCTTGTACTTCATAGTTCAAACTAAATTTATTATCAAAGTAATATGTGTCACTATATACAAACCTGAGATTTTCTTGTGGGCATACTCAACAAATCCAAGAACCATAATACGATTAATGAAAGACCACACCAGCTAAACCAGTGTACAGAAGACAACAAATTGCAAATACAAAAAGGAAGAAAAATAAGCAAATAAATAAGCAATAAATATCAAGAACATGAGCTGAAGAATCCTTAAATACAAGTCCATAGGTTGTGGGAACAGTTCACTGATAGGCAAGCGAACTTAGGTGAAGTTATCCCCTTTTGTTCAACAGTCTGATGGTTGAGGGATAATAACTGTTCCTGAACCTGGTGGTGTGAGTCCTGAAGCTCCTGTACCTTCTTCCTGATGGCAGGAGCAAGAGAGCATGACCTGGATATCTGGGTGGTGGGGTCTTAGATGACGGATGCTACTTTCCTGTGACAGTGCTCCATGTAGATGTGCTCAATGGTGGGGAGGGTTTCACCCGTGATGGACTGGGTCAAATCCATTACTTAGAAACATAGAAAATAGGTGCAGGAGTAGGCCATTCGGCCATTTGAGCCTGCACCGCCATTCAGTATGATCATGGCGGTTCATCCAACTCAGAACCTTGTACCTGCTTTCTCTTCATACCCCCTGATCCCTTTAGCCACAAGGGCCATATCTAACTTCCTCTTAAATATAGCCAATGAACCTGCCTCAACTGTTTCCTGTGGCAGAGAATTCCACAGATTCACCACTCTCTGTGTGAAGAAGTTTTTCCTCATCTCGGTCCTAAAAGGCTTCCCCTTTATCCTTAAACTGTGACCCCTCGTTCTGGACCTCCCCAACATCAGAAACAATCTTCCTGCATCTAGCCTGTCCAATCCCTTTAGAATTTTATACATTTCAATAAGATCCCCCCTCAATCTTCTAAATTCCAGTGAGTAATTTTTGTAGGATTTTCCATTCAAGGGTATTGATTATTCTATACCAGGCTTGGATGCAGCCAGTCAATATGCTCTCCATCACCTATCTATGGAAGCTTGTCAAACTTTGAGATGTCTTGCTGAATCTTTGCAAACTCTGAAGGAAGTGGAAGCACTGTGATGTTTTCACTTACGTGCTGGACCCAGGACAAATCACCTGAAATGATGCCACTTAAGGTTGCTGACCTTCTCCACCTCTGATCGCCCGATGAGGACTGGCTCATGCACCTCAGGTTTCTCCCTCCTGAAGTCAATAATCAGCTCTTCGGTCTTGCTGACATTGAGTGAGAGGTTGTTGTTATGGTTCAAGAACAGGTAGCTCCCTTCAACTGAAACAATTGGTACAGCCCTGGTCTCTACGGTTTTACAACACATGTTACTAAACAATGTTTTTCCTGGGAGTGCCACTTACATGATGCTATGTCTGGTATAAGTTTTTCATGGCATCTATTCACACATCCACTTGCTCATATGACAATTAACACCAATTTGGCATTGAACAACACACACAGAATGATGGATGAACTCAGCATGTCAGGCAGCATCTATGGAGGGGAATGAACAGTTGACATTTTGGGCCAAGGACCTTCATCAGCGCTCTGAATTTGACTTTGAATTGCACTGATTTGGCATCTGAGATGCGGGAAGTGTGAACCTTGAGTTTGCAGGGGTAGTATTGGACAGAGAACAGACTGGCAGATGCAAGGTTTCCACCACTTTCCCTGGCAGCCATTCCAGGCACCATCACTCCCTGCGGTAAAAAAAAACTTGCTCAGCCACCTCCCTTACACTTTCCCCTGCTCACTGGTCAAAGCAGAGGGAATACGATTGCTCCAGAGAGACAGCACGGACTTAATGTCCGAACGACCTTCTTCTGTGCTGTTATCAGTAGAGAAAAGACAAGGCAGAAGAGCTTCAGATTTGGATTTATTGATCACATGTACATTGAAGCATACAGTGAACAACCAACACATCTAGGGATGTTCCTGGGGCGGCCCGCAAATATCGCCACACATTCTAGTGCCAACATAAACAGACAGACATACTTTATTGATCCCGAGGGAAATTGGGTTTCGTTACAGTCACACCAACCAAGAATAGTGTAGAAATATAGCAATATAAAACCATAAATAATTAAATAATAGTAAGTAATAATGCCAAGTGGAAATTAGTCCAGGACCAGCCTATTGGCTCAGGGTGTCTGACACTCCGAGGGTGGAGTTGTAAAGTTTGATGGCCACAGGCAGGAATGGCTTCCTATGACACTCAGTGTTGCATCTCGGTGGAATGAGTCTCTGGCTGAACGCACTCCTGTGCCTAACCAGTACATTATGGAGTGCATGGGAGACATGCTCCCATGCTTACAATGCTCAGCAGAACAATAGAGAACACAACAACAGCAAAACAAGCCTTTCCTCCTCCCACCTACCCACACACAGTCCTCCAACCACAGTCCTCAGCTTCCAGAGGACTCAGAGATTCGCAGACCCAGGCTAACACGGATTTCCAGACTAGTGATCAAAAACACTTGGTCACAAACTCTGGTCTCACAAACTCGCAAACCTAGAGAGTCATTGGCCATCAAACGTCTGCAACCCACCGACAACTCACTGACCAGTGGGGGGGGGGGGGGGGCGGGGGAGGAGGTGTTATGCACGAGCTGTCTTCCTCACTGGTCTGCCAGCCTGACATCTGTCCACAAACAGCCCACGTCCATGTCTCTGGCCTTTGAACGTGGTGCAGAAGCCTAGACTCCAGCCTGACCTTAAATTTCCCCCACATCCCTCTTCCATTTGGAGGAAAACAGCTCTGATGTTGGTAAATTTAATCAAAGAAAAAATAATGCAAGCATTGAGTGTGAGATATACTCTCCTGGGCATGACAAGAGCAGATTTAGAACACCTTAGATGCAAAATCTGTGCAATTATGTGATGTGACGTTAGCAACAAATGATTTCCACATTCCCATGAAACTATTTTGTTCATTGTTTTATAAAGGCCTTGATTTACCTATTACAAACACCTTTGATTAAGCACCAGAAAAAATAAATTTCATTCCTACAAATTAATGCATTTGTTACATCCTTATCCCTGGAGCAGACTTCATTGGAAAAACTGTTTTAAAACACAGCTTACTGACATTTATGAGCTTCCTTTTTACATACTTAACTTTGCTATAATGTACAATAGACAGTCTATAAGAAACAGGAAACAAGTCATAGTAAACAGCAGTAAAATACAGTCTCCCACTGTAAATCATTAGAACAGTTCCACAGAGATTTCATTAAATGGCTTGACCGACAAGTAACAGATTTCCGCAATTTGCAACAATCAAGTTTCTGAATTAATTCTTTGACAGACTTTCACAGCCTAGCATAAAAGACACCAAAAGCTATTTAGCTATGTGTTAGTAAATAATGGCAACACTATTTTAAAGATATAGCAATCAGGTTAAAGACGTCAATGGAAAGCTAACGAAGCCTATAGAAAAATTACTAGTCTTCTCATTTTCCAACAGGAC
The DNA here is from genome assembly GCF_030144855.1 of Hypanus sabinus. Classification (NCBI taxonomy): domain Eukaryota; kingdom Metazoa; phylum Chordata; class Chondrichthyes; order Myliobatiformes; family Dasyatidae; genus Hypanus; species Hypanus sabinus. The sequence goes on from NC_082717.1 coordinate 14,579,282, forward strand.
AACAAGAAAAAGGTTTCTTCACACAAACACGCACAGTGGCCACTTTGTTAGGTACACCTGTACATTTGCTCATTAATGCAAACGTCTAATCAGCCAATCACGTGGCAACAACTCAATGCATCAAAGCATGCAGACATTTTATTTGTTTAGTGATACAGGCCCTTCTGGCCCCTTCGAGTTGTGCTGCCCAGCAACTCTCTGATTTACCCCAGCCAAATCACAGAACAATTTACAATGACCAATTAACCTACTACGTGGTACGTCTTTGGACTGTGGGAAGAACCTGGAGCAACCTCAGGAAACCAACACGCACACGAGAAGGACGTAGAAACTTGCTTACAGAGGGCGTCAAGAGGTTCAGCTATTGGTCAGACCAAACATCAGAATGGGGAAGAAATATGATCTAAGTGACTTTCCCTGTGGAATGATCAATGGTGCCAGACAGGCTGGTTTGAGTATCTCAGAAACTGATCTCCTGGGATTTTCACGCACAACCATCTCCAGAGGTGTGAGAAACAAAATAAAAATCTATTGAGCAGCAATCCTGTGGTCAAAAACACCTTGTTAATGAGAGGGGTCAGAGGAAAATGGCCAGAATGGTTCAAGCTTAACAGGAAGGCGACAGTAACTCAAATAATCACACGTTACAACAGTGGTGTGCAGAAGAGCATCCCTAAATGCCCAACACGTCAAACGTTGAAGTGGATGGGCGACAGCAGCAGAAGATCATGAGCATACACTCAGTGGCCACTTTATTAGGTTTGGGTGGTTCGTAACAAAGTCACTAAATGTAACTGTGTGTTACTAACTAATGGAAAAGCTATTTTAAACAGAGTAATCAGGTTAAAGACGTCAATGAAAAATGAACAAAGCTTACAGAAAATTTAAGTCTTCTAAATTTCCAACAGGACAACAAGAAAAGTTTCGACACACAAACATGTGATCAAGTGGATGCATGAATCCTTCTGTTCCTTGTCTAAGACACCATATCAAAAGTTATTTTCTAATAAAATAAAATATCATGTTTGTCAGTCAAACCACAGTTTAATTATTGAATCAGTACTAGCCCTGTAGTGTCTTGAACTCACAATTTTCCAGATGCTGTCCTATGTTATTAATGTCTGTTCCAATAAAAGAGAAGGCTATCGTGCTTATGTATTTTCATGATGGGTGTTTCATATTGATTGTAACATTGAATTTATAGCTGCTATCTAACTTTCAAAGAACATAGAACATGGAACAGAACTGCACAGAAATTTTGGCCCACACTATCTGTATGTAACACAAATCTCCTCTGTTGGTACATGATCCATTTCCCTCCATTCCCAGTGTATCCATGTATCTATTCAATAAGCCACTTGAAAGTTGTATCTGTGTCCACCACTACTGCTGTCAACCGTTTCCGCATATCTCACTCTCTGTATAAAAAGAACTTGACCTTCACATTTCTTTTAAAGTTTTCTCTCTGACTTTAAACACAAACCTTTTAACATTTGACATTGCTACCCTGAGAAAAAGACTTTCTACTCTATCAATGACTCTCACAATTATATAAACCTATCAAGGCTTCCCTCTGCCTGTATGCTCCAGAGAAAACAACCCTTTAAACGAGACTTCCCGACCTGGGGTCCACAAACCCCTTGCTTAATGGTAGGGGTCCATAGCATAAAAAAGTTGGGAAAATTGGGAAGATTATAAGGCTAGCAGGAAGGAGCTTAACAATGAAATTAGGAGAGACAGAAGGGGCCATGAGAAGGCCCTGGCAAACAAGATTGAAGAAAACCCCAAGGCATCTTACAAGTATGTGAAGAGCAAGAGGATAAGACATGAGGGAATAGGACCAATCAAGTGTGACAGTGGAAAAGTGTGCATGGAACTGGAGGAGATAGCAGAGGTAATTAATGAATACTTTGCTTCATTATTCACTATGGAAAAGGATCTTGGCAATTGTAGGGATAACTTATAGCTGACTGAAAAGCTTGAGCATATAGACATTAAGAAGGAGGATGTGCTGAAGCTTTTGGAAAACATCAAGTTGGATAAGTCACCAGGACCAGATCGGATGTACCCCAGGCTACTGTGGGAGGCAAGGGAGGAGATTGCTGAGCCTCTGGCAATGATCTTTGCATCATCAATGGGGACAGGAGAGGTTCCAAGGATTGGAGAGTTGCAGATGTTGTTCCCTTATTCAAGACAGGGAGTAGAGATAGCCCAGGAAATTATAGACCAGTGAGTCTTACTTCAGTGGTTGGTAAGTTGATGGAAAAGATCCTGAGAGGCAGGATTTATGAACATTTGGAGAGGCATGATTAGGAATAATCAGCATGGCTTTGTCAAAGGCAGATCATGCTTTACAAGCCTGATCAAATTTTTAGAAGACGTCACTAAATACATTGATGAAGGTAGAGCAGTACATGTAGTGTATATGGATTTTAACAAGGCATTTGATAAGGTACCCCATGCAAGGCTTATTGAGAAAGTAAGGAGGCATGGGATCCAAGGGGACATTGCTTTGTGGATTCAGAATTGGCTTACCCACAGAACGTAAAGAGTGATTGTAGACGGGTCATAGGCTGCATGCAGGTCAGTGACCAGTGGAGTGCCTCAGGGATTTGTTCTGGGACCTCTACTCTTCATAATTTTTATAAATGACCTGGATGAGGAAGTGCAGGGATGGATTAGTAAGTTTGCTGATGACACAAAGGTTGGGGGTGTTGTTGATAGTGTGGAGGGCTGTCAAAGGTTACAGCGGGACATTAATAGGATGCAAAACAGGATACTGATAGGATGCAAATCTGGGCTGAGAAGTGGCAGATGGAGTTCAACCCAGATAAGTGTGAGGTGGTTCATTTTGGTAGGTCAAATATGATGGCAGAATATAGCATTAATGGTAAGACTCTTGGCAGTGTGGTGGATCAGAGGGAACTTGGGGTCTGAGTTCATAGGACACTCAAAGCTGCTGCGCAGGTTGGCACTGCAGTTAAGAAGGCATATGGTGCATTGGCCTTCATCGACCATGGGATTGATTTTAAGAGCCAATAGGTAATGTTACAGCTATATAGGACCCTGATCAGACCCCACTTGGAGTACTGTGTTCAGTTCTGGTCACCTCACTACAGGAAGGATGTGGAAACCATAGAAAGGGTGCAGAGGAGATTTACAAGGATGTTGCCTGGAATGGGGAGCATGTCTTATGAGAATAGGTTGAGTGAACTCGACCTTTTCTCCTTGGAGTGACGGATGATGAGATGTGATCTGATAGAGGTGTATAAGAGGCACTGATCATGTGGCTAGTCAGAGGCTTTTTCCCAGGGCTGAAACAGCTAACACAAGAAGGCACAGTTTTAAGGTGCTTGGAAGTAGGTACAGAGGAGATATCGGGGTAAGTTTTTTTACACAGAGAGTGGTGAGTGCGTGGAATGGGCTGCCGGCGATGGAGATGGAGGCGGATATGATAGGGTCTTTTAAGAGACTCCTGGATAGGTAGATGGAGGTCAGAAAAATAGAGGTCTATGGGTAACCCTCGGTAATTTCTAAAGTAAGTAAGTGTTCAGCACAGCATTGTGGGCTGAAGGAACTGTATTGTGCTGTAGGTTTTCCATGTTTCTATGTTTCTAATCTGCTTTAAACCAAGGGGCTCCCTATGCAATTACTGACTGTTAAGAGATAACCATGTTGCTATCTCAGATTCAGATTTATTTACCATGTGCACATTGAAGCATACAGTGAAATGTGTTGTTTGTTTTAACAGCCAACACACTTAAGGATGTGCTGGGGGTAGCCCGCCAAGTGTTGCAACGCGTTCTGGTGCCAACACCGCATATCCACAATGCTCAGCAGAACAACACAAAACATAAGCAACGGAGGAACAAGGCAAAATAAGACCCATTTTCCCCTACTTCACAACCAGCCATGCTGGCACAAAATATACAATGCTATTGCATAGTTTTTCAACAGTGGGATGGAAGCTGTCCTTGAACCTGGTGGTACATGATTTCAGGTTTTTGCACCTTCTTCCCAATGGAAGGGGTATATGTCTGGTCACAAACAGGAGAAAATCTGCAGACGCGAGAAATCCGGGCAACACACACAAAGTGCTGGAAGAACTCAGCAGGCCAGGCAGCATCTATGGGAAAAGTACAGTTGACGTTTTGGGCCGAGACCCTTCGCTATTCCTGCTGAAGGCCCAAAATGTTGACTGTACTTTTTTTCCCATAGATGCCACCTGGCCTGCTAAGTGTCTTGTGCGTGTTCCTTGAGTACATGTCTGGAGTGGGTGGAGTCTTTGATTACACTGGCTGATTTGCTGAAGCAGAGAGAAGTTGTATCGAGTTGCTGGTAGGGAGGCTGCTTCCTGTGATGTGTTGAGCTCCCTGTAGTTTCTGGCATTCGTGGCCAGAGCAGTTACATCCAGACACAAGTACGTCAACAAAGATTGATAGGAGTTGACGGGGACATGCTGGATTTCTTTAGCCTTTGAAGTGCAATAGACTTGTACTGTAGGTATAACTGTCAAGGCCAACAGCTATTGCCAAACCCTACTTCCCCTTGAAAAGAGAGTGAGCAGCCTTCCCGAACCGCTGATCTACAAATGATGACAGAATTCCCAAGTTGGAAGAGTAGTTCCAGGATTTAGACCGAGCATTGAGAGAATGTCTATTTATTGAGATAATATTTGAGTAATTGTGTGTATGTGTGTGTGGGTGTAGATTAAGCCTTCTTGTTCATTCAAGTAGTTCATTACAAGTTAGAAGTATAAAGACGTTGATTACACACATCATCACACTACCAGGCAATATGCATGCACCTCTAAAGATGAAGTTAGACTCACATTTTGGACTCCTATGTCTCCCTTTGAATTAGTTTAATGTTTTGAAGTTACAAACTATAACAAGATATTGGTCCTTCTGGCCCTTCAAGCTGCACCGCCCAGCAATCGCCAATGTAACCCAAGACTAATCGCGGGACAATTTACAGTGACCAATCAACCTACCACCCAGTACGCTTTTGAACTGTGGGAGGAATCCAGAGCACCCTGAGGAAACTCAGACGGTCACAGGGGGAACGTGCAATCTCTGTACAGAGAGCAGTGGGTGTATGAGTTTCCCAATCATCTGCTGCCCTTCTGAGTAAGGCAGGTGTTGTGAACTAAAAAAGTTTTCAGTTTTGCTTTAGTGCACTGTTATTCCGTACACACAGTAGTCACGGTGTGCAGCTGCCGTGGGGGTGAATGCTTCGGGGGAGCGGATTGCGTGCCCATCAATCTGGCTGCCATTGAGCTTCCTGAGCTGCATCAGCATCGTAAATACATACAAGATCAGAAAAGGTACGTCTCTCATCCTCCTTCACTCAAAATATGTCATACAGCACGGAGAGGCTGCAGAGGAGAGTTACCAGGATACTGTCTGGAATAGAGTGTACGCTTTCTCAGGAAAGGCTGAGCGAGCTGGGGCTTTTCCCTTTAGAGTAAAGTGGGATGACAGATGACTTGACAGATGTGTATAAGACAATAAGAGGCATAGATTGAGTGGACAGCCGGGGCCTTTTTCCCAGAGCGACAAGGGGGTATAATTTTAAGGTGATTGGAGGAAATTATAGGGGGATTTGCCAGAGATTATTTTTTTTATACAGAGAGTGAAACACACTGCCAGAGATGGTGGTAGAAGCTTATACATTAGGGACATTTGAGAAACTCTTAGATAGAAATGTGGGGACAGAAAAATGATAGATGACGTGGGAGGGAAGGTTTAGATTGATCTTAGCGTAGGTTAATAGGTTGCCCCAACATCATGGGCTGAAGGACCTGTATTCTGCTGTAAAGTTCTATGTTCTGTAGAAGCAAGCCAATTGGTTCACACATCCATGTTGACTGACCAATAGGCACCTTTCACATTAATTCAAGCTTCCAAGCCTTGGCCTGCACCATTCGAAGCCCAGGCATTTCAAATGCATCGCTGTACAGTTAACTGCCGTGGGTGGGTTGACTTTATCACACTCTCCAGCAGTAAATTCTAGTTCTGGGTAAATAAAAGGCCCCCCTCACTCAGATTACCTCTGAAACACTAACCCCTTACCCTAAATCTATGCATTCTAACTTTATTCACCTCTAGGCTGCATAAACCAAATATATTTATTTAGAGATACAGCACAGTAACAGACCCTTCCAAACCAATGAGATTGTGCTGTCCAATTACATGCATGTGACCAACTAACCCACTAACCAGAACACCTTTGGAATGTGGGAGGAAACCAGAGCACCTGGAGGAAATCCACGAGGTTAAACATATAAACTCCTTACAGCCAACAGTGGAACTGAGCACAGGTCACTGATGCTATAATAGTGTAACCCCAGTGGTTACACTTCTGTGGTGCCCAACCGCTTGTCAGCTTGATGTGAGGCTTCACTGGGAAAGTAACAGGAAAGGCCATTATCCAGAATCATTTCACAAAGTAGACAGCTAATTAATGAAATTATCTGGGGTGAAAGCTCTGTAGGAAAGATTCACACCTCTAAAAATTGGCATTATTTCAAGAAGGTACCACCGTGTTCCCAGAGAAAGGCAAGGAAGTTGGTCGTTCATATCTGCTCATTAGGAAACAAGCATCAGGAAGGAGAAATAGGAGCCCTAAGTCCCACACACCAGTTTCAGGAACAGTTATTAACTCTCAACTATCAGGTTCCTCAACTAGTGTGGATAACTTTACTCACCTCAACACTGAAATGATTCTACAATCCATAGATTCACTTTCAAGGACTCTACAACTCATGCTCTCAGTATTATTTATTACATATTTTTCTTTGTTTTTCTTTTTGAATTTTCACAATTTCAGGGATGTGTGAATACCTCTGAAGGTCTATCCTGGGCCAAACATACTGATGCAATTACAAAGAAGGCACAGCAGTAGCTACACTTCATTCAGAGTTTCAGAAGAATAGGTATGTCACTAAAGATACTTACAAATTTCTGCAGACGTATCATGGAGAACATTCTAACTGGTTAGAAAAAGCTGCGGAAAGTTATAAACTCTTCCAACTCCATCATCGGCACAAGACTCCCCACCATCAAGGACTCCTTCAAAAGGCAATGCTGCAAATTAATGACCCCCATCACCCAGAATATGCCCTCTTCCCATTCTGCCATCAAGGTGGAAGAACAGGAGCCATAAGGCACACACTCAATGATTCAGGAACAGCTTCTTCCCCTCCGCCAACAGATTTCTGAATGGGCAATGAACCCATGAACGCCAGCTGACTATTTTTCCTCTCTTTTTGCACTACTTTTTGAATTTAATTTGTTATATATACACATCATAACTTATAGATTTTGTTATTATTATATAATGCACTGTACTGCTGCCGCAAAGGAAATTTCACGACATTTGCCAGTGTTAAGAAACCTGACTGTGATTCTGATTCGTTTTCTTTTGCACATCGGTTGTTTGTCCACCTTTGTCTCGTGTGTAGTTTTTCACTGATTTTACTGTGTTTCTTTATATCACCCATGAATGCCTGCAAGAAAATGAAACTCAAGTTGGCACAGGGTGACCTTTTGTGCACTTTGACATTTACTTTAAACAAGCACTAGAGAAGTTTCACACAACAACCATACAGCTTTGAATTCTGTTCGATATCATGGCAATTTAATGCTGTCAGTACAAGCAACTTAAAGAGATTGATTCTAAATTGTTCCTTTCCTCGCCTTGAGGCGCATTGGGCAGTATTTCTGCCGTTTCCGTAGTATTTGACTGTTTTTTTTATGAGGCCAATTTACTCGATGCTCAACCCAGCATGGATGGAAAGCATGCAAGGAGCTGGCCATTCACCTCGAAGTCCGGAACACCAAATTCTAAATTAATCCCATTAATTTATATCAACTTGTTAGCAAGGATTAAACCACTGAGCAGCCATTTTAATTCTGTTTTTATTTTGTTATTCTGATGAATTAATGTGCACACTGCTTACAGGATTAGAAAAAAAAATCTTCATTCTTCCAACCCGATATGTATTGAGAAAGAATTAATTCATTTGCTCAGTATTTTGTGCAAATCTTAATGAGTGATGGGCACTCATGGTGAATAGTTTGGTGCGCCCTGTTGAAGCTCATTAACTCATTGTCATAAATTGGGTGGCATCACCAAGGTGGCTTGATTAGAAACTAAGGTCACGAGGTTAAATGTTTGCCTGGTGGCCTCGAGGTAGACTCTTGTCAAGGTATTGATGAAAGAGTTCTCAGACTCTCAAGGGGAGCTTAGAAAGTATAATGAAGCTAAAGTGAAGCCAATATGTGTGTTTTCTCACAGTTCAAGTCCTCCCCATTCAAAACAGCAGCGTTGAACAACTACGTGCCTGAAGAAGACAGTCACAAGGATTAGCGAGGTATGACCATAAGAAGCAGAAGGTTACCTGGGTCCTGACACTTACTCAGCTTTTCAGTAAGTTCATGGCTGACCTCTAACCTTTATGGTGCAAACCCCAAATCCTATGATTCCCTTCGTATACAAAAATCTATTCATCTCCATACTCAGTGCCAGGTACCCACAGCTCTCTTGAATAAGCACAAGACATTCTGCAGATGCTGCAAATTCACGGCCACATACACAAAATACTGAGGAGCTCAGCAGCTCAGAGAATTAGCAGTCGATGTTTCGGGCTGAGACCCGATTGATGAAGGACCTCAACCTGAAACGCCAACTGCTTAATCCCCTCCATGGATGCTGCCAGACCTGCTGAGTTTCTCCTGCATTTTGTGTGTGTTTCTCTTGGATTAGGGATACTAAAAATTTACCACTCTCCGGATGAAGAAACTTCTCCTCATCTGTGTTATGAATGGCCAACTCCATAACTTGTAGCCCTGGTTCTAAACAACCCAGTCACCAGCCCTGTGCCTACCCTCACAAGCTCCGTAAAAAAAACTCTGTACATTTCAAAGAGCAATAAATATTGAGAACATGAGGCGATGAGTCCTTAAAAGTGAGTCCATAGGCTGTGGAAACATTTCAATGATGGGGTAAATGAAGATGAGTGAAGTCATTCCCTTTGGTTCAAGAGTCTGATGGTTGATGGGTAATAACTTCCTGGTGTGAGTCCTGAAGTCTTGTACCTTCTTCATGATGGCAGCAGTGAGAAGAGAGCATGGCCTGGGTGGTGAGGATCCCTGATGATGGATGCTGCTTTCCATGTAGATGTGCTCAATGGTGAGGAGAGCTTTACCCGTGTCCCACCTCAGCAATAACTACTATGGATGTCTCTGTTTTTATTTCACAGTCGTTTTTTTCTCTTCATTGCCTTTCATAAGTTATGTATATTTATGTATAATCTATATTCCGTATGTTGTCTGAACACACGAGCATGCATTGGTGCTGTAAGCAAGTTGCTGATTGTAGCTGGTCCGCGCAGTACTTGTGCATATGACAATAAACTCAACTTAGAAGCAGAGAAACATAGAAAATAGGTACAGGAGTAGGCCATTCAGCCCTTCGAGCCTGCACCGCCATTCAGTATGATCACAGCTGATCATCCAACTCAGAACCCTGTACCTGCTTTCTCCGTACCCCCTGATCCCTTTAGCCACAAGGGCCATATCTAACTTCCTCTTAAATATAGCCAATGAACCGGCCTCAACTGTTGCCTGTGGCAGAGAATTCCACAGATTCACCACTCTCTGTGTGAAGAAGTTTTTCCTCATCTCGGTCCTAAAAGGCTTCCCCTTTATCCTTAAACTGTGACCCCTCGTTCTGGACTTCCCCAACATCGGAAACAATCTTCCTGCATCTAGCCTGTCCAATCCCTTTAGAATTTTATACGTTTCAATAAGATCCCCCCTCAATCTTCTAAATTCCAGGGAGTATAAGCCTAGTCGATCCAGTCTTTCTTCATATGAAAGTCCTGCCATCCCAGGAATCAATCTGGTAAACCTTCTTTGTACTCCCTCTATGGCAAGAATGTCTTTCCTCAGATTAGGAGATCAAAACTGCACACAATACTCTAGGTGCGGTCTCACCAAGGCCTTGTACAACTGCAGTAGAACCTCCCTGCTCCTGTACTCGAATCCTTTTGCCATGAATGCCAACATACCATTTGCCTTTTTCACCACCTGCTGTACCTGCATGCCCACTTTCAATGACTGGTGTACAATGACACCCAGATCTCGTTGCACCTCCCCTTTTCCTAATTGGCCACCATTCAGATAATCTGTTTTCCTGTTCTTGCAACCAAAGTGGATAACCTCACATTTATCCACATTAAATTGCATCTGCCATGAATTTGCCCACTCACCTAATCTATCCAAGTCACCCTGCATCCTCTTCGCATCCTCCTCACAGCTAACACCGCTGCCCAGCTTCGTGTCATCCACAAACTTGGAGATGCTGCATTTAATTCCCTCATCTAAATCATTAATATATATTGTAAACAACTGGGGTCCCAGCACTGAGCCTTGCGGTACCCCACTAGTCACTGCCTGCCATTCTGAAAATGTCCCATTTACTCCCACTCTTTGCTTCCTCTCTGTCAACCAATTCTCTATCCACATCAATACCATACCCCCAATACCATGTGCTTTAAGTTTGCACACTAATCTTTTGGGTGGGACCTTGTCAAAAGCCTTTTGGAAATCCAAATATACCACATCCACTGGCTCTCCCCTATCCACTCTACTAGTTACATCTTCAAAAAATTCTATGAGATTCGTTGTCCGATGATTTCACCGCTTTCCAAATGTGCTGTTATCACATCTTTGATAACCGACTGTAGCATTTTCCCCACCACCGATGTCAGGCTAACCGGTCTATAATTCCCCGGTTTTTCTCTCCCTTCTTTTTTAAAAAGTGGGATTACATTAGCCACCCTCCAATCCTCAGGAACTAATCCAGAATCTAAGGAGTTTTGAAAAATTATCACTAATGCATCCACTATTTCTTGGGCTATTTCCTTAAGCACTCTGGGATGCAGACCATCTGGCCCTGGGAATTTATCTGCCTTTAATCCCTTCAATTTCCCTATTAACATGTATTTCCCTCAGTTCCTCCATCTCACTAGACCCTCAGTCCCCTACTATTTCCAGAAGATTATTTATGTCCTCCTTAGTGAAAACAGAACCAAAGTAGTTATTCAATTGGTCTGCCATGTCTTTGTTCCCTATGATCAATTCACCTGTTTCTGACTGTAAGGGACCTACATTTGTCTTAACCAATCTTTTTCTTTTCACATATCTATAAAAACTGACTTGAATGGAAAAGTATTGGAGGGTTACAGGGAAGAGGTGAGAAGTGGGACCCGTTGGGTTGTTCTTCACAAGAATGAGCAGAGAAATCAATGGGTTGGGAGGTCACCTTCTGTGTCACACTGTAAACTGTACATGATCTCATAGTCAGTGAGTCTGGTTTAATTCCAAATCCAAATGAAAATCCTGAAAGAATTCATCAAGAAAATCCCTTCTCATGTTGCTAATAATTCTTTTGTCAAGCACCTCAAAGAGATGCAAGATCTCAAACTGAAATGTTGACAGTTCCGTTCCTTCCCCTACAGATACTGTTCGACATGCAGAGTTCCTGCAGCAGATGGCTTGTTGCACTTAGTTTCTTTCCATTGGGTGGCCAGCATCATTAATACTGCAATGATTTGTCAGTCCTAGAAGACATCAGCACAGAAATAGGCCCTTTAGCCCATCTAGTCCATGCCAAACTATTAATCTGCCTAGTCCTGTTGATGTACACCCGGACCACAGCCCTCCATATACCCCCTCTCCGTGCATCTATCCAGACTTCTCTTAAATATTCAAACCGAACCTGGATCCACCACTTCTGCTGGCAGCTTCTTCCACACTCTCACCACCCTCTCACTGAAAAAGCTCCCACTCATGTTCCCCTAAAATCTTTCACCTTTTACCCTTAACCCATGACCTCTTCACCCAACTTCAGTGGAAAAAGCCTGCTGGCATTTACCCTATCTATACCCCTCATCATTTTGTCTACCTCTATCAAATCTCCCCTCATTCTTCTATGCTCTAGGGAATAAAGTCCTAACCTGTTCAACCTTTCCCACTAACTCAGGTCCTCAAGTCCCAGCAATATTCTTGTCGATTTTCTCTGCACTCTTTCAATCTTATTGAAATATTTCCTGTAGGTTGACCAAAACTGCACACAATACTCCAAATTTAGGCTTCACAGATGACTTATATAATTTCAGCATAACATCCCAACTCCTGCACACAGTATTTTGATTTATGAAGGCCAATGTGCCAAAATATTTCTTTACAACACTATCGTGGTCCATATACTGTGAGCAACTTAATTGCACAAGCATTCAGCTACCTGTCCAGCATCACACTAACATCATCAAGTCCACCAAATGTCACAGCCATGTTATTGCCTCATCCAAGTCCCTGGAGTCATCAAAGTCAGTTTTCAGGAACATCCGAAAGCAACTGTACAGTCTTCCGCAGTATCATCACATTATTTACTTACATTAAAAATATGATACACACAGCACCATAGGCAGAATGCACCATAACCGTAAAGGCAGTGGAACTAGGAGAAATGAATGGGTGTGCACATGTGTGCCAGTGAGAGTACATGCACCTATAATACTGTGCAAAAGTCTTAGGCACATATACATAGCTAAGGTGACTAAGACTTGTGCATAGCACTGTAGTAATTTTATGTATTGCACTGTACTGCTGCCACAAAAAAAACAACGTATCATGACATGTGTGAGTGATGATAAACCTGATTCCAATATGGGTCTCTACTGAGAGTGGGAAGGGAGCAGGGAGAGGGGAATCATGGTTGGAAAAAGGGAAAGGGAGAGGGGATGGAGCGGGAATCATCAGAGAGACATTCTATAATTATCAATAAACCAATTGTTTGGAATCAAATGACCTAGCCTGGTGCCCCAGACAGTTCTTCCAGGTGAGGTGACACTTCACCTGTGAGTCAGCTGGTGTGGTATACTGTGTCCAGTGCTCCTGGTGCAGCCTTCTATATATTGGTGAGACCCGACGCAGACTGGGAGACCGTTTCGCTGAACACCTACACTGTGTCCACCAGAGAAAGCAGCATCTCCCAGTGCCGCACATTTTAATTCCACGTCCCATTCCCATTCTGATATGTCTATCCATGGCCTCGTCTACGGTCAAGATGAAGCCACACTCAGGTTGGAGGAACAACACCTGATATTCCATCTGGGTAGCCTCTAACCTGATGGCATGAACATTGATTTCTCTATCTTCTGTTAATGCTCCCCTCCCCTTCTTAACCCATCCCTTATTTATTTATTTGTTTGTTTGTTTGTTTGTTTATTTCTCTTTTCTCTCTCTTTTTTTCTCTCTGTCCTTCTCACAATCACTCCTTGCCTATTCTCCATCTCCCTCTGGTGCTCCCCTCCCCCTTTCTTTCTCCCTAGGCCTCCCGTCCCATGATCCTTTCCCATCTCCAGCTCTGTATCCCTTTTGCCAATCAACTTTCCAGCTCTTAGCTTCATCCCTCCCCCTCCTGTCTTCTCCTATCATTTCGGATTTCCCCCTCCCACTTTCAAATCTCTTACTATCTCTTCTTCCGGTTAGTCCTGACGAAGGGTCTCAGCCCAAAACATCAACTGTACTCCTTCCTATAGATGCTGCCGGGCCTGCTGCATTCCACCAGTATTCTGTGTCTGTCTCAGGGCTGAATGTGTTCGTCCCCCCCACCCCACCCCCCTCTCGGTACTCTTTCTCTGCCAGGTGTCCCACACCCCTCCCCTGGCACTCCACCCTCATCATTCCCAACATCTTTTACTCCCACCAGGTTTACAAACTCGCTCTCTGCTCCACATTGACAAATACGTTACTGTGGAAATATCTTAGGACCCTAGCTACATTCATGTGCCTAAGCCTTTTGCACAGTACTGTATGTCTGGAGGTAAATGCTTGTCACTGTCTATAGATCTCTATGTCTCTCACCATATTTCACTGTTAATATGTCTTTCAAAAAGAGTCAGGTTTTCTGTCGTATGCACAAGTAGAATAGAATTTTACTGTCATTGCTGGAGACAACGAGATTGCAGTGCTACTCCAGTCTGTGCAAAACAGATACTTACAATTCTCACAGTATGGTTTAGTTTTTTTTAAGATTCCCATATTTACATGTAGTAAGTAACTTTGACAGTCCAGAACATTCAAAGGCCATTGGCAAGCTAGAGTGTCGCATTATTCAGCTGCACAACAGCCCTCGGGAAGAAGCTGTTCTTCGTCTTACTGCCATAAATATTTCCGTACCTCCTACCAGATGGCAGGAGATTGAACGGACCGTGTCCGGGACGGGAAGGGTCTTTAACGATGTTACAATTCACACTATAGGCATTGGGAGCTGCAAATTGTCTCCAGGTCTGGTAGTTGAGTCCCAGTGATGTGCTGAGCCATCCTAATCACTCTAGGGAGAGCTGGGCGCAGGAGCAGAACAGACACGTAGCTTCAGGTAAGCAGCATCCACAAGAAAAATATATAAATTATACACATTCTTAACAAAGAAGAGAATTACAATGAAAATATGTAAATTTTTAGTGCAAATTCATTAAAGTAGTCAGTGTTGCTAAACTGCAGTGACTTGGGTTGTGTCGGTTGGTTAAAGAACCAAATAGCTACTGTTCTTGAACCCAGTAGTGTGGGACTTCAGATTCTGTATCTCAAAGTAAATTTACTATCAAAGTGCTTACATGCTACAATACATTGCCTAGAGATTTACAGGGAAAAAGAAATTCAACAGAATTTGTACACATAAACAAAGACTGACAAACCACTGCTGTGCAAAAAGAAGATGAACTGTGCTCGTAAAAAATAATACTGAGAAATGAGTTGTAAAGAGACCTTGGATGTGAGTCTGTCATTCGCAGAGTAGCTTTCCCGTTCCCGCCCAATGGTTGCTGCGAGATGTTTGTGTGCATGTACATGCCTATCTGTACTTTTGCATGAGTGTGTATGTGTGTGTATGAGAGAGAAAGAGAAAATCAAAGAGAAGTACAGCTCAGAAACTGGCTCTTCGGCCCATCTAGTCCATGCTGAAAACCATTGAAACTGCCTACTCCCATTGACCTGCACCGGGACCACAGCCCTCCATTCCCCTACCATCCATGTACCTGTCCAAACTTCTCTTGGACATCGAAATCGAGCTGGCATGCACCAGTTGAGCTGGCAGCTCATTTTACATTCTTCACTCTGAGAGAGGAAGTTCCCTTCATGTGCCCCATAAACTTTTCACCTTTCACCCTTAACCTATGACCCTGGTTGTAGTCTCACCCAACCTCAGTAGAAAAAGTGTGTTGTGTGTGTGTGTGTGTGTGTGTGTGTGTGTGTGTGTGTGTGAGTGTGAGTCTGTGTGTGTGTGTGTGTGTGTGTGTGTGTGTGTGAGTGTGAGTCTGTGTGTCTGTGTGTGTGTGTGTGTGTGTGTGTGTGTGTGTGTGTGTGCGTGTGTGTGTGTGTGTGAGTGTGAGTCTGTGTGTCTGTGTGTGTGCATCCCTAAAGAGACTGATCATTGTACAAGACTAATTTCAAAAGTCCCTCCACTCATAGCATTGACTTTTGACATACCAATTTTGTTATATCCAAGGTTGATGCTATGAGTTTCAACAGACTATTAACATTGTGTGCATCCATCTGTCCAAACCAGTATAACAAGAATTATCACACCAAACCCAATCCTACCACTTTCCAGTGTAGTAAAATATTCCAAAGAGCTCTCTGTCTGTCTCCCACACACGTCAAGCATAAGACTACTAAATTGGAATCAGAAGGAAGAAAGCCCATGCAAAATTTAGTGACTGAACTCATACAATGAACCTGAATTGTTCAATCATTACTAAACTTCTGCGGGCCTATTAAACCAAGCTTAATTCCTAACGTTCACCCATGATCACCATCATAAATCTGCCTAATTTACTGTATCCCAACAACCTTAGTTTATTTTTAGCCGCACATAATGGAGCCAGGCCTCTCTCTCAATACCCAGTATCCCACTCCTCCACAACCGCATATAAAACCCATAGTCAGGTCAGGTGGAAGCAATCACGGGAAAGAAGAATTAGTGTTTTCTGGCTCTACTTCAGTACAAAGGGGAAGAGTCTGTTTCCTCGACCCACTTTCAAAGAAACAGCACATCTATTTTGTATCAATCCTCCAATGAGCCAAATTTAGTGTTAATTAAAACTAACCTGTTTTCTAACTTTCCTTTTCTGACACAGAGCCTGATCTGAAACAGTGACTGTTTCCATCATGTCTTAACTGACTTCCCTCAATACACTTACGCTGTTTGCTGCAACCATTCCACGAGGTAGCGACAAATAATCTGCAGAACACAAGAGGGTCGAGCAGCGTCTGCAGGGCAGGAACAGAATTGCTGATGGCCTGGGTCAAAACCCCACATCAGGGCCTCAGTTTTGGCTCGAAACATCAACAATTCCTTTCCTGCTCCATATTCAAGATCAATATCAGAATCAGAATCAGAATCAGGTTTAACATCACAGGCGTATGTCATGAAATTTGTTGTTATGCAGCAGCAGTACATTGCAATAGGTGATAATAAAAAAAAACACAAATGACAGTACATTTATACATAATAAAAAGTTAAATTAAATAAGTAGTGAAAAAGAGAAAAAAAAAGTAGTGAGGTACTGTTCATAGGTTTCATTTCTGAAGTCAGAGGGGAAGGAGCTGTTCCTGAATCAAGATTCAAGATTATTCATTGTCATTTGTTGTTACACAAGTGTAACAGAAAACA
This sequence comes from Hypanus sabinus, assembly GCF_030144855.1. Classification (NCBI taxonomy): domain Eukaryota; kingdom Metazoa; phylum Chordata; class Chondrichthyes; order Myliobatiformes; family Dasyatidae; genus Hypanus; species Hypanus sabinus. Next base: position 14,596,028 of record NC_082717.1, read on the forward strand.
AAATTAATGTTTCTCCAGATCTAATTCAGCACAAAAAACACACAATAAGCAAAAAACACATTAAAACATAATAAATATAAATATATAAGATTAGCTGATCTACACAGAGTGATTGCATGACCATAAAGTGATACTAGATACATGAGTGCCTGTACATGAGGTGACTCTGACAGGAAATGATAAAGCAGTGGTGGAAGGGATTGTGGTGGGGTGGATTAATAGGTGGAGGTGTTGGTCAGTTTAGGGGACATAATGGTTTTTGAACCTGTGGTCCTGGCATGGATACCGTTTAGCTTCCCCATGGGCAAGTGGTGCTTCACCCACTGAGTTCCTCCAGCAAGATGTTTGTTGTGCAGATTCCAGCACTACCATCTTTGTTGTCTCCATTCTTTGAGGGGAGGGCATTCACATTCTTACTGTTCTCTGGCATCTCACTGCAGAGTAGTTTCGATCCCTAAGTCCTGTGATGATTTTCCAGGCAATACTAACGTAAACAAAGCTGTTAATTTGCTTCATGGCAGAAATAAGATGATTCAAGACTGAAGTAATATTAGCAAGTTAATAGCTCAAGGTGGAAAGAGGTGAACTGGCCTAAAGTTCAATTTCTGTCATGGAAACGCCATGGATATGTCCTCGGTATGAGATTGGAGAGACAGCAAGTGAAGTGGCTTTTGAGCTCGGGCACTGATCTCTACACCCTGCTGGTAACAACCTCTTGATACATGCCAGCTATCAGTCTACCACAGCATGTCAACTATTAAAATAAACCTTTCCTGTTTAGTCTTCCAAATGACAAGGGAAAAATTGTTAACATATTTCTCAGGTTGCCATTTTAATACAACCGAATGGTTCTTGGCCACTCTAAATATTTAATGACACTAAATAGACAATACATCTCCGACCAGACGTCTTATTTGTGTATTAATGAATGATTGGAGGCAGCTCACTATTAATATTTTTGTAACATTGCAGACACGGTACAGCTTCCCTGCAGCTACAGCCATCCATAATTTTGCTTCATTGTTCTGCACTAGCTCACGATCAAGCAAATGCACTCAGTGGCCACATTATTAGTTACCTCCTGCATCTATTAGAGTGGCCTCTGTGTGTATGTTCATGATCTTCTGCTGCTGCAGCCTATCCACTTCAAAGTTCAAAGCGCTGTGTGTTCAGAAATTCTCTTCTGCACACCCCTGTTGTAATGCGTGGTTATCTGAGTTACTGTCACCTTCCTGTCAGCCTGAACCAGCCTGACCCTTCTCCTCTGACCTCTCTCATTAACAAGGCGTTTTCACCCACAGAACTGCTGCTCACTGGATGTCTATTGTTTCATGTACCATGCCCAATAAACCGAGAGACGGTTATGCATGAAAATCCCAGGAGATTGGCAGTTTGAGGGGTTGGTCGCCGTTTGTTCCTGTGCAGGGAAGGGGTTGGGGATGAGTTGGTCTTCTTGCTGTCTTTTTTTCTGCGGGGAGGGGATTGTATTGTTGCTGTTTTTACTTCAGGGAGGGGGTTGGGGATTGTTATTGTTGCTGTTTTTTGGCAAGGGAAGGGGGGGGGATTGTATTGCTGTTTTTTTTCTTTGGGGAGGGGTATCAGAGATTGTATTGTCGCTGTTTTTTCTGTGGAGAGGGCGTTGGGGATTCATTTTGCTGCTTTTTTCTGCAGAGAGGGGATTGGGGATTGTTATTGTCACTGTTCTTTTTCTGCGGGTAGAGGGTGGGGGATTCTGGAGTCAGCGAGTCTTGTTTCTTTTACATTTTCATGTGTATTTCATGGCTGTCTGGAGAAGATGAATATCAGAATTGTATTGTATATGCATACTTTGACAACAAAATGAACCTTGAACATTTCTTCCCCACTCTGACGTTTGGTCTGAACAACAACTGAACCTCTTGACCATGTCTACATGCTCTTATGCATTAAGTTACTGCAACATGATTGGCTGATTCAATATTTGCATTAACAAGCAGGTGGCCATTGAGTGTATGTGGTTACCAAGGTAACACACAGGATGACTGACAGACAGCACGAATCAGCTGTGATTTATTTGAGTCATGTCGACCTCAAGCATCTTCTTCTTGTTTTTGTTTGCATGTTATACAACTCCAGTTCGGCCACATCTGGAGTATTGCATACCATTCTGGTCACCCCATTATAAGAAGGATATTGAGGCTCGGGAGAGGGTGCAGAAGAGGTTGACTAGGGTGCTGCCATCCATTAAAGCTCGTGTGCTTTCACAAGAGCTTGAGCACACTTGGCTTGTTTATTTCTGGAGCAGCAGAGGCTGAGGGGAGATATGACACAGGTTTATAAGATTATGAGAGGCATAGATAGACAAACAACTGTTCCCAGGGTAGAAATGTCTAATACTGGAGGGTATGCGTTTAAGGTGAGAGGGTGTAATTTCAAAGGAGGTGTGATGAGCAAGTCTGGTGGGTGCCTGGAATGTGTTGCCTGGGTGGCTGTAGAAGCAGAAACATTAGAGACTTTTAAGAGACGTTTCATTAGGCACATGAATGTGAGGAAATTGAAAGGATATGTACATTGTGTAGGTAGAAGGAATTAGTTTACGTGGCCATTTGATTACCAATTTAATTAGTTTGCCAAGGTCCCGTTCCTGTGCTGAACTGTTCTGTGTTCTTCCCCCTCCCCCACCCCCCCTATCTTCCCCCTCACCTGGCTTCACCTATCACCTATCAGCCAGTACTCCTCCTCACTCCACACTTTCTTATTCTGGCATCTTCCCCCTTACTTTCCAGTCCCGATGAAGGGTCTCAGCCCAAAAATTCGACAGTTTATTCCCCTCTGTGGATGCTGCCTGGCCCGCTGAGTTCCTCCAGCATTTTGGGTGTGTTGCTTTGTATGTATGGTGCAAGTGGCAGCAATCTGAGGCAATCGATTAGAAGTACCGGGCAGGAAGCTCACAGCACATCAGCTTCCACACCATTCTCCTTTGATATTGTGCACAATCTTCAGAGAACAGCATTTCCAGTACACGGCATCTGCAATCCAATCTGCACGACGTGCACACACAACGCATCAAGGTGTGCTGCACTGAGTGCTGATGAGATGGTTTGCAATCATTTCCACACTGTTAACATTGTCCTTTCAATAACAGCTTTCTGGCAGTGAAAATTCTGATTAAAATTCACACAAGATGTCAACTATACTGCAAAAGAAGCCAATACTAACTCATCACTATTAACCAATACAGCCCAAATTTGAGCAAAGATTATGACTCTTAAGACCATGGGATATTGCAGCCGACTCTGACCATTCGGCCCATCAGGTCCACTCCACCATTTGATCATTTCCCACTCAACCCCATTTTCCTGCCTTCTCCTTGCAGCCTTTCACAACCCAACATCAAGAATCTGTCAACCTCCGCTTTAAATACACTCAATGACTTGGCCTCCACAGCTGCCTGTGGCAATGAATTCCACAGATTCACCATCCTCTGGCTAAATTGACAGTTTTGTAGCAAAGTTTGAAGATGATACAAAGATAGATGGAAGGGTAGGTAGTGCTGAGGAAGCAATGCGATTGCAGGACTTAGACAAATTGGAAGAATGGGCAAAAAATCGGCAGATGGAATACAGTGTTGGGAAATGTATGACAATGCATTTTGGTAAAAGGAACAATATGCAGACTATGATCAAAACGGGGATAAGGTTCAAACATCAGAGGTGGAGAGGGACTTGGGAGTCCTCATGCAAGACTCCCAGAAGGTTAATTTGCAAGTTGAGCCTGTGGTAAAGAAGGCAAATGCAATGTTGGCATTTATTTCAAGAGGAATAGAATATAAAATCAAGGAGATAATGTTGTTTTATAAGACACTTGTCAGGCCACACTTGGAGTATTGTCAACAGTTTTGGGCCCAGTATCTCAGAAAGGATGTATTGTCATTGGAGGGAGTCCACAGGAGGTTCACAAGGATGATTCAGAGAATGAAGGAGTTAACATATGACAGCTTTGGCAGCTTTGGGACTGTACTCACTGGAATTTAGAAGAATGCAAGGGAATCTCATTGAAACCTACTGAATGCTGTGAACCTCCTTTTAACACTCTCCAATGTCAGCACATCCTTTCTTAGGTGGAAATGAAACAGACCATTTCATGGTTAGGTTTTGCTCTCACTGCTGCCATCAGAAGGAAGGTTTAGGAGCCTCAGGTCTAGCAGAAGCAGGTTCAAGAACAGTTATTACCCCTCAACTATAAGGCTCTTGAACCAGAGGGGACTATTTCCCACAACTTATTGACTCACTTTCAAGGACTCTTCATCTCAGGTTGGCAATATTTATTGCTTATTTATTATTATGATTATGATGATTATTATTATTATCACTATTTTCTTTTTGTAATTTAGTTGTCTTTAGTTGCACATTTAGTTGTCTTTTGCACACTGGTTGCTTGTCCATCCCGTGTGCAATTTTTATTGATTCTGTGGTGTTTATTTGTACTAACTGTAAATGCCCACAAGAAAATGACATATAGAGTATGTATTTTGATAATAAATTTACTTTGAACTTTGAAGGTGGAAGTCTTCAGAACCTGACAGGCATTTGCATAAGATTTGGGGGGTGAGATCCCATCACAGACTGCAACTAGATTTCAGGTTCAAGTTCATCGTCATTGAAACGTATACACATAGAGTATACCATCAAACGAAAGAATATTCCCTCAGACCAAGGTGCACAATACAGTACGTGTAACTTACACACAACACATAAAGCAATATTAACACAATCAGGGTGACAAATAAAATATATTCCAGAAGAGTGACATTTACAACACAAGTTCAAAAGTAAACCATGTAATGCTTTTGGTGCTTCTGAAGTGATGGGACCTGGGTGGTGACAGCAGTCTCAGGGGCTGGGGGAGGAAGCTGTTTCCCATTCTATCAGTCCCTGCCCTAATGCTACGCTACCTCCTGCCTGACGGTAGGAGGTCAGAATCCCTCACATATTTGTACCGATATTCATTTCCCCCTACTCCTGGAGCAGCGAGTGGGTTAAAATGACAGATGTCTTCTCCCCCTCCCAGCCTCAGCCCACATGTGAGATTTTATGAGGTGTGCCACTCAGGCATGGCAAGTCAAATTACTGAACTACTCATTAGAGTCAGAATGGTACAAAACCACAGTTGATATATGAACCGATCAGTCACTCTATTGATTAGCACAAGACTGTGCACATCTCCCTACAGTGGATCCTGCACTGTGCTCCCTATAAATCAGGCATGACTTTACAGTCATTTGGAGGCAGAAGGCCTTTTCGAAACACAGAAAGGCTGATTTATTCACATCAAGGCACACACTTGGCAGGAAGTTGCAAGGCCACATTTCAATCAAGGAGGCTCTTACTAATGTTATGAATGGCAACAATGGATCACAGTGGCTTTGTGAGCCAGTACTTGAACAGGGGTTACTTTTTCCCTCGCCTCCGTATCTGTGATTTTATCTAGCTCATTCCGCTCAGCTTGGTTGGGCTCAGAGAAACGGTTCATGATTTATTCATCCCATGTACATAGAAACATACAGAGAAAATGCACCGTTTGCATTAACAACCCACACGCCTCGAGGGTGTGCTGGGGGCAGCCCACAAGTGTCGCCACCCAGTCCGACGCCAACGTAACATTCCCACAATGCTCAGCAGAACAGCACAGAACACAGCAAAAACAGAAAACAAGAAAAATACAAGGTGTGTCCGGTTTAATGACATTAAACGAGCATTCCCATCGACTCTATCATTCACCTATACACCAGAGACAAGGTAAGAAGCCACTCAGCTTTCCAACTGGCATGACTTTAGAATGTGAGAGGGGTCATTCAGGGAGGGTACAAAATTAATGGCAGCGTTCTTTACCAGACTGTAAGGTTAATGGCAGGATTCTTGGCAGTGTGGAGGAACAGCAGGATCTAGGGGTTCAATGTCCATTGATCCCTCAAAGTTGTTGCTAGTGGACAGGGTTGTTAAGGCCGTGTATGATGTGTTGGCTTTCATTAGTCCAGGGGATTGAGCTCAAGAGCCACAAGGTATTCTTGCAGCTCTGTACAACTCGGATTAGACCACACCTGGAATATCACCTTCCTCATTACAGGAAGGATGTGGACACACTAGAGAAGGTGCAGGGGAGATTTACCAGAATGCCACCTGCATTAGAGACCACATCATTTGAGAATCGGTTGATCCTCTTTGGAGAAAAGGAGGTGAATAAGATGATAGTGTAGAGTTAGACAGCTAGCACCTACTTCTATTATGGCTAATAGAAGAGGACATACTTTTAAGGCGATTGGAGGAAAGTGCAGAGGGTGGTCTGTGGCGGGATTTCTACATAGAGAGCAGTAGCTGTGTGCAACAGTGTCAGGGGTGGTAGTGATGGTGGATTTGTTTGGCAGGTTTAAGAGTCAGTTAGATAAGTACATGGATGAAAGAAAAATGAAGGGTTACATGAAAGAGAAGGCTTAGATTGATCTTGGAGTGGGGTAAAAGGGTGACACAACAAGGGCCTATACAGTACTGTATGTTCTATGAAACCCCAGCACTGGGAGAAACCCACATTGTCACAGGTGGAACATGCAAACTCCACACAGTTAGCACCCTAGGTCAGTATTGAACCTGGATGATTGGAGCTGTGAAGGAATGGGTCTATTACCCAGCAGCAGTTCTTTACTCTGTATCCATCACCTCTGAAACTAGTCAGTATTAGGATAATTGTTCACGTATCACTTTTATCAGATCCACACACTTTCAGTGGGCACTTTATGAGCTACCTCCTGTACCTAATACAGTGGCCACTGAGTGTGTGTTCGTGCCCTTCTGCCATCTGAGTCAAAGCCAAATAAATCAATTTATGCATTTGCTCATGAGCTACAGTGCAGAATATGCCCTTCCGCCCATTCAAGCTGCACTGGTTAGTAACCCCCAATTTAACCCTAGCCTGATCACGGGGCAATTTACAATGACCAATTAAACTACCAACTGGCACATCATTGGACTCTTCCCCACTCTGATGTTTGGTCTGAACAACAACTGGACCTCTTGACCACGTCCGCATGCTTTTCTGCATTGAGATTATTAGCTGATTCGATATTTGAATTAACGAGCAGGTGTACCAAATAAAAAGGGATCAGCAGGGATCTACTTGAAGAAAAGATAAAGATTTGCTTTATTTATGTCACGTACGTTGACACATTGGAACGTACAGCAAAGTGCGTCGTTTTGCACCAACAACCAACACAGTCCAAGGATTGTCCTGTGGGCAGCCCGCAAGCGTCGTTGCACTTCCAGCGTCAACATAGCATGCTCACAACTCACTAACCCTAACATACATCTATGAAACATGGGAGGAAACTCATACAGTCATGGGGAGAAAGTACGAACTCCTTACAGACAGCGGCAGGGATCAGTGATCACTGGCACTGTAAAGGGATTGCACTAACCGCCAAGCCACCTTGCCTCCATGATCAGTTCTACTGTTCATTCTGCTTCTGTTCAACACCTCAAAAACCCCAGCATCCAGCAATCCGTCACGGATGGGTGTCCAATATTGAAATTCCTAAAATTGCTTATGCAATCACAAAAATCAAATCATCAGTCAAACGGTAAAGATGAAAAGTCTGTCGTTTGAAACAAATAATCTGTCATGAATCGTGTGTAGGCTTCAACACTTCATGCATACAAATTCAATACCAAGACCAATATTGCTGATTTGCATTACGACGTGTATAAAAGATGGCAAAGCTTTGGAGGGATCACTTCAGACTAAGGAGCATTTGCTATTTTAGGGGCAATTCAAGGGTGTGAAGTTGTGTAAGTCCCACTGAGGAATTCATTTTTATGATCACCGCCACGGGCTATCATTAAGAAATGACTGAGCATAGACTGATATGCTGAAGGAAATTCTACCATGTACGGTAGCAGAAGTAGTCATGCGACCACTCGAGCCGAGCACGATGTTCTCCGAATGTTGGATATAGAGGCTGATCCAGAATCCACATAACCGGGATGTTTGGGTGGAATCCTTCAATGGAGAACGCCTGAGCGTGATTTTGTTTAATGTCAGGAAAGTGACGCACGGCCAGCCACACCACAGTCCTTGACAGAACGGAGTGAGAGCGCAGTGGCATGGTGTGCTGCAGCCCTCCTCCATCACTGTTGTCGTGATGTGTCATCACCTTCCTCCAGCTCCGCTGCTGAGGTCTTGGTTGGATCGCTCTGTTTTCTGGAACGCCTTCTCGACCTAACCACCATGGGTGACTTCACAAGGAGATAAGTACCAGATGGCTAAGTTCCAGAAGACATCACTCTAGGGATCCCAGGAACTCCCGAGCCTCTCCACCATGACGACGTGATGACCCTCGGCAAATTTCTGGTAGTACATGGAAACCGCACATCTTGCAAATCAACCACCATGCTCAAGCAGTTTAATTACACTCGCAGTGTGTGTGACCTTAGTGCAGAAACTGATACTTAACAATAGGACAGGCTGTACTGCTGATAGACTCAGGTAGACACACCAAGCCATTGACATCTCACATATTGCCTGTGTCAAAGCAAACAAGTTCAATTAATTGCAATTGACATACGAGTTATTGCAGACTCTTCATACCATAGGAAACATTTTCTCCACATCCACTCTCTCTAGGCCTTTCAATATTCGATGTATTTCAATGAGATCCCCCCCCCCATTCTTCTAAAGTCAAGTGAGTACAGGCCCAGAGTTGGCAAACACTCCTCAGATGTTAATCATTTCATTCTTGGGATCATTTCCTCTGGACCTGCATCAATGCCAGCACATACATTCTTATGCATGGGTCCCAAAACTGCTCACAGTATTCCAAGAGCAGTCTGATCAACGCCATATAAAGCCTCAGATTCACATCCGTTCATCCTTTTACATTCCAGTCCTTTCAAAATGAATACAAACATTGTGTTTGCCTTCCTTACCACCAACTCAACCTGCAAATTAACCATTAGGGGATCCTGCACGAGGAGTCCCAACTCCCTTTCATTGTGTATTTAATATCTCAGTAATATTGTAAATACAGTACATTGTTTGATTAAGCATTCCCAGCGGGTCAAACAGCATCTGTGAAACTAAGCACGTACATGTCCCGTCTCCATAATTTTCTTTCAATCAGTTTTACGGTTTGGACGCACCAAACATAACATTGGTTTTGGATGAAAGAAGGCCAGGGAATTGGGGAAAAATCCTTTGTCCTTTGAAATAATGCTCTGAAACTGAGATTGTGATTTAACTCATGCTTTTTTGTGGGTGAGGAAAAAGGGAGAGTAAAGGATCTTAATGAAAATGGCCAAGAGGTTCAGTTGTTGTTCGGACCAAACATCAGAATGGGGGAAGAAATGTGATCTAAGTGACTTTGACCATGGAATGATTGTTGGTGCCAGACAGGGTGGCTTGAGTGTCTCAGAAATTGCTGATCTGCTGGGATTTTCACACACAAGTCTCTAGAGTTTACAGAGAATGGTGCAGAAAACAAAGAAAAACATCCAGTGAGCAGAAATTCTGTGGGTGGAAATACCTCGTTAATGAGAGGGGTCAGAGGAGAATGGCCAGACTGGTTCAAACTGACAGGAAGGTGACAGTAACTCAAATGACCACACGTTACAACAGTGGCATGGAGGAGCATCTCTGAATGTACAACATGTTAAACCTTGAGGACGGTGGGCCACAGCAGCAGAAGACCACAAATGTACCCTTATTAGGTACCTAATAAACTGACTGCTGAGTGTAGCTACTTGGACTGAAGTCAGGACCAAGTGACAAGAGATTCCCTCTCCCCTACCCCTTCCCCCTTTGCCAGCAGTCAAAATTGTGAAGGCAGCTGTACAATTTTCCCTAAAATGCAAAGTAAATAAATTTAAACTATTTAATATGTATTACGTTTCTTTCCAAAAGTAAAATAAAACATTACAGAAAACACCTAAAACAGATAATTTTACATATTAAAATCAACTAAAATAATGAACATTAAAAGAAAAATTATTAATAAACCTAGGTTTCTTGTTCCTGCTCCCCACTCAGATCAGTGGTCCTGTGAATCAGCAAGCCTATGAAATGAGAAGTCAACTTAATGTTCCAAATTTGCTGGCAAGTCCAGAACGTTCGTACATGACAGCGCAGCGTGCTAAACCTGGACATACTGTTGTTTAATCAATTAAACTCTAACAGATTGGAAAGAGACTACTAGTATTTGCCAATAAGATCCTGCTAATCAGTAGGAGATGCCAAGTTGAATCTGATTGAGGATTTTTCTGGTGTCCAATGAGAATCACCAAAAAATAGAGACACAATGGTTCTGTGAAGAGTCTGGACATATTTCATTTCATTAACCACCTTGCACAAATACAAGTTGCTAATTGAGGCTTCATGCTGATGAGAACAGGAGCTCATTATTGACACTGCAACAAACACCACAAAGTGTGAAGCCCTGGAATTATTTCTCAAAGTGATAAAATTTTATTTAGATACACGGTTTCTTAGTTTAATTTACTTAAAACTTAGGGGACATAATTTTAAGGAGCTTCTATGAAAGTATCAGGAGGATGTCAGAGGCAAGTTCTTTACACAGGGAGTGGTGGGTGCTCGGAACTCTGCCTGGGGTTGTGGTAGAGACAAATACATTAGGGACATTTATAAACTCTGAGATGGGCACATGGATGATAGAAATATGGAGGGTGACGTGGGAGGGAAGGGTTAGATTGATCTCAGAGTAGGTTAAAAGGTCAGCATCAGCATTGTGGGCTGAAGGTCCTGCACTGTGCTGAGATATTCTTTGTCCTATGTTTTCGAATAATCATTTTTCTACTGAAACAGCAGGATTAAGCACATCTATAAGGAACATTGCCACAAGAAAGCATTGAAATACATACATTTCTTAAATATTTTATATGCATAGAAAGGTAAAATATATACTATATACTAAGACAAATGTTTGACTAACTGATGCTAAATAATACCGGATGTACCTGCTCTGATTTCAAATCCAAAAAGACAGACTCAGGAACTGAACTCGTTCATAACCCGGGGAATGCCTGTACTTTTAAATCATCTCTAGATTACTTATAGTACTTAATACAACGTAAATGCAAAGTAAATACTAAACTGTATTGTTTAGGGAATAATGACAAGAAAAAGTAGTCTGTACATGCTCAAACAATGAGTGCTAGAGAGCAAACTTCTGGGTTTTCCTGATCCGCAGTTGGTTGAATCCGCGCATGCGGAACCCGCGGATAAGGAGGGCCGACTGTAGTTATTCAATCATCAGGGTCCTAGACCAGTGTGGATAGCTTCACTCACCTCAACTCTGAATTGATCACTGAACACAACCAATGGACTCATTTTCAAGCACTCTACAACTCATGCTCTCAGTATTATTTATTTACATAGTTATTTATTACAATTATTATTTGTTTTTTATATTTGCATTGTTTGTCTTTTACACATTGGTTCTTTGTCAGTCTTGTTTGTGTGTAGTTTCTCATTGATTCTATTGTATTTCTTTGTTCCATGAATGTTTACAAGAAAATGAATCTCATGGTTGTACATGGTGACTTACACATAATTTGATAATAAATCTAACTTTTAAAATTTGAAAATGATTATTGTGGAAGAAAAGTACACACTAAGAATTGGTCTCAAGAAATTAATTTGTTCAATTACAAATTCGGGACAAAACTCTACTAATGGTGAAGACATAAAGAAATGAGGTTAGGTTACACCAGGCTCCCTGGGATGTCAGGAGGCAAAATTTGGATTTTAATTGATTTTATAGTTGGGAAGGTGTTTTAAAGAGAAATTTGCACTGGCCCTGGCAGAAGAAAATATGGAGGCTGGTTAATGACAGCTGAAGATGAAGTCTAGCATTAGCAGGCATCTGCTAAGTGTGCAAAGTATAGGCATTGATCCTAGGAGGAAGTTCTTTAGCCAGAGGGCAATGAACCTGTGGAATTCATTGCCACAGACAGATGTGGAGGCCAAGTCATTGGGTACATTTAAAGTAGAGGTTGATAGATTCTTAATTAGTCAGTGCATCAAAGATTACGGGAATAAGGCAGGAGAATGGGGCTGAGAGGGATAATAAATCAGCCATGACGGAATGGTAGAGCAGACTTTATGGGCCAAATGCCCAATTCTGTTCCTATGTCTTATGGTCATATGGTAGCTTCTAGTTTTTTTAACTGATACATTGTATTTCTACATACAGTACAGTATTTCCCACAAACATCAGAAACTGACTTCAGTCCAGCAGGATCAATCACACTGGAGTAACAAAGACTGTATATAAATCTGGAAAGTCCACCATTTACAGTACAACTAATTAAGTTGATGTTCAGTGTAGTCACTGTTGTGGGATATAAGGCAATTATTAGCAACATTGATATGATCTATCATAATTAATATCAATAGCAATACATCAATGATTACATAAATGGCTTACATAAATGGCAACGCTGGTTAAGGAAAAATACTGATACAGATAGTCAGGAGTGTCCCTTTGTTTTCAGTATGTTTTATCAAGGGATCTGCCACAGCTAACTTGATAAGTCAGATTGGACCACAATTTAATATCTCATTTGAGAAACAGCAACACCAACACTGGAGAGTTCCCTCAGACCTAGCACAAGATCATTGGGCTCAAGTCTGTGAGATGGGGCTTGAAGGGCTATGACAAGGGAGATAGGGAGATCATGAACACAAGAGAATCAGCAGATCACAAACACAAGAGTTTCTGCAGATTATAAACACAAGCGATTCTGCAGATCACGAGAAGTTGTGAAGATGCTGGAAATCCAAAGCAACATGCACAAAATGCTGGAGGAACTCAGCAGGTCAGGCAGCATCTATGGAAATGAATAAACAGTATACATTTTGGGCAACGTACTGTGATAGGCAGATCAAGAGACCTTTTAGCATTTGGAATACAACGTTGGTAAATAAGAGGTCATCCAATTTGGAAGGAATAATAGAAGAGCAGATTATTATTTAAATGGTGAAAGTTTGCAGCATGCTGTTGTGCAGAGGAACTTGGGAGTGCTTGTTCATGAATCGCAAAAAGTTGGTTTGCAGGTACAATAGGTTATTAAAAAGGTGAATGGAATGTTGGCCTTCGTTGCTAGAGGGATTGAATTCAAGAGCAGGGAGGTCATGCTGCAACTGTACAGGGTACTGGTGAGGCTGCACCTGGAGTACTGTGTGCAGTTCTGGTCTCCATACTTGAGGAAGGATATATTGGCTTTGGAGGCGGTGCAGAGGAAATTCACCAGGTTGATTCCAGGGATGAAGGGGTTAACCCATGAGGACCGATTATACTCTCTGGGACTATACTCTCTGGAGTTCAGAAGAATGAGAGGGGATCTTATAGAAACATTCAAAATTTTGAAAGGGATAGATAAGATAGAAGTAGGAAAGTTGTTTCCATTGGTAGGTGAGACTAGAACTACGGGACATTGCCTCAAGATTCAGGGGAGAAGATTTAGGACGGAGATGAGGAGAAACTGATTTTCCCAGAGAGTGGTGAATCTGTGGAACTCTTTGCCCAGGGAAGCACTTAAGGCTTCCTCACTAAATATATTTAAGAAACAGTTAGATAGGTTTTTACATAGTAAGGGAATTAAGGGTTTTGGGGAAAAGGCAGGTAGATGGAGCTGAGTTTACGGACAGATCAGCCATGATCTTATTGAATGGCGGGGCAGGCTCCTATTTCTTATGTTCTTATCTTAAGTAGCATTTGAAAGGTCCAGTCAAGAGTCTCCTAACAGTGTGATAGTAACAGTCCGTGAGCCTAGTGGTATAAGCTCTCTCTCAGGCTTTTGTATTTTCTGCCGGACAGGAGAGGGGAGAAGAGAAAATGTCGGCAGTGGAAGGATCCTTGGTTATGTCGACAGTTTTCCAAAGGTAGGAGGAAAATGTGGACAGAATCAATGGAGGGGAGGTTGCTTTTGATGATAATCCAGACTGCCTTCACAACTCTCTCCAATTTCTTATAGAGCTTTTACGAGTCTTTTTTAAATTTAGATACAAGACCCTTCTTATATCCACATTGGAACAGAGAGTATAGGCAGCTTTAAGTTTCCAGTGGTAGACCTCTGATCACAGAGAGTGTCTGACATTCTCCTACAAATTAGAAGGTTCTCATTAAATGCAAATTTACCTTACCATGAAAATGCATTAATAAAAATATTTTAAATGAAATATTACATTCCAGTGAATCAAACATGTCAAATGGAATCTTAGAAGTGCATAGTTATGAATTATGCATGAGCAGATCAGACTACACAGCTCTTTATTAAAAGCTTGTACTAATAGAAGAGAGAAGGGACGGGTGCCGTCTTGTTCAGATACTATAATCACTTTCACTGCATTAGCAGAGTTGCAGGTGAAAGACAATTACCTTATCTGGTCAATGCCTCCAAAGGTGAGCTGGGTGCAGCCTGCAAGTGCTGCTTTGCCTCTGGTGCCAACTTACCATGCCCATAACTTACTAACCCTAACCAGTATGTCTTTAGACTGTGGTAGGAAGCTGCAGCACCCAAAGGAAAGCTGTGCCATAACCCGGAGAACATACTGATGACACAAAGATTGGGGGTGCTGTGGATAGTGTGGAGGGCTGTCAGAGGTTACAGCGGGACATTGATAGGATGCAAAACTGGGCTGAGAAGTGGCAGATGGAGTTCAACCCATTTGGTAGGTCAAATATGATGGCAGAATATAGCATTAATGGTGAGACTCTCGGCAGTGGGGAGGATCAGGGGGATCTTGGGGTCTGAGTCCATAGAACACTCAAAGCAGCTGCACAGGTTGACTCTGTGGTTAAGAAGGTGTATGGTGTATTGGCCTTCATCAATCATGGAATTAAATTTAGGAGCCGAGAGGTAATGTTGCAGCTATATAGGACCCTGGTCAGACCCCACTTGGAGTACTGTGCTCAGTTCTGGTCGCCTCACTACAGGAAGGATGTGGAAGCCATAGAAAGGGTGCAGGAGAGATTTACGAGGATGTTGCCTGGATTGGGAAGTATGCCTAATGAAAACAGGTTGAGTGAACTCAGCCTTTTCTCCCTGGAGTGAAGGAGGATGAGAGGTGACCTGATAGAGGTGTATAAGATGATGAGAGGCATTGATCATGTAGATAGTCAGAGGCTTTTCCCCAGGGCTGAAATGGCTAACATGAGAGGGCACAGTTTTAAGGTGCTTGAAAGTAGGTACAGAGAAGATGTCAGGGGTAAGTTTTTCATGCAGAGAGTGGTGAGTGCGTGGAATGGGCTGCTGGAGACGGAAACAACAGGATCTTTTAAGAGACTCCTGGATGGCTATGTGTAGCTTAGAAAAATAGAGGGCTATGGGTAAAGCCTAGGTAGCTCTAAGGTAGGGACATGTTTGGCACAACTTTGTGGGCCAAAGGGCCTGTATTGTGCTGTAGGTTTTCTATGTTCCTTTGTTTCTAAATTATGGACTTGCCATGAGGTAGAGACTGCATAAACAATGTCACTTTTTCTTCCATAGAACACAGAACAGGTCTTTCGACGCATCATGTTGTGCCAAACCAGCTAGAAGCTGACTTGAAACAGCGCAGAATGAAGACAATTGATGCATCATCGTACTAAAAACCAGAAAGGAAAGAAGCTGGAAATATTCAGCATGTTTGACAGATTCTGGGTCAAGAGCATACACATGGCATCGGACAAACTTCTAGAGACGCGCTGCCAAAGGTACCCTGACCTGACATGGTGAGTTCAACACACAGAAGCACAAGAGGCTGGAAGGAGTTGTGGATACAGCACAGTCCATCACAAGAACATCTCTCGCCGTCATTGACAGCAGCTACAGAAGACACTGCCTCAAGAAGGTGGCATTTGTTAACAGGATCCCCACCATTTGGATCATGCACACTTTTTGCTGCTATGGAGGGAAGGTAGCATAGCTGTTAGCGCAATCTCTTTACAGTCCCAGTGATAACCGACGGGGATTCGATTCCCGCCGCTGTCTGTCAGGAGGTTGTATGTTCTCCCTGTGACTGCTTTGGTTCCTCTGAGTGCTCCAGTTTCCTCCCACATTCCAAATACAAACGTACTTACGGTTAGGGTTAGTAAGCTGTGGGCACGTTACGTCGCTGCTAAGAAGTGTGGCGATACTTGCAGGCTGTCCCAGCATATCACAAGTGATGGCGCAGACATTGCTTTTCACTGCATGTTTTGATGGTCAACGTACGTGTGAAATAAAGCTCGTCTTTAATCTCACCATCAGGCTGGCCTGAGATCCCACACCACCAGGTTCAGGGACAGCCACTTCCCTGCAACCATCGGGTTCCTGAACTGATGTGTACAACCTTAATCCTACCTCAGCAACAGAGCACCATAAGCCACTTTTTGCTCTACAATGGTCTTGTCTCTGATTGTGGGGTTTTTTTTGCACTAATGTAATCATTTTGCATCTTTTCCTCACTGCTGGGTATAATTAATGTACAACTAGTGTTGGGTGAACCGTACCTGTGATGAGGCTAGCAGCATGTTATACCTGTACCTCACAGTACATGGACACTTGACAATGAAGTCAACTTGATTTGATTTAAGAGTGGATCTCCATGAAGAATGCCTTGAGAAATGCTGGAGCTCTTAAACATACCTGTGATAAAGCCTACTCTGTCATTCCATCATCGCTAATTTATTATCCCCCTCAAACCCATTCTCCTGCCTTCTTCCCATAACCTTTGATAACTAATCAAGAATCTATCAACCTCTGCTTAAAAAATATTCTGTACCCAATGACTTGGCCTCTACAGCCAAGGATTCCACAGATTCACCACCCTCCGGCTAAAGAAATTCCTCCTCATCTCTATCCTAAAGGGACACCCTTGTATTCTGAGGCTGTGCCTTCTGGTCCTAGACTCTCCCACTACTGGAAACATCCTCTCCACATCCACTCTATCTGAGCTTTTCCTTAATTCTTCACTGCAAAAATGTCAGAGCTCTTAAACCAAAAACTTAACAGGCAAGACTGGAATTTGGGTTGACAAGAGGGAATAGGACCATGATTTGGAACTTTTACAAAACCATGTACAAGGGGGTGCTGGTCAGCTAAAAGAACAGAGTGGCCAATGCTGAAACAATACAGTGTGACCAGGGAAGATCATAAAGAGGCAATTATTTAGATAAAAATGAGGCCGTTCCCTCATGTTCCTTCTTGACAGCAGACCCAACCGGTTCCCTTCCATCACCATCCTCCTCCATCTGTCAGAACTGGCCCTCACCCTCAACAATTTCTCCTTCAACTCCTCACACTTTCTCCAAAATGAACATGTAGCCTTAGGCACCCACATGAACCCCAGCTATGCCTGTCTTTTCATTGTTTACATGAAACAGACTTCCCTGGTAATACCCCCCAATTCCTCCTACACACAGTGCACCCATGCTGAGCTCATCAATTTGATCAACTTTGCCTCCAACTTCCACCCTGCCTTTAAATTTACTTGGTCCATTTCTGACACCTCCCTTCCCTTTCTCAATCTCTCTGTCTCCAACTCTGGAGGCAAACTGTCTAATAATATCTTATATGAACCCACTGATTCCAACAGCTATCCTGACCATACCTCTTCCCACTTTGCCATTCCCCTTCCTCAGTTCCTTCATCTCTGCCACATCCATTATCCAGCCGAAGCTTTCCTTTCCAGGACATCAGAGATGTGATCCTTCTTCAAAGCGCAGGGTTTCCCTTGCTACCTTCACCTGTATCTCCTGCATTTCCCGGACATCCACACTGTCCCATCTTCCTCTACAAGGATAGAGTTCCTGTACCCACCTGTACAAGGATAGATTTCCTACCACCCCATGAGACTCCACATCCAATACATCATTCTCCACAACTTCTGCCATCTTCAATGGGACCCTACCACCAAACACATCCTTACTTCCCACTACTCTCCACTTCCTGCAGAGATCGCTCCCTCTATGATTCCCTTGTCCATTCATCTATCCCCATTAATCTCCTTCTTAGCACTGATCTCTGAAAGTGACACAAGTTCCACAGCTGCCCATTCACCTCCTCTCCCACCTCCATTCAGGATCCCAAACTCTCCTCTAGGTGAAGCAACACTTCACCTCCAAATCTGCTGGTGTCGCCTATTGTATCTGGTGCTCCTGAAGCATCGACATCTACTTTGGAAAGACCCAACAGAGTTTGGGGGACGGCTTTACGATCATCTCTGCTCCAACTGCAAAATACAGAGCTTCGGGTGGCCGACCATCTTAATTTCTATCCCCATTCCTGTTCCAACATATTGGTCCATGGCCTCCTCTTCTGCCATGGGACCATTCTCAGATTGGAGGAGCAGCCCCTCATATCCCGATAAGGTAGCCTCCAACCTGATGGCATGATCATCGATTTCTCTAACTTCTGGTCATTTTTCCCCCACTCCTTCCCTCTTCTCCAATTTCCCACTCTGGCCTCTTACCTCTTCTCCTCACCTGCTTATCACCTCCCCTTAGTGTCCTTCCTCCTTCCCTTTCTCCCGTGGCCCGCTCTCCTCTCCTATCAGATTCCTTCTTCTCCAGCCCTTTGTCGTTTCCGACTATCATGTCTGAACTTAGTACTTCATCCCCCTCTCCCCACCCACCTGGCTTCACCTATCACCTTCTAAGTGTACTCTCCTCCCCCTCTCCCCACCTTCTTATTCCAGCATCTTCCCCTTCCTTTCCAGTCTTGATTAAGAGTCTCAGCCTACAACACTGACTGTTTATTCCTCTCCACAGATGCTGCCTGACCTGCTGAGTTCCGCCAGCATTTTGTGTGTGTCGTTCTTTTGACAAGTCGCCTCAAATCACACTATAGTGACAAATGTTTGAAGGTTCAAAGAACCATCAATACCAGTTGCCCTTTTCTGAATGGTAAATTCTATTTAATTTTTATTAGCAAATTCAAGCTGTGTGGAGATTTGTGGCACAAATGATTATGAACGTACCATGTAGGAACCATGTATCTGTACCTGTATCAGGTGATAATAAACCTGATTCTGATTCTATCTGCTTTGTATTCTGTGTTGTGTGCTTATTATGGTAACCATTAGTGGGGACGTGGTAAAAGCAAAGGGAATAAGTTACATATTCTAATCAGAAACAAGAGCAAATCTGCAGATGCTGGAAATCCAAGTAACGCACAACAAAATGCTGGAGGAACCTGGCAAGCTGCATTCTTCCAGCACTTTGTGGAAGTTACGTATTCTTGCTTGTTTCATGACAGTTTGTAGCCTGGGACCAATGGAGGTCACATCTTTGCTAACTGCTAAAATAACACTCAGTAATGCTTAATTGTATGTTTGCTAATTGCTGATAAAGGATCAAATAAAGGGTTTGACCTTTGGAGCATTCATTAGAATTGTGGGCATGTTACACAGGTATATCAATCCGTACAGTCGCAGGCAAGCGGCATTGTTTTCCTTTGGATTAGTTTTGCCGCTACACACCTGTAATGAAAAATCAACAACCCGAGGATTCAGCATGATGACGAGAATTTGTAGCCAAGCTGACTGATGGCACTGAAGGATGACAGCTCTTTTACAATTCATCCCAGTGGCTGAGAGAAAGACGAAGAGTAGGATTACCTTTGAGGATTATCGGTTATTATTCTATTATAGATTTATTGTTAATGCCTGCAAGAAAATGAATTGCAGGGTTGTATATTGTGACATACGTACTTTGATAATAAATTTACTTTGAATTTTAACCACGCAGTGAAATATTTCTGCATCAATAACCAACACAGTGAGACGATGTGCTGGGGGCAGTCTGCAGATTTTTAACCCTAACCTGAGGGAAACCCGCATGGGCACAGGAAAAACGTACAAATTTGCTGCGGACAGTGGTGAGAATTGAACCCTGATCTTCCAACTGCTGGCACTGTACAGCATGACACTAACCACTCTGGTATGGTGCCAGCCATGAGAGGTTTACAATGTTATGGTGATATACAGGCAAGTGATAAGCAAGGTATCCATTTTAACAATTCCAGAATGTAGCCCCATAAAAAAACTGATTTCAGGATGCAAGGGAGTAAAAATTCACCTGGGAACGCAACAGACTATTGATACTGGAATTGGAAGCAACAAATAAGAATGCTGGTGGAACTCAGTGGGACAGGCAGCATCTGTGGAGGGAAACGGACAGTGGACGTTTCAGATGGAGACCAGCCACCTGGACATTCAGCTGTCGGTCCACTGTGTTCCTCAAGCTACTTGCTTTAAAAAGTCACCTGTCTGATCCCACAGCCTAATCATCTTACAGACCCAACTTCGTCATTCTTAAAGAATCCAGCAATGCAGATTCTGTGTGATAAGCAATGATCTTTGTTGAACATTTAAATCATTTTACAAAAGAAAGGATAATGCTTCTTGCTAATCGTCAATATCCATACAGTAAGAGGGTCTTTGACGGATGTGAGAAATCTCACATTCACAGTGAGCAATCTGAACAGCCTCAGACAAGATGTCAAAGTCAATGTCAAGTTTATTGTAATCTGCACAAACACGTGTATGCACAGGAGCATCTTCACAGGCACATAACATTACCTATGCAGCATTCACAAAGAACAACAAATTATGCACATTTATTTTACAAGCTTAGATATGTTGATCTTTTCTTGGCAACTTGTTAAATTTACAAAATGTTCAATGTCTCTCTTTTTGCTACCTCATTAAAGCAGCCAGCATGATCAAACACCCCACCCACCCCAGACATTCGCCCTTCTCCCCTCTCCCATGAGGGAGAAGATACAAAAGCCTGAAAGCACAAACAAATACACTCTATAACACTCTTGAACAAACTTATAATTTCTATGGTTATCCCTACTCCCTTTCTTGGATAAATGAATTATATTTGCCACCCTCCAATCATCCGGAGCAGCAATCTCTTCACTCACTTCATGTAGTAACCTGGAATATACCCCAACCAGACCTGGGGACTTAGCTATCCTAAGGTTTTACTAAAATTCCAGCACATCCTCTTTCCTAACTCTGGCATTTCCAACATGTCAGCCTCTTTTACAAATGCAAATTATTCATTCAGCACCTCCCTAACTCTGGACACACGGATCCTCTTCTATTCCTAATTAGTCCCACCCTCACTCTAGTCACACACATGTAGAACATTTTGGGGTTTTCTTTAATACCATTTGCCAAGGCTTTCTCTACCCCCCCCCCCCCTTCAAGTTCTACTAAATCCACTCTGGTTACTTCCTTGAGAGAAAAGAACATCACCTGGAGGATGGAGGAAGCATCTATCACATTTAAACAAAAGATTCTGCAGATGCTGGAAATTAGATTAGATTAGATTTGATTCAACTTTATTGTCATTGTGCCGAGTACAGATACAAAGCCAAATGAAATGCAATTAGCATCTAACCAGAAATGCAAAGAATAGTGTTATTTACAAAATAACTGTGAATAAAAAGTAAGTGCTACAGCACACAAATATAAAAGTACTGAGACAGTACAATATGGGTGCAATTCTGCTTAGCGCTGTGATGTGAGGTTCAGCAGGGTCACAGCTTCAGGGAAGAAGCTCTTCCTGAGCCTGCTGGTGCAGGATTTTGGTAGGAATAATCCAAATAGGACATACATGGTAAATGGTAGGGCATTGAAGAATGCAGTAGAACAGAGTGATCTAGGAATAATGGTGCATAGTTCCCTGAAGGTGGAATCTCATGTGGATAGGGTGGTGAAGAAAGCTTTTGGTATGCTGGCCTTTATAAATCAGAGCATTGAGTATAGGAGTTGGGATGTAATGTTAAAATTGTACAAAGCATTGGTAAGGTCGAATTTGAAGTATTGTGTACAGTTCTGGTCACCGAATTATAGGAAAGATATCAACAAAATAGAGAGAGTACAGAGAAGATTTACTAGAATGTTACCTGGGTTTCAGCACCTAAGTTACAGAGAAAGGTTGAACAAGTTAGGTCTTTATTCTTTGGAGCGTAGAAGGTTGTGGGGGGACTTGATAGAGGTATTTAAAATTATAAGGGGGATAGATAGAGTTGACGTGGATAGGCTTTTTCCATCGAGAGTAGGGGAGATTCGAACAAGAGGACATGAGTTGAGAGTTAGGGGGCAAAAGTTTAAGGGTAACACAAGGGGGAATTTCTTTACTCAGAGAGTGGTAGCTGTGTGGAACAAGCTTCCAGTTGAAGTGGTAGAGGCAGGTTTGGTATTGTCATTTAAAGTAAAATTGGATAGGTATATGGACAGGAAAGGAATGGAGGGTTATGGGCTGAGTGCGGGCCAGTGGGACTAGGTGAGAGTAAGCATTCGGCACGGACTAGAAGGGCCAAGATGGCTTGTTTCCCTGCTGTAATTGTTATATGGTTATATGGGAGCAGGGGCTCCTGTAGCGCCTACCAGATGGGAGGAGAGTAAAAAGTCCATGGTTAGGGTGAGATGCATCGTTAATAATGCTTTTCGCCCTGCCCAGGCAGCATTTACGGTAAATGCTCTCAATGGTGGGCAATTGGGTGCCAATAATCCACTGGGCAGTTTTCATCACTAGCTGGAGTGCTTTGCGGTCCGATATGGGACAATTACCATACCACACTGAGATGCAGTTGGTGAGTATGCTCTCAATGGTACAGCGGTAAAAATCTTGAGTAAAACACAGAAAATGCTGGAGGAACTCTGCAGGTCAGGCATCATCTATGGATGGGAATAAACAGTCAGGACCAGAATAGAAGGGGGGCATAAGCCAGAATGAGGTGGTGTGGGAAGCAGTAGTACAAACTGGCAGGTGATATATAAGACCAGGTGAGGGGGAAGGTAGATGGGTAGGTGAGGAAGTGGGGGATGAAGTAAGAAGCTGGGAGGTGATGTGGAAGAGATAAAGGGATGAGGAAGAAGGAATCTGACAGGAGAGAACAGTGGCCTATGGAAGAAAGGGAAGGAGGAGAGGGACTGGGGGATGGTAATGGGTAGGTGTGGAAAAAAGAACAGGTGAGAGGGCAAATAGAACGGGGAATGGAAAGGGGGTGAAGAGGAAGGGGGAGAAATGATCAGAAGTTGGAGAAATAGATGTTCATGACATCAGATTGGAGGCTAAACGGAGGAGTTGTTCCTCCATCCTGAGAGTGGCCTCATCACGGCAGACTGAAATATCGCCATGGGAATGAGCAGTCAATTTCAAATGGGTGGCCACAGGGAAGTCCTGCCTTTTGTGGCAGGTGGAGTGAAGGTGCTTGATGAAGCGGTCCACCAGTATGCATTGGGAGTAGATGAACCCAACAGGCTTGCAGGTGAAGAGGCACCTCACCCGGATGGACTGCTTGGTACTCTGAATAGCAGTGAGGGAGGAGGTGCTGGGGCAAAAGTAGCAATTGGCCCACTTGTAGGGACAAATGTCGGAAGGGAGATCAGTGGGGAGAGATGAATGGACAACAAGGTCACGTGGAGAGTGACCCCCCCCCCCCCACGTAGAGAGTAGGTGGAGAGCAAAAGATTTTGATTAGTGGTCGGATTCTGTTGTAGATGGCGATTTCCTCAGAGTACTTCCTCCTTCCCCTGTTGTTCCCTGAAGGGGTACCCCCTTCTCCATCATTTCACCAGGGCATGGCCCGCATTCCACCACCATTGAATTGGGTGCTGCCTAACCCCCACCATTCCCACAAAACACTGCCTTCCATCCCCACTCTCTCAGGCTGCCAGACAGCATTAGTTCTCAAGTTTGGACTAATTATTCCACAAGAAATACAAGATATTCCACAAGAAAATTGATTTATTTTAAATCTGAATTTACCCAAGATTTAATCAGAAGCTGTGCAGAAATATTAATGTATTAGTATTAATACTTTCTTCAGGATATTAATTGCCAGACTATTTTTATTAAATAAATAATCCTGAGCAATCTGCCCCTGAACAGAGAGGCAGGAGTGTCTTGTCTGCTTAAAATTAATTGTTTGTGTTGACACATTCTGGGACCCAGGAAGTTTGATTTATTCCCACAACCTCAATCAATTATGGCAGTTGGGCAATGAAGACTGACTAATTTCTGCCATACTAAAACTAATAATTTGTTCCCAGCCTTTTCTTCACCCTTCAATACAGTAGGAAGGCATTCCTGCTGAAACCTTGCTTTTTTTTTGAAGCAGTCAGCCTTTTAACTATAATTTTTAAGTCAGCAAATTCCTCCGTCTGGTGGACAACACTGCTATTAAGTGCCTTCTGACATTACATGGATAATTCAGGACATGACTGTTGAAACATGAAAACGAACAAGGTTACAATAAATCTGTCAATGTGTAATACTGCGGAGTAAACAATACAGCTTCCTTTCCACACATAATCCAAAATATTTCGTTAAAAATACCCATTGTGCCATTGTCACAGTGCCGAAACTACTTTTTCAGACATTACTGACAGCATTATCTGCAGTACGTCCCTCCCCACTGATTTCTCTCCTGGTACTTATCCCTGACAGAGCAGAACAAGAGGTAAACCTGCCCCTTCACCACCTCCCTCACCTCCATTCAAGTCCGCCATGTGAGGTGACATTTCACCTGCTCGTCTGTTAGGGCCTTCTACTGTATCCAGTGCATCATCTCCACATCAGTAAGGCCTAACGTAGATTGGGAGATCGCTTTGTCGAGCACCTTCTCTCCACCCACAACAGATATGATATCCCCATTTTAATTACACTCCCCAGTCCTGCTTGAATCTCCTCTACTGCCATAATGAGACCATATGTGGAGTAGCATATTCTGACTGGATAAGCTCAATCTGATGGCATGAACATCAATTTCTCTAACTTACATTTCTCTCCCTTTTTCTGTTCCCCATTCTGGCCCTCCCTCTTACCTCTTCTTTTCTCCTCACTTGCCTATCACCTCCCTCTGGTGCCTCTCCTCCTTCCCATTCTCCCATGGTCCACTGTCCTCTCCAATCAGATTCCTTCTTCTTCAGCCCTTATCTTCTTCCACCTATCACCTCCCAGCTTCTCTCTTCAAACCCCCTCCTCCACCCAGCTACGCTCCCCTTACCTGGCTTCACCTATCACCTTCCATCTTGTCCTCTTCCCCCCGCCCCTTCCCCTCACTGGCTTTCTCTGGATTCTTCTCCCTTCCTTTCTAATCCTGATGAAGCATCTCTGCCCAAACCATAAACTGTTTATTCCCCTCCATAGGTGCTGCCTGCCCTGTTGAGTTCCTCCAGTATTTTGTGAGTGTTAATCTGGAATAAACTCTTGCACGAGCACATTTAAAAATGTAAGTACAGAGGCACTGTTAAATTCTCAACAGGGCATGATATTTTGCATACTTTTCCAACTTAATTTCCAGAAATCTGTGAATTAATAAAAATTTGAACTTTTAACGAATCATCCTTAATTTAACGTACCTGTACTTGTTCCATGACATAATCTTTTCACAGCTACCCACCAACAGCCAAATTAAGAGGGGCAGTATCAGAGCAGCCAACCTTCCTATCTTTTTGACCACACTCTTCAACCATACCTGCGCTGTTCTCCTCCATACCCCGACGAACAAAAATCAAAATGCTGTAGGATGACAAATCAAGATTTCTCCAACCCCATGTATGGGGCACTTTCTCAAATTTTCTCCTCGAACTATCGGATGCTAAATTTAAAGTTAACCCTTAATGGTCTGGGCTCACCGTCAAAAGGAAATGCTTTCTTCGAGCAGATGTACCAGTCCCTTCCATTATCATAAATATCTCAGTCCAATATCCTCTTCATCTATGATCAAGACGATTCTAAATTATGTCTTCATAATTTATCCTGCATCATTCAGATTACTGATTTGGGTGAATCTGGTCCTGAAGAGGAGAGGAATAAAAGTGAGACAGATCAAGTGCGTGTTTGCTTAGCAGGACTGTGATAAACCAAGCAACATCACAGGAGTGAGGATTAACTACAGAATTATAAATTCTTTCAAAGTGAAACCAATGAAAGATTCTTCCCCCAGTGTCAGAAGGAACTCAATTGCTGTCAAACATTAATGAAGCCCGTGTACAGAACATAGGACCATATGGTACAGGAGCAGAGCTGGGCCATTCACCCATTGAGTCTGCCCACTAGTGATTCTTGGTTTGCTCCCAGCAGAACATTTAAAAGGTGGAAGTTGGAAGGGTTCTCAGTGCCCTGTTGCCATGGTAATTATGTTGGCAAAGGGAAACTCCTATCAAGTGCCAACAGTTAAAAGGATAATATATGATATACAACTAGCTGATTAATGAGCTAATATCTGAAGGAATCCACTGCACACAAATTTCACTTCAAAAAGGTACTTCCACTATTATCTATCTTTCAAATGTCTTTCAGAGGGACACAATTTCAAGCAAAGAATAAATATGCAATTATAAAGAGCTTTTCACAACCTCAGGATATTCCATAGTCTTTCAAAGCCAATAAAAGACTTCTGGGAAGTGCAGCTACTAAAGTATATTTTCCACTGCAATCAAAAAACTGCTTCGACTAATCAAAATCAATATCAGCCACCCACACTCTCCCTCGATGAAACTCTACCCAGACTTTGTGCCTCAATGAAGGGGGATCATTTTAAGTTCAGCTTTCCAGGTAGTATTGAATGTCATTCTAATAATATTATCTTCTTTGTGAATGCCAACTATATCATAAAGGACATCTAAAAACAGTGGTGCCTCCGGAAAGAGGCATCTATCATGAAATAGACGGCACCTAGGACATGCTCTCTTCTCATTACTATCATAAGAGAGGATGGTACAGGAGCCTGAAGACTATGCTTTAGGAATAACTTCTTCCCCTTTACCATCAGAGTTATAAACACTACCTCACTATTCCTTTTTTGTACAATTTATCTAGTTTTCTTGTAACGGCATACATTTTGTATGCCTTGCAGAATACTGGTGCGGGGCTCGTCACCTTGTCAAGGTAGTGAGTTCTTGAGATCCAGACAGCCATGCCATCTGATGCTTATCTCCTGGAAGGGGCACTCATGGTGTAAGGTCAAGAGGGAGGTTCCAGACAAAGAGAGATCCAAACAAGACCTCAACACTGGAGCTTGTGGAAGATGATGAAGGCAGAGGAAGGCAGTCGCAATCGTGGGTCCCCAGTCGTCTTGCATTCTATGCCATTGAGTCTCTGACGATGATCTGTCAAGGACCATGTGGTGACTGCAAATGCATCAGCCTCCCAATGTTAAACAAAGTCACAGCCTGGTGTTCTCCATTAGGGGAATAATCCCTTGGGAGAACAACATACTTGAGTGATCACAATAAGCTGCCATTAGACAACAGATTTCACAATATCTGTCAATGATAATATGCCTCATTCTGACTCTGATTGAACTAGAATGGCTCAGCTATTTTAAGAACCAAAAAGACTTAAGGCAGATGCAGTGGTAGGATACACCACTCATGGAAGGTCACCCCTCGACTAGGAATAGCCAAGAGAAAAGGCAATACTTCAGTTGCTTCATCACAACAGGCACCCTGTTTAAGCCACCTCCCTTCTAAACTGTCAAAATGGAATTTCCCTCCTCTCTTACTTTCTCCCACCCTGTCCACTCCTCTCAATCTCTCTCTCTCTCTCTCTCTCTCACACACACACCTTACCTCTCACTCCTTCACCCTCTAACCCTGACCACTGCCTTCACCACTGTCAGACATGGAAGCAACTTGATAGAGGTCATAGAGTCATAGAAAAGTACAGTACAGAAATAGGTCCCTCAGCCCACCTAGTCCATACTGAAGCATACATAGACATACAGGTGCACAAGATATTAAGCGGGATAGATCAAGTGGAAAGCCAGAGAATGTTTTCCCGGGGCAAAAATGGCTAGTGCAAGAGGGCATAATATTAAGGTAATTGGAGGGAAGTATAAGGGGGTATTCAGAACTAGATTTGTATACACAGTGGGTGGAATGCCCTGTTAGGGGTGGTGGTAGAGGCAGATACATTAGGAATATTTAAGAACATTGAAGTAAGCACATGGATGCAGAAAAATGGAGGCTATGCAGGAGAAAAGGATTAGCTTGATCTTAGGGTAGGTTAAGAGGTCGGCACAACATTGTAGGCCAAAGGGCCTATACTAAGCTGTAATGTCTTATGTTCTATACACTATTTGATGTGCGGGATGTTCCACCAAAGAGTATGATAGGGTTTCAGTGTACCAGCAAAGTTCTGCAACAGTCCGTCGAAGACACATTCAATTCCTAGCAGCTGAAGATGCAGTATTCAAGTAATTGTAATTTTAAAGAATGATCTCAATAACACCAAATGTAAAAAGTGCCAGAATTTAGTGGAAACATCTGGTTCACTCACGTTTTTCCAAAGAGGGAATGTGTCATCTTTTCTTGGCCTCGCATTTGCTACCCTTTTTAAGCAATGGTACCCTCTCAGCCATTCTCCATTCCTCCAGAGCCTCACCCATGGCTGGAGGTAAAGCAAGAATCTCTGCAAGGGCCTCTGCCATTTCTTCTCTAACCTCCCACAAGGTCCAAGAATACACCAGGTTAGACCCTGGGAATTCATCCACCACAATGGTTGGCTGGTGGCGCAGTGAGATCAGCACCAGGCTCGAGAACGGAGGTTTCCAAGTTTGATCCAGTGACAGACTGCTCCCGAGCACAATCTTTCTCCGTGCCGGGTTGATGTCGAGCTCGCAACTCAACCTTGTTAAAAAAAAACTGCCACCTTCAGTTTAACTTCCCACGAGGAATATAGTGGAGGATCAAATACCCAAACCCAAAGCACTTTAAGATCTCCAGTACCTCCTCCTTGCTAATTCATAAGTGCCCCGGGGCAACACCACTCACTTTCCCCATTTCCTTAGCATCCAACATTTTCTCCACAGTAAACACTAAAGAGAAATATTCATGAAAAACTTCACCTATTTTGTTTAGCTATTGAGCACATCTACACGAAATACTGTCGTGGGAAAGCAGCATCAAGATCTTCACCACCCAAGCCATGCTCTTTTTTCACTGCCATCATCAAGTAGAAGGTACAAGAGCCTCAGGACTCACACCACCTGGTTCAAGAACAGTTACTATGCCACAACCATCAAGCTCTTGAACAAAAGGGATAACTGCACTCAATTTCCCATCCATTGAGATGTTTCTGCAACCAATGATTTCACTTTAATGATTCTTTATCTTGTAAGACAATAGACAATAGGTGCATAAGTAGACCATTCGGCCCCTCGAGTCTGCACCGCCATTCTGAGATCATGGCTGATCATTCACTATCAATACCCAGTCCCTGCCTTGTCCCCATATCCCTTGATTCCCCTATCCATCAGATATCTATCTAGCTCCTTCTTGAAAGCATCCAGAGAATTGGCCTCCACCGTCTTCCGAGGCAGTGCATTCCACACCTCCACAACTCTCTGGGAGAAGAAGTTCTTCCTCAACTCTGTTTTAAATAACTGACCTCTTATTCTCAATCCATGCCCTCTGGTACTGGACTCTCACGACATCTGGAACATATTTCCTGCCTCAATCCTATCAAATCCTTTAATTATCTTAAACGTTTCAATCAGATCCCCTCTCAATCTCCTCAATTCCAGTGTGTACAAGCCCAATCTCTCCAATCTCTCTGTGTAAGACAGCCCTGCCATCCCAGGAATCAACCTAGCGAATCTACGCTGCACTTCCTCAATTGCCAGAATGTCCTTTCTCAAACCTGGAGACCAAAACTGTACACAATATTCCAGGTGTGGTCTCACCAGGGCCCTGTACAAACGCAAAAGGACATCCTTGCTCTTGTACTCAATTCCCCCTGTAATAAAGGCCAACATTCCATTTGCCCTCTTCACTGCCTGTTGCACTTGCTCATTCACCTTCATTGACTGATGAACTAGGACTCCTAGGTCTCTTTGCATTTCTCCCTTACCTAACTCTACACCGTTCAGACAATACTCTGCCCTCTTGTTCCTGCTTCCAAAGTGGATAACTTCACATTTATTCACATTGAATGACATCTGCCAAGTATCTGCCCACTCACCCAGCCTATCCAAGTCTCCCTGTATTCTCCTAACGTCCTCTTCGCATGTCACACTGCCACCCAGTTTAGTATCGTCAGCAAATTTGCTGATATAGTTTTCAATGCCCTCATCTAAATCATTGACATAAATCGTAAAGAGCTGTGGTCCCAATACAGAGCCCTGTGGTACCCCACTAGTCACCTCCAGCCAGTCCGAGAAACACCCATTCACTGCTACCCTTTGCTTTCTATCTGCCAACCAGTTTTCTATCTATGTTGAAACCCTGTCCCCAATGCCATGAGCTCTGATTTTACTCACCAATCTCCTATGTGGCACCTTATCGAATGCCTTCTGAAAATCTAGGTACACAATATCCACTGGCTTACCCTCGTCTAACATCCTTGTTACACCCTCAAAAAACTCCAACAGATTAGTCAAGCATGATTTGCCCTTGGTAAATCCATGCTGGCTCGGCCTAATCCTATTACTGCCATCAAGATGTGCCACTATTTCGTCCTTAATAATGGACTCAAGCATCTTCCCCACGACTGACGTTAGGCTAACAGGGCGATAGTTCTCTGTTTTCTCCTTCCCTCCCTTCTTGAAAAGTGGGATAACATTAGCCACTCTCCAATCTTCAGGAACTGATCCTGAATCTAAGGAACATTGGAAAATGATTACCAATGCATCCGCAATTTCCTGAGCCACCTCTTTTAGAACCCTCGGATGCAGACCATCTGGACCTGGGGATTTATTAGCCTTCAGTCCTACCAGTCTACTCATCACAGTTTCTTTCCTAATGTCAATCTGTCTCAATTCCTCTGATATCTTCTGACCCTGGCCCATCCATACATCTGGGAGATTGCTTGTGTCCTCCCTGGTGAAGACAGATCTAAAGTACGCATTAAATTCTGTTGCCATTTCCCTGTTTCCCAAAACAATTTCTCCCAATTCATTCTTCAAGGGGCCAACATTGTTCTTAACTATCTTCTTTCTCTTCACATAGCTAAAAAAGCTTTTGCTATCCCCTTTTATATTCCTGGCTAGACTGAGCTCATACCTGATTTTTTCTCTCCGTATTGCTTTTTTAGTTAAGATCTGCTGTTCTTTAAAACTTTCCCAATCATCTGTATTCCCACTCATCTTAGCCCTGTCATACTTCTTTTTCTTTAATGCTATACAATCTCTGACTTCCTTTGTCAACCACTGTGGCCCCTTCCCCCTCTTTGAATCCTTCCTTCTCATTGGAATGAACTGCTTTTGCATCTTTTGTATTATCCCCAAGAATATCTGCCACTGCTGATCCACTGTCTTTCCTGCCAGGGCATCCGCCCATTTACCCGGTAACTTTGGCCAGCTCTTCCCTCATGGCTCCGTATTCTCCTTTATTTAATTGCAACACTGACACCTCTGATCTGCCCTTATCCCTCTCAAATTGTAGATAAAAACTTATCATGTTATGATCACTACTTCCTAATGGCTCCTTTACTTCAAGATCACTTATCAATTCCTGTTCATTACACATCACCAAGTCCAAAATAGCCTCGTTCCTGGTTAGCTCAAGCACAAGCTGTTCCAAAAATACATCCCTTAGACACTCCACAAACTCCCTATCCTGGGGTCCAGCACCTACCTGATTCTCCCAGTTCACCTGCATGTTGAAATCTCCCATAACGACTGCATTACCTTTAGCACATGCCAATGTTAACTCCCTAATCAACTTGTACCCAATATCCACGCTACTGTTTGGGGGCCTGTACACAACACCCATTAGGATCTTTTTACCCTTACTGTTCTTCAGCTCAATCCACACAGACTCTACTTCCCCTTTTCCCAAGTCACCTCTTGCTAAGGACTGAATCTCATTCCTCACCAACAGGGCCACCCCACCCACTCTTCCCATATTTCTGTCTCTACGATAGCACGTATACCCTGGTACACTCAATTCCCAGGTCTGATCCCCATGCAGCCATGTCTCTGTTATCCCAACAATATCGTAGTTCCCCATTTTCATCTGAGCTTCAAGCTCATCTGTCTTATTTCTGACACTACGCGCATTCAAGTATAGAATTCTTAGCCCATTCCTCCTCTCTTTGCTTAAAACACTGTCTATTGTACCAAATCCAGCTCCTTGAACTTCCATCGGGCTAATTGCACCTTGAATTTTGATGACCTTCTCAAGATCACCCAAACCTACACATTTAACCCCATGCTCCTTCTGACCATCCCTCTGTACATGTAGCTTTTCCAACACTGTTCTGTCTCACCTTTCTCCTTTACACAATTAATATTTGGAAACATGTATTCCCCACCTGTCCCTTATCCTTCATCATATCATCTTCTCTCGTAATCTGGATCCCTGCCCCCTGCACATCTAGTTTAACCCCCCCCCCCCCCCCCGAGCAGCACTGGCAAACATTCCTGCAAGAATGTTAGTACCCCTCCAGTTCAGATGTAGACCATCCCTTTGAAACAGATCCCAATGTCCCTGGAACAAAGACCAATTATCCAAAAACCTGAACCCTTCCTTCCTGCACCATGCTCTCAGCCTCGTATTAATGTGCATAATCATTCTATTCTTCGCCTCACTCGCACGTGGCACAGGTAGCAATCCCGAGATTGTCACCCTGGAGGTCCTGCCTTTCAGCTTCCCTCCTAACTCCCTGAACTCTCTAAGCAGGACCCCCTCGCTCACCTTACCTACATCGTTGGTCTCTACATGGACCACTACATCTGGGATCATGCCCTCATTCTCAAGAATAGCCTGCACCCGATCTGAGATGTCCCGGACCCTGGCACCAGGGAGGCAACATACCATCCGAGACTCCCGATCTGCCCCACAAAATTTCCTATCTGCCCTCCTGACTATAGAATCCCCTAAAACTATCGCTCTCTTCTCTTCCCTCCTCCCCTTTCTAGTTGAAGGTTCAACCTCTGTGCCAGAGGCAGGACCACTACAACTCATTCCTGGTAGGTCATCCCCATCAACAGTATCCAGTACGGTATACTTATTGTTAATGGGAATGGCCGCAGGGGTGCTCTGCTCTCTCTGCCTGCTCCCCCTGCCTCTCTGGACTGTCACCCATCTGTCTACTTCTTGGATTTTTGGTGTGACTACCTCCTGATAACTCCTATCTATCTCCGCCTCCGCCTCCCGAATGATCCGTAGTTCATCCAGCTCCCGCTCCAACTCTCTAACTCGGGCTGATAGGAGCTGCAGCTGGACGCACCTTTTGCAGGTGTGGTCATCAGGAACAACTGTGTTGACCCTGACTTCCCACATACTGCATACGGAGCACACCACTGCTCTGACAGTCTCCCCCATACCTGAACTGGATTAATAGAATAAGTCTAAAAAGCACCAAGGGACCTTACCTTCTACCCCTCAGCGAGCAATCACACAGGCTTGCCGAAGCCCACTTAGCCAAAGCCCAGGACTCTGCTTCCACGGACTCCGCTGCCCGCTCTGAAAAGAAGTCCTGCCTTTTTTTTAATTTATTTTTTTGTTATTTCAAGTTCTCGTTTATTGTTTTTATTTATTTTTGCATTTGCACAATTAATTGTCTTCTGCACTTTACTTGATCTTTCATTGATCCTTTTATAGTTGCTACTCTATAGATTTGCTGAGTATGCCCACAAGAATATAATTCTCAGGGTTGTATATGGTGACATACAAGTACTTTGATAGTACAGTAAAATTTACTTTTAACTTTGGTTCCATGCCAGGTGGCCATGCTGACCTTTAAGGGAACCTATTCTCTCCCCTGCCACCTTCCTAATGTAGCTATAGAGTCTCTTGGAATATTGATTCTAACTGTGACACTTTATTCTGCGTTGATATCGTTTTCCCTTGCAACAGCACAATGATGAAGGGATCTGTACTGATGGCATGCTAAACAATGTTTTTCACTGTACCTCATTATCTGTGACAACAATGAACCAATTTACTGATTTACAGCACTTGGCACATGACAAAAAACTCGACTTGGCTTGGCAATCAGTAAAACCGATGTGGCCCTTGAAGCCTATTCCATCACCTAATAGGATTGTAGCTGCTCTGACTGTAACAGATGGTCACTAAATGCCAACACCATCAGAAAAATCCACATTCCGAGAGGGAATAAACATTAAAGCTGCCAATTCTGTTCCCTCTGCACTGTCTCCATTCACTTCCTTAGTAACGATTTGAAAAAGGAACCTGACCAAGGTGAACTACTGAAAACAAAACTAAGCCATCGCTAGTGCAAAAACATACCCATGCTCTTTCCTCTTAGTTCATCTGCTGTTGTAACCCTCAACCTTGCCATTGTTAACTTTAGATCTGACTATTCTATAAGCACTCCCAGGTAGCTTCTCTGGACCTTAAAATTGAGACTATCCAAAGATTCTTGTCCATGTCATGACAGCTATGTCCACTTTGCTCATCTCCTGCATGCTGTGTTGACCTACAATCATACAAACTTAAGCAATGTCTCAATTTTAAAACTGAAGTCCCTATTTAAATCATAGTCATAGAGCCCTACAGCACAAAAACTTCCCCTTTAGTCCACCTAGTCTGTGCCAAGCTAATATTCTGCCTGTCCCATCAACCTGCACCTGAACCGTAGCCCTCGCACCCCCTCCCATCCATATCCTAATCCAAATTTCTCTTAAATGCTGAAATAGAACCCATACCCATCACATCCTCTCGTTCCACACTCTCACCACCCTCTGATGGAGAAGTTCTCCATCATGTTCCTCTTAAATAACTCACCTTTCACCCTTAACCTATAACCTCTAGTTCTGGTCTCACCCAACCTGAGTGGAAAAAGCCTGCTTGCATTTACTCTTTTCTTGCAGGCATTCACAGGAGAACAAAGAAATACAATATAATCAATTAAAAAACTACACACAAACACTGACAACAGAAGACAAACTGTGCAAATACCAACTAACTAAATAAATAAATGCTGAAAACACAGGTTTTTGCATGGATGGTCCCAGGCCCATCTGCGAAAGGAGCTGGGTTGGACATAGGCTACCAACATCATTCGTGTAAAAACCCAGCGCTACAGAAACATCAATAGAAGCTCCAAAGAGTGAGGATCAAGAAGGTTTGGACAAAGGAAGTACAGGAGCACTTACAGGACTGCTTTGAATCAGTGGACTGGACCATACTCAGGAATCATCTTTGAATCCAGATGAGTGTGCCGTAGTTGTTACTGACTTCATTGTCAGTGGACAGTTTCAAGGGCAAAAAGACAGTTCCGAGTTGGAGGCAATATTGGATGCACGACAACTCTGGCAGGGTTTCCAGGACATTATTTCCTACAAACTGAAACCCAAGAGCATGAACTGCAGTGTTGTTTCACTACCAGATGAGTTCAATACCTTCTATGCGCGCTTTGAAAGGGAGAATATAACCACAACTGTGAAGACCCCTGCTGCACCCGGTGACCTTCTAACCTGTCTCGGAGGCCGATGTCAGGCTGTCTTTCAGGGGGGACCCTCACAAGGTGGCAGGCTCCGATGGAGCACCTGCGAAAGCTCTGAAAACTTCTGCAAACCAACTGGCGGGAGTATTCAAGGACATTTCCAGCCTCTCACTGCTATGGTTCGAATTTCCATCTGCTTCAAAAAGGCAACAATTATACTAGTGCCCATGAAGTATAGTGTGAACTGCCTTAACAACTATCATCCAGTAACACTTACATCTTTGGTGATGACATGCTTTGAGAAGTTGGTCATGGCTGGAATGAACTCCTGCCTCAGCAAGGACCCGGACTCACTGCATTTTGACTATCTCCACAATAGGTCAATGGCAGATGCAATCTCAATAGCTCCCCAAAGAGACTGAGATTGCCTGAACAATATAAACACCTGTGCCAGGATGCTGCTCGTTGGCTATAGCTCAACATTTATCACCATCATTCTCACAGTCCTGATCGATAAGCTACAGAACACGGGCCACTGTACCTCCCTCTGAAATTGAATCCTCGACTTCCTAACCGGAAGACCACAATCTGTGTGGATTAGTAATAAAATCTCCTCCTCACTGACAATAAACACTGGCACACCTCAGGGGTGTGTGCTTAGCCCACTGCTCTACTCCCACTATGCTCATGATTGTGTGGCTCATGCTCATGATATTTCAAATACCATCTATAAATTTGCTGATGATACAACCATTGTTGGTAGAATCTCAGATGGAGATGAGAGGATGTACAGAACCGAGATATACCAACTAATAGAGAGCAACAACCTTGTACTCAGTGTCAGTAAGACAAAAGAGCTGATTGTGGACTTCAAGAAGGGTAAGATGAGGGAACACAAACTAATCCTCATAGAAGGATCAGAAGTGGAGAGAGTGAGCAATTTCAGTTTCCTGGGTGTCAAGATCTCTGATGATCTACCTGGTCCCAACATCTCAATGCAGCCATTAAAAAGGCAAGATAGTGCCTATATTTCATTAGGAGTTTGAAGAGATTTGGCTTGTCACCAAAATTAGTCAAAAACTTCTATAACTGTACCGTGGAGAGCATTCTGACAGGCCACATCACTGTCTGGTATGGGGTGGGGGGGAGACTATTGCACAAGACCGAAAGAAGCTGAAGAAAATTATAAAATTAGTTAGCTCCATCTTGGGTACTAGCCTCTGTAGTATCCAAGACATCTTCAAGGAGCAGATGGTAGGTTAAATATGATGGCAGAATATAGTATTAATGGTGAGACTCTTGGCAGTGTGGAGGATCAGAGGGATCTTGGGGTCCGAATCCGTAGGACAATCAAAGCAACTGTGCAGGTTGACTGTGTGGTTAAGAAGGCATACAGTGCATTGGCCTTCATCAAGGTGGGACTGAGTTTAAGAGCTGAGAGGTAATGTTACAGCTATGTAGGACCCTGGTCAGACCCCACTTGGAGTACTGTGTTCAGTTCTGGTCACCTCACTACAGGAAGGATGTGGAAACTATAGAAAGGGTGCAGAGGAGATTTACAAGGATATTGCCTGGATTGGGGAGCATGCCTTATGAGAAAAGGTTGAGTGAATTTGGGCTTTTCTCCTAGGAGTGACAGAAGATAATAAGTGACCTCATAGAGGAGTATATAATGATGAAAGGCATTAATCGAGTGGATAATCAGAGGCTTTTCCTCAGGGCTGAAATGGCTAACATGAGAGGGCACAGTTTTAAGGTGCTTGGAAGTAGGTACAGAGGAGATGTCAGGGGTAAGTTTTTTTACGCTGAGAGTGGTGAGTGCGTGGAATAGGCTGCCAGCGACGGTGGTGGAGGCAGATACAATAGGGTCTTTTAAGAGACTTCTGGATAGGGACATGGAGATCAGAAAAATAGGGGGCTATGGGTAACCTCAGGTAATTTCTAAAGTAAGTACATGTTTGGCTCAGCATTGTGGCCCGAAGGGCCTGTATTGTGCTGTAGGTTTTCTATGTTACTATGAGCAGTGCCTCAGAACCCATTATTAAGGACCGCCCATCACCCAGGACATGCCCTCTTCTCATTGCCCTGCCCCATTCTCACCCCGGATGAGCCCCCACAATTGTAGCCCTCAGGTTCTGTTGCCTACATATGTCTGGGGAAGACTATCTCTGGCCCCAACAAACCTATGAGTTTGAGGTGCAAAACCTCCTGTTTGTGTGGATGCTGAGTGATGTGTTACCCTGTTACAAATCAGTACCACAAAATACACCATATGCAATTAAACAATTGAACTTCATAATTCTTAATTTGACTAAAGGGTTAGAAAAGTAAAACAAAAAGAAAAGGGCCCATTTGAATGCAACAGTCTAATGTGCATAAGTTGGAGCTCATTTCCCCTTCCGCTGGTCCTCCATTGATTTCCCCGGGCTTCGTCGACTCCTGGCCCCACTCCTAGTCCACTCCTTTCTGGTGTCTATGACCTCTCCATTCTGGTATCTTCTCTCTCCATCTTCCACCGAACAAAAGACTCAGGCACACAACAAGAAAAAACACTCCCTTCATTGGACAGCGCACACTCCAAAGCCCCGTTATCTCTGGCCATAACCTAAACACTGCTTCTACAGAAAAACTATTACATTAGCAGAACTTCTACAGAAAGACCATTGCATTAGCAGTGAAACCTGTCCCAGGATGTTACACTCTCCCCTAACCAAATTTAGTCATGTCCTCATGACATTGAGATATTTTGTAAACCATTCATGCAAAGCACAAAGCCCAACCCATGTATAGAAGGCCATGTCATAGCTCCCCAAAGCGGTAGGGGCCACACTGTGTTCCCCTGGGTCTACAAACACCAGCCTATCCGGTGGTCCTCTGTACCCTCTCATCTACTTCTTCATGTTCTGACGCTACTGGGGTTACTTCAGGTCTACCTCGTGAGGCCTTGCCTGGTCTATCACTTGTGCCCTCCTGCAATTTGGACCACTCTGTCCCTTGACTGAGACCCACTTCATCCCTTGCAAGGTCCTGCTGAAACCCAGGCTGTCCACAGATAGCACCCCTCCCCCCCACCCCCGATTTCACCTGACTCAGCATGAGAAGGGTTGGGAATCTCCCTCAATCAGTGGGGAGTTCGCAAAAGGCAGCATATACCACGCCCCCATTTCCTCTTCCTCCGAATTAGAACTCAGAGGCGGGGGCCAGTCTAATCTCTCCTGCTGTGGGTCTTTCAGTTGCACCATGTCACCGCAGAGTCCCATTACTAGGTGCAGGCTCCAGGTCGGGCTCTGGGTCACCCTGCACCTCTTGTCCTGGGGCAGAAGGTGGTTTTGGTGGAGAATCACCCAGAAAACTGGTACATTTGGCATCTGACTCCCCACCACATATAGAGCATAGCCGCCCAGCAGTCAGCCAACGTTTGCTTCCCAGGTAGCCCCAAGTTCCTTATGCGGGCCCGGTCTCCCGGCATGAGTTGGGAGAACATAACCTTTTGTTTATACTTCCTCTTATTTCCTTGATTCTGCTTGGCAGCTGCAACCTCAGCTAATTCATGAGACTTTCTCAGCTCTCTTCTCATATCAGACACATATTTCAAATAAGTCTTCAGAGGTAGGTCTTCCTTATCAGTCCCAAAACAAAGGTCGATGGGCAACCTCACCTCACGCCCAAACATCAGATAATATGGTGAGCACCCGGTAGCTTCATTTCGGGTACAGTTGTAGCAGTGGAGTAGAAGTCCAATATGTTGACACCACCTGCTCTTCTTGCTGATCTCCAAGGTTCTGAGCATGTCTAGCAAGGTCTAATTAAACCTCTTGTACTGGGGATCACCCTGCAGGTGATAAGGAGTAGTCCTCGACGTCTCAACTCCAAGCATGCTCAGTAACTCATGGATGAGCCTACTCTCAAAATCCTGTCCCTGATCACTATGTATTATCCTGGAGGCCATAATAAACAAAATACTTCTCCCATAATACCTTGGCCACCATGGACGCCCTCTGGTCTTTGGTAGGAAATGCCTGTGCACATTTGGTGTAGTGGGCCGTGATGACTAAGACATTTGCCGTTTTGCTGGCATCTGGCACTACTGACAGGAAATCCATACACACCAGATCCACAGGCCCCACACTCTGCAAGTGGGACAACAGATAAATAGCATCTTCCTCCGTACGAATCGAATGCATGACTTTCAGTATTCTTTGACCTCTGGCTTCATTCAGGGCCAATAAAACTGACTTCTGAGCAATCCATAGGCCTTTTCAACTGCCAAATGTCCAGAATCACCATGAAGTGACTTCAACACAATCCTCTGATACTTCTCAGGCAGAACCAGCTGGGAACGCCGAGCTCGGTCCGGAGGCAATGTGACCCAGTATAGGATCTGGTTCCTCAACTCCAAACTGGGTCATTCTCTCAGGACAGCGTATTTCGTCTTCTCCGCTTGGGCCATGTCTCCCTTTTCAACTGCTGTCCGAATGGTACCAATGCCCGGGTCATCTCGCTGAGCAGATGCCACTTCCCCAGGACTCAACTTCGATAATTGGTTTGTCTTCAGAACAGTCAGGTTACAGTAAACTTGTGGAATGGCATCTTCAGAAGCCCCCAATTGACCTACAGCTCGATCCTGCCCTTGCCTTCCGTGCCTTCACCGTGATGGCAAACTGGCACACGGCTTTCACTGATGGGGCAGGAACACTGTCCCACTCCTCGTCCCTGTTCAGACTTCATGCGCAAAACAGGACAAAACATCAGCATCAACGTTCCTACTTCCTTGCCAGTACTCCAGGCTGAAATCATAGGCAGACAACGCCACCAACCACTGATGGCCTGCGGCATCCAATTTCGCTGAGGTCAGGTTATAAGTTAGGGGGAAAGTTAACCACTGAGTCATTCAATTTTGGGGACTCCCTGGTACCTGTGGGTTGGAGGAGGAGGCTGGCAGAAAAGACGTGGAAGCTGGAAGTGTCTTCCACTGATGAGCTTGATGTGGGTTGTTCCAAGAGCACTCATCACACTATCCGGGTGACCAAAGACACCCCGTTCAGACAGAGGTTGCAGCGACTGGCCCCTGCAGAGGTAGAAGACGTTCAGCAGCATTTCTGTAAGTTGACGGAAACTAGGAACATCACTGAGTCCAGAAGCCCCTATGCGTCCCCAGTAGCAGTGGCCCGAAAGAAGAATGGGAAGGTACGGATGTTTGTGAACTATAGGACTCTGAACAGGTGTCCCGTCCCTGACCAGCATACGGTCTCAAGGATCGAAGACGCGATGGCTGCCTGAGTGGTGTGAAGTGTTTCAGTGTGCTGAACTTGAGTGGATATTACCAGCTCCCCATGCGTGAGGCTGACAAAGAGAAGGCGGCATTTATATGTCCACTGGAATGGGGAGAATGGTGGGGGGTATGAACTTGCTTGAGGTATTCATCAATAAGGAGGTACAGAAGCCTGAAGGCACACACCTTTGTGATTCAGGAACAGCTTCTTCCCCTCTGCCACCTGATTCCTAAATGGACATCGAACCCATGAACACTACCTCACTGCTGTTTTCATATTATCTCTGTTTGACACTATTTTTAATCTAACTACTTAGTATACATATATTCTTACTGTAATTGATATACTTACTTATTTTACTTCCTATAGTACACGTATTCCATTGTACTGCTGCTGTTATGATAACAAATTTCACAACACATGCCGATGATAATAAACCTGATTCTGACCTCATCCTTGGGAGAGGAAGGATCTTCACCTAGAAGACGTATGAAGTCGTGTTAAGAAAAGCAGAAGGCACAGAGCCGATTAACCTTCTAACGGCACAGGACAGGTGACTCTGGTGAACTGTTGATGGCAGCCTATGCCCCAGTAGGGATGATGGGCTCAAGAAGAAGGATTTGTAGAGTCCGAGTAAGAGAGTCCACAGGTTGAGGAATCGGCTCGGAGTTGAGGTGAATGAAGTTATCTACACTGGTTCAGGATCCTAATGGTTGAAGGGTACTAATTCTTCCTGAAACTGGTGGTGTGGCACATAGTCTCCTGCACCCCCTTCCCGATGGCAGCACTGAGAAGGAACATGGTGTTGATGATGGATGCTGCTTTCCTGTGGCAATGCTCCTTGTAGATATGCTCAAAGGTAGAGAGAACTTTGCTTCTGATGGACGGGGCTGTATCCACAATTTTCATAGGGTTTCCATTCTTTGCCACTGACATTCCCATACAAGCTGCTATGTAACCATTTGGACCATGCGTCTATAGAAGTTTGCCAAAGTTTTAGATGTCATGCCAAATCTCTGCAAACTTCTAAGTAAATGCCATACGCCCTTCTGTTGCCTCCAAAACCTCTCCATTCTCTTTGTTCTTCAGAAGAAATTCCACAAAACCTACCCCTCTGACCAAGCTTTTGGCTGTCTGAACCAGTATCTCTTCAAAAGGCTCAGAGTCAATGTTTTGCATTTGAAATGCTCAACGGCTGTTCTGTCCTGGAACGAGGGAACAATGCATGTTGTGACGTCTATGAAATGCTAACACAATGTGGTTCTCGAAGACTTTCTGACCAGACTACATCAAGTGATGCAATGAACTGAATCCCCGGCAATGCATAATTGTTCTCTTCAAGAACAGTTAGAAACTTGAATGAATAAGCTGTCAAAACATACAAATTATACATTAATTACTAAACCCATTCAAAACAGAGCAGATGGCAGGAGAATTAAGATTAATTGGTACAGTTATGATGGAGTTAATCAATCTTATCCATTGTTCCATCGGCTTTCTTTTAAATTTAAAAACCAAAGAATCAGAATTTTAAGAAATAACCTCATCTTAAAACAAATGGTACTTTTTGCCTCAAC
Source organism: Hypanus sabinus (assembly GCF_030144855.1). Classification (NCBI taxonomy): domain Eukaryota; kingdom Metazoa; phylum Chordata; class Chondrichthyes; order Myliobatiformes; family Dasyatidae; genus Hypanus; species Hypanus sabinus. Next base: position 14,638,267 of record NC_082717.1, read on the forward strand.
TTTGTATTTGGTGATCATACTTTTCTTCATGCTCTTTTAGTGTTTAGAATTCCAGTGCAAAGTGCAATACATTTTTATATCAACTTCTATCACCTCAGGTTCTAATTACCCGCCCCTACCCCCTTTACCTATTACCTCCCCCCCATCTCTGTAACTGCTTTAAATCACTTTTTATAATATTGAAAAATCAGGATTTTAAGAAATACTTTCTTGAATGGTCTCAGCCCAAAACATCGACTGTTTATTCATTTCCACAGATGCTACCTGACCTGCTGAGTTCTTCCAGCATTTTGTGTGTGTTGCTTTTATACTACGTAGATGCTGATATTCTATTTATGAGTTTTATTTCATATCTACGCTATAACCACTAAATTTATTCATTTAATTCTTTATAATTGCTGAACATTGTTTTTTAGTAGCATATCGTTCACTGAACAATCACCCACAGCAAATTCCTTATACGTATGAATGTTCTAATGCAAAGATCCTTGAGTCTTGATGTTTCAAAGTACTTTACCAAAAAATAAATACCTCTAGGGCTGTAAAATGTGGCTGCTCCTGCAATGCTCTGCACTTACCCTTTTTTGCTACCTCAATGGCAGCAAGATCAAACACCAAAAATGACTGACCTCCAAAGGACAACACCAAAATCCCACCATACATTCATGCAAATCATAAAAACAAGATATTCTGCAGATGCTGGAAATCTTGAGCAACAAAGCACAAAATACTGGAGGAATTCAGCAAGCCAGGCAGCATCGATGGAGGAGAAATATTTCATCAAGACCAGAAAGGAAGGGGGCAGAAGTCAGAATTGATCCTTGCGAGAGCAAGTAGGTTTGTAAACGGTACCAATGTACAGTCTGTCTCCAGAGATGCAGACAGAGCGATCGAGAACACTTTAGAACAGAGGTGAGGAGGAATTTCTTTTGCCAGAGTTTGGTGAATCTGTGGAATTCATTGCCACAGACAGCTGTGTTATACTTAAAGCAGAGGCTGAATCGTTCTTGATTAGATTCAAGTTGTCAAAGACTATGGGGAGAAGGCAGGAGAACGGGGTTAAGAGGGATAATAAATCAGCCATGATGGAATGGCAGAGCAGAATCGAAGGGCCAAATAGTCTAATTCTGCTCTTATTTTCAGATTAGTAACAGGACATCAAAGAGAAAGATTAATTCCATTTCTCTCTCCATAGACAGCAAACATTTCTAACACTTTTCCCCTTGAAACCATCCCAGCAACAGAAGTAATTTCTGAACTACAGCAATTACCGACTGCTGTAAATCTTTGCTGGGTCATTCATGACTATTTTACAAAACCACTGTTAAGCATTCTTTGTCATATTTTAAATCATTACAATCTGCTCCAATGCTCTGCACAGGTCACTGTCGCTAGTCAACACACACACAAAATGCTGGAGGAATTCAGCAGGTCTGGCAGCATCCATGGAAATGAGTAAACTGTCATCATTTTGCAGGGTCTCAGTCCAAAACATCGGCTGTTTATTCCCCTCATAGATGCTGCCTGACCTGTTGAGTTCCTCCAGCATTTTGTATGTGCTACTCTGTATTTCCAGCATCTGCAGGATCTTTTGTGTTTATGATCCACTATTCCTAGCACTGCCATTGTTAAAATGCATACAGTACACTGTAATGCTGTAGGACATCCCAGGACATCTCAGCAGATGGTCCATAGCTTCCTTCTCCTGACATACACAATGCATGCAAGCTGCAAGAGCTGCTGCTGAACAGGTGGTGTACTTGGACCATTCGTCAGGGATGACCAATCACAAACAAGAGAAAACCTACTGGAGATCGGAGTAACACACACAAAATGCTGGAGGAACTCAGCAGGTCAGGAAGCATCTATGGAAAAAAGTAAACAGTCGACGTTTCAGGCCAAAACCCTACATCTGGACTCAGTCCTCATTGGGCCAAAATTCAATTCGTGCCTCCTGATGAAGGATTTCGGCCCGAAACGTTGATTGCTTACTCGTTTCCATGGATGCTGTCTGGTCTGCTGAGTCCCTCCAGCATATTATGTGTGTTGATAAGAGATGACCAAACTTTTCACACCCAACATTGTTTTAAGGGGCCAACTGGATTTTAAAATTAGCTTTCCTGCCCAGTTTTCTTCACTTCAGTTCAATCTCCATTGATGCCAAAGTGGGATCTGGTCTTGGCAGAGGCAGGAATGTATAAATTTGTCAAGTACTCCTCCTGTCAGTTCAATCTTGGGAGGCTTGCACTGATTAATCATCATTGAGTGATCAGCAGAAATCATTTCCTGGCCATAACTCTTGTCAAGTGGAATAGCATTGCATTAGGATTATGCAATGTTGAAGATATAGATTTAGATTCATTTATCTATCACATGCACATCAAAACATACAGTGAAATGCGTAATTTGCATTAACAACCAACACAATGCGACGATGTGCTGGGGGCTGCCCGCAAGTGTCACCACACTTTCCACGCACACTCACACACCTCCAACCCCAGGACAAGTCGCCTCCTCCCGGCCCCCAACTACAGCGTAAATGCTATAGAGTAAGAGCATTGCAGGTTAGTCAGTCAGGAAGACAGTTTGGCCTGTTATCAATCAGTTAACAAGCTGAGCCTTGCTCACAGCCCGATTTGTTCAAACACACGAGTACTTGCATGCAATCATGCAAATTTTACATGTGATGTAATTTGCAGTGGGATTAATAGATTAAAAAGGATAGATCTGTGCATTCTTCTGGGATTCATATGCATTCAACAATATTATCACATACTTTATGGGAAATATAGATAGCAGAAGCAGGAGTAGGTATAGGTGCAGAAATAGGTCATTCCGTCCATTGAACATGATTCCCCAAAGTGCAAATACAAAAAAATGAATAATAAGGAATAAACAAACAAATTAATAATATTGAGAACATGAGTTGTAGAGTTCCTAGAGTGAGTCCATAGGTAGTGGAATCATTTCAACGTTGGGGTGAGTGAAGTTACTGGTTCAGTAGCCTGATGGTTGAAGGGTAACAATTGCTCCTAAACCTGGTGGTGTGGGTCCTAAGGTTCCTGTACCTCCTTCCCGATGGCAGTTTTGAAAAGAGAGCATGGCCTAAGTGGTGGGAGTCCTTGATGCTTTTTTGTGGCATTGCTCTGTGTAGATGTGCTCAATGGTGGGGAGGATTAAGCCATGAGGGACAGGGCTGTATCCACTACTTGTTGTAGGACTTTCCACTCAAGGGCATTGTTGTCTGATCCTCCTCATTAACACAAGATGTACTGCAGATGCTGGAAATCCAAACAAACACGTACATAATCCTGGAGAAACTCAACTGGTTAGGAAGCATCTATAGCAAGAAATAAACATTTTCTATACCAGGCTGTGATACAACCAGTCAGGATACTGTAATTTCCACTGTGCATCTACAGATTTGTCAAAGTTTTAGTTGAGATGCCAGATCTGTGCAAAGCTCTAAGAAAGTTGAGGCACTGACACGGCACTTAGGTGGTCTACATTACGTACAACTATACTATCCTTGAATATATTTAATGATTTGCCCATTGAATTTTGTGACAGAGAATTTCACAGATTCAACACCCACTAGATGATGAAATGTCTCCTTATCACAGTTCTAAATGATAAACCTTCTTTCTTTCTCAATCTTTTTATTATTATTATTAATATCTACAAAATAAAATTGATACATAGATAATGGGATTACAAACATACACATTACAACTGAACATGAAAGAATACATAAGCAATAGTTACAGTATCAATTAGTATTCCCAAATCATGGACAATACAAGTAACAAATAAACAAGGCAAACCTAGGTATATCATAATATACATTTTTTTAAAAAACAGAAAAAAGAAAAAGAAAAAAATTATGCAAAAAAACTAATCTAATAATCTAATAACTAATAAGGAAAAAACAAAAAAAGAAAAAAGAGAAAAAGAAAAAATGGAAAAAAAGGGCTGTTTATAATATCTCATAAAAATACAAAATCATCAGTGTCATCAACTCCGATCCTCTCAACATATATAAAATTGAAACTGAAAAAACAAACAGGCTTGGAACAGGGTCATATTACATCATGTGAATATATTGAATAAATGGTCTCCATATCTTTTCAAATTTAATAGAAGTATCAAATACAACACTTCTAATTTTTTCTAAATTTAGACATAACATAGTTTGAGAAAACCAATGAAATACAGTAGGAGGATTAATTTCTTTCCAATTCAACAAAATAGATCTTCTAGACATTAATGTAAGAAATGTAATCATTCGACAAGCAGAAGAGCATAAATGGAGTGAGTCCATCATTGGTAAACCAAAAATTGCAGTAATAGGATGAGGTTGTAAATCAATGTTCAATACCATAGAAATAATATCAAAAATGTCTTTCCAATATTTTTTCAAAAGTGGACACGACCAGAATGACCAGAAAGACGCTATCTCAGAATGACATCTGTCACAAATAGGATTTATATAGGAATAAAAATGAGCCAATTTATCCTTGGACATATGAGCCCTATGCACAACCTTAAACTGTATTAATGAATGTTTAGCACATATAGGTGATGTATTAACTAATTGAAGAATTTTATCCCAATTTTCAATAGGGATAGTAAGGTTAAGTTCTCTTTCCCAATCATTTTTAATCTTATAGAAGGGCTCTGAACGTATCTTCATAATTATATTAATAACAACAACAATAACAATAATAATATTAATATTCATAATTAATAATAACATATCTTCAGGTTCCTGGGAACCACCATCTCTCAGGATCTGAAGTGAGAGCAGAACATCAGCTCCATCCTGAAGAAGGCCCAGCAGCGGATGTACTTCCTGCGGCTCTTGAGGAAATATGGTCTGCCTCAGGAATTGCTGCTGCAGTTCTATACTGCAGTCATTGAGTCTGTCCTGTGCACCTCCATCACTGTGTGGTTTGGAGCCGCCACCAAGCAGGATAGAACCAGACTACAGCGCACAGTGAGGACTGCCGAGCGCATCATTGGAGCCTTCCTGCCCTCTATTGTGGACCTGTACTCTTCCAGGTTGAAGAAGAGGGCGGAGAACATCATAAAGGACTCCTTCCATCCTGCGCACGGACTGTTTGAACTGCTTCCGTCTGGTAGGCGCTTCAGATCCCTCCAGACTAAGACTAATAGGCACTGGAGAAGTTTTTTCCCTACTGCGGTCACTTTGCTGAACAGTTAACTGCCGGTTAACTGTCGGCTAACTATTACTTGGATTGCACTACTTGTATGTATAATCTATATTTTCATTTATATTTAACATTATTATTGTTATGAGCAGAGAGACAACATCTGCCGGAAGTAAATTCCTTGTATGTGTACAGGTACTTGGCGATTAAAGTCTGATTCTGATTCTGCTATTTGTAAAGTTTTGATATTAGCCCTTTCTGAGAAGGACTTAGTTCAAACGAATTCTCCAAAATACCTGAAGACACAAAATTTGGAAAAGTAGGAAGTACAGTGTTTAAAAAATTCCTAATCTGTAAATATCTAAAAAAAAATGAAATCTAGGAAAATTATATTTATTAGATAATTGTTCAAAAGACATAAAACAATTATCCAAAAATAAATAGGAAAATCATAGTAATCCTTTAGCCTTCCAAGCTGAATAAGCTTGATCTATAATAGAAGGATAAAAATAGCAATTGGATACAATAGGAATATTTAAAACAAACTGAGTCAACCTAAAAAATTTCCAAAATTGAAACCATATACGTAAAGTATGTTTAACTATCGGATTGTCAATTCGTTTCGGCAATTTAGAAAGAGCAAAGGGAAGAGAAGACCCTAAAATAGAACCCAGTGAAAATCCTTGTACAGATTTAATTTCCAGGTTCACCCAATGAGGGCTAAAAGATAAATCCCAATCCTTTAACCAACGTATCAAATATCGGATATTAACTGCTCAATAATAAAATCTAAAATTAGGTAATTCCAATCCACCTTCCTTCCTTGCCTTCTGTAAATATATTTTACCTAACCTAGGATTTTTATTCTGCCATATATATGAGGAATTTTTTGAATCAACATTAGCAAAAAAAGATTTCGGAATAAAAATTGGTACCGCTTGAAATATATATGAAAACTTGGGTAAAATAACCATCTTAATAGCATTAATCCGACCTATCAGAGATAAAGATACTGGTGACCATTTAGTAAACAAACATTTAATCTAATCGATTAGGGGTAAAAAATTAACCTTAAATAAGTCCTTATAGTTTTTTTGTGATTTTAATCTCTAAGTAAATAAAAGAGTCATTAACTAATTTAAAAGGTAAATTTCCATAAATTGGAACCTGTCTATTTAAAGGAAACAATTCACTCTTATTAAGATTTAATTTATACCTGGAAAAATTACTAAATTGAGCCAACAATGATATAACTGCAGGAATGGATTTCTCAGGATCAGAAATAAATAATAATAAATCATCTGCGTATAATGATAACATGTATATCCATCCCACGATTAATGCCAAAAATGTTCTGTGATTCCCTGATAGCAATTGCCAAGGGTTCTAAAGCAATATCAAATAATAATGGACTAAGAGGACAGACTTGTCTAGTACCCCGAAATAAACAAAAAAAGGGAGATCTTTGATTGTTAGTAGGCACCGAGGCTACTGGAGTATGATATATCAGTTTAATCCAGGAAATGAATGTCGGACTAAAATTAAACTTCTCAAGCACAATAAATAAGTATGGCCATTCAACTCTATCAAATGCTTTCTCTGCATCTAGCGAAATGACACATTCTGAAGTGCTATGTGAAGGAGTATAAACAATATTCAATAATCTCCTAACATTGAAAAAAGAATAGCGATTTTTAATAAAACCAGTTTGATCTTCCAAAATAATTTGGGGTAATACCTTCTCCAGCCTGGATGCCAGTAACTTGGAAAAGATCTTGGAATCTACATTCAATAAAGATATTGGTCTATAGGATGCACAGTCAGTAGGGTTTTTATCTTTCTTCAATATTAAAGAAATGGAAGCTCTATAAAAAGATTGTGGCAGATTACCCAATCTAATTGCTTCTTCAAAAACCCAGCATAACTAAGGAGAAAGAGTAGCGGAAAAACATTTAAAAAATTCTACTGTATGCCCATCTGGACCTGGTGCTTTCCCAGAATTCATAGAGGAAATAACCCCTTTAATTTCTGCATCCGTAATAGGAGTTTCTAATATTGAAAGATCATCTGATGATAATTTTGGAAAATTCAATTTCCCAAGAAAATCACACATGGTATTATAATCATGAGGGAATTCAGAATGATACAGGGAGGTATAAAAAACTTGAAATGATTTGCTTTATCTCATCATGGTTAACTGTCAGATCCCCATTCTGCTGACGAATCTTAGTAATTTGACATTTAACCAAAGCATTCTTCAATTGACTAGCTAACAGCTTACCCGATTTATCACTATGTATATAAAAATCAGATCTGGCTTTCATTAATTGATTTTCAATCGAAGATGTAAGTAATAAACTATGTTCCATTTGAAGTTCAACCCTTTGTTTGTAAAGCTCCTTACTAGGAGCAGTCAAAGATTTCCTGTCAATTTCTTTAACTTTATCAACCAATAAAAGAGTTTCCTTCTTAATACGTTTTCTCAAACCAACTGAATAGGAGATAATCTGTCCACGTATATATGCTTTAAAGGTGTCCCAAAGCGTTCCGCAAGAAATATCATCCATGGAATTAGTTGAAAAAAAGAAATCGATCTGTTCCTTCATAAATTTAATAAAATCCAGATCTTGAAGTAAGGTAGAATCAAATTGCCATTGTCTAGCACTAGAAGCTGTATCCGTAAATTTAATAGAAAGTTTTAATGGAGCATGGTCAGAGATGGCTATAATATCATAATTACAACCAATTACCGATGGAATAAAACAAATCAATAAAAAAAATCAATTCTCAAGTAGGAATGATAAACATGTGAGAAAAATGAAAACTCTTTGTCGTTAGAATGCCGAAATCTTCAAATATCAAAAATTCCATTATCAGTCAAAAAAGAGTTAATATAAGTGGCCGACTTATTAGGTAAAGTCTGAGTAGATATAGATCTGTCCAACAAAGGATTTAAACAACAGTTAAAGTCACCACCCATTATTAACTTATATTCATTTAGATTAGGTAGAGAAGTAAATAAGGACTTAAAAAAATCAGGATAATCCACATTTGGAGCATAAACATTAACCATAGCAACCTTTTTGTTAAAAAGTAAGCCAGTAATTAACAAAAATCTACCATTCAGATCCGAAAAGATATCGTGCTGGACAAATGCAATAGAGGAGTCAATAAAAATTGAAACTCCCTTTACTTTAGCATTTGAATTCAAATGGTACTGTTGACCCCTCCAAAACCTAAAAAAGTGATAATTGCCCTCTTTCCTCCCATGAGTTTCTTGTACAAAAATAATATGTGCATTAAGTCTTTGGAATACTTTGAAAATCTTTTTCCGTTTAATCGGATGGTTTAAGCCATTAGTATTCCAAGAGACAAATTAATGGTCTGAGCCATATTTCTGAAATCAACCCTTTGGTATACAAAGGGTTAACCAAATTATGAACTCATGCACCCGGAAGAGGAACAAAAATAAGAGGCAGACCCGGAAGTGATGACATCACGGACATTTTAGTAGTTTAAAATCAGCCCAAATGAAGAAACTAAAAAAAACTGACGTAAAGAACATAAGATTTAGAAAAACACCCCCACCCCCCACCCAAGAAGAGAAAAGAACTCCCCAGCCAGGAAAAGGCTAGGAAAAAGGAGAGATGAAACTAAATCTACCCCCCATATCAGCAGAAGGCAACTCCGTATATAAAGGATAAAAAAGATCCACACAAACTCTAAAGAAATAATAATCACTATACTAAAACCAAACTTCTTAATATAATTGGTAGTAAAAGAACTAAAAAGAATATAATCACTAGTAACTTATAAATCGGGTTAAAACCCAAACAAACAAAAAAAATTTAAACTGTGATAAGAAATGCATTATAGGAAGAAGATGAGAGAAAAAATGGCGAAATCAAAAAAAGCCAAAAATATTTTAGAGAAGAAACCTCCATCTTAGTAAAAAAAAATTCACCTTCGAAGGATTAATAAAAATGACCAAAGCTAAAGTACAGTGATTGAAGTAAGTAAAATAAAAGGATTAGTACATCAAAAAAAAACTTTAACTAGAGTATAAAATATAGAGTAAGCCTACACCAATAGCCAGAAACAAAATCTGGTTTTGGAAACAAAAACCATCTTGCAACGATCAAAATCACTCATTTATTAGAGATGGGAATCCATAGCAGTAGGGAAGTTCTCATTCAAAAAGCTTCTTGCTTCAGATGTAGAGAAGAAAACACGCCATGATGCATTGGGAGGCGATATCCTGAGCTTCGCAGGGTATAAGAGCCCAGGTTTTAGATTTTTCTCATAACATTCAGACATCAGAGGTTTAAAAAGAAGGCTTGTCTTCATTACTTCTGGACTAAAATCTTCCACTAATCGAAAATTGAATTCTTGAAAGTTGACCATCCCTACACGCCGAGCCACACGAATAAATTGCTCTTTAACATGTACATAATGAAATCGGACAATTACAACCGGTGGTTTAGCTGAAGCACTTGGTGAACGACGCATAATTTTGTGAGTGTGATCAAGTAACGGAGGACTGTCTGGGAATACAGAAGGGAACGCATCCTTTAAAAGTTGAGCAAAGTACTTCGAGGGGTCCCCTTGTTCAATACCTTCCGGGAGACCAAGTATGCGTAAGTTCTGTCTTCTGGACCGATTCTCAAAGTCGACACTCTTGGCTTTAAGTGTTTCTACCTGTTTAATCGTCGAAAGTAATTTCTGCTCCAGTTTTTCAATTATCAAGTCTCGCTTCCGAGCGTCCTCTTGCAAAGTTGCGATTAGAACTTGCTGCTGGTTAACTACTGAATCCGTCTTATCCATATAATCTTGAAAAGCCTTTATATCTTGTTTGAAAATTTGTCGTTGTTCTTCAAATTTTTCATTTAAAACCTCCAATAATATTTCATAAGTCAATTCAGTGCACTTAGGATCGGTCTTTTTCTTCTTCCCGTTCCCGGTAGGATCTTTCCCAGGTTCTCTCCCTTTAGATCTAAGAGCCATTTCTGTATTCATTTCTTCAAAATTCACAATAAACTCTTAAAGATAAGTCCAAGAAAGTAGCAAGAATCTTTTGGTGTAGGTAAAAGTAAGTTAAATAAGGGTGATCATAGGTTAAAAAAAGTAAAGGTTATGGAGCAAATCTGAAACAATGCTCACTCCATGGGTGTCTCCTGCTGACCTCTGATAAACCTTCTGATGAGAGGCAGTGACACCTGGTTCTGGACCCTCCAACCATTGGAGGCACCTTCCCTGGATCTAGACTATATGGTCCTGTCATAATATTATGGATTCCTATGAGACCCCCTTCTCATTCTTTTAAACCCCAGTAAAAGTAGGCCTAACTGACCCAATTATGAAGGGCCCCATGCACCCCTCATACAAACTCTTCTCCCTCCTGCCGTCTGGAAACAGGCACCGAAGCATTCAGGCTCTCACGTCCAGACTATATAACAGTTTTTTTTCCCCAAGCTATCAGACTCCTCAATACCTAGAGCCTGGACTGACACCTTACTGCCACCTTACTGCCCCATTGGCCTGTTTATTATGTATTGTAATGCCTGCACTGTTTTGTGCACTTTATGCAGTCCTGGGTAGGTCCCTAGTCTAGTATTGTTTTTTTTCTGTGTTGTTTTTTACGTAGTTCAGTCTAGTTTTTGTACTGTGTCATGTAACACCATGGTCCTGAAAAATGTCGTCTCATTTTTACTATGCACTGTACCAGCAGTTATGGTTGAAATGACAATAAAAGTGACTTGACTTGAATAGTTCCTCACAGATCAGAGCTGCGTTCCAGGAATTGTTCTAATACATCTTCACAGCACTCTCTACAGGACAAGGTCACATAAGACAATGCCCTTATCTTCTTCCCCTCCACCTTCAGATTTCAGAATAGATAATGAACCAACCCATAAACACCATCTCACTATTTCGTTTGCTCTCTTTTTCCATTACTTATTCGATTTAATTTATAGATATATTAACCAGTGAATTCTGGGTAATTGGACTACCAGTCAATGGGGGCAACCCCTAGTTTGGGACAACTCTTAAAGAACAAAAACTAATAAAGAAAATAGCCAGGGTTTCCTTTGTTTATTTGGAACAGTTGCCAGACAATTTCTAACGAGCACTTGTGTCGCTAGACACTACGCCATGCTGAGAGCAAACAGTTTTTAAGTAGTGTCAGTTCAGAAGAGTCCCAATTAACCAGAATCCAATGTGTGTGTGTATATATCTAGTATTGTAATTTATAGTTTTTTCAAATGCATTGCACTGCACTGCACTGCTGATGCAAAATGAAAAACTTCATGATATATTTCAGTGATATTAAACCTGATTCTGATTCAAAACTACACATACAAACTTCTAAAGAGGTCTCACCTGGCTCTTGTGCAGCTGCAGCAAGATATCTTTGTTCTTATAAATCTCTTGCTGATTTTAAGTGTGGAAAAGTTTATACAATCTATAATCCCATATTAATAGAGCAGAAAATGAAGAAAACGTTCAAAAGGTCAGGCAGCATCTCTAGAGGGAAAGCTAGGCTTTCTGTCTCCATAAAACACTAAGACTGTAAGATGTAGGAACAGAATTCAGCCCATTGAGTCAGCTGATATATCATCCCTCTCAACTCTTTTCTCCTGTCATCTTCCCATACCCTTTGATGTCCTGAATTAAATCATGAACCTATCAACCCCTGCTTTAAATACACGCAATGACTTGGCCTCCAAGACTGTCGGTGGCAATGAATATCACAGATTCACCACCCTGTGGCTAAAGAATTTCCTCTGCATCTCTGTTCTAAAGGGACATCCTTCTATTCTGAGGCTGCGTACATTGGCCCTAGACTCTTCCACTGCTGGAAACATCCTCTCCACAGTTTCCTAGACCAAGAAAGACAGAAGTTCTTATGGGGAGTTACAAAAATCCTTGCAGAAGCAGAAAACAAGATATCAAGAGAAATCTTAGAAGCTTGGTTAGAAGCTATTAACAAGCATACAGAACTCGATTCAATTAACCAAACTACATGTTTGCTGGATTGGGGCTGAGGGTGAACCATGGACACCGGAGGAACCAATGCTCAAATCGAACGATAACCAGGGATACAGGCCAGCAGAGACCAGTCAGCCATCCAGATGGCCAGAACCCAGAGGAGACTAGCGGCCAGCGTGACAGCCCACCAATCAGAACAACAATGATAAAACGGTTGCGTCCTAACCTCCAGGCCTAGCGAATAGCCTACAAACAAACTTTGTGTGTTATTTCAGACCACAGTGTTTTGCTTCTGCAATGAAAATGATGTGTGATGCTCATTCAATTGCAAGCCCATTGCAGAGTGTATGTTCCATGTAACCAGGCTTACTCCGTATCTATCATGAAATCAAGGGAGAGAAATCCATGTTTTGGCATAGGAATTTGCCCGTGACCACCTCAGAGGAATCAGGGCCAGAAGTAGATTATACTAAGCTACCATAACTTTACTGCACACTTAATGCGAGTACAGAGGATGCATTTTATCACCCAGTCATTGGAGAAGATTTGGTGCAATTTGCCATTTAGTGCTTTTACGGAGCATTTACAGAGTACTTACTGAGTGTTTGCAGTGTATTTAGAGTATTTTCAGTGCCTTTACTGAAGATGTAGAACATTTTATGCCCTAGTCACTGGAAAGACTCGGTGCATCTTGCCATTCACTTTGAATGCATGGGGTTGATTGAGGACAATGTACCATGAATGGTACTGACAAGAAAACCTTCATAAGAGATTCTGCAGGTGCTAAAAATGCTGCAGGAAATCAGCAGGTCAGGCAGCATCTATAGAGGGGGATAAAGGGTCGATATTTCAGGTCGAGACCTTCATCTGGACTGAAGAAATCAATGAGGTCTTTTGGCTTCAAATTCCCTCTATAATAGGATTGTTATCTTACAGTAAACTAACAGTGCAGTCATTCCCTAGTTAGGGAGAAAATATGGAGTAGTTTCACTAACAAAAATTACAAAGAAATAACAAAGACTGCTTTCAGATCTTCAGAATAAAAATCAGGTTATTAATCCTGACATATGTCATGAAGTTTGTTGTATCACACACAAAATGCTGGAGGAACTCAACAGGCTTAAAGCAAAGATGTAATGCCATGACATTATAAAGCAGTGGTCAGCCCTCACTTGGAGCATTGTGAGCAGTTTTGGGCCCCTTATCTTAGAAAGGATGTGCTGAAACTGGAGAGAGTTCAAAGGAGGTTCATGAAAATGATTCTAGGACTGAATGGCTTGTCATATTAAAAGCGTTTGATGGCTCTGGGCTTGTATTCACTGGAATTCAGAAGACTGAGGGGGGACCTCATTGAAATCTATCGAATGGTGAAAAGCCTTGATAGAGTGGATGTGGAGAGGATGTTTCCTATGGTGGGAGAGTCACGGCCTCAGAATAGAGGGGCGTCCTTTTAGAACAGAGATGAGGAGGAATTTCGTTAGCCTGAGAGTGGTGAATCTGTGGAATTCATTGCCACAGACAGCTGTGGAGGCCAAGCCTTAAGGCAGAAGTTAATAGATCCTTGATTGGTCAGGGCATGAAGGGACACAGGGAGAAGGCAGGAGATTGGGGCTGAGAGAAACAAATTGCTTCAGCCATGATGAAATGGTGGAGTAGACTCGATGGGCCAAATGGCCTAATTCTGCTCCTATGTCTTATGGTCAAGCAGCGTCTATTGAAAGGAATAAACAGTCACCATTTTGGGCCGAGATCCTTCATCAAGACTTCACGAAATATCGACTCTTTATTCTTTTCCCTAGATGCAGCCTGACTTGATGAGTTTCTCCAGCAGCTTGTGGTTGTGACTCTATTTTTGTAGCATCTGCAGAATCTCTTGTGTTCATGAGATTTGTTGTTTTGTGGCAGCAGTGGCACATAAATAAATAGAGTAAAAGAGAAATGACAAGCCACTGTTTATAAGTTCACGAACTATTCAGAAATCTGATGGCTAAGTATGTTTAAAATCCAAGTGAAGAGGTGATGTTAAATATCAACTTGGGAAGAAAAACAAGATAATTAAGACATATAGAACAAAGCAGGGGGGAAATAAAAGATCTAATTAAATAGCTCAATGTAATGATTAGACTGTTTCCCTCCAAATAGACCTCATTCAGAAATATTATGTCATCTTTTCAGCAAGAAGTGTTATCATGTCACAGAATGTATGCAGCATTTCTTCAATTAAGAACATATCGTGTTGCCAGAGCTAAATCTCAGAATTTCCTGTCCACTGGCATTACAAAGTACCTTTAGAATGACTGAAGCAGGTGAAGACAACAGCTCACCACTAATTTCTCAGGGAAATATTTTAACATTTAAGAGAACTTTGGATAAGTACATCCTTCCTGATGGCAGCCGCAGGAAGAGAGCATGGCCTAGATGGTGGGAGACCTTGATGATGGATACCACTTTCTTGTGGCAGCATTACTTGCAGATGTGCTCAGTGGTGGGGAGAGCTTTTCCTGTGAAGGGCTGAGCTGTATCCACCACTTCTTATATGCTTTTCCATCCTTGGACGTTGATGTTTCCATACAAGGCTGTGATGCTGCAAGAAAGCAGGATCCATCATCAAGGACCCCCACCATCCAGGCCATGCTCTCTTCTCACTGCTGCCATCGGGAAGGAGGTACAGGAGCCTTAGGTTCCACATCACCAGGTTCAGGAACGTTAATTACCCTTCAACCATCAGACTCCTGAACCAGCATGGACAACTTCACTCACCTCACCTATGGACTCACTTACAAGGAATCTACAAGTCAAGTTGTCAATATTATTTTATTTACCTATTTATTAACTATTATTTTGTATTTACACAATTTGTCTTCTTTTGCACATTAGTCATTTGTCAGTATTTATGTGTCATTTTTCATTGATTCTATTGCATTTCTTTGTTCTACTGTGAATGAGTACAAGAAAAAAATTAAATGTTTATTAAAAATGTTAAATATATAAATTAAAACAAAAAACTTTAATAAATATATAAAAATTAAAGAGAGATGAGAGTGAATATAGAACCGCTAGAAAATGAAGCCAGGGAAATAATAATGGGTGACAAGGAGATGGCAGATTAACTAAATGAGTATTTTGCATCAGTCTTCACCGCGGAAGACACTAGCAGTGTGGCAGGAGTTGAAGGGCATGAGGGAAGGGGTGTGAGTGCAGTTAGTATCAGAATCAGATAAGGGAGAAGTGTTCAAAAAGCTAGAAGACCTAAAGGTTCACAAGTCACCTGAACCAGATGAACTGCACCCTAGGGTTCTGAAAGAGGTAGCAGTGGAGATTGTAGAGGCATTGGTAATGATTTTTCGAGAATCATTGGAATCTGGCATGTTTCGTGAGGACTGGAAAACTGCAAATGGCACTCCGCTCTTTCAGAAAGGAGGGAGGCAGCAAAAGGGACCTCAGTGGTTGGGAGTATATCGGAGTCAATTGTTAAGGATGAGGGTGACACAGGACAAGATAGGACAAAATCAGCATGGTTTCCCAAAGGGAAAATCTTATCTGACATACTTGTTGGAATCCTTTGAGGAGATTACAAGTAGGATAGATAAAGGGGATGCAGTGGATGTTGTATATTTGGACTTTCAGAAGGCTTTTGACAGAGTGCCATACATGGGGCTCTTACCAAGTTAAGAGCCCATCGGTATTACAGTAAAGTTATTAGCATGGTTAGAGCATTGGCTGATTGGTAAGAGACAGTGAGTGGGAACAAAAGGGTCCTTTTCTGGTTGGCTGCCAATAAATAGTGGTGTTCTGCAGTGGTCAGTGTTGGGACCACTTCTTTTTATGCTGCATATCAATGATTTAGATGATGAAATAGATGCCTTTGTTGCCAAGTTTGCTGATGATACGAAGATTGTGGAGGGGATGGTAGTGTTGAGGAAATAAAAAAGCTGAAGAAGGACTTAGATTAGGAGAATGGGCAAGACAGCGGCAAATGAAATACAATGTTGGGAAATGCATGGTCATGCACTTTGGTAGCAGAAATAAATGTGCAGACTATTTTCTAAACAGGAAGAAAATCTAAAAATCTGAGATGCAAAAGGACTTGAGAGTCCTTGCGCAGAACACCCTTGCAGACTGAGTTGGTGGCGAGGAAGGCAAATGCAATGTTAGCATTCATTTCAAGAGGTCTGGCATATAAGAGCAGGAATGTGTTGCTGAGGCTTCATCAGGTACTAGTGAGGCTTCACCTTGTGAAGAGTATTGGGCTCCTCTTCTTACATGTGCGTACATTGGAGATGGTCAGAGGAGGTTCACAAGGATGATTCCGAGAATGAATTTCTCTGGGTAACCCGAACGGATACAGCTCCTGTGCTCCTTGATGTGGGCTTCCACCGTGTGTCCCATCTGGCCAAGATACGCTGCTCCACATTCACATGGAATCCTGGAAAGGCCAGCTGATCTGGGTCCCAGGACTAAATAATCAGGAGGGATGGACGATGGGGTGTGAATACCACCGGAATACACATGCCCAGGCATCATCCCTGATGAAGATGGCATAGTTTGTCATCAAAACCTCGGTTAAAATCAGTACCCGTACCCAGCTGGAAGCCCGAGAAGTATTTATTCATCATATGCATATTTTGATAATAAATTTGCTTTGACCACCTATGAGACAAAAACAGTCACTCACCTGAGCAGTAAGGCTGATCAAGACCTCCACCCACTAACCCACCTGTCGACATACCCCATCACCAGTACTTTATCATTTCCTGTCAGAGTCATCTTATGCGCCTACATGGACATACAATCAATCAATGTATAAAGGCCATCTTATGTATTTATATTTATTGTGTGATATTTTTTGATTATTGTGCTTTTTTGTGCTGTATTGGATCCAAAGTAACAATTATTTTGTTCTCCTTTACACATGTGTACAGGAAATGACATTAAATCTTGAATTGGACAACTTGGTTGACATAAGCAAGTTGAACAAAAGCTTTGTGTTGTTTGACTGACAACATGCTGAAATAAAAGCAACATTTTTCACACTGGAGTGATTCCTCACAAAATCTAGTTTGAATGGCCTGGTATTTCTGGAGGAGGAGGGCAGAGGGGAAAGGGAATCATATTTTGCTTTCCTTTTGAAACAAGGGAAGCTAACAAGTAACTACAAAGTGCTGCTGTATATAATATGTAAATCCAAGAGAGATAACTTTAGTCACTTTCTGTCTCAATTAATATTTCAAGAATAAAATAGCAGCAGTTTCTAATTTCAGTGCTGGATTAGGTTTGTTGTTGACTTTAAAATGTTACCAGCTTTGAAAGCAACAATAGAGCCTCTTGGCAACATTTCAATCGGAATCTCACTCAGAGTTTATACATCCAGAACGCCTGGAGCACAAATCAAAGCACTATCCTTTGGATAAAGATCTGCTGCTCAAAATTCACCGCCCCATGAAGACTTTACTATGCTGTCTCTCTCAGCTATTAAGGCCATCTCTCTTCAAACTTCTCACCCACTGGTCTTCATGTCCACTATTTAGTTCTGTGACCAGAAGCTCATAGAATGTTGCAACACAGTGCAGGCCATTCAGCCTACGATGTTGTGCCAATTTTCGAACCTACTCCAAGATCAATCTAACTCTTCCCTCCCACATAGCCCTCCATTTTTCTTTCATCCATGTTCCTGTCTAAGAGTCTCTTAAAAATCCCTAATGTATTTGCCTCTACCACCACCCCTGGCATCATGTTCCACACATCCACCACTCTCTGTGGGGAAAAAAAAACCCTACCTCAGACTTACACTCACCTGCATTTTCCTGCAATCAACTTAAAATTATGCTCCCTCGAATGAGCCATTTCAGCCCTAGGTAAAAGTCTTTGGCTGTCCACTCTGTCTATGCCTTTTATCATCTTGTACACCTCCATCACACCAAAGAGAAAAGCCCTAGCTTGCTTGACAGTACCCAACAGCAATTCAGTTTTCATAAAAGGGTTCAAAAGACAAAGCAATGGTTTAATTTATCTGATAAAATACACCACAAAGTGAAATAAAAGCAGAGACCCTGTGACCACAGCAGCATCGGAAGTGTGGAGGAAAGTTTCCATTAATACATTAAACTAAAGTAACACACACAAAATGCTGGAGGAACTCAACAGGTCAGACGGCATCAGTGGAGAGGAATAAAGAGTTGACGTTTTGGGCCAAGACCCTTCATCAGGACTTCCCAAAACATCAACTGTTTATTCCTCTCCAAAGGTGCTTTGTGACCTGCTGAATTCCTCCAGCATCTTGTGTGTGTTACTCTGGACTTCCATCATCTGCAGCATCTCTTGCGTTTATGCCTTCAACGCTTTTAGTGTGTATTTAATAAAGCCCAAATGAAGTATAGACTTGGATATTCTTGGGGTTGTAAAGAGAAAATTAGCATAAATATACATTACATTCTAATTATTAAAGGTAGTATACCATATTCATTTAAGAAGGATTTGTTAAGTAACTTTATTACTTAGCAGCTAAACTAACAGTTTACCACCTTTCTCATTTTGCAGTGGCTAAGTATTAGCCCATTACCCCCATAATGCAATTGTTTTAATTAAGCAGCCTATTAACTAACTCATTCCTATCTAGGGAATTTTCCTTAACTTATCATAAAAGTGATTTTTCAGAGGAACCATTTTGGCTTCTTTGTCTTCACATCCATACACCTCTTAGCATCAATTCTCAGCTCTTACTTACAAAGAATTTTTTTTTGTATTTGTATGTTTGTATTTGTGCTTTGTATTTGATATTTGTAAACTGAAATCTTGGAATTAAGACTGCTCATCATTCCTGACTTCTGGAAGAACCCTAAGGATCAACCCCAAGGATCCAACAATAGGAAAAAAATCAAGGGACATGGGACTTCTGCTTGTTAAATCACTGGCATGTAATTCAGGCAGAGTGAAACTAGTTCAATTGAAGCCCTCTAACTTCTGTTTCCTTGAGCTATACAACTTCAGTGAATGAAAATTCAGTATATTTGATTTAAAAATACTTAGTTGAAGATACACCTCTGAATGTTTGACTGATGGAGCTCTTTTCTGAGGGAGTTTAGACATTTTTCTTTCACTATCCTACAGACGGAAAACACAACTCATCAACAACTCTCCAAGGAAACTACAAACAATTTAGATTTATGAATGAGGTGCAGATCACTTCAACATTCAGGAGACGCTCCTTCAATGCTGAATTTTTAGTTAGGTGTATATCCTATAAATTCCTTTTCTTGATAAAGTAAATCAACAATTAACTCTGTATTTCACCAGGTACAGCAGTGTGCAAAAGTCTTAGGCACATGTTAAAAAATTCTGTAAAGCAAAGATGTTTTTAAAATAAAAAGAAAAAATTCTAAATATCAAAGAATTATCTATAAAGAACAGTAAGCAGTAAAAAAACTAAATCAAATCAATTTTTGGCGTGACCACACTTTGCTTTTAAAACTGCATCAATTCTCTTAGGTGCCTGTCATGCAGTTTTATAAGAAAATCAAAGGGTAGGTTAATCCACGAATCTTGGAGAACTTGCCACAGTTCTTTTGCAGACTTTGGCTGTCTTGCTAGCTGCTGTCACCCCAGGTAATCCCAGACAGTCTCAATGTTGTTGAGATCAGGGCTCTGCAGAGGCCAAACCATCTGAAACCAGATTAAAAAATCTGTGGGTGCCTAAGACTTTTGCACAACACTGAAGTAGTTCTTTCCAATGAAAGCAGTATTAGGCCCTTCAGCCCATCGAGTCTGCTCATGGTTGATTTCTTTGAACCTCTCATCCCCATTTTCCTGACTTTTTAATGTTACCTTTGTCACACTTACTATCCAAGAACCCATTAACCTTCATTTTAAATATAAACAATGATTTAGTTTCCACAGCCATCTGGGGCAATGACCTCCAAAGATTCATTACCTTCTAGCTAAAGAAACTCCTCCCCACCTCTATTCTAAAAAGACATCCTTTTATTCTGAGGCTGTGCCCTCTGGTTCTGGACTCACCCACTACTGGAAACATCCTCTCCACATCCACTCTATCCAGTGCCTTCAATATTCAGTAGGTTTCATTGATATCTTCCCTCATCCATTTAGACACCAGTGAGTACAGGCTCAAAACCATCAACTGTTCTTCATACGTTAACCTCTTCATCTCCAGATCATTCTCCTAGCCCTCCCTGGACACTCTTCAGTAGCAGCACATCCTTTGTTATACATCGGGCCTTTAACTGCTCACAATATTCCAAATGTGGTTTGAAGAATGCTTTATGAAAACATTGTTTTTATATTCTATTCACTCAAAACAAATGCTACCATTGCATTTGCCTTCCTTACAACAAACTCAACCTACAAGTTAATCTTTAGCAATACCTGCAAGAGGACTCCCAGTCCCTTAGACTCACCACTTTCTGAATTTTCTCCCCATTTAAAAAAAATCTATGCCATTATTCTTTCTACCAATGTGCGTGATGGTGCATTCCATCTATTAATTGGCTATTACCAACACACATACCGAAATTCAGCAAAAAGCTGTTGTTTGCCAGCCATTTTGGGGAATCTGACCATCCAGCTGTCATTCTTCTGTCAGCATACAGGCAGAGGCTACAGGGCAAGGCTCCAGGAATAAGGACAACAAAAAGGTGGTTACGGGATGCAGGATAACACCCACAGGATTGCTTGAGTTGGTGGACTGGGCCACGTTCAAAGACTCAGCAAATATGCCACAGTTAACACGAGCTTTATAAAGTCAGTATTGGATGAGTGTATCTCTACAAGGTTGTTCAGAGTCTTCTCCAACCCGAAGCCCTGGGAGAACCAAGTGATCCACAATCTGCTGAGGGCCATATCACAGGTGTTCGGTTCTGGCAACCATGCAGAGCACAAGAGGACGAGTAACACCTGTCTCATGTGTGAAGTGGCATGTGATCTGTCCAGGGTCCAGCACACAAGTGCCATTACAAAGGAAGCACAGGAGCACCTCCTCTGTCTTAAAAGTTTGCGAAGATTCGACATGACATCTAAAATTTTGCAAGGACTTCTACAGCTGTTTGGTGGAGTGCATCACAGTCTGGTAATGGGAACACCAATGCCCTTGAATGGAAAATCCTACAGGAACTAGTGGATATGCTCAGTCCCTCACAGGTAAAGTCTTCCTCACCACTGAACACATTTACAGGGAATGTTGTTGCAGGAAAGCAGCATCCATCATCAAGGCTACCCTCCCACCATTCAGTCTATGCTCCTTCCTTGCTGCTGCCATCAGGAAGAAGGTACAGTTGGCCCTCCTTGGCGGGGGATTGGTTCTGGGACTCCCCGCGGATACCAAAAAACGCGGATGCTCAAGTCCCTTATTTAACCTATCCCAGTACGGTGATCTTTAGGACCCAGCGGAACCCCGGACTTTATTTAACATGTTCAGTGCAGTGGACATTAGGACCCAGCGGCACAGCTCTGAATCCGCAGTGTTTCTGTTCACAAAAATAATCACGATCACAATTGAAAATAAGGTGGAAATAATAAAGCGATCGGAAAGCAGTGAAACGTCATTGGTCATTGGAAAAGCATTAGGCTACAGTCGGTCAACGATTGGAACAATTTTAATGGAGCATGGGAAATGCCCTGCCCCGATGAAAGCTACAATTATTAATAAGCAATGCAGTGGTTTAATTATTGAAATACGTATGTTTCTTAAGTGTTTTATATGCTTAGAAAGGTAAAATAAGTATTACATATGAATGCAAATGTTTGACTAACTGACGCTAAATAATAACGGATGTACCTGTTCCGACTTCAAATCCAACTTAAAGACAGACTCAGGAATAGAACTCATTCATAACCCAGAGACTGCCTGTACTTTTAAGTCATTTCTAGATTACTTATAATACCTAATACAATGTAAATACTATGTAAACTGTATTGGTTAGGGCATAATGACAAGAAAAAATAGTCTGTACATGCTCAAACAACGAGTGCTGGAGAGAGAACTTCCGGTTTTCCCCATCCGCGGATAAGGAGGGCAGGCAGTACGAGAGTCTCAAGACCTACACCACCAGGTTCTGGAACAGTTATTACCCCTCAACCATCAGGCTTTTAAACCCGAAGGCATAACTTGACTAATCCCAACACTGAACTGTTCTCACAATCTACGAAC
Organism: Hypanus sabinus; assembly: GCF_030144855.1. Classification (NCBI taxonomy): domain Eukaryota; kingdom Metazoa; phylum Chordata; class Chondrichthyes; order Myliobatiformes; family Dasyatidae; genus Hypanus; species Hypanus sabinus. The sequence continues at coordinate 14,660,587 of NC_082717.1, forward strand.
TCACTTTCAAGGACTTGTCATCCCATGTTCTTGATAATTATACATTATTATTATTTGTGTTTCTTTATATTTATGGTGAATGCCTGCAAGAAATGAATCTTAAGGTTACTATGGTGACATATATCTATTTTCTTTCTTTCTTTCTAAATCTTTTTAGTAATATTAGTAATATGGACAGAATACAGATGATATATTGATAAAGAAATTACCAACATAGACATTCCATTACATATGAAAAAAAACATACAAAATAGTTACAATATAAATGAGTTTACCAAGACATAAGCCATAAGATATATGTATGGACATAGTAAATCTAAATATTTCATAATGTATAATATAAAAAAACAGAAAAAAGAAAGAAAACAAAACAAAAAAAAAATTTATATAATGCAGAACTAGCTAATCTAATCTAATAACTATAACTAATAAGTAATATAAAAGAAAAAAAACAAAAAAGAAGGGAAAAAAAACGGGCTGTTTATAATATCTCACAAAAATAAGTATTCATCAATGCCGTCACTTCCGGTCCTCTCAAAATACATAAGCTGAAAACTGGGAAATCAAATGAACTTGGCACAGGGTCATATTACATCATATGAAAATGTTGAATAAATGGTCTCCATAACTTTTCAAATTTAATAGGTCTCAAAAGTACCACTTCTAATTTTTTCTAAATTTAAACATAACATAGTTTGAGAGAACCAATTAAATACAGTGGGAGGATCAATTTCTTTCCAATTCAACAATATAGATCTTCTAGCCATCAGAGTTAGAAATGCAATCATTTGACGGGCTGAAGAAGATAAATGCAGTGAATCTAACATTGGTAATATACGTATTTTGATAATAAATTTACTTCAAACTTTGATCCAGACAGATCCAGACCCCTACACTAGTGTGCCACCCCACTTACCATGAGGTAAGTGGTAAGTGGGGTGGCACACTAGTGTAGAGGTTAGTACAATGCTTTATAATACCAGCAACCTGGGTTCCATTCCCACCGCTGCCTGTAAGGTGTGTGTACATTCTCCCTGTGCCCAGGTGGGTTTCCTCAGGGTACTCCCATAGTCCAAAGACATACTGGATGGTAGGTCAATAGGTCATTATAAATTGTCACGTGACTAGGCTAGCATTAAATCGGGAAATCACTGGGCAGCATGGCTCAAATTACCAAAAGGCCTATTCCATGAAGTATCTCAATAAATAAAAAAAATTTAAAAATCAGAATAAGCTGCTACAATTACAGAGAAAGTACAATGCAGATAAACAACTAAGGTGCAAGATTCATGGAAAAATAGACAGCTGCCAAAAAATTAACAAATTTCATGATATATGCCAGTGATATTGAACATGATTCTGATTTAAGAGAAGTTTGGACAAGTATATCAATAGGAGGGGTAATGGAGGTGTATTGTCCAGGTGCGGATCAATGGGGCCAGGCAGAATAATAGTTTGGCAGAGACTAGATGGGCCAGTTGGAGCTGTACTGTGCTGCTCTATGACTCTGAAAGTAAATATCCAGTTTCTACTCCCACCGATTTCACTGGTCAGCTTGTTAGTCTCACCCTCCTTCCTTCCTTGACATTTAATTAGATGAATAATTTACTACTTACTATTTGCTTGCAAAGCTATGATTCCTGCAGTTTGTGGTGTCACAGGACAAAGACTGCTTGGTCAGAGTTAATGAATCTTGTTTGCACTGAACAAGTTCCACAATTCCTTCTCACTAATCCCAGCTCCCCTTTCAATTTTCACTTTAATCACGAAGGAAAGATTCCTTCTGGAGTCAGTAAGCTACAGACATCTTGAGTCTTTGTCTGAACAACAGAGTCAATAAGGGACAAACTTTCCAGTTCTTTTTCCACTGACAGGAGCTGATAGATCAGGGATTTCTTTGTGAAAAAGGGCCATGTTTACAATTGGAGTGTTGGGCCCAAGACTACAGAAGTAATTACCAACTCATGTTTGCTGGAAGGCAGAGTTACTGAGAGCTCAAGAACATGACAGGAGAGAAAATACTCAGTGTTCAAATTGCTTGTGCAGAGTCTAATCTGAGGTTGGTACCAGCACTCCTGGAACAAGCATTGGAAGTCCCATTAAAAAACATCTGGTAGAGTGGTGGCCAAGGCATTGAACTACAAACTGAGGACTGTAACTTCAAACGATCATATACTCATAGATTATAGATTGTGTAATGCAGAAAAGGCCCTTCCTCCCACTGAGTCCACACCAACTATTAAGCACCCAGTTAAGAAGGACCCATTTTATTCTCCGCAAACACTCATCAACAAGGTTTTACCTGCCTGTATGTTCCAGGGGCCCTCTGATAAAAGGTCTCAGCACGAAACATCAACTGTCCATTTCCCTCCAGAAGTACTGCCTGACCAGCTGAGTCCTTCCACCACTCCGTGTGTTGCAACAGATACCCAGTAACTACAGTTTTTCCTGTGTCTGAATTCCATTACTTTGTGTCCAAACCCTGCCTGAACAACGCACTCATTCTGTTGGCCACCATAATACATTTCTTCACCTTTGTTTCCATGTTTTCATTTTGATTTAGCGCCTCTATTCACAGCTACATTTGCCAGTCCTGATGAAGGATCTCAGCCTGAAATGTTCTTTGTTTACTCCTTTCCATAGATGCTGCTCGACCTGCTGAGTTCCTCCAGCATTTCCTGAGCATTGCACTGGATCTCCAGCATCTGCAGAACCTCTTGCTTCAATGCAAGGGGAAATTGCAAAATGAGACCTTTGGCTGCTGGTCATACACTCCCTTCAGAGACTTGGGTTCACCTTGGGTGATGAGGTGGAGATAAGTCTCTACCAAAGGAGGTATAAGGCACTCCTTCCCTCCATTAGCCTGCAGGTCACCCTCAGAAAATGTGTAGAACCTGTTTGGCCCACCCTGATCAGGGTCACATGAAGCCATGGAAACAGCTGGTGCACATACAAATCCTGGTTATGTGACCACTGACACCAGGCAGACAACCTCTGAAGAGTATTGATAATGACTGGGGTCACCTGTCTGTAAAGACAAGGGCCAGAAGGCAATGGCAAACCACTTCTGTAGAAAAACTTGCTAAGAACAATCATGGTCATAGACCATGATCGCCCACATCATACAACATGGCACATAATGATGATGATGATAGGTTCACTTTAGAGGAATTATCCTCACTGGTACAGTAGGGCAGTTCCAAGCAAATACAGCAAAATTACATTTTCCGACACACTTGGGACTTTGGAGACACCTGCCTGGCAAATCTTCCAAATAATCAGATGTTACCAGATGAATTCATTGCCACCGAAGGCTGAGGAGGCCAAGTTACTGGGCATATTTACAGCAGAGGTTGATAGGCTCTTGATTAGTAAGTGTGTCAAAGGTTTCAGGGAGAAGCCAGGAAAACGGATTTGAGAGAGATAATAAACCAGAAGTGATAGAATGGCAGAGCACACTCAATGGGCTGAATGGCCTAATTCTGTTCCTACGTCTCTAGGCCTTATGTTTATTCCTATAAAACCCTAACATGTCTTTAATTCACTTTTAAGATATTACACGGCAGTGAAATACATGTTCCAGTTGATACATTGAACTTCAATGGAGAATGCGTTCACTTCCATCCCAGTGACATTTATTTAGAGATACAGTGCAGAACAGGCCCTTCTGGCCCTTTGAGTCACACCACCCAGCAACCTACCGATTTAATCCTATCCTAATCTGGGGAAAATGACCAATTAACCTACGAACTGCTTGGTCTCGGGACTGTGGGAGGAAACCCAAGCACCCAGAGGAATCATGCATGCGCACGCGGGAAGGAACATACAAACTTGCTTACAGCCGACGCTGGGGCTGAACTCTGAACTCTGACACCCTGAGCTGTAGTAGCATCACACTAACTGCCACGGCAGCCATCAGCACAGAATTCTGGGTTGACATGCACGTGCAGCTTCCAGGCACGTCAATCTGCAGGTGTTGCTGTTTTATATTAGGATTTTAAACCAAAGCCCAAGCGGCTCTCTCAGGTGGACACAAAAGATCCTACAGAACACCTCTGAGGTATCACAAAGGGGCTATCCACTGCGTGCAGACCAAAACTTAGCCTTACTTAACATTCTGTAAACATACAACTTGATCATTATCATCTTGTCCACCATGTTTCCTACTTGGAATATACTCAAAAACCGCACAGCTTGTAAAACACTGAAAGGGATATGATACCATAAGATCATGAGAAATAGGAGCAGAATTAGGCCATTCAGCCCATCATGTCTGCTCTGCCATTCAGTCATGGAGATTTATCCTCCCCTCAATCCCACTCCCCTGGCTTCCCCCCAGTTACTTCTGACACCCTTATTAATCAAGAACCTATCAAACTCCACTTTAAATATACCCAATGACTTGGCTCTCACAGCTGTCTGTGGCAATGAATTCCACAGACTCACCCCCCTTTGGCTCGAGAAATTCCTCCTCACCTCTGTTCTAAAGGGACGTTCTTCTGTCCTAGGCTGTGCAAGGCTGACGACGTTTTAAAGAGCAGATCATTGGTTGTTAAAGCACTTTGGAGAATCTTGTGAATATGAAAGATAGTTCAAAGATTCGAAGTACATCTATTATCAATGTACAGTATGTATACAGAGTACAACTCTTAGGTTGCCCTATGCCAACAGTCACAAAACAAAGTAACACCATGTAACACCATTCCAGATAACATCAAACTCTCAAGACACAAAAAAAACAACAACAAATTGTGCAAATAGCAAAAAGCAAGTGGACGGCGCACAGAATATCAAACATCAAACCTGGAGCCCAGTGAGTTCAGCCCTTAAGTCCTGGCTCTTAGAATGACCCACCTTCATCCAGGTGCATGATGAACTGATAGTGTTTTAAAAACTTGAGTAAATTAACTATTCCCGTTTTAGCCAGCTACAGCCGAGAATCACAACTGCGTGCAAGGTCTGTACAGTTAGCAAAGATGCTTTAATGCGATTGAACAAACTATCATTGCTTAAAACTGACAGAAAAATGCCGACTGTGGCCATAATATCCCAGCTAGGAGGATTTCCTGTCGGAGCATGGCAGTCGCTCCGGGCTCAAGTGCGTTTAAAAAAACAAGGCTTTCGACTCTCAAGTACCGACTATATTGCTGGTAAATATACAGCCTCTGGTAAAAAAAAATTGACGATGTCATAGCTGGGGTACTGTATCAGGAGCATATTAGGACCCCATGCATCCTCTGCTTCACGGAATCCTAGTTAACCCCTTCCACACCAGACGCATCGATTGAGATTGACAGGTTTACTATACACTGTCAGGATAGGACCGACAAATCTCTCAAAAACAGAGGTGGAGGTGTATGCCTCATGACCAACTCCTCTTGGTGCATAAATGTGTCATTGCTGTCCCAATTCTGCTCAGCAGACCTGGGATATCTCACAATGAAGTGTCAGCTATTTTACCTGCTGTGAGAGATGTTGGCGTTTATTTTGGTAGTGGTGTACATTCCACCTCAGGCCAATGTCAAACAGGCTCTGTATGATCCGAGAAATGGGATCAACATACACAAAACAACACACTCTGATGCCTTCAGTATCATTTTGGGTGACTTTAACCAGGCCAGCTTGAAAAAGTCACTAAATAATTACCGTCAACAAATCACCTTTTAGTACCAGAGGAAACAACACACTGGCCCACTGTTACACCACCATAAAGAGAGCCTACTGCGCTATTCCGCACCTGACCTCAGAAAGTCCGATCACTTGGCTGTACGTCTACTCCCTGAGTGTAGGCAGAGACTGAAGACTGCAGTACCAGTAGTGAGGACCAAGAAGGTATGGACAAGGGAAGCACAGGAGCGCCTACAGGACTGCTTTGAATCAGTGGACTGGAATGTATTCAGGGATTCATCTTCGAATCCCGATGACTATGTCACAGTTGTTACCGACTTCATTAAAATCGGTGTGGATGAGTGCCTGCCTATGAAAACTTGTACATTCCCAAACCAAAAGCCGTAGATGAACCAGGAGGTGTATCGTCTGCTGAGGGCTGGATCTGTGGCATTTAAGTCTGGTGAGCAAAGTCTGTACAAAAAAAAAACGGGTATGATTTGTGGAGGGTCACTTCCAGAGTGAAGACACAATCTGAGTGAGGCTGGAGGTGACATCGGATGCATATCAACTCTGGCAGGGTTTGCAGGGTATTACTTCTGATGAAGCAAAACCCAATAGCATAACTGGCAGAAATGCTTCACTACCCGACAAGCTCAATGTCTTCCATGCCCACTTTGAAAGAGAGAATATAACTACATCTGTGAAGATCCCTGTTGCACCCAGTGACGCTCTGATCTCTGTCTCAGAGGCTGATGTCAGGCTGTCTTTCGGGAGGGCGAACCCTCAGAAGGTGGCAAGCCCAACGGAGTACCTGGCAAGGCTCTGAAAACTTGTGCTAACCAGTTGGTGGGTGTATTCAAGGACATTTTCAACCTCTCATTGCTACAGGTGGAAGTTCCCACCTGCTTCAAAAGGAAAACAATTATACCAGTGCCGAAGAGGAGTAGTGTGAGCTACCTTAACGACTGTAGATGTGAGTGATACTGGATGACAGTTGGTCATGGCTAGAATCAACTCCTGCCTCAGCAAGGACCTGGACCCACTGCAATTTGCCTATCACCATAATATGTCAACGGCAGATTCAATGTCAATGTCTCTTCACACGGCTTTAAACCACCTGAACAATACAAACACCTAAGTCAGGATGCTGTTCATCGACTATAGCTCAGCATTTAACACCATCATTCCCACAATCCTGATCTATAAGCTACAGAACCTGGGCCTCTGTACCTCCCTCTGCAATTGGATCCTTGACTTCCTAACCAGAAGATCACGATCTGTGCGGATTGGTGATAATATCTCTTCCTCACTGATGATCAACACTGGTGCACCTCAGGGGTGTGTGCTTAGCCCACTGATCTATACCCATGACTGTATGGCTAGGCATAGCTGAAATGCCATCTATAAATTTGCTGATGATGTTTGTTGGTAGAATCTCAGATGGGGACGAGAGGGCGTACAGGAGCAAAACATACCAGCTAGTTGACCGGTGTCACAGCAAAAACCTTACACTCAATGTCAGTAAGACGAAAGCGCTGATCGTGGACTTCAGAAAGTATAGGACGAGGGAACGTAAGCCAATTGTCATTGAGGGATCCATAAGCAGAGAGAGTGAGCAATTTCAAGATCCTGGGTGTCAAGATCCCTGAGCATCTAACCTGGTACCAACATATTGATGCAGCTATAAAGAAGGCAGCTACATTTCATTAGAAGTTTGAGGAAATTTGGTTTGTGACCTAAAATACTCAAATACCTCTATAAACATACCAGGGAAAGCATTCTGACAGGCTGCATCACTCTCTGTACAGCGTCCATCATTAAGGACCCCACCATTCAGGACATGCCCCCTTCTCACTGTTACCATCAGGAAAGAGATACAGAAGCCTGAAGGCACACACTCAGCAGTTGAGGAACAGCTTCTTTTCTTCTGCATCCAATTCCTAAATAAACATTGAACCCATGAAAACCACCTCACTTTGTTTTATTATTTCTGTTTTTACACTATTTTAATTTCACTATTTAATAAATATATATTTTTTTACTGTAATTGATTTACTTTTTTTCTTTCTATATTATCATGTATTGCATTGTACTGCTGCTGCTAAGTTAACAAATTTCATGACATACGCCAGTGATACTAAACCTGATTTGGATTCTACTTCTGTCTCAGCTGAGTCCTTTCGGGAAAACAGACCTCATCCTTCAAGCTGATCAATCTCACCATATCTTTGATTACAGCCTCAACATCCTGTTGCAAGATGCACAGAAGTTTGGTTGAGTGACACATTCAGAGTTGTTCAATATTGCACTGCACTTCCAAAACAGCACTGACTAGAAAACAAAGATTTAAAGATTAGCTTCGTTGTCACATGCACGTCACTGCATACAGTAGAATATGTCATTTGCGAAAACGAGCGACACAGCCCAAGGATGCTGTCAAGATCCACCATGTTTCCAGCACCAACATAGCATGCACACAATTTACAATCTCTTACTAGCCCGTTTGTCATTGGACTGTGGGAAGAAATCAGAGCACCCAAAGAAAACCCACACGGTTTCAGTGATAACGTACAAACTCCTTACAGACATGGTGGGAATTGAAACCCGACATCTGAAGCTGCAGTAGTGGCCTTTATGCTACCATTCTGCCCACTTATATTATTTTCTTAAGATTATTTGCACAAACCCTAAGGCTGGGCCTCTCAAGCTAAAGAGGTTGAAGAGGTTACAGCTACTTGAAATAAGCTGACAAGTGTTCAGGGTGAGTCAATACAATAAATTCAAGGTGCAACTTCAGCAAATTGTTGTACAGTCTGGCCAAATTGAAACACTTAAATAGAAAATGGTGGGAAAATTCAGAAGGCCAGCAGCACATACTTTGATCAACAAGATGATCAAGCACTTACTCTGTTTTCAAACCTTTATAAATCAACCAGGAATGGGGTCACGTCAATTTTAAGGCTTTAACAACAGGACTGCACCTGCAAATGAATCACAACTTTGTGCACTCTATCCTTTGAGAGAGCAAAGCTTTGCACACTGAAATAAAACATGCGTTTGCATGTTTCTTGATGCAGCTCATACAGAAAATACCTCACAGCAAGACTGAGCTTCATACAGAATAGTTAAATAGAGGAACAAGTAATTGTTTGAAGGGGTGAGTGGGTGCGAGCGTGGGGAAAAAGGCTAGTTTTGCTGTTGTCCAGCCTTGTTCTGTGTTGTGGCTGCTGCTGCTTGCATTGTTCTGCCAAACATTGTGGGTACGCTATGTTGGCGCCGCAATGCAGGCAACACTTGCGGGCTGCCCCCAGTACATCCTTGGATTGTGTTGGTTGTTAACTATGCATTTCGATGTATACGCCTGGCAAATAAATCTCAATCTGAATCCGGTTAACACTGTGACCAAATCCACAAAGCCAGTTACATAAATCAGGCATCCAGTCCTTGTTTAATAATTACAAATATCTGGCGTTTTCAGTATCTGCACACTTTCCAAATGGTATTTTTTTTATTCCAATCATAGAGAAAAACTCCCAGACGCAATGCTCCTACGATAACAAGCCGAGTTAATCTCATCTCTGAATACTATTCTGGAAACTTCCAATACTGGTCACACACACGGCTTTGAAAATATTGAAATATAGTATAGTGTCCCTGAGTGGTCATGAATATGAAAGTAAAGCCTTTACTTAAAATTTACCAGCAAAACCACTACACTAAGTTGTAAAAAAAAAACTGCTCTATGTCAGTTTAGTGCTCCACATGGGCCTCCACTCAACCGACATCACCTAATCCCAGCAAACTGCCTCTTCCAAAAGCTCCCCTCAGGAAAGCACTGTAGGCCTATTAACACAAAAACTTCACGCCCAAGCTGACCTACAAACCAAAGAGGAGGCAGCTTTTTTGTTGGAGAAAGAGAAAGCTTGAATTTAGATTAAAAACAGAAACTTCTGAAACTACAGAGTGGGTTATGGAGCAGTTTGGTGAGGAACTTCTTGTGAGGACAGACACAGATGTTTAGGGAGGGAGCCCATGAGGTAGAAAAATGGAGAAAGGTTAGTCATGATCTTGAAATAATGAGCAACACACCACAGCAAATTCCTAATACATATAAATGTACAGTACTGTGCAAAAGTCTCTGGTACATATATATACAGCTAGGATGTCCAAGACTTTTGCACAGTACTGTATTGGTCAACGTGGAGCAGAGAGTGAGCTTGCAAATCTGGCAGGAGCAAAGGAAGTCGGGAATGGCAAGGGTGAAGTGCTATGCAAGGGGTGTGGGACAGGTGGTAGAGAAGGAGTGCCAAGGGTGGGTGGTAGTGAATGTGCAGACACACCCAGCCCTGAGACACCAGACAAGGTCATTTGATTCCAAACAATTGATTTATTGATCATTACAGAATCTCTCTGGTGTTTCCCACTCCCTCCCCTTTCCCTTCCCCTTTTCCCAACCATGATATCCCTCTCCCTGCCCCCTTCCAACTCTTAGTCCATAATGGAGACCCTCATCAGGAACAGTTTTATCATCACTCACAAATGTCAGGAAACTTGTTTTTGTTTTGCAGAAGCAGTACAGTGCAAATGTCTTAGGCACCCTATTTTTTATTATATATATGCATACTTTATATATCTAAGACTTTTGCACAGTACTGTAGATGGTGAATAAGGTTGATCGTTGACACTTGATTCTTCAGATAGCCAAGAGTCACTGTTCATCAATGTGTTTATGCACATATAATTAAACTGAAGCCAAAACAACCTTCTCCAGAATGATCCTGGCTGAAAATTAATGGGACAATCAGTTCTACCTCCTTTCCGTTGGGGTGAAATAAGTCCAAGAAGTGATTCCAAAGCAGGGGGAAAAGCATCAGTAATTCCTAGTATATTCATAGAGCTCAAAACTGTACTAGAGTGCCAGTCACACTCAAACACACAAACAAGGAAGGTCAACCTAGGAAGGGAAGGACTAAATGAAGACAATTGAAGGCAAGATTATCTGTTCTCAAAAAGAGACGTACTGCTTCCTGCCACTGGATAAACTGATGAGTAGAAACAAAACTATGTCTCAGCATATGGCTTGACATTAGCAACAGCTAAAAATAGACCAGCATGCTCACATGGTTCAATCGAATCTCGATGAATGCTGATACTTCAAGGTTGCTTATCACAAGAACAGTTATTAAGAGCACAAATAACTCTCAATGCTTAAAAAGGAATTCGTCCTTCAACTAATTCCTACAGGTAACTTTAGATTTATATAAATTCAGGAATACCTTTACTGCAAAACTTTGGGCAAACTTTCAGTTGCAGAGGGAGGCATCAACTCGCAGCGTCTACAGTTTGGTGGTGGGTTTACTTGGGATAGAAGTATTGAAAGAACAACTGTAGTCAATAAACAATAGTCTGGCGTAAACACAAGAAATTCTGCAGATGCTGGAAATCCAGAATAATGCACACAAAATGCTGGAGGAACTCAGCAGATCGTCAGCCTCTATGGAAAAGAATAAAGGGCTGACTTTTCAGACTGAGACCCTTCATCAGGAGTCAGAATAGCCTGATATGGGTGTTGTTAGGGCCCAGAAGCTCCTGAGATGAGCATGGGGCCATTGAAATGGTGGGTTTGAGTAGACCTGTTTCAACAGTAGACAAATTGCAATTGGTCAAAGACGTCTGAAAAGCGGAGTTGATGCGTGTCATGACCATTTCATGACGGTAGACATCAGAGCCACCTTGCAGTAGTCATTAAGACATATAATCTTGTTTTAAGCTCAATTGTACATTTAATCAAAGTTTGGATCGGTACATGGATGAGAAAGGCATGGAGCGCTATGGTCTGGAAGTTGGGACTGGAAAGAAGACCAGGCTGGCAAAGATTAGATAGGCTGAAAGGCCTGTTTATGTTCTGTAGTGCTCTAGAGTAAGGTGGAAACCAAGGTGTCATTGACAATAAAGGAAATATCCTTGGTCAGTCAGGAAATCAAGTGTTGGGAGTGGTTGAACAAGAGAGTACAAATGTTGGAATCTAGAGCAGAATACTAAAAGCCAAAGGAACTCAGATCAGGCAACACTCATAGAGGTAACTAGACAGTTGACATTTTGGGTCAAGACCCTTCATCTGGATCATCCACTTCTTCCATGGCTTCTGTGGAAGAAGTGGATGATCCAGATGAAGGGTTTTGACCCAAAATGTCAACTGTCCAGTTATTGGATGAACAGTCCGGATGAATGTGTCCTGAGTTCCTGTATCTATTTGTGAGTGGCTAAACATATCAGCAGAGAGATATGAGGAGACGACACCAAGCAAAATACTTAGATGACCTACCTGCCAGGAAGTGGATACCTTGGAAAGTCAGTCCCTGTAACTGATGCTAAATATATACAATTACATTAAACTTTAAGCATAGTAATGTAGCATTTGATCCAATGAGCTTAGACTAGTTGAGGAAATAATTCCTGTTTGCAATTAGGAGAACACTAAAGGAAAAAAAAGCCAAGAAGAAACAAATCACAGTAATATATCAAATAGTTATTACATGTTATTATGCAATATCATACGGCATTTAGCAAAATAACTGGCTTTGCTCCCAAAGGTTTATGTGAATAATTAAAGTACACACAAGGCTCCTTCTTCATCCTGGATACACTGCAAGCATAGTTCTGACAGACTATGATGACTAGGAGAATAAATTAAGTGAATTTTTTTAAAAAGCACAAGATACAGATTTAATAATCAGACACAAGAATTTGATAGCATAGGCTGAAAGATGAGCACTGAAAATACAAGTGATAGAGACACGAGTTTCTGCAGATCCATAGAAATTTTGAGCAATACACACAAAATGCAAGAGGAACTCCAAATGTGTTTACCAATGCCTTATAAAAGCCTCGGTGTTACGTCTTTGCTTTTTTTTATTTTCTAGTTATCTCTGTATGGAAGTTAACCTACTCCAAAGGTGGACCAAGCTGTTGTTCTGGTTTTCTGTTTTGCTAAATTAAGGTAGGGCGCCACAGTAGCGTAACAGCACGCCATTATTACAGCTTGGGGCATTGGAGCTTGGTGTTCGATTCCAATGTCATCACTAAGGAGGTTATATGTCCTCTCCATGGAACACATGGGCTTTCTCCTGTGTTCCCCACAGTCCAAAGACACAGCAGTTGGTAGGCTAACTGGTCATTGTAAAGGTTAGGCTAGGGTTAGATCGGGAGTTGCTGCTCGAAGGGCCAGAAGGGCCTTTTCTGTGCTACATCTCCAAATAACAAAATCTAATAAATCTTATGCAAAGAGAGTCTTTGCTGTAGGGGTTTTATGATGGCTACAGTAAACAAAGTGTATTTCCAACAACCCACAATAATGTTAGCAGCAGTCAAGGACCAGAGCAAAGGTTAAGCTCCATCTTTCACCTTGCCCTTAGTCCTATTTCAATGGTTACCTGAGTAGCAATCATTTTGTCAACAGCCTGAGAAAAGGGAAACACTGACAACAGATTTCCTTTCATTGTATTCCCATTACTTGTACCACCTTCTTTTACACACCAGATGCAAGCAACTTGGTTAATTACTCCCTTTGTCTGAACACGGCAGTTTTAATCTAGTGGTCTAATTATGAAAAAAATCTTAATATTTTAAAATGCATGACACTCTGCTTGTCTAAAAGATTTATTCCTTAGAATGGAGAAAATTGAGGGGAGATTTGATGGAGGCATACAAAATCAGTGAGTGGGGTGGAGATATGTCTCTACCAGAGGAGGTGTAAGGCACTCCTTCCCTCCACTAGTCTGCAGGTCCACCCACCACCACCCCTCCAGATCAGGGTCACACGAAGACACGGGAGCAGGTGGTGGATGGCTGTATGAGGAGCTGGTGCATATCACAAGTCCTGGTAATGCGACCACTGACGCCAGGCATACAATCTTTGAAGAGCACTGATAATGGCTGGGGTCACCCATCTTGTAAAGACACTGCCCAGAAGAAGAAAGTGGCAAATGACTTCTGTAGAAGACCATGATTATCCATGCCACATAACACAGGGTATAATGATGATGATGATACAAAATTGTGAGGGGTATAGATAGGATAAATGCAAGCAGGGTTTTTCATCTGAGATTGGGTGAGACTAGAATAAGAGGTCATGGGTTAAGGGTGAAGGGTGTGTACTGAGTGTACTATGTATGTTAATCAAAATGGCTTCTTTGTTAAAAGTAAAAATGCTTTTTTGTTATGCTAACTGGTGAGAGAGTGCTTCTTCTTGCAAAGCACTCTCGAAGCTTGTTTGGGTTATAGTTACTAATAACGGGAATTGTATTCATTTATTAACCAAGTGGGATAGATGTTATTCTCTCGTGTGGGTCTGTGAGCTGTTATTGCGCAGACACTTGGGGAGTTGGGAAGGTGACCGCGAGGAAGGAGGACGGGTGCTGGAGACACTGCTGGTCGATCACCGAGGGTGGTCCCAGGTGTGCAGGTCATGGAGGTCGGAGAAGATCAAAGAGTGAATGGAAGACTCGATGGTTGAGCTCCAACGATGTACACTAATTGACTGAACCCTGATAAATTCTGGCACCTTTTCTTTATTTTCTTTCATATATATTGTATCATTATTAATCACTTAGTTCTAGTAAGATTTATAAAGCGTATTCTGTAAACGTACATGGCGTGCGCATGATATTGTGTGTGCGAGTTTGTATTAGTGTGCATTTCACAGCATCCACGTATTCGGGATGGCAAGTGGACGAATCTTCCCCTAGCCATACACCAGCCAATCGTGTAAGCGTTACAGGTGAAAGATGAAATGTTAAAGGGGAACATGAGGAAGAGCTTCTTCACTGAGAGGGCGGTGAGAGTGTAGAATGAGCTGCCAGTGCCAGAGGTGGATGCCGGTTTGATGTCAACATTTAAGAGAAGCTTAGATAGGAACATGGATGGGACAGTCATGGAAGGCTATGGTCCAGGTGCAGGTTAATGGGACTTGGCAGAATAATTGTTCGGCATGGACTAGATGGGCCAAAGGGCTATTTTCTATGCTGTATTGTTCTATGATTATGATATATAAAGTGTGTCAGTGAGTGGAACATACACAGGCATACAACCTGGGGCATGTACATGAGGCTGAAAGTGGGTCGGGGCAAGCAGACAGAATTGAAGTCATGCATGTAACAGATTTAAAGTTTGAAGTACATTTATTATAAACGTATGTATCCAGTACTCAACCTTGGAATTCATCTTCTTACAGGCAGCAAAGAAACACAAGATAACCCATTTAAGGAAAAAAATAGCTACACAACAAGACCATTAAAGTGAAGATGGCAACTGAAAGAATTGGGAAGGAAAAGAACAACACAGCAGAAGAAAAGCAGGAAATGAATCTGAAGCAGGTAGGAAGGAATAAGAACTCCATCTGATTATCTGTGTATGAGTCAAAGGGAGTGAGCAGGCAAAGAAAGTGGTATTCGCCTATCAGTCTGATGGCATCCCCAAGAACTCTACATTGGATAGAGGGACTTGTTTCCCAGCTGTATAACTGCTGCTATAAACACCGGGTCACTGCTTCCACTTTGGGGTGAAATAAGCCCCGACACCAAAGCGGAGACTGCCACATCTCAAAAGCAAACTGCAAAAAGATGACTGCAAAGTTGCATCCAACTCTAGAAAAACAAGAGGTGTTGAGCTTCCACTCATGGGCAAAACAAATCCCTGTTCTGATCCCAATTTGCTCGACACTATGAGCCAACATGCAGAAACACCTTGGGACATTGGCAAAAGAAGATAATACCAGCATTTGATATCCAGGATTTTTTGACTTGGTTTGAAATGATGAAACACCACACAAAGGAAGGGAAACTGACTGTCAGCAGAAACAAAATAATCCTTGTCAGGGGAGAAGCTCACTCCAAATCAATGAAAAAACACTGACGAGCAGAGGAGAATGAACATTATATGAAAATTAAAAAATAAAATAATAAATCATCAATAATGAACTCAGACCCCAAACAGAACCACGTCCCACACTGGATATCAATCTACGTGATCTACAGCCATCATGGAGCATGTCTGCAGAAAGACAAGATAATTCAGCATCGTGTTGTCCTTACCTACCACCCTATGAGCCTCTGCATCTACCACATTATCCTCCATAACTTCTGCTATCTACAAAGTGATCCTGCCACTAAATAGACCTTTACCTTCCCCCCACCCCATCCGCTTTCCACAGGGATTGAGCCCTCCCTGATTCCCTTGTGCATTGATCCCTCCAGGCATTTATCCTTGCAAGCGGCCGAAGTGCTACACCTACCTATTCAGCTCCTCGCTCACCTCCATTCAAGGCCCTAAGACAGTTCTTCCAGGTGAGGCAACACTTCCCCTGCGAATCTGCTGGGGCAGTCTATGTGGCCTCTTCAACTTTGGTGAGACCTGTCGTAAATTGGGTAACCACTTCCGCTCTATCCTGCAAAATCAAAACTTCCCGATGGCCGAACATTTTAGTTCCCATTCCAATTCTGAAAATACTGGAAATGGTGTCTCACAAACCTATCTACTCCCGTTTCTCCCACCACCTACCAACACAGGGGGCAACTTTACACCTACTCGATAACCTGGAAGCACACCTTGGGATGAGGAAGGACACCAGAAGGCCCGTGCAGTCACATGGAGAACTTGCAAGTTCCACACCAACAACACTGGAGGTCAGGAAAGAATCTGAAGCATTGTAAATGAACGTCAGTGGAACTTCCTACAGTGGCCACTGAGTCACACTCTTCCACTCCAAGTAGAAAACTCAATAATGCACTTGTCCACAGTATGTTCTGAACCTATTCAAAACACAATTGTGCATGGATTCATTAGACCCCCCTGCCTTCTAGCTTTTTAATCATGTAGAAAGTTCTCTTGTAACTTTTAAACCCACTGCCAATGTTCTCCCGTACTACACAAGTGGATTAGAGTGTAAAATTACAATTATTCTCACAGTTTAATCTTTCCCATGCTTACATGTATTTTTGTATAATCATCTACATAGTGTAATTGTTCTGAGAATTTTCCAGTAATTATAGTATAATTGATTCTGTATTTTTCTAGAAGCTTCTGAGTTTTCAGTAGGAGATGTCACTCAAATTGAATTTGGCTATTTCATGGGTTAATTGTTATCACTGGAATGTCTTGTTATCTTTCTAGTTGGAGCTAGTTTTTATATAAGACCACCACAACTTCTTTGTGCTTTGTTTTTCTTTTCTTTTTTCAGTTTCATTCTTCCTTCCTTTACTCTTTATGAACAGCCATAAGAAAAACAAATTTTATGCCTCATTCTTGACTTCCAAAGGACCCCTGGATAGCAAAATCATCAGATCCAGTGGTGTAAAGGGAATACAGATAACTGAGAACTCCCTCAAAAAGGTACAAGACTGGTTGAGCCCAGCCTAGGTTGAGTCCGTTCTGCAGTGCGACAGCCTCTCAATGAAGGTGAACAAGCGGCCCCATCACTTGCCATTTCATGCACGGTAGACCAAAGGCAACATGTTTTTACACATAGCCATAATTACACCATGTCAAGTACAACACCTCAGTACAGAATAACTTGTCAAGGCATGGTTGAAATTCAGTGCAATTACCCATTATCATAACACCATCAGAGGTTTTTGTTAGAGAATGCATGCTTCACATCAGTTATGTATTAGAACATTAGAGTTAAAAAATCACAAAATGTGGACATGTGCAGCCATCATAGATCATATAAACATTTTAAAGAGATAATATGAACAATATTATAGCGCTTGCAGTTAATCTGCATTGGAGAGGAAGGTGAGGCAATAAGTCCAGGTTTAAACACTTCCGCTGAGTGTAACACATTAACATTGCAATATGGTTATAATGGAAAGATAAGAAGATGTATAAACACTACAAGGTTTTTACATACAACCACTAACAAGCAAAGAACAAACTTACACTTGTCTAACAACATCTTGCACACATGGGTAACATAAAATGTATTGGTTGCCTAAAACAAATGAAAAATCATTGCTCATTTTTAAACACACAAGGTAGCCATTTTCACTGCCAGTGCATCTGAACAACCTGTTGTGTTCTAGAGAACGTACACAAAGGAAGAACGCAAACCACTTCACATCATTTATATGAAAATCCGAGTTAAAATCACAAAATTTAGAATTGTGAATATTAACATGCATTGCCATCTTAGATCATACAAACATGTAAAAAAAATGACGCGAGTGATGTTACCAAGCTGCCAGTAACCCTGCTTTGGAGAGGAAGATGATGTAATAACTCAAGGTATTAACACTTCCACTGAGCGAACCTGAGTAACACATTAACATTGGCTATATGGGTACAATGGAAAAGATGTATGCATGCAGCAAAACATTTTTACACACAACCACTATCAAGCAAAGAACAATCCAACAACTCCTTTGTTAATCTTATCTCCCTCTCCCAGACATTGGCAAAACAAAATGTATTGGTTGGCTTAAACATGTGAAAAATCATCGCCTGCGTTTAAACATGCCACAAGGAAACACAGCTGAACAACCTGTTGTGTTTTAGACAGTGCAGACAAGGTAAGAATATTAGCATTCTCTGAAGATGCCAGGCTGAGAAGAATATAACACCACTTCTACATCTCTGAAATCAATTCTGAACATTTTATTTACCACTGAATGACCGCTTTGAAAGTGGAAGCTTGTTTGCCGAGTTACAAGTCCAGGCATAGATATGGTGATTTCATCAGTCAGTTTAATCACAACTGAGGTGCACACAGAAAGATTTATGTTGTCTGCCTAGTGTCTGATACGCAGAATCCCATCACCAGTTTCTGCTCAGAACAACTGGGAATTCTTACAGGTAAAATTTTAAAGATGGAAGAATTTGTGCATACACTGACATTAGCCGAGATTGAGGCAATCTCAAGTCTATCACGCTAAACAGAATCAGCAGGTTTCATTAACCAGGATGTCTGCTGAAGTAGTTCATTCTACATCACCCTATTTATCAGAGAAATGTCTTCCATCATTATCTAGAAAAAAGTGGGTTGAACTGCAGCCCCTTGTGACTACCTTGTACATCAGAATGAAATATAAAATATTGCTGGCTTTATGCTTTTGGGACCAAACTGCAATGACATCAGCCCAAGGCAATTTTGTACTCAGAAAATAAGTATACAGAATAATGGATGCATCAAAAGAGAAGAATGTTGCAAGGCAAGGACAGGGTTTCCAGCTAAAACTAAAGCCAAAATTGTGGAGTTTACTAGGAATAATTCAGGACTGACTGAAATAACTTTATTAAGCTTTTTCAATCAAAATCTTGAGCAAAGACTCAGTGCACAAATGAAACTCAACTTGTTAATGTTCTCATCGGAAACCAGAGACCAATTGCACTGCAATTCACTGACGGTTCACTAGCATTCACCAAGTTAAAACACTGAAAAGCAATTTAGCAATTCGCCAAGGGGGGGGGGGTGGAATATCTGCTCCACGAATAAATTTTCTTCAGGAGAAAAAAATCTACTGCTAATTGGCAGCAGATCAATCCTTTAGACTTCTGTTCCCTTTCGAGCAGTCTCATGATGCACATCTTCTGAAAATAACAGTCTTGCACAGCAGGACCTCAGAGCACAAGTTGTAAACAGCTATGTTAGTTTTATCCCATTCAGAGACCTGCACACACTCAGAAATTCACGTGGCCTGTCTGTGGAGATCTGCCTCGGTCAGTTCAATCACATACTAATCCGATGGCTATAAGCTTAAAAAAAACTTACTTGACCAAAGAGGTGAAGAAGATTAAAACCAGGAACCAGCTGGGATGCATTGTGAATTTCTTCTTTCATATAAACTTGCAGCATAGCTGCAAGTTGCCCAAGGCCTTCTTTCATTTCTTCACTCATCTCTTTGACATCTGTGAAGCAATGAACAAACTTACCATCAACCACAATAAAATAATGTTTCATGGCAACAGGCATGAATTTCCAGCATCTGCAGAATCTCTAGTGTTAATGTTTGATGGCAGCTGTTCTGTCTGGACACATCTACTCCCCAATTCAATTCAGGGAAGCCACAAGCATATATCTCTACAGCTTTGACAGGTAAATAACATACATGAAGCTGATAACAACTGGGTGCCACTCATCTCAATGTACTGGGCAGTGACGTTCGGGACAGGTGATCAATCTAAACCATGGTAATTGTTCCCTTCAAACCATTGTGGTGACAATTGGTGCAATTTGTTTTCTGTTTCAATGAGACAGAGGCCGGTGGCAAAAAAATAGTAAATCATGCCAGAAAGCGTCCTTGTCCCATAGGACATGGCTATCTTATGTATTTATATTTATTGTGTCTCTTTATCTTCGTGGGGTTTACTTGGGTTGCATCAGATCTGGAGTAACAATTATTTCACTCTCCTTACTGTTGTTTATAGAAGTGACATGAATTCAACAAATAAAATAAGGATTGATGGGTGAGCAGCCTGTGGTTTGCCGAAGTCACAGTCTCCATAAATGTGTCCCTCCTGTTTGGGGCTCATTCCCACTGGATAACTCCATACATCCTTCAGGATCACCTGCCTCATCTCTGTGAAGCCTCAGATCAAGACGACACCAGAAGACTATGAGACATAGGAGCAGGATGAGGTCATTTGGCCCATTGTGTCAGCTCCACCGTCTGCTATTCTCTATCTAAACCCCATTCTCCAGCCTTCTCCCCCTAGCCTTTGATATCAACCTCCACTTTAAATATACAAATCGACTTGGCCTCCACACCTGTGATGGCACTGAATTCCACAGACTGACCACCTCTAGCAAAAGAAATTCTTCCACATCTCTTTTCTAAAGGAACATCCTTCTATTTTGAGCCTGTGCCCTCTGGTCGTAGACATCCCACTGAAGGAAACGTCCATTCTATCTAGGCCTTTCAATAATTCAATAGGTTTCAATGAGGCACCCCCTCATTATTCTAAAATCCATTATGCATCTGAATAGGATAAAGCCACATAACCTTGCTTTTTTTTAGGTACCAGACTGACTATGTGCTGTTTCACATGACTTGGGCGATCATGTTCTTTCTACAACCATTATTGTTCTTGGCAAATTTTTCGACAGAAGTGGCTTGACATTGCCTTCTCCTGGGCAGTGTCTTTACAAGTTGGGTGACCCCAGCCATTATCAAAACTTTTCCAAGATCGTCTGCTTGGCGTCAGTGGTCACATAAACAGGTCCTGTGATACATACCAGCAGTTCATACGACCATCCACCACCTGCTCCCATGGCTTCACATGACCCTGGTCGGTGGGGGTGGGAGGGGGCTAAGCACCTTGCCCAAGGGTGACCTGCAGGCTAGCAGAGAGAAGGAGCACCTTACACATCCTTTGGTAGAGACGTATCTCCACCCTGTCACCCAAGTTTGATAATAGTCTTCTTAAAGCAGGAAGGAAGTAAAAAAATAAATCCAGGGAGAGTGGTGGAAGTAGGCTGACAGTACTGAAGTGTACAGAGGAGCACTTGAAGTGCCTGGCATTGACGGCCGTAGACCAAGAATTAGAAGATGAGATTAATAGGGATGGGTGCCCAATGATGGGCTGTATGGCCTGTTTCTGTGCTGCATGACCCTGTGGTGTATAATATACGAGTCACATGTTACAGTAAAGGTAATCACAAAAATAGACCATTTGGCCCAGCCAGTCAATGTCAATGTTTACCCTCCCAGAACCAACTACGCAGCCTGACCCTGCAACAGCTCATCCACTGCCGCTGCTTTGTTCTAAACCTCTTGCAACAAATATTGCATCTACAGAAAATCCTGTTCCCCACATCTCCCACCTTTCATCAGTTCAAACATTATACCCTACCTCATTGGCGGTGCACTACATGAAAGGCTGGTGGCCGCAGATTCAAGCATTCCAGAAAGGCAATTGCTAAATAGCTGAAGGAGTTCAAGTTGTGGGGAAAATACTGCAGAACTGGCAGAAAGAGCAGGGCATGGGAATGGCTGGATTACTCTTCAAGACTGACTCCACAGACTAACAGACCCTTTGTTGCGCTATAAAATTAAATAATTCTTTATTACCTCTAATGTGTTAACAACAGAAAAGCCAGTTGTTCATGGTCTGTTCAACAGCAAATGCCTTCAGGCTTATAAATCTGATTCTTATATACACTCAGTGGCCACTTTATTAGGTACAGATGTACACCTGCCATTAATCAGAATCATGTGACAGCATCTCAATGCATAAAAGTATGCAGACATGGTCAAGAGGTTCAGTTGTTGTTCAGACCAAACATCAGAGTGGGGAAGAAATGCGATCTAAGTGACTTTGACTGTGGAACGATTGTTGGTGCCAGGTTTGAGTAACCTAGAAAATGCCGATCACCTGGGATTTTCACACAGAACTGTCTCTGGAGTTTATAGAGAATGGTGCAAAAAAGAAGAAAAACATTCTGTGGGTGAAAACACCTTGTTAATGAGAGAGGTCAGAGGAGAATGGCCAGGCTGGTTCAAGCAGACAAGAAGGCGACAGTAACTCAAGTAACCACACGTTAAACAGTGGTGTGCAGAAAAGCATCTCTGAATGCACAACATGTCGAACCTTGAAGTGAATGAGCTACAGCAGCAGAAGACCACGGACATACACTCAGTGTCCGTTTAGTAGGTATAGGATGTACCTAATAAAATGGCCACAGAGTGTACAAGGCAAACCTTGAGGAAACAAACAGTATCAATGCACCTTTGCATTTTGCAGCACAAGGTAACTGGGCAACAAGCAAAGAACAGTTCTCCCTGCACAGTAGGTACATTTGTCTGTGAAGCAATCATCCCCTGTAACTCATTGTACATGAAGCACCCGAGACTCTTGTGAAAGAGGTGATGAAACATTATGCAAGTTCACGGCTATATTTTATTTCTAATGATTTCCTTTCCAACCAATTTGTCTGCTTTGCAATTACTTCCTATATATTTGAAAATACTGATGTTATCTTTCATTCCTATTTGCGGAACTTGACCATTTTCAGTAGCTGGAAGCGATGTTCTGAATTGGATCTGAATAATCTACAGTGATGTAAATGGCATGTACACTGGCTGCAAATTCGAACGGATAAAATGCTCAGTAAATAAAATGTCATCATGCTCTGGGACTGAAACAATTTTCAGATAAGAGGCAGAGTGGTCATAAAGAGATAATTAAGGTGACAGTGACAGATCCACATGCCCAGCCTAGAGTTTTGCAAGAAGCAAGCACTCAGCTGAAAACTTTGTTCTTCACGCAAGTATGAACTGGCATTGAATTCTGGGGCCGGGGCAAGAGTATGGCACGAGTTTGGGGACAGTTGCTTCATCAGCAAGGCTAGCAGATTTCTACCAATGTATTGTTGCATACCTTCTGACTGCTTGCATCACAGTCTGGTATGGAGGTGCCAACACAGACAGACAGACACTGACGTACTTTATTGCTCCCGAGGGAAATTGGGTTTCGTTACAGCCGTGCCATCCACACACAGATTCCTAGGCGGCTTTGGTGCAGGGGGTCCCAAACTTGGTCATTCCATGGGCCAATTCAGTTCATCAAGGGGTCCATGGACCCCCGGTTGGTAACCCCTGGTTTGCAAAGTTGTAGACTCGGCCAGCTTCACCACTTGCGTTAACCTCCCCGCCTCTGAGGACATCTTTCAAGAGCAGCACCCATCATTAAGGACACTCACCATCCAGGGCATGCTCTCTTCTCATTGCTGCCATCAGAGAGAACGTACAGGAGCCTGAAGACACACGCTCAAAATTTTAGGAACAGCTTTTTCCCTTCTGCTATCAGATTTCTGAACAGTCCATGAACACAGCTGCACTCTTACTCTTTTGCACTATTTATTTTTATTGTAACTTTTATTAATTTGCTATCCCCGCAGTGTATTGCTGCCACAAAACAACAAATTTCACAACTTATGTCACTGACAATAAACATCACTTTGATTCTGATTCTGAGCACCAAGCTCCAGTAAAAATGCTTATATGTGAAAACTCTCCACTGACTTGACTTACACAAAGGAAGATTGTCTAACTGATGGAGGTCAATCATCTCAGCCCCAGGATATCACTGCATCAGTTGATATTGCAATCATTTCTGTGTTTTCCTTCCAACCTTTTATGTTCACGAGCAATGGCACAATATTTACTCCTATTTAAAACTCTCCAGCAAATGAAGCAGTCAGTGTTGCATGCAGAGAAATGTAGGCAGCATTCAGACAGAAACTGATAGTATATTCTGTGGCCACTTTATTAGCTACAGCTGTACACCTGCTCATTAATGCAAATATCTAATCAGCCAAGCGTTCCAGCAACTCAATGCATAAAAGCATAAGGACATGGCCAAGAGGTTCAGTTCTTGTTCAGACCTAATATAAGATGGGGAAGAAATGTGATCTAAGTGACTTTGACCATGAAATGATTGTTGCTGCCAGATGGGGTGGCTTGAGTATCTCAGAAACTGCTGATCTCCTGGGATTTTCATGCATAACAGTCTCTAGAGTTTACAGAGAGTAGTGCAAAAAAAAAACCAAATAAAATCCAGTGAGGGGCAATTTTGTGGATGAAAACACTTTGTTAATAAGAGGGATCAGAGGTGAATGGCCAGACTGGTTCAAGCTGGCAGAAGGGTGTGTAGAAAAGCATCTCTGAATGTACATGTCGATCATTGAAGTGGATGAGCTATAGTGCAGAAAACCACAAACATACTCTCGGTGGCCTCTTTATTAAGTTCAGGAGGTACCTAATAAAATGGTCTCCAACTGTTTCCTAACAACTGACAGAGTGACAAGTAACATTCAAGAACATCTCCAGTGACCTTCTCCAATTAGTGAAGGTACAACATATCCCACTTGACATTCGTTGGTGTTGCCATCATCTAGTTCCCCATTTCCAACATCCTAGAGTCCTATTAATGAACACAAGGTAAACGTTACCAACCTCATAAACAATGTGGCTACAAGAGCAGTCAGAAACAGGGTACCTTTTGGCAAGTACATCAATCGCTGGCTCGATCAACCCTTTCTGCCATCAACAATGCCCCAGGCCACAGTGGGACGGAATACCCTCGACCTGCCTGGATGATCACAGCCCAGAACCTCAAGAAGCTCAACTCCAGAGCAAAGTCAACAATTGATTAGGGCCATATCTACTACACTAGAAATTCATTCCCCCATCACTGATTTACAGAGACCTACAGTGCTCACCATCTACAACACATCCTAGACCCTTGATCTCGGCCACTGAGAGTACAAGATTTATGAACTAAACTGGGCTATACTGTCCCTCAAGGCATTCAAAAAATCATGATAAATCTGAGCATGTTCTCAGCTCCATTTGCCACACACTTCCATTTGACCTTCGACTCCATTTTAGACTAAAATTAATGTCTGTGTTATGTTGAATATAATTGAGTGGGCAAGCAGAGCTTTGAGACATTAGTACTGACAGGACACACCATTCTGCCATTCCATCATCAACTCTACATCCAAACCCTAGAACTTCACACTGAACACCTTCACCACGAGATTGCAATTGTTTAATAAGGTGGTTCGTCACCAACTCCTCAAGAGCCATCATCAATAAATGCAGCAATGTTCCCATACCATAAATTGCATACATTCAGTGACCACTTTAGGCTCAACAGTCCCATCTTCAGGGCAGGAGAGCACAGAGTGAGTTGGAGACAAGTTACTTGTGGACTTTGTGTGCCAGGTTTAAAAAGCGACAAATGCCTTTTGGAGCTTTTCGGCAGGCTGAAATCATGATTGGATACTGGTGAGGGGGATGATTTCTGAGGAAAATTGTGGGAACCTACCACCGCAAACAATGAAGAGGCAAGAGGAGGCAAAGCTGACTCAAGCTGTTGCTACTGTGATGCGAAGTCACAGAGTAACATGTGGTCAGAGAGGAAGGGTAAGACAAAGGAACATGTATCAATCCTTGTGGGATTGAGGGATCAGAAGTGGAGAGAGTGAGCAGCTTCAGGTTTCTGGGTGTCAAGGTCTCTGAGGACCCAACCTGATCCCAATATATCGATGCAGTTATAAAGAAGGCAAGACAGCAGCTATACTTCATTAGGAGTTTGAAGAGATTTGGCATGTCAACAAATACACTCAAAAACTTCTATAGATGTACCTTGGAGAACATTCTAACAGGCTGCAACACTGTCTGGTATGGGGAGGATACCGCACAGGACCAAAAGAAGCTGCAGAGGTTGTGGATTTAGTCGGCTCCATCTTGCGTACTAGCCTACAAAGTAGCCAGGACATCTTCAAGAAGTGGTGTCTCAGAAAGGCAGTGTCCATTATTAAGGACCTCCAGCACCCAGGGCATGCCCTTTTCTCACTGATACCATCATGTAGGAGGTACAGAAGCCTGAAGAAACACACTCAGCAATTCAGGAACAGCTTCTTCCCCTCTTCCATCTGATTCCTAAATAGATGTTGAACCTGTAAACACTACCTCACTTTTTAATATATATAATTTCTGATTTTTGCACGATTTTTTATCTACTCAATATATGTATTTGATTTACTAACTTATTTATTACTACTTTGCTTTTTTTTCTTCTTCTCTATTATGTATTGCTTTGACCTGCTGCGACGAAGTTAACAAATTTCATGACACATGCTGGTGATAATAAACTTGATTCTGATTCTGATTCGAGACAGTGTTGGAGTCAGAGATGAAACTGGAGCAAACGATTCAGAGAGAAGTTGAGGCGGAGGAGTTTAGGCGCCTTTCCGCCTGTACCAGGAGCAAGGCTGGATCAATCTATGCACCGAGCTGATTTGGAAAGGTCAAAAACAACTTTGGGTGGGGCAACGATGTCTAAGCCCAGAGCATATCGCCATATTGGGGCCTGGGTCCTAGTGTGCAGCATAATCTACTATTTGAACAATGTAAATGCCGGCCCAGATAGACCGGAAGGCAGGGTGTCAGGACAGGAGACGAGGGTTGGGCAAATACCGCTCGCTCTCCTGCAGCACTGAGGCCAAGAGACTGCTAGTTTCAGGGTAATTTGTCCTGCTATATGATGAACTGAGACTGAGGCTAAGGGCCTACTCCAGCTGCTCTGAGATTCGGGCCTATGGACTCAATTTGGGTCGGAACGCTGTTGCTTGCTTTTATTGTTTGCATGATTTGTGGTTTTTCCCCCCTCCTTCGCTGAGCATTGGTCTCTTTTTAACTGGGTTTCTTATTTTGTGGCTGCCTGAAAACAGACAAATCTCAAGGTTGTACAATTTATACATTCTTTGATAATAAATGTATTTTGAACTTTGAACCCCCAATCCAGAATAGCTGATCCGCTCAGTGGGCTCAACTACGAGCTGCTATAAAAAGCCATCTTGTATGCATTCTACAGAGTCCCCTCTTACAATCCAGCACCAACCTGATTTTGCCAATCTACCTGCATATTGAAATCCCCCATGACTATTATAACTTGCCCTTTTGGCATGCATTTCTAGCATCCATTTTAACTTGCAGACCACATCCTTACTGCTGTCTGAGGGTCTATATATAACCCCCATCAGGGTCTTTTTATCCTTGCATTGAATTACCAGAACCAGGTTTATTATCACTGGCATGTGATGTGAAATTTGTTAACTTAGCAGCAGCAGTTCAATGCAATACATAATTTAGCAGAGAAAAAAAATAAGTAAATAAAGTAAAAATAATAATAAGTAAATAAATTACATATATTGAATAGATTATTTTAAAAAGTGCAAAAGCAGAGATACTGTACATTAAAAAAAAGTGAAGCAGTGTTCACGGGATCAATGTCCATTTAGGAATGGGACTGCAGAGGGGAAGAAGCTGTGCCTGAATTGCTGAGTGTGTGCCATCAGGCTCCTGTACCTCTTCCCTGATGGTAGCAGCGAGAAGAGGGCATGTCCTGGCTGATGGAAGTCCTTAATGATGGCCACTGCCTTTCTGAGACACCACTCCCTAAAGATGTCCTGGGTACTTTGTAGGCTAGTACTCAAGATGGAGCTGACTAGATTTACAACCTTCTGCAGCTTCTTTCGGTCCTGTACAGTGGACCCTCCATACCAGACAGTGATGCAGCCTGTCAGAATGCTATCCACAGTACAACTCTATCCACAACGATTCAACGTCTTCTGATCCTATGTCACCTATTTTTAATAATTTCATTTAATTTTTTACAAGCTGAGCCATGCCACCCTCTCTGCCCTCCCTCCGATCCTTTTGATACGACGTGTATCTTTGGACATTAAGCTCCCAGCTAGAATCTTCATCCAGCCATGATTCAGTGATGCCCGCAATCTGTAACTGTGCTACAAGTTTATTTACCTTATTCTGTATACTGTATGCATTCAAATACAACACATTTAGTCCTGTATTCACCTTTTCGACTTTGTTCACCTCTTACATTGCAACTCACCCTGTTGACTGCCATTTTGCTGTATCATCAGCCGCTCCTTGCAAGGAGTCCCACCACACACGGCCTCTGTTTGTAAGCCAACTGCCTCATCGGCAGCCCCATCATGCCAATTCCCATCCCAGCAGCTCCAGAACACCTGCCCACAAGGATACTGTCCCCCTCTGATTCAGGTGTAACACATTCCTTTTGTACAGAAAGCACCTTCCCCACAAGACATCCAATGACCCAGAAATCTGAACTCCTGCCCCCTACACCAGTTCCTCAACTGTACATTCACCTGCCAATTCATTTTATTCTTACCCTCACTGACACACGGCATAGGCAGCAATCCAGAGATTACTACCCTGGAGGTCCTGCTTTTCAGCTCTCTGCCTAGCTACTAAGATCTCTCTTCAGGACCTCCTCAGCTTGTCTACTTATGTCATTATTGCCAATAAGTACCAGGACTTCTGGCTGCTCATCCTTACTTTTCTTAATGCCGTAGACCCAATCCAAGACACCTCTGACCCTGGCATCTGGGTGTCTCTATCACATCCACAGAATCTCCTCTCTTTTCCTCTGTGTACCTCCTTTGCCTAATAGTGTGGTCACTGAGTCAATGCTCATGGTCTTCTGTTGATGTAACCCTTCGCTTCAGGGGTCAATGTGTCGTGCAATCAGGGTTGCTGTTCTGAACACCACCATTGTAACTGAACTGACTTTATGACATGGAGAGTAAAAATCTTCACGTTACATCTCCATCTAAATGTGCAATTTATAGTCATTTATAATAAATAGTATGTACAACAGGTCAGTCAATATAACATAGAAATACAGTTGTGTCAGCATGAATTAAGCAGTTGGATGGCCTGGAGGAAGAAGATGTCCCAGAGCCTGTTGGTCCTGGCTTTTATGCTGTGGTACTGTTTCCCTGATGGTAGCAGCTGGAATAGATTGTGGTTGGGGTGACTTGGGTCCCCAATGATCCTTCGGACCTTTTTATACACCTGCCTTTGTAAATGAACAGTGGGAAGTTCACATCTACAGATGCGCTGGGCTGTCTGCACCACTCTCTGCAGGGTCCTGCGATTGAGGGAAGTACAGTTCCCATACCTGGCAGTGATGCAGCCAGACAGGATGTTCTCAGCTGTGCCCCTAAAGAAAGTTCTTCAGATCTGGGGACCCATTCCAAATTCTTTCAACTGACTGAGGTGAAAGAGGTGCTGTTGTGCTTTTATTCACCACACAGCCAGTATGTACAGATCACGTGAGGTCCTCGGTGATGTGTGTGCTGAGGAACTTAAAGCTGTTCACCCTCTCAACCCCAGATCCATTGATGTCAATGGGGGTTAGCCTATCTCCATTCCTCCTGTAGTCCACAACCAGCTCCTTTGTTTTTGCAACATTGAGGGTTGTTTTCTTGACACCACTGTGTCAGGGTGATGACTTCTTCTCTGTAAACAGCCTCATTATTATTTGAGATTGGGCCAATCAATGTAGTGTCATCAGCAAATTTAATCAGCAGATTGGAGCTGTGGGTGGCGACACAGTCATGGGTATACAGATAGTAAAGGCTGCTCGTGCATGCTCATTATTACGTGCATACTTGTGCGTACGGGCTATGCTGCAGCCTACACCATAACCCTGATTCTCACTTCTGCGTCGCTCTACGCCGTAACGAGCATGCATAGGTGTGCGCCAAAACACTAGTTGGTGGTGGGGTTTCTATGCCACTGTGTTGAGTTTCTTCGTGAGAGACATGGACGAGGAAATGCATTTCAAACATTTTCGCATGTCGACAAGTAGATTTGATGATTTGATTCATCTATTTCACATCGGTGTATACACAGCCTACAGACATGGCGAAGAAGCAGCAACTGGAAATGCATAGGAGGAAATGCGATGCTGCCAAGTGGACTAATCACAGTTGTTGCAGTCTGCGTCACCGCGACATGTGAGTAACTTTTCTGGAGAGGTGCACGTCACCCTACAGCGTAAGGTATGGCGTAGGTACGCGTTACCCACGGCGTCGATGCGACGCACAAGTATAAATCATCCTTAAAGGAGGAACCTTAGTACACAGCCCTGAGGGTCAGAGGGACAGAAGTGAGGGAGCTCACTCTTACCACCTGCCGGCAATCTGACAGGTGGTAAATAATGTGTGAATATTTAAATTCCTGTAATCTTCCTGTCAGCTTGAACCAGTTTGCCATTCTCCTCCGGCTTCTCTCGCCCACACAACCTGCCACTCAATGGGTTTTTTGCTTTTCACATCATTCTTTGTAAAAAACCAGGAGACTAGACTGTTGTGCATGAAAATCCCAGGAGATCAGTAGTTTCTGAGATACTCAAATCAGCCTGTCCAGCACGAACTATCATCTTATGGTTAAAGCCACTTCGATCACATTTCTTCTCCATTCTGATGTTCGGCTCGAACAACAACCGAACGTCTTGACTATGTTGGCAGGTTTTTATGCACTGAGTTACTGGAACACGTTTGACTGATTAGATATTTGTATTAACAAGCAGATGTACAGGTGTACCTAATAAACTGGCCACTAAGTGTATTTTTCTTAAATTAAACTCCTTTATTATTGCAAAAAGAAATCTGATGGCAATTAAAGCACTCCAATACCTTTGATAGAAGAGTACTAGAAGATTTGTCAGTCATCACTCAATTGTTTATGTAAACAGCCTGAGGCTTTTGCTAATTAAATTTCTCGAAAGATCTTTGCTCCCATCGGGTATTTGTGTTTTTGGTGGGAGTAGAATTTTCTCACCATCACTTGACACGAAGTTCTACTTCTGTCTATAAAAGAGATGCTTTATCTTTTAATGTTTTCCTCTCTCAGTTAAGTTTTTTTTTAAAGAAAAAATTGTCAATCTCTAGCTAACTAACAAAGCAAAGCTTTCTTTCATTATAATGCCAGTCATAAAGACAGATGTGCTTATTAGTAGAACTCATACTTGAAGCCACATTAGAAGATTTTTCTGCCCACCAGCGGACAGCAATTTTAAACCCAATACCTTGACACAATCATAGGCATCCCTTTGGTCTCTTTTCTGGGTTCAATAATAACAGACCATTACTTCAGTGAAATTGAGTTCCACATGAATTAGTTGAGATCAATCAAGTCAATGGATCTTCTATCAACACGATTCTTGGATGAGGTGGCAAATGGAAATCAAGCCAAGATGGAAATCTGAATTTAAAACTGAAATACTAATCCTGTTTCCCTTTCCACAGCAGCCCATGTGTTCCTGGCATTTTCTGTTTTTGACAACTTGGCGCCTGCTTTTCAGGAATACCAAGACATGGAGCCATTGAACTATAGCCATACCTTGCAGTATCAGGTCTTCAGAGAAACATACCTGCACCAACCTGTTATTCTGCCTAGTTTCATCAACTGCATCTAGACCATAGCCTCTCGATCTCTCCCCATCCATGTACTTATCCACACTTTTCTTAAACATTGCAATCAAACCTCCATCCACTGCTCTCGTCAGTAGTCATTCTACAATCTAAAACAATAACACACGAGGACACAGAGTTGCTATGGTCTAGTTTAGTGAAGGGATACGTTTGCGAGGCTGATGGGTTAATTTGTGCTCCTCGGAATCCAGGGGTAAGTGTGCAAAAGGATCAGGATCCCCAGGCTTTGATATGAAAAGATGTACTATTTTTCCCAACCTCTGTACTCAGTCAACACTGCAGGCAGGATTCACACAGTAGCTACGGGTATCACAGCAGATGGTTAGCAACATCCTGAAGGCTGAACGCTAAAAAGAGATGATATCATATTGCAGAAATTACAATGAAAGCAATGGACCAGGAGATATTAGTGACCAACTAAACCTCTCGGTGAACTGCCTTGAGACCCCATACCTCAGTTACCATGGACAGCAAAAGATTTTCATAGTATTGGTAGCGTGCCAAACAATTACACTACAGAAGATTAAGTCAGTGTGTTTCCAGTTGGTCAACCAACCCATTTAAAGTATGGGTGACACATCATAGTGGAAATCCTCCAGGAATCTTATGCGAGCAGAAATATGATCCTGTGAATCATTAACACAAATTTATACTATTTGGACCTCCCTCCTGACCATATTTATCATTACAGAACAAGCCGCTCACAATTGAACATAAAATGTAACAATT
Organism: Hypanus sabinus; assembly: GCF_030144855.1. Taxonomy (NCBI): domain Eukaryota; kingdom Metazoa; phylum Chordata; class Chondrichthyes; order Myliobatiformes; family Dasyatidae; genus Hypanus; species Hypanus sabinus. The sequence goes on from NC_082717.1 coordinate 14,692,757, forward strand.
AAGGATGAAGAAGAAATTCTCTAAAATGCTTTTCCAGTCATATTTAATTCTGCAGGCTCTCTTCATGCTATTACCATCAGGCAGGAGGTACAGGAGCCTCAAGTTCAGAAACACTTAATACCCTACAACCATCAGGCTCCTGAGTCAGAGTGGATAACTTCACTCACCTCAACACTCAACTGACTCCACAACCTATAGCTTCATTTTCAAAGACTCTACAACTCAGTAAAGGTTGAGCACCCATTACCCGAAACTCCAAAAACTGGAAACCTCCAAAATCCAATTTTTTTTTGTACACTGACACGTCATAAATGGAAAATTCTACAAGGCGCTGGGAAGGTTCCTAGGGAATAGGTCCCTGTGCACCGCAGTCAGTTCTGAGAAGTGACTTGACATATGTAATGAATATATGTTTATGAAAAATAGAAAAACATTGCATAAAGTGAAAAATGAAGACTTTGTATATTCAGAGAGTGGATTTGTCAGCATCAGAGTGAACATATACCGCTTAACGGCATGCTGAATATGAACAAGCAAAGATACCTCAGGACAAACTGAAAATTGAAGATAATCGTGAATATTCAGCAGGCCAGTTGCAAAACAATTTAAGAAAAGGCATGGCATTAAATTTTTAAAGATTTGCAGTGACAAAACATCTGCTGATAATGAAGCAGCAGAGAAATTCGTGGATGAGTTTGTCAAGATCGTCGCTGATGAAAATCTAACACACTGAACGGCTGCATCAGTACATAAGAGTGAAGAACACGTGTAAGACAAAGACTGCTTACCGGTAGCACATAAATTCTGAGTTGAGAATGATGGCAATGCCAAACAGTCACTGACCATTCACCAGAAAGGCCAAGGTAGTGATAGTTTATTTTTCTGATGGTTCAACGTACACATTGTTTGATGCAGAAAATCATTAAAAATATTATATAAAACTACCTTCAGGGTATACGTATAAGCAGTATATATAATGTAAATGAATTTCATGTTTAGACTTGGACCCCATCCCCAAGCTACCTCATTATATAGATGCAAATATTCCGAAGTCCAAAATAAAATCCAAAACCTAAAACGAGTCCGGCCCCCAAGCATTTCAGATAAAGGGTGCTCAAACTGTATAATTTATTTACTTTTATTACTTACTTGATTCTCCTGCAATCTCAGGGTAGTATATGGTGACATGTGTGCACCCTGATAACAGATTTACTTTGAACATCCAATTGCAGGGCTGAATTCATAACTTTAAATCAGATTCTGGCAGTTGAGGCCAAAGAGGTGCACAAGATACATTATGATATTCACCATTGATTCTAATTAACCTACAGTAACAAAATATATTGATGACTGCAGCACATTTAAATGCAATCAAGCTTCACTTTAAGACAAAATTCACTAACAATTAGCTTTCCACTAAAAAAGGACTTAAATTATGTCTCTGCTTTTTAGATTAGATTATTAAACCACATTATGTGGAATATTTCAACGGCATCAATCTACAATAGGCTCATTACACATAAATGGACTCACTGACACCAAAGAAGGAATTGCTTTCTGCAAATGCTTCAAAACTGGGTGAAATTTGTGTTGTATATTGCTGCCTGTTGCTCATCAGTGCATTAAAATTATGTGCAACACACATTCACTGTGTACCTTGGCTTTCAAATGCTTCAGTAGTTATAGAATTCGCTGCAACTAGTTCTAAAGTTCTCCAGCTCTGTGGGCTCTGAGGAGTCATTGGCAAAAGCTGATTGAAAGATCAGCGTGACCACAGGAAAAATGAACTGTCCGCTTCACTCACTTGGCATTGCAAAGCATCATGGATAACCCGCCTCACACTTTTTGAGTGCCTCTACAAGAAAACAGCATCCATCGTCAAGGACCACCACCATCCAGGCCATGCTCCTGCTTGCTGCTGTCATTGGGAAGGAGGTACAGATCCACACCACAGGTTCAGGAGCAGTTATTACCCTTCAACCATCAGTCTCCTGAACCAGCGTGGATAACGTTACTCATCTCAACAATGGACTGATTACTTATGGACTCACTTTCAAAGACTCTGCAACTCATGTTCTCAGTGTTCTTTATTCACTTATTCATTTGTAGCTGAGCAACTTGTCAACTTTTGCATGTTGGTTGTTTGTCAGTCTTTCTGTGTAGTTTTTCACTGATACTGTTGTACTTCTTCGTTCACTATGAATGCCTACAAGAAAATGTACCCCAAGAACTTTCAAAAAGATCCCCCTGTCCGTCTGACCAATTGGCCCAATATCAAATGCAGTTTGTGGTACTTCAAACCCTCAGAGCAGAGAAATGCTGCTGATCTTATTTTTAAGTTCAAAGTAATTATCAAAGTACATAAATGTCACCCCGAGATCCATTTTCTTGTGGGCATTCACAGTAAATCCAAGAAACCTACGCAAATCAATGAAAGACCGCACCCGGCAGGACAAACAACCAATGTACAAAAGGCAACAAACTATGCAAATACAAAAGAAAAAATATACAATAATAATAAATACATAAGTAACAAATATCAAGAACATGCGATGAAGAGTCCTTGAAAGTGAGTCCATAAGTTGTGAGAACAGATCAGTGATGGGGCGAGTGTATTTATCCCCTCCATAGAGATGTGCTCAATGGTGGAGAGGGCTTTTACCCATGAGAGACTGGGCCATATTCACTACTTCTGCAGGTTATTCTGTTCAGGGATGTTTCCACACTGGGCTGTGATGCAACCAGACAATGTACTCTCCACCACACTTCTACAGAAGGTTGTCAAAGTTTTAGCTGTCATGCCAAATCTTCGCAAACTTCTAAGGAAGCCAAAGAGCTGCCGTGCCTTCTTCATAATTGCACTTACAGGCTGGGCTCAGGACATGAAATGAGAATACCAAATAAATTAAAGTTGCTGACCCTCTCCACCTCTGATCCTGCAATGTGAACTGGCTGATGGACCTCCAGTTTACTCCTCCTTAGTCTCACTGACATTGAGTGAAAGGTTGCTGTTATGCCACCCCTCAGCCAGAGTCTCTATCTCCCTCCGATATACTGATTCATCACCATCTTTGATCTGCTTCAGCAAATTTAAATACGCCAGTGGAGCTGTGCTTCGCCACAGTCTTTCTATGTGTTCATCCTCATGAAGAATGTCCTCACATCGGCCTCAGAGACTGAAATCATAGGGTCATGAGGGGCTGTGGGAGATCCTGAAGTTTCTTCCATGTTTTGATGATCAAAGCGAGCATAGAGGGCATTGAGCTCATGTAGAAGCCTTGCTGTCACTTATGTCCACCTTCTTTTCTTATGGTTCAATTATTTTTAAAACATTTGACTCAGCATTGGATCTCTTGTGTTAATATCTCCTTTGAGAATTAACATCTAGGTCTGTGGGTAAACATTGCAGTGAAGCACCTTAAAACAGAAGAGTCATGGAAAAATACAACACAAAACCAGGCCCTTCAGCCCATCTAGTCCATTCCAAACCATTTATATTGCCTACCAGTACTGGGACCATAGCCCTCCATACCCCTACCATCCATGTACCTATCCAAACTTGTCTTAAACACTCAAATCAAGCTTGCATGCACCACTTGTGTTGGCAGCTCATTCCATACTCCCACAACCCTGTGGGTGAAGAAGTTTCCCCTCATGTTCCCTTTAAACTTTTCATCTTTCAGCCTTAGCCCATGACTTCTAGTTGTTGTCCCACCCAACCTTAGTGGAGAAAGCCTGCTTGCATTTACCCTAACTATACCTCTATCAAATCTCCCCTCAATCTCCTGGGTTCCAAGGAATAAAGTCCTAACCTGTTCGATCTTTCCTTATAAATCAAGTCTTCCAGTCTCAGCATCATTTTCCTAAATTTTCTCTGTATTCTTTCAACCTTATTTACATCTTTCCTGTCACTAGGTGATCAAAACTACACACAATTCTCCAAAATTAGGACTCACCAACATCTTATACAACTTCAACACAACATCCCATCTCCTACACTCAATACTTTGATTTATGAAGGCCAACGTGCCAAAAGCTTCCTTTACAACCCTCTCTACCTGTGAAGCCACTTTCAATAAATCATGGGCATCTATTCCCTGAACCCTTGGTGCTACCGCGCTCTTCAGTGTCCCACCGTTCACTGTGTAAGACCTACCCTGGTTGGTCCTAATGAAGTACAACATCTTGCACTTGTCCGCATTAAAATCTTTTGCTATATTAATAGTAACATCTAAATCCTGCCATGATGGTGTAGCAGTTAGGGCAAAGCTATTACAGCTCGTGGCATGGGAACTAGGAGTTCAATAATGGCACCGTCCATTATGAGTTAGCGTGTTCTCCCCTCGACCACGTGGGTTTCTTCTAGGTGTTTTAGTTTCTTCCCACAAAATGTACTGGTTAGTAGGTTAATCGGTCATTGTAAATTGTCCTGTAATGAGGCTCGGATTAAATAGGCGCTTTGCTGAGTCGAGAGGCTCGCTGGGCCGGAAGGGCCAGTTCCATGTTGTATCTCTAAATAAAAAATAAAAATGAATAAGTTCCTACTAGTTTTGACGTTAAGGATCAGCTTTATTTGTTACATATACATTGAGACATTCAAACATATAGTGAAATACATCGTTTGAGTCAAATCAAATCAGCGAGGATTGCACTGGGCAGCCCACAAGTGTCACCCCACTTCTGGCGCCAACATAGCATGGCCCAAAACTCATTAATCATGACCCCTATGTCTTTGGAATGGCTGTTCAGCTCACAACAGCAGAGCCCATAGTCAAACTCAAAGTGATGTTTATTGTTATATGCACGAGTACACATTTGCAGAGACGCAATGAAAAACTTACTTACAGAAGCATCACAAGTACAGAGCATCAGAGAAGCAGTGTTCATAAGAAATACATAAACACAAATCATGCACAATTTTTACAAGAAATCACAATCAGGACAAAATAAAAAGTCCACTTCAGGGCAAAGTTTCATGGTTTTGTTAAACTGCAGTGATTAGCGCTCAAGGAGTAACCTTTCTACACACTACAGTGAGAAGTCTCAACTGACAAGAACAAAGATCAGAAAAAATATCATATTCAGACTTCAAGATGGAAAAGTCAATTCACACAGAATTACTGACATGAAAACCAGCTGGTCCTCACAAATCTCTGCACTAAACAGCCAAGGACGAACATATCTGTGCTTTCAAACCTTGGTGATCAATGAGATTGAAAGATGTACCAAAGGTGGACAGTGGCATTGAAAATCAATGTACTCGTTAGCTGAATCAGCATCTGCTAATGCAGCCACTCCTTCACGTGTGAGAATATGACTATATTACTCTGTTCTGCAACTGCGACAGTAAGAAGGGGCTTAAGGAGTGATTCTTCTCCTGCTTGATGTCTAGAGAACCTAATAAGCTGCGAGATTCTGTGTCACCCCATTATGTTACCGGAGTATCGTGTCATCTCCCAAAATATGTGACGGGGCAGGGTTTTAAGAAATTTGATCCAACTGCCCATGTCATAGCTGTTTCCGGGTTCATGTCCCTCTGTAGCGACATTCATCTTAGAGTAGATTAAAGGGTCAGCACATCATTGACATATAACTTGAAAAGAATCGGTCCCCACATTGACCCCTACGCAACTATGCTAGTCACTGGTAGACAACCAGAAAAGACCCCTTTATTTCCACACTTTGCCTCCTGCAAGTCAGCCAATCTTCTATCCATACTAGTATCTTTCCTGTAATACTATGGGTTCATATTTCAAGAAGTAGCCTTATGTGCGGCACTTTGTCAAAGGCCTTCTTAAAATCCACGTAAACAGCATCCACTGATTCTCCTTTATCTATCCTGCCTGTTACTTCCTCAAAGAATTTCAACAGATTTGCAAGGCAAGATTTCCCCTTAAGGAAACTATGCTGACTTTGACCTATTTTACCATGTACCTCCAAGTTCCCTGAAACCTCATCCTTAATAATGGACACCACCATCTTCCCAACCACTGATGTCTGGCTAACTAACCAACCATTTCCTTTCTACTTAAAGAATGGAGTGACGCTTGCAATCTTCCGGTCCTCCAGAACCATGTCAGAATCTAGTGATTTTTGAAAGATCATTACTAATGCCTCCACAATCTCTTCAGCTACCCAATCCAGAATTGCCTTTTCCCCCAGTGGGCTCGACCACAAGCTGCACTAAAAACCCAAATCGTATGCACTCTACAAATGCCCTCCCTTCAAATCCAGCACCAAGCTGATTTTCCCAATCTACCTGCATATTCAAATCCCCCAGGACTATCATGACATTGCCCTTTTGACATGCGTTTTCTATCTCTCATTGTAATTTGTACTCCATATTCTTGTTACTATTCAGAGGCTTGTATATAACTCTTTTTACCCTTGCAGTTCCTCAACTCTATCCACAAGGATTCTACATCTTTCGATCCTATGTCACCTCTTTCTAATGATTTGACTTCATTTTTCACCAACAGAGCCACTCCACCTCCTTCACCTTCCTGTCTGTTCTTTTGATACAAGGTGTATCCTTGGATGTTCAGCTCCTATGATCTTCTTTCAGCCACGACTCAGAGATGCCCACAACGTCATTCCTACTAATCTCAAACTGCACTACAAGATCATCTACCTTATTCTGCATACTGTGTGCACCCTCTTGCTTTCAAGTCAAGTTAAGCCAAGTCAAGTCAACTTTTATTGTCATTTTGACCATAACTGCCGGTACAGTGCATAGTAAAAATGAGACAACTTTTTTCAGGACCATGGTGTTACATGACACAGTACAAAAAACTAGACTGAACTACATTAAAAAAACTCACTCTTATTGATTTTGCCCCCGTTACACTTCATTTCATCCCCCAACTTCAACTTTGCCCTATCATCTGCCTGTCCTTCCTCACAGTCTCACTACACACTGCATCTACTTGTATACCAACTGCCCCATCCTCAGCCCGATCACTCTGTTTCCCACCCCCCCCCCCGTCAAGTTAGGTTAAACCCTCCCCAACAATGAGTGTATTTCAGGCAGAGATCGATAGAATCTTGACTGACAAGTGTTTAAGAGTTTCAGAGAAAAAGTAGGAAAGTGAGGTTGAAAAAAATCAGCAATCAGAAAAAAATTATGAAAAAAAAGGCAGAACAGACTCAATGGACCGAATGGCCTATTCCTGCTCCTACATCAGCCCAATACTGTGAGCCGAACCGCCTGCGCTGTGTTGTACTTTATGTTCTATATCTTAAGGTCTTAGGGTAAGAAAATAGAGTTCAAGTGAAAGATTAACTACAGTATATCAGAATCAGGTTTAACATCACCAGAATTTGTCATAAAATTTGTTGTTTTGCGACAGCATTACATTGTAATACATATTGATAAAAATATATAAATTACAATAAGCAATAAAGAAGTAGTGCAAAAAGAGAGCAAACAAAAATAGTGCGGTAGTGTTCACGGGTTCATTGTCCATTCAGAAATCTGATGGCAGAGGGGAAGAAGCTGTTCCTGAATCACTGAGTGTGTGTCTTCAGGCTCCTGTACCTCCATCCTGATGGTGGCAATGAGAAGAGAGCATGTGCTGGGTGTTGGGAGTCCTTAATGATGGCTGCTGCCTTTTCAAAACATCAACTTTCGAAGGTGTCTTTGATGCAGAGGAGGTTAGTGCCCATGATGGAGCTGGCTGAGGTTACAACTTACAACGTTAACATTGGGTTTCATAGGATTGCTTTTATATTTATATTGATTGTGTTTTTTGTAATGTGACCTTTACGTTTATTGTGCTTTTTAATGCTGCATCGGATCCAGAATAACAATCACTTTGTTCTCCTTTACTCACATGCACTTTAGAATGACAACAAACAATCTTGAATCTTGAGCCCTACTGAACAGGGAAGATATTCATTTCTTATGGATAACCAAGTTATCCTTCAAAACTTGAACCAACCTACCAGCCAGTTCCAATGACAGAGCAGAAGACTATAGAGCTATCAGAACAATCCAGCACATTATTAAGCAGCAGCACTGCCCTGCACCGACATTGATTGTTACTTTGAAAATAAGAGGAGCTCAAGGTCTGTGCAGCACGGAGTCACATTATAGCAAAGCTGATGCAGACTGTAGTAATACACCTCCTCTGTTTCACTTCAACCTGTCAGCTAGCACTGGAGGTGGTCGACAGGACATTGTTTGGGTATACGTGGTTACAAAGCACAAAATTAGGCACATTGCTGAGTTTGTTTATACATTTATTTGTTTGTTTGTTTGTTTGTTGTGATGCACCATGGACCAGTCCTCTGAGTCACACCGCCCAGCAATCCCTCAATTTAATCCTAGCCGAATCATGGGGCAATTTACAATAACCAATTAAGTACCGACTGGTATCATAAGACCATAAGACACAGGGGCAGAATTAGGCCATTCAGCCCATTAAGTTTGCTCTGCCATTCCATCACGGCTGATTCCAGATCCCACTCAATTCCATATACCTGCCTTCTCACCATTTGCTTTGATGCCCTGACCAATCAGGAAACGATTAACTTCTGCCTTAAATATACCCATGGACTTGACCTCCACTGCAGTCTGTGGTAGACCATTCCACAGATTCACTACTCTCTGGCTGAAAAATTCCTCCTTAGCTCTGTTCTAAAAGGTCACCCCTCAATTTTGAGGCTGTGCCCTCTAGTTCTGGATACCCCCACCAAAAAAATCCTCCCCACATCCATCCTATCTAATTCTTCCAACATTCTGTAGGTTTCAATGAGATCCCTCCACATTCTTCCAAGTTCAAGTGAGTACAGACCCAAAGCTGCCAAACTCTCATTAACCCCTTCATTTCCAGAATCATCCTCGTGAACTTCCTCTGGACTCTCTCCAATGACAATACGTCCTTTCTGAGATAAGAGGCCCAAAACTGTTGACAGCACTCCAAATGCGGCCTGACTAGTGTCTTATAAAGCCTCAGCTTTATCTCCTTGTTTTTATATTCTGTTCCCCTTGAAATAAATGCCAATATTATATTTACCTTCATTACCACAGACTCAACCTGTAAATTAACCTTCTGGGAGTCTTGCATGAGACACTCCTCAGTCCCTCTGCACCTCTGATGTTTGAATCTTCTCTCCATTTAGATAATAGTCTGTACTATTGTTCCTTTTACCAAAATACATTCACATACATTTCTCTACTCTGTTTTCCATCTGCCATTTCTTTGCCCATTCTTCCAATTTGTCTAAGTCCTGCTTCCTCAGCACTACCTACCCCTCCACCTATCTTTGTATCATTCACAAACTTTGCTACAAAGCCATTAATTTCACTATCTAAATCATTGACAAACAATGTGAAAAGCAGCAGTCCTAATACTGACCCCTGAGGAACACCATTAGTCACTGGCTGCCAACCAGAAAAGGCCCTTTTTATTCCCACTCACTGCCTCCTGCCTGTCAGCCATTCCTCTACCCATGCCATTATCTTTCCTGTAACACCATAGGATTTTATCTTGTTAAGCAGCCTCATGTGTGGCACCTTATTAAATGCCTTCCGAAAATCCAAGTAAATGATATCCACTGCCTCTCCTTTATCCAGCCGGCTTGTTACTTCCTCGAAGAACTCTAATAGACTTGTCAGGCAAGACTTTCCTTCACAGAAACCATGCTGACTTTGACTTATTTTGTCAATAGTCTCCAAGTACCTCAAAAACTCATAGAACATAGAATAGTACAGCATATTACAGGCCCTTCGGCCCCCAATGTTGTGCTGAACCTCAAACCCTGCCTCCCATATAACCCCCCACCTTAAATTCCTCCATATACCTGTCTGGTAGTCTCTTAAACTTCACTAGTGTATCTGCCTCCACCACTGACTCAGGCACTGCATTCCACACACCAACCGCTCTCTGAGTGAAAAACCTTCCTCTAATATCCCCCTTGAACTTCTCTCCCTTTAACTTAAAGCCATGTCCTCTTGTACTGAGCAGTGGTGCCCTGGGGAAGAGGTGCTGGCTGTCCACTTTGTCTATTCCTCTTAATATCTTGTACACCTTTAATAATCATCTTTAATACTAGACTCCAATACTTCTCCAACCACTGAGATTAGGCTAACTGGCCTATAATTTCCTTGCTTTTGTTTCCTCTCTTCTTAAAGAGTGGAGTGACATTTGCAATCCTCCAGTCCTCCGGGACCATGCCAGGATCAAGTGATTCTTGAAAGATCAAGACCAATGCGTCTGTTATCACTTCAGCAACCTCTCTCAGGACTCTGGGATGTAGTCCATCTGATCTTGGTGACTTCTCCACCTTAAGACCTTTCAGTTAGCCCAGCACTTATACTTTTGTAATAGCAGTGGCACTCACGGACCTCTGGCACACTATTAGAGTCTTCCACAATGAAGACTGATACAAAATACCCATTAAGTTCATCTTCCATTTCTTTGCCCCCATTATGACCTCACCCACATCATTTTCCAGTGGTCCAATATCAACTCTCATCTGCCTTTTACTCTTTATATAATTGAAAAATCTTTTGGTATCCTGCTTTATATTATTGGTTAGTTTGACTTCATATTTCATCTTTTCCCTTCTTATAGCTTTTTAGCTGCTTTTTGTTGAATTTTAAAAACTTCCCAATCATCCAACTTCCCACTCACTTTTGCTACCTTATATGCCCTTTCCTTGGCTTTTATACAATCCTTAACTTCCCGTGTCAGCCACTGTTGCCTACCTCTGCCATTTGAGAATTACTTCTGTGGGACATATCTATCTTGCACCTTGTGAACTATTTTCAGAGACTTCAGTCACCTCTGCTCTGCCATCATCCCCACCAATATCCTCATCCAATCCACCTGGGCAAGCTCCTCTCTCATGCCTCTATAATTCCCTTTATTCCATTGCGATACTGATACCTGAGACTTATGCTTCTCCCCTCTCAAATTGCAGTATGAATTCAATCATATTATAATCACTGCCTCCTAAAGGTTCCTTTACATTAAGCTCCCCAATAAGATCTGGATTATTACACAATACCCAATCTAAGATAGCCCTTCAACAAGTAGGCTCAAGCACACGCTGCTCTAAAAGCCATCTTGCAGGCATTCAACAAATTCCCTCTCTTGTGATCCAACAGCAACCTGATTTTTCCAATCCCCTTGCATATTAAAGTTCCCCATTACAATTGCGTCATTACCCTTATTACATGCCTTTTCCATCTCCCTTTGCAATCTCAACCCCACATCTTGGCTGCTATTTGGAGGCCTATATATGATTCCCATAATGTTTTTTCACCCTTGCAGTTTCTTAAGTCCAGCCACAAAGATTCAACATTCTCTGACCCCATGTCACCTCTTTCGAAAGATATAATTCCATCTCTTACCAACAGAGCCACACCACCGCCTATACCTTCTGCCTGTCCTTTCAATACAAAGTCTATCCTTTGATGTTAAGCTCCCAGCTATGGCCTTCTTTCAGCCACAACTCAGTGATGCCCAAAACGTCACTACTGGCCAGTCTCTAATTACGCCGTGAGTTTGTCCACCTTATTCTGAATGCTACACTCATTTAAATACAGCATCTTTAGTCCTGCATTCTTCGCCCTTTTGAATTTTGCCTCTATGGTACAATTTAACTCTTTGTTCTGTCTGCATTTGTACCCAATCATTGGCTTGTCCTTCCTTACATCCATCATCTACTTGTAAACCTGCTGGCTCATCTTCAGCTCTATCGTACTGGTTCCTATCCCCCAGCCATATTTGTTTAAACCATTCCCGACATCTCTAGCAAACCTGCCCACAAGAATATTGGCCCCCCTCAGATTTAAGTGCAAGCTGTCCCTTTTGTACAGGTCCCACCCCAGAAGAGGTCCCAATGATCCAGAAATCTAAATCCCTGCCCCCTGCCCCAATTCTTCAGCTGTGCATTTATCTGCCACCTCGTTCTAATCCTACCCTCACTGTCATGCAGCACAGGCAGCAATCCCGAGATTACTACCTTTGAGGCCCTACTTCTCAGTTTCCTAAATCCCAGTACTCTTTGTTCAGGACCTCCTCTCTTTTTCTACCCATGTCATTGGTACCAATATGTTCCATGACTTCTGGCTGCTCACCCTCCCTTTTCAGGATATTGTGGACGCGTTCAGAAATACCACGGATCCTGGCACCTGGAAGGCAAACTACCATCCTTGTTTTCTTTTTGCATCCATAGAATCGCCTGTCTGCCCCCTGATTATAGAGCCCCTGTTACTGCTGCCATCCCCTTCAATTCCTTACCCTTATCGGCCACAGAGCCAGACTTAGTGGCAGAGGCATGGTCGCTGTTGCTTCCCCCACAGGCAAGTTATCTCTCCCAACAGTACTCAAAATGGAGTATTTATTGTTGAGGGAGACAGCCACAGGGGTGCTCTCCACTAATGTTTCCCCTTCCCTCTCCTGACTGTCACCTATTTATCTGTCTCCTGTAGCCTTGGGGTGACCATCTCGCTGTAGCTCCTGTCTATCGCTGCTTCACTTTCCCTCACAAGCCGAAGGTCATCAAACTGCAGCTCCAGTTCCCTAACACGGTCTCTAAGGAGCTGCATCTCAAGGCTGGGAGTCTCCTGGAAATCCCACGACTGACACCCAGAACAGAACACTGGCTCAGTAGGCATACCCTTGATTCTCTCAAAGGCTGTTCCAGCCCCTCAAGCTGTGCCACCCAGCAATGCCCCAATTTAATCCTAGCCTAATCATGGGACAACTTACAATGACCCATTCACCTGCTGACCAGTGTATCTTTGGAATGTGTGAGGAAACCGGAGCACCCGGAGGAAACTCATGCGGTCATGGAGAGAACATATAAACTCCTTATAGACAGCGGCAGGAATTGAACTCGGGTCTCTGGTACTGTCAAGTGTTGTGCTCACTTCTATGGTACCGTGTCACCCCCACGTTGATTATGCATTCCCAAATTCCGAATCTCAAAATAATTTCATCACTTTCAAGTTTGGCTAGACACGTGGATGGCAGGGGTGTGGGTGCAGGTCAATGGGAGTAGAGAGTTTTAGTATGGATAAGAAGGGCTGAAGCGCCTGCTTGTGTAGTGCACTTTTCAATGACTCTATTTCCCCATAAACACAATTGATTCTGCAGATACTGGACAACTTGAGCAACACACACAAAATGCTGATCAGAATGAAGGGGTCTCAGCCCGGAACGTTGACCGTTTATTCCGCTCCATATAATGTGGCAGACTTGTTGAGTTTTGTGTGTGTGTATCTGTCACCGCTCCCCTCAACCCCTGCCACCCCGACGAGCCCCAAAACCTCAACAATCCCATCTTCCCACTTGGCTGAATTGTGCAGCCAAATGAACAAGGCAGTTGGCACAGCATACCCCAAGGGGCAGAATGGAGTACTTACTGGACTGAAGATCCGACACAGAGTACAGCTCCTCGGAAGGACAGGGCAACCCACTCATCTGTGAGACAAAGCAGATCACTTTAATATCACATGATGAATTTCTCCACCTTCCACCATCCTGAAGACAGCATCTCTTTACTCGGAATCAGAAACTGGAGTAGGCCAGACAGCATACAACTTGCCCCTCAATACAACTTCGCCAGTCTCTCATGTCACTAACCACCGTGAATATATTCACTGACTCTGCCTCCAAGGCTCTCTGGGTAAGAGTCATGGTCCTGGAAAAGAACTTCCTCCTCATCTGCTTAAAATGGGCAATGTTTTATCCTGACAAAGTCCCTGAGTTCAAAATAAATCCAAGTAAATTTATCATCAAGGTATGCAAACTCACTACATATTACTGTGAGATTCATTTTCTTGCAGGCATTCACAGTTGAACAAAGAAGTACAACAGGATCATGAAAAAGACTGACAAGCAACCAATGAGCAAAGGACAAACTGTGTAAATACAAAACAAATAAGAGTAACTCATGAGATCAGACTTGTAGAGTTGCAACTCATTCTCAGTATTATTTTTATTTGTACATTGTCAGTCTTTGTGTATGTAGTTTTTCATAAAATTCTATTGTTTTTCTTTTTTTTCCCTTTGTCAATGCCCGCAAGAAAATAAATCTCAAGGTAGTATATGGTAACAATTATGTACTTTGATAATAACTTTATTTTGATATTGAACACAAAGGCCCACATTCCTTAAACGTCCATCAGTAAAAAATACTTCAATCCCAGAAATCAACCATAAGACATAGCAGAACCTTCCCAATGCAAACACACATCCCCACACCCACTGCCCACAACCCAAATAAAGAGAACATTGCTACATATAACACCCCTGGTGTGATCTCACTAATCTTCTAACAAGCTCTATCAAGATTTTAGTAGTTTGTACCATCTGTAATAAAGGCTATAATTCCATGTCTCTTCCTACCTACTTGCACTCCTGTAGACGAACTTTCTATATTTCATGAACGATGATTCCCAGCTGCTCCTGTACAGATTCTGTGGACATTGTTAGCAATCGCAAATGGGCAGAAGATCACACCATACTTAATCTTTGTCTTGCCCTTGGTCTCTGTCAGTTGGGATGTTAAGCTGACATCTGTCTGCCTAAGATACACAATGTATTTCATCATTTCAGTAAGGGCAAGGTATTTCACCCTGGGGTCCTGGCCAAACTTTAGCCTTCAATCAGGATGACTCACTTTACTGCTCATGGGATCTAGGCATGCATAAATTGGACTGCCTGTTGTATCCATTATAACAGGGGTCACACTTCAATGATAGTTAACTGGTTGCCAAGTATTCTGAGACATCCCAATGTAGTGAAAGGCAATGATAAAAAGGCAATTGCTGACTTTTCTTTTCACTCTTACATCCTCTGATGTACTATTAACACAGAGACTCTTAGGCACCTGTCAAACAAGGACCCAAGTTGATTTTATTTTCCTCTCTCCTTAAATTGGATTGAAAAATCCAACTGAACTGATTGAAACCAGCATTACCAGAGGTCAGCATTCCACATACAGACAGGCAATCCACTGCAAAATGATTCTGTTATTGCAAATGTAAAACAATTTTTATCACTTTGCAGTGATCTTGTCAATTTAAACACAAGTTCTGTATTTTTAAATGGTCAAAAAATGGTGAACATTTCACATTTTCAGTCCTAAATGTCACTAAACTGGTGTATAAAATTTGAATTTTAATTGTAGTTCTGGCTGATACTGATGCCTCAACTAATATCACTAAAACAAATGATTTTCCTGATACTGTCTTCTTCAAAAAGTTTAGCAGGGGGATGATATTGTCCAGAAGGTTCTTTGAAAGTCAAGTACGGGGGATAAATCTTGTGGCTACAGCCATTTTATTAGTTGTGCATAACAAAAGAATAGCAGTAACCAACACACTGTACCATAAAAAAGGCACAACCAAATAGAGAAGACAAGAAAGGATATAAAAATGTCAAAGTCGCCTTGTATTGAAGACTAGCTCAAACTAGCCAGATAAGAAAATTCCTTCCTAAGAACAACCCATGAAACAGTTTGAATCACAGTATGACACTTGCTGCAGACAAAGCTACAAAAAAATACAGAATCAGTTTTACAAGTTATAAAAATCCTCTGAACATTCACAGATTAATTATGCAGACATACAAGCAAGAATAAAGAAAGTTAAACTGCAAGAGAAATGACAATTTAGATCCTAATCCAACAGCAGACACTAACGCATTTTCTCTCAGCCTCTGCCTACGTCTGACTTAGTCTCCACCTCATCACAGACACTGCTTTTGTTCTGTCCACCCCCTCCACAGACCTCCACAACCTGAAATACCTCATGTTATCGTTTCCTAAATCTGTTGAAATGTCGATTGAAATCACTCTTTGCGGATGCTGCCTGACCTGCTGAGTATTTCCAGCAATATCTCTTTTTTAATTATGAAGCAAAACATTCAGTCCTGGTCCTGGTTTTAATTGATTTGATACCAACATGAAAGCAGTTTCAATAATTGAAGGGCTTCAAGCTCTTCAGAATTATAATTAAGGCCGAACTATCACCAAGGAACATTATGTTTCTACAGCAGGAATTATCACATCTCTCATTTGTTTTTTTCTAGCTAGGAAATGTACACGTTCAAAAAGGACATTATCACAGCAGATCTTTCTGATTGTTGAGCTGCCAATCACTGGCTACAATGAAACCAAAAATAAATCAATACTGTTTCTGTTTTCAGACTTCGGTTGCTATCCCCAGATATGATTATAGTGAAGAATCCCAAGAGGCTATAGACAATTTGCCTTTTTTAAATTATTGATAACAAAACTTATGTGGGCTGTTGAACAATAAAGGTCATGAGAATGCATTGTGGGAGGTGGTGAGAACATGTTGAACTGAATTGTTCTGACAAAAGTAGGAATTAGCCTCAGCAATATTGGTAATTGGTTAATTCTTGCCTCATGCACCAAGATACAGTGAAAACCTTTTGTTCATATGCCATCTAGACAGAACAATCAAAGCAGATGGATAGAACTCAAGGAAAACACAGTAGAGGATATCACACACAAAATGCTGCAGGAGCACAGCAATCAGGGTCTTGCCCAAATTTGAAAGTTCAAAACGTCAACTGTTTGTTCCCCTCCATACACACTCGCAATCTTAATGGCTCTCCACACAGCTTTAGACCACTTGGACAACACAACCACCAACATCAGAATGCTGTTCATTGACTATAGCTCAGCATTTAATAGCATCATTCCCACAATCCTGATTGAGAAGTTGCAGAACCTGGGCCTCTGTACCTCCCTCTGCAATTGGATCCTCGACTTCCTACCTGGAAGACCATAATCTGTGCAGATTGGTGATGACATCTCCTCATTGCTGACGATCAACACTGGTGCACCCCAGGGGTGTGTGCTTCATCCACTGCTCTACTCTCTATATACACATGACTGTGTGGCTAGGTATAGCTCAAACACTATCTACAAATTTGCTGACGATACAACCATTGTTGGTAGAACCTCAGGTGGTGACGAGATGGCGTACAGGAGTGAGATATGCCAACTAGTGAAGTGGTGCTGCAGCAACAACCTGGCATTCAATGTCAGTACGACAAAAGAGCTGATTATGAACTTCCAGAAGGATAAGACGAAGGAACACATACCAATTCTCATAGAGGGATCAGAAGTGGAGAGAGTGAGCAGCTTCAAGTTCCCGGGTGTCAATATCTCTGAGAAGCTAACCTAGTCCCAACATGTCGATGCAGTTATAAAGAAGGCAAGACAGAGGCTATACTTCATTAGGGGTTTGAAGAGATTTGGGAAGTCAACAAATACATTCAAAAACTTCAATACATGTACCATGGAGAGCATTCTGACAGGCAGCATCACTGTCTGGTATGGGGAGGGGGAATACTGAAAGAAGCTGCAGAGAGTTGTACACTTGGTCAGCTCCATCTTGGGTACTAGTCTACAAAGTACCCAGGTCATATTCAGGGAACAGTATCTCAGAAAGGCAGCATCCATTATTAAGGACCTCCAGCTCCCAGAGCATGCCCTTTTCTCACTATTACCATCAGGTAGGAGATACAGAAGCCTGAAGACACATACTCAGCGATTCAGGAACAACTTCTTCCCCTCTGCCAACTGATTCCTAAATGGACATTGAACCCTTGGAAACTGCCTCACTTTGTTAATATACAGTATTTCTGTTTTTTGCACGATTTTTAATCTGTTCTATATACATAGAAACATAGAAAAACTACAGCACAATACAGGTTCTTCGGCACACAAAGATGTGCCGAACATGTCCCTACCTTAGAAATTACTAGGGTTACCCATTGCCCTCTATTTTACCTGTCTAAAAGTCTCTTAAAAGACCCTATCATATCCGCCTCCACCACTGTTGCCAGCAGCCCATTCCACACACTCACCACTCTCTGAGTAAAGAACTTACCCCTGACATCTCCTCTGTACCTACTCCCCACACCTTAAACCTGTGTTCTCTTGTGGCAACCATTTCAGCCCTGGGAAAAAGCCTCTGATTATCCACACAATCAATGCCTCTCATCATCTTATACACCTCTACCAGGTCACCTCTCATCCTCCCTCGCTCCAAGGAGAAAAGGCCGAGTTCACTCAACCTATTCTCATAAGGCATGCTCCCCATTTCCAGGGCAACATCCTTGTAAATCTCCTCTGCACCCTTTCTCTGGCTTACACATCCTTCCTGTAGTGAGGTGACCAGAACTGAGCGCAGTACTCCAAGTGGGGTCTGACCAGGGTCCTATATAGCTGCAACATTACTTCTCGGCTCCTAAATTCAATTCCAAGTTTGATGAAGGCCAATACAGCGTACGCCTTCTTAACCACAGAGTCAACCTGCGCAGCTGCTTTGAGTGGCCTATGGACTTGGACCCCAAGATCCCTCCAATCTTCCACACTGCCAAGAGACTTATCATTAATATTATATTCTGCCATCAAATTTGACCTACCAAAATGAACCACTTCACACTTCTCTGGGTTGAACTCTGTCTGCCACTTCTCAGCCCAGTTTTGCATAGAACATAGATCATAGAGTAGTACAGCACAGTACAGACCATTCAGCCCACAATGTTGTGCCGACCCTTAAACTCTGCCTCCCATATAACCCCTCCAACTTAAATTCCTCCATATACCTGTCTAATAGTCTCTTAAGTTTTACTAATATATCTGCCCCAACTCCTGTCTCAGGCAGTGCATTCCACACACCAACCACTCTCTGAGTGAAAAACCTTCCTCTAATATCCCTCTTGAACTTCCCACCCCTTACCTTAAAGCCATGTCTTCTTATATTGAGCAGTGGTGCCCTGGGGAAGAGGCGCTGGCTGTCCACTCTATCTATTCCTCTTAATATCTTGTATACCTCTATCATGTCTCCTCTCATCCTCCTCTCCAAAGAGTAAAGCCCTAGCTCCTTTAATCTCTGATCATAATGCATACTCTCTAAACCAGGCAGCATCCTGGTAAATCTCTTCTGTCACCTTTTCAATTATTCCACATCCTTCCTATAGTGAGGCGACCAGAACTGGACAAAGTACTCCAAGTGTGGCCTAACCAGAGTTTTATAGAGCTGCATCATTACATCGCGACTCTTAAACTCTATCCCTCGACATATGAAAGCTAACACCCCATAAGCTTTCTTAACTGCCCTATCTACCTGTGAGGCAACTTTCAGGGATCTATGGACATGTACCCCCAGATCCCTCTGCTCCTCCACACTACCAAGGATCCTGCCATTTACTTTGTACTCTGCCTTGGAGTTTGTCCTTCCAAAATGTACCACCTCACACTTCTCTGGGTTGAACTCCATCAGCCACTTCTCAGCCCACTTCTGCATCCTATCAATGTCTCTCTGCAATCTTCAACTATCCTCTACACTATCCACAACACCACCAACCTTTGTGTCATCTGGAAACTTGCCAACCCACCCTTCTACCCCCACATCTAGGTCATTAATAAAAATCCCGGAACCAATCCTTGTGGGACATCACTAGTCAGAACCCTCCAATCTGAATGTACTCCCTCCACCACAACCCTCTGCCTTCTGCAGGCAAGCCAATTCTGAATTCACCTGGCCAAACTTCCCTGGATCCCATGCCTTCTGACTTTCTGAATAAGCCTACCACATGGAACCTTATCAAATGCCTTACTAAAATCCGTGTAGATCACATCCACTGCACTACCCTCATCTATATGCCTATATATCTATATATCTATACACCTCCTCAAAGAACTCTACCAGGCTTGTTAGACACGGTCTGCCCTTCACAAAGCCATGCTGACTATCCCTGATCAGACCATGATTCTCTAAATGCCCATAGATCCTATCTCTAAGAATCTTTTCCAACAGCTTTCCCACCACAGATGTAAGGCTCATCCTATCAATGTCTCGCTGTAACCTCTGACAGCCCTCCACACTATCCACAACACCTCTAACCTTTGTGTCATCAGCAAATGTACTAACCCATCCCTCCACTTCCTCATCCAGGTCACTTATAAAAATCACGAAGAGTAAGGGTCCCAGAACAGATCCCTGAGGCACTCCATTAGTCACCGAACTCCATGCAGAATATGATCCATCTACAACCACTCTTTGCCTTCTGTGGGTAAGCCAGTTCTGGATCCACAAAGCAATGTACCCTTGGATTCCCATACCTCCTTACTTTCTCAATAAGCTTTGCATGGGGTACCTTATCAAATGCCTTGCTGAAATCCATATACACTACATCTACTGCTCCACCTTCATCAATGTGTTTAGTCACATCCTCAAAATATGTATACTGTAATTGATTTACTTATTTATTTATTAGGTTTTATTCTCCTTCTTCTATATTATGTATTGCTGCTGCTAAGTTAACAAGTTTCACATCACATGCCTGTGATAATAAACCTGATTTTGATTCTGACATCCTGATCTGCTGAATCAGAATCAGGTTTAATATCACCGTCATTTGTTGTGAAATTTGTTGTCTTTGCGGCAGCAGTACAATGCAATACATAATAATAGAAAAAAACAGTAAATTACTGTAAATATATATTTATTAAATAGTTAAATTAAGTAAGTACTGCAAAAATGGAAATAAAAAAGTAATCAGGTACTGTTCATGAGTTCAATGTCCATTCAGAAATCGGATGACAGAGGGGAAGAAGCTGTTCCTGAATTGTTGAGTGTGTAAAAGGTTTGAATTTCAATTTTGTATTCTTTGCAGAAAGGAGAAAAACAAAGTGAATACTTCTGAATTATGGCTTGTTGAAATCTCACAGTGAGGAGACCCAAAGCATCATGGAGCTTCATGCTTGTCAAAGACCAGAGGTGAACAAGAGATTAGCTGTCAAAGGATCATGAGGTACTTAAGGAATATCCCTTCCATGATTTAATCTGATATCACCTTTCAATCCCTTCACAAATGTGCCAAACCTTCTATAGTATCAAATTCAGCCAATAGTCCACATGCTATCTACTTACCAATTTGAAGATTATCCTCCCAACCAGCCTAACCATGTCAGTTGGGACTTGAGGATAGATGCTTCTCAAACACTTGCATTCACGCTTGTGTTCCGGCCAGGCCAGTTTCTGTAACATAACAAAATAGATTGAAGGTGAGGAATAAGCAGCACAGCTGAGTCTTAATCACAAATAAGGAAGTATACAGCACAGGCTCTGGAAAGAAACAACACGTTTCAGTAAGAAAATACTATTGAGAGCTTGGATAACAGGAGAGACCCCCACCTCTTAAGTGACAATATGGTAAAAGAGCAGAACTATCAACTACAAATACAAAAAGAGATTCTGCAGATGCTGGAAATCCAGAGTAATACACACAAAATGCTGGAGGAACTCAGCAGGATGGGCAGCATTTAGGGAGAGGAATAAACCGTTGACATTTCAGGCCAAGACCCTGATGAAGAGATGAATCCTAATGAAGGATCAATCCCTTTGGAGAAGATAATTCTCAACTTGAGTGATCGTACCACTAGTAGCAATTCATAGATTGCATTCCTGTACTTTAGAGGCAACCCCCCTGTCAGAACCACCTGGCTGTAACCCTGGAGCACCTCAGTGGCTTTCATTCGCAAAGAACACACCTCCTGTAAGAATCTCTTTACCTTTGCCTTAAAAATTATGTGTTCAAGGATCAATTTTATATGCCATATACATTTATGCATAATGACAAAAATCTGTTAAAGGATAAGTCGGGAGAATTGGCTACTTCATTTGTTTTAAAACATTCCTCGATCAGTTCTATATATTATCCAGTTATTGTTTATGAACCAATAAATTCTTCTGTTTTCTGCCTTTTTTTTAAACTTGACCATTTCTTGCTGTGCTATTTTTTTCAACTCAAACATGTCGCCGCTCTTCAGCAAGTAGGTAGCCGTCTCAGGTTTATTTAAAACTTCCTCATCGCCGCTGTTATGTTTTGTAATTCCAAAACATCAGGTTTCCTGACATGCCAGCTCAGAGATGTCAACTAATGGACCTCGACTTCCAGGACCTGCCGAAATTGGTCTATGACCTTAGGGGTTCGCTCCCTCACTATCGACCCTAAGTCTGGCTAACTATACAACTTTGAACACCGGTCCTCAGAGTCCCAGCTCTCACAGGGCTTCTGACTCCATAGTAATCCTGGGCCTGGACTCACAGGCATCAGGTCTCCCACTTCCGGACAAGCCAACTCGGCAGCTTCAATCATTGGGTCTTGGTGTTCAGAATCGCTGGCTGGGTCCCTCAACTTTTGGGCTTTGACCTCCAGTATCGACCCCAGGACTTGCTGATCATGGGGCCTCAAACCCCAGATTCGCACAGACCTCTGACACTAGAGGTCCATAAATGCAGAAGAATCTCTCCCCAGTAGGTGGTTGCTTGTACATGGTACCCAACTAAAAAGGTCTTTCCAAAGTCAGAGCTACTAAGCTCACTGGTAACAGCTGCGTAAACTTGCACCAGATTAATAGAGATCTTGTGAAAACTACCAGCAGCGTTAGCAAACTTTGCAAATAGCATTCTGCTTTCACGGCTCTATGACAGCACTGACAGCCCCTCCGTACTTTGAAGGGCCCATTGTAGGTAGCTCCCGCCTCAGAAGTTTGAAGAAGGCCAGGGATGATCCAGTAGGTGATACATTTAAATTCAGATTTATTGATTACTCATACATCAAAACAAAGAGTTGAATACATTATTTGCACTAACAAGCAAAACAGCTGAGGATGAGCTGAGGGCAGCCCACAAGTGTCAGCACACATTCCGGTGCCTAAACAGTATGGCCACAAAGCTCTGCGGAACAACGCAGAGCAGAAACAAAAGCAATAAAACATCAACAATGAAACAAACCCGCTCCCATATTCATATAGGCCAACAAGCCTCCAATCCCAAAACAGGCCTCTGAGCCGCTAGTCTTCACTCATTAGGCTTCAACTTCCGATCGACGTTTGGGCCTTGATCTTTGTGTCGACTCCAGGAGGCTGGATCCAGAACTCCAAGCGGTACACCGGGCGGGCTTGTCAACTCACCAATCCCGAGACCCACCAACCTGGGACAGCCCAGCATCCATGGACACTTTTCAATACCAGTCCACATTGCTGGCTTTTAAGCAATGTTTGGACACCGAGTGAACTTCATCTCATGTCCACATCGCTGGCCTTTAAGAGCAAGGTGGAGACCCGGACTATGAATGTCCTTCATCACCCATCCACGTCGCAGTCCTTCAAACAAAGAACACGGACTAGACTCCAGCCTACCGCTAGCTCCTTCACATCCCTGTCCCTAACCCCCAATCTGACCCCTAACTCCGTCACATACCTGTCCCTAAACCTCCAATCTGACCCCTAACTCCCTTCTCTGTCCACAAAACCAACCCCAAGATCTTCAAAAACAACCAAATCTCAGCCACAATCTCGACAGAGACCCAGACTGGAAATAACTCCAACAAAAGTCAGCCATACTGTAATTGCTTCCAGGAAGACGGAACTGAATGAACCCACAAGTGTAAAGCCATCCCTTTAGAACAGAGGTGGGGAGGAATTTCTTTAGCCAGAGGGTAGTGGTTCTGTGGAATTCATTGCCACAGATGACTGTGGAGGCCAAGTTATTGGGTATATATAAAGAGCAGGTTGATAGATAGTTGGGCGTTAAAGGTTACGGGGAGAAGGCAGGAGAATAGGGTTGAAGGATAATAAATCAGCCATGATGAAACGGCAGAGAGACTCGATGGGCTGAATGACCTCACTCTACTCCAACATCTTATGGTGCAGCCAAAATTACGACGCTTTTGACTGATGTGGCTCAAGGCCAGATCACGAGCACCTACGGTGCTGGTAGAGACATAAATAAAAGAAAGTGCATTTAAATAATTCAAGTCCCAAACGAGTACTCCTGGTTTCCAACACTTGAATGCAGCTCTGGGAGGAAACATCATACCACCATCACTCTCAAGGCACTTCAAATGTGTTTTGTCGGAAAAGCAATAATTGTGTTAAATGGGTTTCTTATGTTACTTTTGGCAACGAGTCTTCAGCCAAGGAAGAAAATCTAGGTAGTAACAACGAAAATGCCTTTGAAAGGTCAACCACAAAGACCAGAAGCAGGGACTCAAGATCCATCACAAAGAATCCCCCCCACCCCGCCAAGTTCTTGACTCGGCCACAGTTAACAGGCGCTCCATCAAACCCCATAAGAATGTGATATATTTCAAAACACCTGCCGCTCGCTTTTGTTTTAGAAAGCCTGCGCAATTTCTTTCCTGTGACTGGCTCACTAATCCAGCAACAGGTCTGCACAGTGTGGTTTCAGCAATATTGATAACAACTATATATTCCCAATCCAGTTGCATCCCTCTGACAGGCTACGTTACTTTCTGGTTGGGGGGGGGGGGGCTGCTTCAAAACAAGCTACAGAAGGTTGTAAAATTATTCAGCTCCATCTTGGGCACTAGTCTCCAAAGTATCCACAACATCTTCAAGGAGCAATGCCTCAGGTAGGTGACGTCCATCATTAAGGACCTCCATCACCCATGACATGTCCTCTTCCAAATGTTACCCTCAGGAATGAGGGACAGAAGCCTGAAGGCACACACTCAGCCACTCAAAAACAGCTTCTTCCCCTCTGTCATCCGATTCCTAAACAGACATTGAGCCCATGAAGACCACCTCACTTTTATTATTTCTGCATTGGCAGCATTTGAAATTTAATTATTAATATACATAAATAAAATTACTGGAATTGATTTACATTTTTTACATTATCGTGCTTTGCATTGTAGTACTACCACTAAGTTAACAATTTTGCGACATGTGCCGATGATATTAAAGTAGGAAGAAAAAGGTAATGCACATTTCTCCAGGTACAGCCACACCAGTAATTCTAGTAAAATATCTTTCACATGCACTCAAATCCTCAAGCAGTAAAAGGCAAGTGTGGCTCTGAAAAGAATAGGCCCCCTTCTGGATGAGACAGGCTCTCAGTGCATACAGACAGGCGATGAGAGCAAGATCCAAAAGGAATACTTGTAAACAGAACTGACCAGGAGAAGGATGTGGAGGCTGAAGGGTGGTGCGCACTTGGAATGAGCTGCCAGGGGAAGAGGTGAAGGCAGGTACAACTGCAATAGAGGCATTTGGAACGGAGGCATGGTGGGTAGGGGATGGAGGAAGTCGGGCTGAATGCAGGCAGCTAGCAGGGAGCATCACACACAAGATGCTGGAGGAACTCAGCAAGCTTCGATGGAAATGAATAAACAGTCAGCGCTAGAAAGGAAGGCAGAAGACGCCAGAATTATAAAGTTGGGGGGGGGGGGGGGGAAGGAAAGTGGATAGCTAGAAAATTCTAGGTGAAGCCAGGTGGGTTGGAAAGGTAACAGGCTGGAGAGGAAGGAATCTGATACAAGAGTGCACCATAAAAGAATGAAGGAAGGAAGAAGGTGACAGGCAGATGACGAGACAAGACATCAGAGTGGGGAACAGAAGAGAGAATTTTATTTTTACTGGAAGGAGAAATCAATATTCATTTCATCAGTTTCAAGGCCACCCAATCTGAATATAAGGTGCTGCTCCTACACCTCAAAGGTGACCTTATCTTGCCCCAAGAGGCCATATACCAACAAGTCGGAACAGGAATGGGAAATGGAATTGAAACGTTTGGCCAGCAGGAAGTTCCGCTTTTGCCAGATGCAGACCCCAATTTACAGAGCATCTCACCAATGTAGAGAAGGCTGCATTGAGAGCACTGGACATCATACACAACCCTGGCAGATTTGCAGATGATGTGATACCTCAGCTGGAAGGACCTTTTGGGGCCCTGAATGGGGATAAGGGAGGAGGTGAAAGGGCATAGTTCATTATGTGCGCATCAGAGTTAGCTTTAGTGAGCTGAATCAAGTTCTGCCCCAACTTGGTATCATTCTCAACTGTGCCCCTCTCAATTATGAAAACATATTTAGTGTTAAGAAGGTAAATAGTTATTTTCCCACCTACTCCTCACTTTCATGAATGAAATTATTGCTGTCCCTTCTTTTTCTGCTTTTCTTCCCCTCTGCGAACACCTGAAACTTCTATGACAATAATGAGAAGGATGGACAAGATAGCTTGTTCATTCGTTTTTGAGCTACATTGTTTGACGTGGGCTATCATTGGCTTTTCATAACCATGATTGTTCTTGGCAAATTTTTCTACAGAAATGGTTTGCCATTGGGCAGTGCCTTTACAAAGACGGGTGACCCCATCCCTTATCAATGCTCTTCAGAGATTGTCTGCCTGGTGTCAGTTGGTCACATAACCAGGACTTGTGATATGCATCAGCTGCTCATATAACCATCCACCATCTGCTCCCATGGCCTCACGTGACCCCGATTGGGGAGGGGAGGGGTTAAGTAGATGCTATACCTTGCCCAAGGGTAACCAAGGTAATATCTGGGCTTGTTCATCTACTTCTGAAGGAAGGCTGTAACTGCAATTTATTTTTTTATATTGAAGTTCATCATCAAACATTTCCATAAGATGTATTTCAGACATTGTACATATACATCATATAATCATATATGTCACAAATCTCCACATAGTATTTATCTGAGATATACACTTACAGAAAAGAGTACAGAGAAAAAAACAAGCAAAAGGAAAAAAACTGTATACAAGTAGGGACTGATCTTTTTTTACAACATACTCATTGATTTGTGAGAATAAAATCAGGCCTATGAGGCATTATGTAGTTAAACTATTTTTCCCAGTATGAATCAAATTGTTCCAGCTTATGATTAACAGATGCTGTTATCTTCTCCATTATGTAAATGTCCATTGTAATTTCCATCTATGCATTTAAAGTTGGGCTCTCCTGTGATAACCATTTCCTAGTAAGAGTCTTTTTACCAGAGACAGCCTGTAACTGAACTGTATATACCACTCAATAGCAATGCAAACTGCAGGCTGGAGGAGGGAAGGAGTGCCTTACATGTCCTTTGGTAGAGACATATCTCCATAGGATTGACAGCCAAAATCTTCCTCACTGGGTAGAAAAGTCAAGTAGTAAAAGGCGTTCATTTAAGGCAGCCAGGGATGGTGGTGGACCCAAATACAATAGCGGTGTTTAAGCAACTGTGAGATAGACATATAAACAAAATGTATGGGCATGGATCGGGTACCAGCAGAAGAGATTTAGCTGCCTATGTTCATTATGTTCCTGCGCTGTACTGTTCTACATCCTGTGATGTCATACCTCATCATTATGTACTGTGTCACAGTGGGCGATGATTGTTCTTGGCAAATTTTTTGACTGAAGTGGTTGGCTATTGCGTTCTTCTGGTCAGTGTCTTGCAGCACTATACAAGAGTCTTAGGCATAGGTAAAACACTTCCGTAAATTGAAAATGCTTTCAAAAAATAATGAAATGAAAAGTTTCTAAATATTAAAAAATATTATGAAGAGCAGTAAACAGCAAAAAACTAAATCAAATCAGTATTTAGTGACCACTTTTGCCTTTAAAATGAATTAATTCTCTTAGGTACACCGTTGTGCAGTCTTTATAAGAAATTCAGCTGGTAACTTGCCACAGTTCTTCTGCGGACTTTGACTGTCTCGCTTGCTTCTGCCTCTCCTTGTGATCCCAGACAGCCTCGATGATGTTGAGATCAGGATTCCATGGAAGCCATACCATCTTAAACCAGATAAAACAGGAGTTCCCAAAATTTTTAGGCCATGGAGCCCTACCATTAAGCAAGGGATCCATGGACCCCAGGTTGGGACCCTCTGCATATTTCTAGCCCAGTTCTGAAGAAGGGTCTCAGCCTGGAAATTTGACTGTTTATTCACTTGCATAGATGTTGTCTCACCTGCTGAGTTCTTCCAGCATTTTGTGTGTGTTGCTTTGGATTTCCAGCATTGGCAGAATTTCTCGTGTTCTCTAGGGTGCCCAAGACTTTTACACGGAACATGGAGAAGCTCATCATTGTCCATCTACCCACTGTGAGTTACTTAAGATATAAAGCATTCAGATAGTGACCCCTTTGACTGCACTATGTCCCAAGTCATGTTACAGCCAACAAAGCAATATATTTTTGTAAGCATTGTCACTGGAAAATCGATAACATGAAAATCATGATAGGCAATTTGTAAACTGCCAGTTCCCACAAAAATATTCAGTGATATAACAACCAAATAATTGTCTTTGAAAGGGATGGTTGAGCAGGCTGTTGTGACTGACCAGAACTGAGCCACACAGCAGCTGTAACTGGCAAAAAATACAAGTTTTGAGTGAGAGAGACAGAGAGTAAGTGAGAGAGTGAGCGTGAATGAGACAGTAAGAACGTGTGAGTGAGTGAGTGAGAGAGAGTGAGAGAGAGTGAGAGAGAGTGAGAGAGAGTGAGAGAGAGTGAGAGAGAGTGAGAGAGAGTGAGAGAGAGTGAGAGAGAGTGAGAGAGAGTGAGAGAGAGTGAGAGAGAGTGAGAGAGAGTGAGAGAGAGTGAGAGAGAGTGAGAGAGAGTGAGAGAGAGTGAGAGAGAGTGAGAGAGAGTGAGAGAGAGTGAGAGAGAGTGAGAGAGAGTGAGAGAGAGTGAGAGAGAGTGAGAGAGAGTGAGAGAGAGTGAGAGAGAGAGAGTGAGAGAGAGTGAGAGAGAGTGAGAGAGAGTGAGAGAGAGTGAGAGAGAGTGAGAGAGAGTGAGAGAGAGTGAGAGAGAGTGAGAGAGAGTGAGAGAGAGTGAGAGAGAGTGAGAGAGAGTGAGAGAGAGTGAGAGAGAGTGAGAGAGAGTGAGAGAGAGTGAGAGAGAGAGAGAGAGAGAGAGAGAGAGAGAGTGAGAGAGAGTGAGAGAGAGTGAGAGAGAGAGAGAGAGAGAGAGAGAGAGAGAGTGAGAGAGTGAGAGAGTGAGAGAGTGAGAGAGTGAGAGAGTGAGAGAGAGAGAGAGAGAGAGAGTGAGAGAGAGAGAGAGAGAGAGAGTGAGAGTGAGAGAGAGAGAGAGAGAGAGAGAGTGAGAGTGAGTTGAGAGAGACACCATCCAGGAGAAGTTCGCTCTTCTGACACTCTTTTACACTTCAACACAATTAACTAATTTCAATTGCCATAATCACATACATGCACAATTGGTAAAATTTATATTATTTACTTAAAGACAGTAAAGGCCCTTCCAGCATAGAAGCCCGCACTGCCAAACTGAATCCACTAACCAACTGGAGCACCCAGAGGAACCCGCAAGGTCACAGGGAGAACGTACAAACTACTTGTAGACAGCGACAGGAATTGAACACGCAGCCACTGGTGCTGTAGTTGCATGGTGATAACCGCTATGCTACCATTCAGTGAAAAGAACAGATCACTCCTGAAATGTGCTTCATCTGGCAGGGATACACAAGTAACAACATGCTAATAGCAGGAACATTCATCTGTTGTCTTTCCCTACGGAGTTTCAACAGAAGAATCGGAATGATCAGTTACACAAGCCAATAAGTATCAGCTGGAAGTTAAATTGTGTACAGGTTTTATTTCCTGAAGACTAGTTCTTATGTTGGTTAATCCATAATTGGGACTAGGCAATTTAAATGGTTTGGAATGGAACAGATGGGCTGAAGGGCTTGTTTCTGTTCTGTACTTTTCAACGACTCTAAATCTTTACCAATATTACCAAAATCTTAAGACTCACAGATATTGCTGTTTCAAGGGCATATAAAGACTGGATGAAGATGTGTGTCTCTCCACTGTACGCTTCAAATTGAATCAAAATTAATCCATGCAGGAAATGGTACAAAAAGCAACTTGCATTTAGGAAGTAATGTTTATATAAAATGAACTATGCCTCTAGAGGCCAGAATACCTAATGCAAAGAGATTTGTTTTCTCTGCATCATATTCCCCACCTCTGTACATATTCTCCATTCTGAAAAAAAGCTATGTTTTCAAAAATTGCATCCATTTCTAGCTTTAGCAGAAAACATTAGGGACACATGCCCACCAGTTTGAAAGGCTAGGCTTTACATCAACCCAGAAGGACACATTTAATCACACAATCAAGATACTGCAGAACTGCACTCGAGACAGGTGCCAGATATTTGCACTCAGGTCTCTGCATTGAGATTTGCTTCACCATGGCCAGTCCACTGAAACTAAGAAATACAAGCATGAGTACATAACTTGAACGTCCATGTCATTTTTGCCATTCATTAAGATCATGGCTTATCTTTTACTTAATGTGTAGTTTTCTGTACTAACCTCAAATTCCCTTAATATCCATTCAATGAAAGAGAGGCACAGATGTGATCACTTCCTGCCAAGACTCTGCTGAAATCATCATTTGAGGAAAACAAGAGACTCTGCAGATCATAAACACAAGAGATTCTGCTGGGAACACACACAAAATGCTGGAGGAACTCAGCAGGCGTCATCTATGGAAATCGATGTTTCAGGGTTAGCCCCTTTTTCAGGACTGGAATGGAACATAAGGAATAGGAGCAGGGATGGGTCACCTCCGCGATTCAATAAGATCATGGCTGATCATGGACTCATCTCCATCTACCTGCCTTTTCCCCATTACCCTCAATTCCCCCACTATGCAACAGAAGGGAAAGATGCCAGAATAAAAAGATGGGGGGGGTGGGGAACAGGTGTGGTGAACTATATATACCTGTCTGGACACGCCCCCCCCCCCACTGACTGCACCTGTGGCTCCTCCCACAGACCCCTGTATAAAGGCGATTGGAGGCACTGCTCCTCCCTCAGTCTCCAGGATGGTGTGTGATGGTCTCTTGCTACTGACGCTGCTGACGGTGCTTTCTTCCAGCTAATAAAAGCCTATCTCAACTCACGTCTCCAAGAGCTATTGATGGTGCATCAATTTTATTAGCTGGAATTTTAAAACATGAAAAGTATTTTACGTCCAGAAAAATTGGACATTGATCCTCAAGCCCCAGAAGCAGCTATTGCCTTTGAACTCTGGCTTGCATGCTTCCAATCATACTTGGAAGAGATTCCCGTGACTGAGCCTGCTATCATGCACAAAATCCTCCTCTCCAGAGTCAGTCCGAAGGTATACTCCTTTATCAGGAACTTGCCAACCAACCAAGGGGCACTGGATGCCCTTAAAAGACAGTGCCTGCGGCCGGTGAACACCATCTACGCAAGACATTGCTTAGCGACGCAGCGGCAGCAGGCCAGAGAGTCGAGTGCTGAGTTTGCCCGGGCCCTACAGACACTCGTGCGGGCCTGCGACTGCAGGGGACTGATGGTGGAACAGCATGCGGAGCTCCTGGTACGAGACGCCTTCGTTACGGGGATTCGGTCAGTGTACGTGCGCCAGCGGCTGCTGGAAAACGCCGATCTTACCTTACGCTCGGCGATCGAGCTGGCCGACACACTGGAGGCTGTTCTGCACAATGCTGATGCTGTCCAGCCGCGCGATCTCCCGCTGGCCCCGTGGACGCCGCACACCCCGCCACTCGGCCAATCGACCTCAGCTGCTGCCACTCGCGAGTCCAAGAACTCCCTCGTCCCACCACCCTCAGAGCCCTCTGAGGGTGCCTGGGCTTCTTTTCCTATTACGCCCAATGGGTCCCTCATTACGCAGACAAGGCCCACCCCCGGTCAAGTCCACCACATTTCCCCTCTCTGCCGAGGTCCGCGCGGCCTTCAGCCTCATTAAAGGGGACATTGCCAAAGCAACGATGCATGCGGTGGACTAGACTAATCCCTTCCAAGTAGAGAGTGACGCCTCCGACTTCGCGCTGGCTGCTACCCTCAATCAGGCAGGCAGGCCAGTAGCATTCTTCTCTCGTACCCTTCAAGGCCCTGAAATTCGGCACTCCGCGGTGGAGAAAGAAGCCCAGGCCATAGTGGAAGCTATTAGGCACTGGAGGCACTATCTCGCCGGCAAAAGATTCACCTTGTTGACCAACCAGCACTCAGTTGCGTTCATGTTCAGCAACCAACAGTGGGGCAAAATCAAAAATGATAAAATTTTGCGGTGGAGAATAGAACTCGCCACCTACAACTATGATATCCTGTACCAGCCTGGAAGGCTCAATGAGCCCCCTGATGCCCTATCCCAGGGAGCATGTGCCAGCGCACAGCTCAACCACCTATACGCTCTCCATGCAGATCTTTGCCACCCGGGGGTCACCCGATTTTACCATTTTGTGAAAGCCCGGAACCTGCCTTACTCCCTTGAGGACATCAGGACGATGACCAGGGACTGCCAAATCTGCACTGAGTGCAAACTGCACTTCTACCATCCCGAAAAGGCTCAACTTATCAAGGCCACCTGCCCCTTTGAGCGACTGAGTGTTGACTTTAAGGGCCCCCTTCCCTCCACCGACCACAATGTCTACTTTCTCAACATTATCGACGAGTACTTGCGGTTCCCCTTTGCCATCCCCTGCCCCGACACCACTGCCACGTCCGTCATAAAAGCCCTGCGCCAGCTCTTCACTCTGTTCGGATATCCCTGCTATATCCACAGTGATAGAGGGTCCTCCTTTATGAGTGATGAGCTGCGCCAGTACCTGCTGGCTAGGGGCATTGCTACTAGTAGGACCACGAGCTATAATCCCCGGGGAAATGGACAGGTGGAGAGGGAGAATGCCACAGTGTGGAAGGCCACACTTTTAGACCTTAAATCAAAGGGGTTGCTGGTCTCTCAATGGCAGGAGGTCCTCCCCAAGGCACTCCACTCCATCTGCTCTCTGTTATGTACATCCACCAATGCCACCCCTCATGAGCGCCTCTTTTCTTTTCCCAGGAAGTCTGCCACTGGGACCACCCTACTGGCTTGGCTGACGTTCCCAGGGCCAGTGCTGCGCAGAGCAATAAATACTCCCCGCTGGTCGAGAGGGTTCACCTACTACATGTGAACCCCTAGTACGCCTACATGGTCTTACCTGATGGGCGGGAGGACACGATCTCCATCTCCGACCTGGCGCCCGCAGGAGCAGCAGACCACTACCCCGAACACTCCACTGTACTATGAACCCTGTACCCACCGAGGTGTATACCCACCTGACACCGCGCACACCAAGCCCTACACAGACTCCTCATGACACTCCCATACCGGGCGCCTTGCACACGCATATACCGGGCGCCTCACATACGCATGAGGGATCACTGACGCCTAATGGGCTGACACCTCAAGTCAGGCCGGAACCAGCACAACCACTGTCTCCGGTGCAATCACCGCCGGTGCTACGTAGATCGCAGCGACAGATTCGACCACCTGATAGACTTGACCTGTAAATATACTTGTAAGAAACTTCGCCCCATGGGGACTCTCTTTTAAAACAAAGGGAGGGGATGAATGTGGTGAACTACATATATCTGTCTGGACACGCCCCCTCTGCTGACTGCTCCTGTGGCTCCTCCCACAGACCCCTGTATAAAGGCAATTGGAGGCACTGCTCCTCCCTCAGTCTCCAGGATGTTGTGTGGTGGGCTCTTGCTGCTGACGGTGCTTTCTTCCAGCTAATAAAAGCCTATCTCGACTCACGTCTTCGAGAGTTATGGATGGTGCATCAATAGGATAGCTAATAGGGGATGGGTGAAACCAGGTGGGTTGGAAAGGTAAAGGGTTGGAGAGGAAGGAAACTGAGAGGAGAGTGGACCACAGGAGAAAGGGAAGGAGGAGGGAACCCACAGGGAGGTGATAGGCAGGTAAGAAGAGGTAAGAGGCAAGAATGGGGAATAAAAGAAGAGGGGAGGGGAGGGAGTTTTTTTTTACTGGGAGAAATTGATAATCCTGCCATCAGGTTGGGAGCTATCGAGACAGATTGCTCCTCCACCATGTGGGTGGCCTCACTGTGGCACAAGAGGAAGCTGTGGACCAACATGTCAGAATATGAATGGGAATCCAAATTAAAATGTTGGGCCTCTGGGAAGTTTGGCTTTTGGTAGGCCCTGTAGATGCTCAAAATCTTCAGCAACACACAAATTGCTGGAGAAACTCGGCAAGTCAGGCAGGGGAATAAATGGCCGACGTTTTAAATCAGGTTCTGATATTTTGTGTGTGTTAATGAAAGGTTTCGGCCCAGATCAACAGCAATGGGTCTGAGGGTGAGTAGTTTCTAGTTCCTCGGTACACACATCACCGATGATCTCACCTGGACTCTACTCACCTGCTGAATGGCAAAAAGAAACACAACAGCGTCTTTTCCACCTCAAGCAACTGAAGAAGTTCGGCATGAGCCCCCAAATCCTCAACACCTTCTACAGGGGCCATCAATGCCAGCATCCTCACTGGCTGCATCACTACCTGGTACTGGAAATGCACCAACATTGATTGCTGGGCACTGCAGAGAGTGGTACGGACAGCCCAGAGCATCTGTGAAAGTGAATTTCCCTCCATTGAGGACATTTACAGCAGCAGGTGCAGAAGGAAGGCCTGGAAGATTATTGAGGTCACCAGTCACCCCGACCATAAACTGTTTCAGCTGCTTCAGTCTGGCAAACAGTACTGCAGCATTAAAGCCAGGACCAACAGGCTCTGGGACAGCTTCTTTCTACAAGCCGTTAGACTTATAAATTCACATGTCTGTACATTGTGACGGAGTCATAACGCAAAGATTTTTACTCCCTCACATTGTGGGGTGGATGTAAGATTTAAATAAATTCAAATTCAAATATCGACAGTTCATTTCCCTCCATAGATGATTCCTGACATTCTGAGTTCTCCCAGCATTTTGTGTGTGTTGCTCAACTTTTGACAAAGAAGCCTCCTCCAAATAAATATGTGGTAAACCATGTATATAGGTTGTAACTGGGTTATCTGTCTGGACATGCCTGGACACACCCCTTTGCTGACTGCTCCTTTGGCTCCTTCCACAGACCCCTGAATAAAGGCGATTGTGTCACTGCTCCTCCCACAGTTCAGGACAGACATACAGCATGGACGTGGATCCCTTTTACTGCTAATAAAAGCCTTTCAGTATTTACTCTACTTCCAGTCTTTTGGAGTAATTGATAGTGCATCAATTTTATTAGCAGAAATTTTAAGGCATGGAGCACGTCCTGAGACCCAACAAGTTAGACCTCGACCTGCTAATGCCTGAGGCCGGAAACGCTTTCAAACTCTGGCCAGCCTGCTTCGAATCATACCTGGAGGAGATTGAAGTGACTGATTCCACCGCGAAGCGCAGAGTTCTCCTCTCCAGGATCAATCCACGAGTCTACTCGATGATTAGAGACCAGCCGAGTTACAACAGCGCGATGAGCACCCTCAGAAGACAATACCTGCGGCCGGTAAACACCGTCTATGCACGACATCGCTTAGCGACACGGCAGCAGCGGCCTGGAGAGTTGAGCGCTGAGTTTGTCCGGGCCCTACAGACACTCGTGCGGCCCTGCAATTGCCGGGGGCTGACAGGACTGAACAGCACGCGGAGCTCCTAGAAAGAGACGTCTTCGTCATGGGGACCAGGTCAGTGTATGTGCGCCAGCGGCTGCTGGAACACACCGATCTTACCTTACGTTCGGTGATTGAGCTGGCCAACATGCCTCTGCACAACTCTGACGCTCTCCAACACGCGATCTCCTGATGGCCTCGTGGATGCCACAGACCCCACAACCCGCCGGCGAATCGACTATGGTTGCTGCCAGTTGCAAGTCCATGAAGTATTACTTCTGCGGACTCGAGAAGCACCCCTGGAAACACTGCCCGGCCTGAGAAGCTACCTGCTCCAGCTGTGGAAAGAAGAGCCACTTCACCAAGGCCTGTAAGTCCAAACTGCGAGCGGGATCGAGCAGTGCCGTGTGCGAGGCATGGGGGTCGCCATCTTGCCTGCACACCGCCACCATGTGCAAGACATGGGGGTGGCCATCTTGGTTGGCATCACCTCGCACTGCCTGCGACCCACAGGTGCTTACCAGGCACCCCATCGTGCCCGACCAAGACAGTGATTGAACTCTGGCCTCCACGACCCTTGACCAAAGTGCTCATCACCAGCTCCCAAGGTCAATGATGGACATCCTGGTGGAGGGGCGCAGGACAAGCTGCCTGTTTGACATGGGCAGCAGGGAGAGACTTATCCACCCAAACACAGTGCAGCACTGCAGACTCGTGACACGGCCGGTAAGCCAGAGGGTCACCATGGTTTCTGGGTCGCATATAACAGACATCCGGGGGGGTTGTGTAGCAACGTTAGTGGTGCAGGGCACAGAATATCGAGACTTTACGTTACTGGTCATACTGTGTGCCCCTGTGCTATTGGGGTTCGACTTCCAGAGCCACCTGAAAAGCGTGACAATGGAGTATGACAGGTCCCTCCCATCAATCACTGTCAGAAATCCTCAGTTCTGTAGGAATAGGTCACACACCCCTCTGCTGACTGCTCCTGTGGCTCCTCCCACAGACCCCGGTATAAAGGCAATTGTGTCACTGCTCCTTCCACTGTCCAGGACAGACATACAGCATGGACGTGGATCCATTTTACTGTTAATAAAAACCTTTCAGTATTTACTCTACTTCCAATCTTTTGGAGTAATTGATAGTGCATCAAAATACTCATAGCTTTAAGCTTGACCAAGGGATATCCAAATCTACACACACAGGTTTCTCTATTCCTCTGACTGAGTAATTAATACAGTACTTTACCTTCCAAAATCTTGTTACTTTGTACTTTTCTCATTTCAAGTATATCCACCAACCGTTGGCTTATGTTTCTACCTTGTTTGCTCATCAAAATTCTTTTTAAAAATTAAACAATTCTCAAAACTTCAGACTCCTCGAATCTATGATACCCTGTCAAGCTTCTAGTTGGAAAGTCAAATATTATTGTTAAGCTGCAAGTCAAGGCCCAAACAACTCCATGGTCGACAGTCAGCAATCCCTGAGGTTGGGTTGTTAGGCCCGAAAGTCAAACCCAGAGGTCAACAAAGTCTGAAGGCCAAAGCCAAAGGTCAAATTCTAGAGCTCAGCACATCTGGAGGTAAAAAATCCAAAAGGCCGAAGACCGAAGTTGATGAGCCCAGGTGTAGGGGCCTGCAGGCCGAGCCTGGCACAGGAGGATGGAGACCCAATGCCTGCAAGTCTGAGAGTCCAGGGTCAAGGGCTAGAGGCCCAGAGATGGCTTGTCCTGGGATTAGAGGCCTCCCTGTGTGCCTGAGTGAGTGGGGGGGTGGGGGGGGTGCTTGACTGCTGTTGTCTTCTTCAGTTCAGCTCAGCTGTTGTTGCTGCTGAACATTGTGGGCAGGTGGTGCTGGCAACTCTTTTGGACTGCCCCAATACATCTTATTAACACAACCACCCATTTCACTATGTTTTGATGTAGTGTACGTGTGATATATATTATTTGAATCAGGCTTCCCCTCCCACCCCTTCTCTTCTCACCTGCCTAACACGTTCCTCCTTCCCTTTCTCCTACAGTCCACTCTCCTCTCCTATCAGATTCCTTCTTCTTCAGCCCGTAACATTTTCCACCTATCACCTCCCAGCATCTTACTTCATCCCCCCCCCCCCCCCACCCACCTAGTTTCACCTATCACATTCCAGCTTGGACTCCTTCCCCACCCCCCCCCCCCCCCACATTCTAGCTTCTGCCCCCCTTCCTTTCCAGTCCTGAAGAAGGGTCTCAGCCCGAAGCATCGACTGTCTGACCAGCTAAAGCCTCTTTAGTATCTGATGTACAGTCTGCTTTAGTACAAAGGAGTCAGGAGTGGAAGCAGTTAAAAAAAAAGACCAGATCTTTGCTGCATTAGTTCAACTGATGCATCCACCTCCATAAAAGACAGCACAGCTCAGCCAGATAAAACGAGCTGGACAGGTGCCAGACCACAGGGATTTGATTGCCTTGTGTTTCCTGAGCCAATCATCCAAAATCTGAAACAGATTTGATATTTTACAAAAATAGCCAAGAGGTGATTCAGAAGAGAAAATGTAGCTAAAAAGCGAATAACACGTGTCTGACTGGAACATCCGAGGCACAAAGGGGGAATGCAAGAGGATTAAAAAATGCAGAAATTAATGTAATTGTCCTTCAGGCAGACTGGACAATTAAGCAGCCTTACATCTATAAAACACCAGACGGGGATGTGCATTTCTGTGCTCTGACTGGGCGTTAATGACCCAAAAAACTGGTAATGTAAGGGACCAATTATATGCTTGCAGATCCCCAAGATTTACAGCAAAAATACTCTGGAGAGCACATGGAACCATCTTTACAACACAATGAGATAAAGCAGAAGATTGCCCTCTCATCTCTCCATCTTCCACCTCCCAATGAAACTCAAAACAAGGCACCTCACTGGAGTCAGTCGCGTTTCCAGCGGATGGGGGCAAGGGCTCGACAGCAAGCTACCCCTTGACCTACCTCTTGTTTCTACAGCGTGTCAACTGTGCTTCCATGGTTACCCTGGAGTAAAGTTAAGTTGTGACTTTGGATCAAAGGGAGAGTGAAAATGCCATCGGCCCTACAACGTGGAATAGTCCATCTATCAAATGACATGTTAACAACACATACAAGATGCTGGAGGAGCTCAGCAGGCCTAGTAGCATCTATGGGAAAAAGAGTCTCGGCCCGAAACATCGACTGTTTACCCTTTCCGTAGATGCTGCCTGGCCTGCAGAATTCCTCCAGCATTTTGTGGTGTGTTGCTCGATTTCCAGCATCTGCAGATTTTCTCCTGTAGATGACATGTTAAACCAGGATTCCAAGCTATTTTGCAAAACAGATGGGGAGCCCAAGTCGTTCAGAACAAGGCTAACAATCCTATACTTTACAGAACATTGAAGATACTATAAAAATGTACATATAAACTCCTTTTAGATAGTGGCAAAATTGACATTTGGTTTCTCACTGTCACAGCGAGATACAGTTAGAGGTAGTACAATACACTGGCTGTCTCTTCGACTTGGCAGCTGATATTTGGTTTGTTACTGTCACAGTGAGATAGAGTGAAAAGCTTTTGTTTTCACAACCTCCAGACAGATCATTCCACGTTAATTATAATGTGTATAAGCGTAGCAAAACATAGCGCAGAATATTGCATTACAGTTACAGAGAAAGTGCAATGTGAGTAGACAAGCAAAAGCCCATGATGAGAGACCAAGAGTTCATCTTTATTGTAGAAACACCCGAAAATTTCTACAGATGTACCATGGAGAACATTTTAACTGGCTGAATCACTGTCTGGTACGGGGGGGGGGGGGGGGGGTGGGGGAGGAGGTGGGGGCTACTACACAGGATTGAAGTAGGCTGCAGAGACTTTGTCAGCTCCATCATGGATATTAGCCTCTGTAGTTTCCAGGGCATCATCAAGCAGCGGTGTCTCAAAAACGTAGCGTCCATCATTAAGGACCTCCATCAGCCAGGACATGCCCTCTTCTCGCTGCTACCATCAGGTAAGAGGTACAGGAGCCTGAAAGGAAACACTCAACAATTCAGGAACAGCTTCTTCCCCTCTGCCATCCAATTTCTGAATGGATATTGGACCCATTATCTCACTATATTTTTATTTCTATTTTTGCACTACTTACTTATTTTAACTATTTTATGTATGCATGTGTGTACACATATATACACACACTGGAGATATTAAAACTGATAGCATACAGGTCCATTCAAGATTCTTCTAACAGTGTCCTTTAGCCTAGTCTGTGGTATGTGCTTTCACTTCTGTATTTCCACCCTATGGGAAGAGAGAAGAGGGAATGTCCGGGGAGTAAGTGGGTCTTTGATTACTTCAGCTGCTTTCCCAAGGTAGTAGGAAGAGTAGACCGAGTCAGCAGAGGGGAGACTGTGATTTCTTGCGCAGAGCTCTTGGGCAGAGCAGTTGTCATATCAAGCTATGATCCATTCTGATAGGCTTCTCTCCTTCCTGCATTTGTCCTTTGCAATACACTGATGTGATGTGCCCATAAGAAGTAGGCACCAAATGGTCAAACTAAAAGCCATCATGGACCTGAGATAATCATCAACAGTATTGAGATGGGATAATTACTCTGCATTCTTTCCAGACAAGCACAACTTCAATACTAATAGCTAGATTCTTAGTTGTTAATACTTCCTACATCATGGAAATGTCAGGATTGACCCATCTAAGAGGTTCTGGAATTAATTACTTTACACAGACTGCATCCTTAAATACATGACACTCCACAACCACAGCAGTTACTCGTCTGGATTACTCACAGTTCAAAGTAAATGTATTATCAAAATGCATATGCCATCATATACAATCCTGAGATTCATTTTCTTGTGGGCATACTCAATAACTCCAATAACCATAATAGAATCAATGAAATACCATATCAACAGGGTGGATAAGTAGTGTGCAAAAGACAACAAACTGTGCAAATATAAAAAGAAAGAAAAAAGAGAAATAATAATACTTATAATAAATAAAGACCATAAGATAGAGGAGCAGAACTAGACATTTGGCCCATTGATTCTGCTCCACCATTTTACCATGACCAATCCATTTTCCCTCTCAGTCCCAATCTCCATGATTCTCCCGTATCTCTTCATGCCCTGCCGAATCAAGAATTTATCAACATCTGCCTTGAATGCACCCAATGATATGCCCACCACAGCCTCCTTTGGCAACAAATTCACGATTCAACACCCTCTGGCTAAAGTTGTTCCTCCTCATCTCCATTCGAAGGCTGTTCCCAGACTCCCCCACCATAGGAAATATTTTCTCCACATTCATTCTATCGAGGGCCTTCAACATTCAATAGGTTTCAATCAGGTCACCCCTCATTCTTATGAATTCCAATGAGTATAGGCCCACAGCCATCAAATACTTTTCATACACAAGCATTTCAAACTTAGAATCATTTCCGTGAACCTCCTTTGAACCCTCTCCAATGAGAGCACATCCATTCTTAGATAAGGAGCTCAAAACTGCTCACAATACTCCAAGTGAGGCCTCACCAGTGTTTTATAAAGCCTCATCATTACGTCCTTGCTTTTATATTCTAGTCCCCTCGAACATTGCATTTGCCATCCTCAACACCGACCTAAAAATTAATCTTTGGGGAATCCTGCATTAGGACTCCCAAGTCCTTGCACCTCTGATTTTTGAATTTTCTCTCCACTTTGGAAAATAGCCGACCCTTTTACTTCTTCTACCAAAGTTCATGATCATACACCTCCTAATACTGTACTCCATCTGCCACTTCTTTGCCCATTCTCTTAATCTCTCTGTCCTTCTGTAGCATCTCTACGTCCTCAAAACTAACTGCCCTTCCACCTATCTTTACTTTACAACAAAGCCATCAATTCCATCATCCATATCATTGACATGTAACATAAAAAGAGACGATCCCAACACTGAAACCAGTGGAAAACCACTAGTCACTGACAGCCAACCAGAAAGTGCTTCCTTTATTCCTACTCTTTGCCTCCTGCCAATCAAACACTGCTCTATCCATGCTGGTATCTTACCTGTAATACCATGGGCTTGTTAAGCAGCCTCATGTGTGACACCTTGTCAAAGGTCTTCTGAAAACCCAAATATACAATATCAACCAATTCTCCATTGTCTATCCTGCTTGTTATTTCTTCAAAGAATTCCAAAAAAATTGTCAGGCAAGACTTTCCCTTGGGGAAATCATTCTGACCATGGCCTATTTTATCATTTGCCTCCAAGTACCCCAAAACCTCATCCTTAACAATAGACTCCAACATCTTTACAATTTTCCAGTCCTCCGGAACCATTCCAGAATCTAGTGATTCTTGAAAGATCATTACTAATTCCTCTACAATCTCTTCACCCACCTCTTTCAGAACCCTGGGGTGTACACCATCTGATCCAAGTGACTTACCGACCTTCAGACCTTTCAGTTTCCCAAGAACCTTCTCCCGAGTAAAGGCAACTTCACACACTTCTGCTCCCTGACATTGTCGAACTTTAAGCATACTGCTAGTGTCTTCCATAATGAAGACTGATGCAAAATACTTATTCAGTCCTTCCGTCATTTTCTTGTCCCCTACTACTACCTCTGCAGCATCATTTTTCAGGGACTGATATCAACTCTCACATCTCTTTTGCACTTTAGATATCTGAAGAAAGTTTTGGTACCCTCTTTAATATTATTGGTGAGCTGACTTTCATATTCCATCTTTTTCCTTCTGAATGACTTGCTTAGCTCCCCAATCCACTCATTTTGGTTAGACTATATGCCCTCTCTGTTGGCTTTGACTTCTCTTGTTAACAACTTGCCTTTCAAATACTTCTCCCACCCATGGGTTTCATGGTTTAAAACATGGCCCAATAAAAACAAAACCACATTTGACCCACACCTGACACTTCAGAGCAAACAGAACTTAAGGAAACCAGATGCAGCTGCTTCACAACCACAGATCCCAATCTCTGTTGTCAATTACCCACATTGCACATGGGTGGTAGAAACTGGGCTGAGTGAGGCAGATGGGAGAAAAGATTTTATAGGAAAGTAGGAATGCTCTGAGGTAGGAGGATAAAGATTAAAAGTTAACTTTGCTTGTCACAAGTGCCTTGAAACATCAAAACATAGAAGAAAGTGCATTGATTTACGTCAATGACCAACACTGCCTGAGATGTCCAGCGAGGGCAGCCCACAAGTATCGCTATGCATCCAGCACCAACATAGCATGCCCACAAATTACTAACCCTAACTCGTATGTCTGGAATACAGGAGAAAACCATAACAACTGGACTACACTCACCTGGTCAGAGGGAGAACATACAAACTCCTTATAAATAGAGGTGGAAATTGAACTATGATCTTACAGATGGTGCAGTTAAGTGTTATGTTAACAGCCTGACCCAGTGTGTAGGTGAGGTCATGGACTCACTGAGCCGAATGAGTTCCTTCCAAAACAAACATGAGATGAGAAATATGAGAAGGGGATGAGAGATTTGCAAAATAGAGCCAAAAGAATTCAGACCTGAAATAAGATTAACATTTACATCAAACACTTGTAAGGGAACAGTCAGATACTATCTACAGACCAGGAATATCAACAAAGGCCATTGTTATAAAGCACCTATTGTAAGGTATATTAGTAAGTGGCAACCAAGCCAAAAATAACAGGGCTGTAATTGCAGAGCAGAATCAGCTTTAATATCACTGGCATGTGTCATGACAGTTTTTGTTTATGCGGCTGCAATACGTAGTAATAAAAAAACACGAATTACAGTTAAAAAAAAGTAGTGCAAGAAAGTAATGAGATAGTGTTTATTGGTTCAATGTCCATTCAGAAATCCAATGACAGAGGGGATGAAACTGTTCCTGATATTGAATATGCGCTTTCAGGCTCCTGTACCTCCTCCCTGATGATAGCAATGAGACGAGGGCTTATCCTGGGTGATGGGGGGGGGGGGGGGGTCCTTAATGATGGACACCGCCTTTTTGAGGCATCCCTCCTTGAAGATGTCCTGGATGCTGGGGAGGACGGTGCCCATGATGGAGTTGACTGAGTTTACAACTTTCTGCAGCTTCTTTCGATCCTGTGCTGCAGCCTCTCCCTCCCCTCCATGACAGACAGTTATGAAGTCAGTTAGAATGTTCTCCACTTTATCATGGGAAATAACAAGGGTCAATGTCACAATGAAGTTAAGCATGTCATCGTATAATATTGAAGTAAAAGAGAGAATGAGGAAAAGGAAAGATAGGATTAATGAGCTTAGGGAAATCAGTAGTATTAGTATAAATACTGGGCAATACAATGATGCAGTTAGTACAGCCACTCCCTCACACCAAACACCTATTTCAATATTGACCTTGGGTGCTATCTTTGCAGAGTTTGCAAGCTCTCCCCATGACCATGTGTGTTTCCTCCAGGAACTCACACATCCCAAAGACAGGGAGTTTGGTACATGAACTGACCACTGTGCAGTTATCCTGGTGTGCAAGAGTGTGGTAAATATCAGGAGGGAGGGGAGAAGACAAAATTGATGGAGGATATGAAAACATGGGATTAATACAATGTAAATGGGTGCTCATTGGCCAGAAGACCTGTTGTTCTAACAAGTCTACATAAATGGATACTGGGCAGGAAGCTTGAAAATGAAGAGACCTCAAAGCCCATTGCAGAGATAAACTGAAGGAACTTGCAAACAAAGCTTATTACAACTATCACAAGGTGAATTACAAGCGTATAAGGTGATAGGTTGATAAAAAAAACAGGTCAACAACATAATTTGCATTGTAGGTTGATAATCAGATGCATGTAGCAAGGACTGTTTTGATCTTTTTCACATCCCTATTGATAC
Source organism: Hypanus sabinus (assembly GCF_030144855.1). Lineage (NCBI taxonomy): Eukaryota > Metazoa > Chordata > Chondrichthyes > Myliobatiformes > Dasyatidae > Hypanus > Hypanus sabinus. The sequence continues at coordinate 14,736,875 of NC_082717.1, forward strand.
AAGTATATGCAAGGGATTCCGAAGGAAATATAGTTCGACATGTCTCTATTTACTTCCTCACAGACCTGAAGGTTCAACACAAAATTGACTAAAATCTGCATGAATTAACATTAATGCAGTAATTTTTTTAAAACACAGAGCATGAATTAAACAAGTGGGAACAGCGGGAGGTGATCCACGGTTGATAACACACAGCGTGAGATGGATTCCAGTTGTGATGGCTTTTGGCAAAGATACAGCTTAATATCTTTGGGGTGCTGGTGTGGGTCAGGGGGAAGAGCAAGAGAGAAAAAGACAAAGTTAAAGAATGGAAAAAAAATTAAACATTTGCCAGAATCTAAAACAAAAATAGAAATCCTGGAAGAACTCAGTCAGTTGAACAGTATCTACGGGAATTTTTAGATCGACCAGCACTTTCTGTCTTTGAAGAAGTGGAAGTATGTAAGGGGGAGAAATGAAGTCAAGGGTGTAACAGTGAGGGAAGGGGTGGCAGAGCTAGGAAGAGAAAAGGCTACAACAAACTGGTAACTGGTTTATTATTGTCGCACGTACAGTGGAAACTTATTTTCGCACACCATCCATTTATTTACAAAATGCTTTGAGATAGTACAGTGGGAAAGCAATAAATGAATGCAGAATAAAGACGAGAGGGGAAGAGTTGGGAAGAAAACAGGTGATTAAAAAGGGAGAAAGCAAACATTAAATTTAAATAATGTATTAAACACTTAGAACATTACACCATGACAATAGTTTAATATGGAGTCACCAAATATTATTGGCAAAGCTGTTCCTAAATTGATAAGATTACATGTGAAACAGAGTTAACAAAACTCAAATGATGATGGTCATGAATTTTTTTTATCCTGTCCCTAAGCCGAGGATATTGTTGTGTGACTTCCAAATTGTCACCTTGGAGAATGGCTAAGTCTACAAATGGCCAGAGATATTGACCATCCTCGTCAAGAAATGTTATTTTATTTATTTTTATTTAGAGATACAGTGTGGAACAGGCTCTTATAGCCCAATGAGTCGCACCACCCAGCAAACCCCAATATATCCCCAGCCTAATGACAGCACGATTTACAATGAGCAATTCACTTTCCAATCAGTACGCCTTTGGATCGGGGGAGGAAAGTGAAGCACCCAAAGGAAATGCACATGGTTCACAGTAAAAACATACAAACTCATTACAGAATGGCACCGGAATTGAACTCCGAACTCCGAAAAGCCCCGAGTTGTAATAGCATCATGCTAACCACTATGCTACTGTGGCACCCGCTACGACAGGCAAATACTTTTATTGAACTGAATGACTGACCACCAGACAAGATTTTAAACGGCATTTAGAACAGAAGCTCATTAAAATACAACCTGACAAGGTTATTGACAGGTTACAGTGAATAACTTCCATAATGAAAAATTATATTCAAACAAGGTGGTTAGTGGGCATAAAATGGCCAATTACAAAGCTGAAGAGTTAAAATGCATCATCTCGAAGTTTGGCATTGATGCCGATATAAATGATCTTGTGAAGGATACATCACACTGTGGACAGCAATGCGATTTTCTTTTTAATATACAGCAATTAATTTTGAATAGTCCCTTCAAGGTGCACTTTAGCTGTATTACACAGAGATAAATGGAATCTTTATTAAGCTGTCGACCATGATTGATGTTCCTGCTTCAATTAAAACATTCCTCCCAGTGTACCAAGTCACACATTGATGCGGTTACACCTCTACTGACAGCAAGACCCTGAAGACAATGAACACCTAGAAAGCTAATTACATCAGCTGCTTACTTGTATGTTGTAAATTGAAAACCAGCAGATTCATGTAGCAATTACATCCCAAAGTTTTCCCACGTTGTTTGTAATACTTAACGAGGGCATTCCAAAGAGTATGAAGAGAAGATGGTAATTGTTACAGCCCCAAACTGACTGCTTATGTGTGACATTGGTAACAAGCAGTACATCATTATGGAGATTAACAGCGGGAATTCTTTCGTTACTTGGGAAGTGATCAAACTTGCTGCTATTGGTTTTTGTTAGTCATTTTAGAATTTCTTATTGAGTCGGAGTGTCATACAGAATAAAAATAGACCCTTCAGCCCAACTTGTCCATACTGACTGTGTTGCCCAGCCAGCTAGTCCCATTTACCTCTGCTTGGACCTTTGGCAGCTCGATGTTCCAGGGTTCCATTGTTCTAGACATGAGAGAGCGGGAGGGATTAAACGGGAAGGGGGAAGCACTATAGTCAAGGAAAATGTAACAAAAGTGCTCAGTCAGGACAGATTGGGGAGCTCATCTGGTGAGATGTTGTAAGACCACAAGATATAGGAGCAGAATTAGGCCATTTGGCCCATCAAGTCTGCTCCGCCATTTCATCACGGCTGATCCATATTCCCTCACAACCCCAAACTCCTGCCTTCTCCTGTATCACTTCATGCCTTGACTAGTCAAGAACCTCTACGTTAAATATTCCGAATGACTTGACCTCCACAGCCGCATGTGGCAACAAATTCCACAGATTCACCACTCAGTTATGGGTGGAATTGAGGAATAAGAAATGTATGACCACGTTAATGGGATCATATTATAGACCACTTAACAATTTGTGGGATTTAAAGGAGCAAATTTGTAGACAGATCACAGACTCTTGCAAGAAACACAAGATTGGGATAGTATATGATTTTAACCTTCCACATATTAACTGGGATTCCCATACTTTTAAAGGACTGGATGTGAAAGAGTTAGTCAAAGGAAAGTTTCCTTAATCAGTACATAGAGCTCACAACTAGACAGAGTTCAACACTAGATCTCCTATTAGGGGAAAAGACAAGGCAGATGACACAAGTTTGCACAGGGAATATTTTGCATCTGATGATCATAATGTCATTACTTTCAAGGCAATTATGGAAAAGGGTGAGTCTGTAAAAAGTATTCACTCCCCTTGAATGTTTTCATGTTTCATTGTTTTACAACATTGAATCACAAAGGATTCATGTGGCTTTTTTTGACATTGATCAACACAAAAAAACTGTCAAAGTGAAAACAGATCTCTGCAAAATTATCTAAATTAATTACAAATATAAAACACAAAATAATTGATTGCATAAGTATTCACTTCCTTCACGTCAGTATTTAGTAGATGCACCTTTGGCAGCAATTAAAACCTTGAGTCTGTGTGGATAGGTCTCTATCAGCTTTGCACATCTGGACTCTGCAATTTTTCCCCATTCTTTACAATCTGCTCAAGCTCTGTCAGATTGCATAGAGATCGTGAGTGAACAGCCTTTTTTCAAATCCAGCCACAAATTTTCAATTGGATTGAGATCTGGTCTCTGACTTGGCCACTCCAGGACATTAACTTTGCTGTTTTTAAGCCATTTCTGTGTAGATTTGGCTTTACTCTTGGGGTCATTGGATAACAAATAATCTCCCAAGTCGCAGTTCTCTTGCAGACTGTATCAGGTTTTCCTCCAGGATTCCCCTGTATTTAGCTGCATTCATTTTACCCTCTACCCACTGCCTGCTGCAGTGAAGCATCCCCAGAGCATGATGTAACCGTCACCATGCTTCACAGTAGGGATGGTGTATTTTTGATGATGTGCAGTGTTTGGCTTATGGCAAACACTGCATTTAGTCCAAAGGCCAAAAAGCTCAATTTTGGTGTCTTCAGACCATAGAACCTTCTTCCAGCTGACTTCAGAGTCTCCCACATGCCTTCTGGCAAACTCTAACTCTGAGCTTTTTTCAACAGTGGTTTTCTCTTTGCCACTCTCCCATAAAGCTGCAACTGGTGAAGCACCCGGGCAGCAATTGTTGTACGTGCGGTCTCTCCCATCTCAGCCACTGAAGCTTATTACTCCTCCAGAGGTGTCATAAGTTTCTTAGTGGCCTCCCTCACTAGTTCCTTTCTCGCACGGTCACTCAGTTCTTGAGAACAGCCTGCTCTTGGCAGACTTACGGCTGTGCCATATTTTTTCCATTTCTTGATGATTGACTTAACTGTACTCCAAGAGATAATCAGTGACTTGGAAATTTTCTTTTATTCAGCTCTAGACTTGTGCTTTTCAATAACCTTTACATGGAGCTGCCTGGAGTGTTCTTTTGTCTTCACAGTGTAGTTTTTGCCAGGATACTGACTCACCAGCAGTTGGACCTTCCAGACACAGGTGTATTTTTACCACAATCAACTGAAATACTTTGACTGAACACCATTGAGTTACATTTAACTAATTATGTGAGTTCTAAATCCAATTGGCTGCACCAGTGATGATTTGGTCTGTCATATTAAGAAGGGCAATTGATTATTTTGAGTTTTATATTTGTAATTCATTTAGATCACTTTATAGAGATCTGTTTTCACTTTGACACAGAAGTGTCTTCTTTTGTTAATCAGTAACACAAAAGCCAAATTAAGTCCACTGATTCAATGTTGTAAAACAATAAAACATGAAAACTTCCAAGGGGTTTGAATATAGGCACTACATACAAAAGTGACCCTCAGGTTCGGCTAGCAGCTTAATCTAGGGGAAGACAGCCTCCGGCCCAGCCAAACCTGAGAAATCTCGTTTGAGTGGATGCTGCGTGATGTGTTCCCCTGTTACAAATCAGTTCCACGAAATAACAAACAGTACACAATATGCAATTAAACGATTGAACTTTATAATTCTTAATTTGACTATAGGCTAGTAAAGAAAACAAAAAGAAAAAGGGCCCATTTTTATGAAACAGTCTAATGCGCACGTTGGAGCTCATTGTTTTCCTGTCTGTTCGTTCTCCATCGATTTTCTCCCAAGGTGTCAACTCCCAACCCCATTCCAAGTCCATTCTGTCCTGCAGTCTACGACTTCCCTGTTCTAGCATCTTCTCTCTCCATCTTCCACCATACAATAGTCAGTGAAACCTTCTTTCCGGCCCACAAGAAAGAAAAACCTCTCCCCTCATTGGCCAGTGCACATTCCAAAGCCCCCCATTATCTCTAGTCATAACCCAAACACCGCGCTGCAGAGAAATCATTACAACAGCAGGGAAACCTTTCCCAGGTCATTACACAAAATTATGAGGGGTATAGATAGGGTAAATGCAAGCAGGATTTGTGCTACTAAGGTTGGGCAACACTAAAAAATCCTCAGTGTTATTATTTTAGGGGACCTGTCCTGCGCCCAGCACCTAAGTGCGATTATGAAGAAAGCACCTCTGCTTCTTTAGGAGTTTATGAAGATTCAGCTTGACATTTAAAACTTTAGCAAACCTCTACAGATATGTGATGGAAAGTATATTAACAGGCTGCATCACAGCCTGGTATGTAAACATCAATGCCTTTGAATGAAAAATCCGATATCACAGGTAAAACCCTCCCCACCACGGAGCATTATTGCAGGGAAGCAGCATCTATCATCAGGGACCTACACCATCCAGGCCATGCTCTCTTCTCATTGCTGCCACCAGGAAGGTGGTACAGAGGCCTTCGATCCCACACCACCAGGTTCAGGAACTGTTATTAACCTTCAACCACCAGGCTCTTGAACCAAAGGGGTAACTTCACTCAACTTCACTTACCTCATCATGGAAATGTTCCCACAACCTATGGACTCACTTTCTAGGACTTCCCATCTCATGTTCTTGACATTTATTGATCATTTATTTATTGTTATTATTTCTATCTTTTTCTATTTGCAGTTTGTTGTCTTTTTCACTCTGGTCTTGACCCAATTGGTGCAGTCTTTCATTAATTTTATTGTGGCAATTATTCTATTATGAATTTACTGATATTGCCACATGAAAATGGTGACATGCATACTTAGATAATAAATTTACCTTGAACTCTGAACTAGAGGTCGTGGGTTAAGGGCTGAAGGTGAAATGTTCAAGGAGGGCATCATGGGGAACAACTTCACTCAGAGGGTGAGTGAGGAATGAACTGCCAGTGCGAGTGGTGAATGCGGTCTTGAATTCAATATATGAAAGAAATTTGGGTAGGTACATGGATTGGAGGGGTATAGAGGGCTATGGTCCAGGTGCAGATCAATGGGAGTAGGCAGATTAATGGATCAGCACAGGCTAGATGGGGCCAAAGAACCAGTTTCTCTGCTGTCATGTTCAATGACTCCAGTAACTTCAACATTTCAATAGCTTGGAAAAGTAAGGATAAAGTGAAGGGAAGGAGAGTACAGGAGAGGTTACGAAGGTCTCCTGAACGGATAAGTAGTTCAGGTAACATGGGGCAAAATTGAAAAGGGTGATGAACACAGGACTGAAGGATCTGTTATTTGAATGCATGCAGTATTGGGAATAAGGTAGATGATCTTGTAGCACACTTGGAGATTGGCAGGTAATACTTTGGGGCATCACTGAATCGTGGCAGAAAGAAGATCAATATTCAAGGTTGCACATTATATTGAAAGGACAGGCTGGTAGACAGAGGGGGTGTGTGGCTCTGTTTGTGGAAAAAAAAAGGAAATCAAATTCTTCAGAAGAGGTGACATAGGATTGGAATATGTTGTGGGTAGACTTAAGAAACTGCATGGGTAAAAAGAGCCTGATGCAAGGAGGAGATAGAAAAGGCATGCCAAAAGGGTAATGTTGCAATAATCATGGGAGACTTTAATATGCAGGTAGGCTGGGAAAATCAGATTGGTGCTGGATCCCAAGAGAGGACATTTGTAGATGGATTTTTAGAGCAGTTTGTGGTAGAACCCGCTAGGGAAAAGGCAATTCTGGATTGGGTCTTTTTACATTCCTTTTCTATCTCTCTTTGCAATTTGTATCCCCACAGCCTAACTACTGTTTGGAGGCCTATATACAACTCCCTGTCAGCACAATCTCTGACCCAAAGAGCAGCACATATACACATCCAGAGCTAATCCCTAGGCCAGGAATTATGCCAAAGATCCCACCTCTGGGTACAGATCCATTTCTACACCCACTGGCTCTCAGGTTTGATTGTTCAGCATGAAGGATTTAGTGCTGAGGCTGGTGTGACCATCAGTAAATCAGCAGAACCAACACAGTGTCAGGACAAACAGAGATTAATGGGCTGCTGTATTAAAACAATTCACTCTGCATTTTCACATCTGACCACAAAGTGAAGGTGTTTTCAAGATTAATAAATGCCACAGCACAACACCGACACTTAAGACATCTAGAGACTCTTATTTCCTTAGCCAGTTGCTAATGAGCGGGTGGCCTCATTAGCCGGCCTCTTTCTATACGCACGTATCTGCATTTAAAAAGCACACGTTATTTCATGCACCATTGAGATTCTTGCCAGATGTATGGCATCTTGTGTTGAGCATGTATAACTCAGGAGCTGAGTTAACACAGCAGCACCATAGCAACGCAACGTGTACAGCATTTTCAGTCAATATTTTCCAATATTCCCTGACATCGCAGAGCTCATAAAAACAGGCTTATTGATAGAATGCTTGGGATGGAAAGTGGATTTCAGTGATACATGACGGGAAAATCCCAATTTCATTCTCATCGAAGGAAGTTCAAACCAGAAGTAGGGTATGGTGCTGAAAAAGATGATGAATCTCAGGGGATTATATGGTGATATATGTGTTCTTGACTTATAAATTTACTTTGAACTTCTGGTGGTATAGCTGTTAAGTATTCAGTCTACAAATGCAGGGGCCTGGACTGACACACCGGAAACTTGAGTTCAAATCCCACTAAGGCAACTGGGAAAATAGACATAATGTGCTGGAGGAGCTCAGCAGTTCAAGCAGCAACTATGGATGGGAATGAACAGTCAATGTTTCAGGTTGAGACCCTTCATCAGGACTAGAAAGGAAGGGGGAAGAAGTCAGAATAAGGTGGTGGGGGAGGAGAGGTAGTACAAGGTGGTAGGTGATAGGTGAAACCCAGAGAGGGGGAGGAGGTGAAGTAAAGAGCTGGGAAGTTGATTGATGAAAGATACAGGGCTGGAGAAGGGCGACAGGAGAGGACAGAAGGAATGGAAGAAATGGAAGTGGGTGGAGCATCTGATGGGGGTGATGGCCAGGTAAGGAGATGAGGTGAGAGGGGGAATTGGGAAAGGTGAAGTGGGGGAGCCATTACCAGAAGTTTGAGAAAGCAATGTTCATGCCATCAGGTTGGAGGCTACCCAGATGGAATACAAGGTGTTCCTCCTCCAACTTGCCTTATCCTGGCAGTAGAGAGGCCACGGACTGGCATCTCAGAATGGGAATGGGAAGTGGGCAGCTACCGGGAAATCCTGCTTTTTGTGGTAACTGGATAGCTTAAATCAGATTAACAAATGTAACCCCCGGGTCGCCTCAGGCTCGCTCAGCTCGTTTCCGTCTAGGGGGGAGCAGCCTTCGGCCCCGCCAAACTGGGTAATCAGCTGGTGTGGATGCTGTGTGATGTCCCCGCCTCGCCCAAAAACAGACAGTACACCATATGCGATTAAATGAGTACAATTTATAAAGGTTACTATAACTAAGTGATTAATAACGATACAGTATATATGAAGAGAAAAATAAAGAAAAGGCGCCAAACTTATCAAAGTCCAAACGACTTCGTGCACAACCGTTGGAGCTCAATTTCTGAAGTCTTCGGGCCACCATTCGATCCCCTCCGAACTCCTCGACTCGCAGTTCAGGACCCTCCGAGTGGTCAACCAAGCACATCTAGCTTCATCCCCCCACCTCGGAGTACCTCCCGGCCTCGGAACCCCGCTTGGGGTCCGATCCTCGCCCAGTTTAGAGCATTGCGTCCTCTCTCTCGACCCCCTCGCGCCGATCTGCCCAAAAGCCCGTCAACAAAAGCTTACAGACTCAGAAGAAAGAACATTAATCCCTATTTGGTTTACAAAGGAATACCATTCTCGTTATCAGTAAATTAGCATTCCTGCTAGTTAACAAAAAGAAGAAACCCCCTTTACACTCTCCCCCCAACAAATAAAAGTCATGTCCTCATGACTATTAAATAACTCGCCACCTTTCCTGCCAACACACCATAACCCAAGCACAAACGGACATCTCCTCCCCACACAGTAAACCTCACGCCCTGTTCCTCAGGTGCTACTTAGGCCAACTATCTGGGAGTTCCCTAACCCTTCTGAGACCTCCGTACCCCCTCACCTAAACCCTTCAGGCTCGGACACAACTGGGGATACCTTGGGCCCACTACCAACTCCTCTCTCAACCTCTCACTCATGCCCCACACTGTACACAGCTAACTCTCCCCGCTACACCTGACTCAATGGGAGAAGGGCCAAAGGTCTCTTCCTCAATCGAGGGAAAGTCAGCAAAAGGCAGCATGTACCACACATCCAGCACATCATCCATCGAATCTGTATTCTTCCTCATTTCTGTTCATTTGAACTGTCGATGGTCATCTTCAGGTTCCCTTCAAGCTTCCACTCCTCTCTTCTGAGATTTGTCTGTAATTTCTTCACCTCTGCAAACTCCCCTCTCCGGGTTCTCAGTTTGCCATTTCCCTCAGTCAGACAACTTTCTTCATTCTCTCCAACTTGTAAGTCTTCCGAATGGTTCCAGATCACTTTCTCCAGTCTCTCCATCTTCATTTCAAACTTGATTCTGTAGAGACAGTCACTCACGAGCTGCGACCTTCGCCAGCCCCGGCACATGTCCAGAAAACACTTTAACTCGGTAGTACTCAGCTGCTCCTGCAACGACCTCACTTCATATTCTCCTGAGGCAAATCCAAATACCAAGAGATCATCCGCATACACCAAAACTCCAAACGCCTCCACATCCCCTATGGTTATCCACCTGCCCCACAGGAAGGTTGCAAGGGCTCCAGATATGCCCTATGGCATCTTTTCGGACCCGAAGACTCCTAGGGAATTTATAACGGCCGTCTTCTCCTTGTCGGCCCCACTCATCGGGATCTGGCAACATCCACTCCCGAGATCCAGCACCTTAAACCACATCGCACCACTTAGATAGGCCATCGCCTCTTCGGCCCTCAGGGCCATATTCTGGTCACTGACAATGTGCCTCTTCAGCGCAATATAATCCACACACACGCTGCCTACGTCTTCCACAGCTGTAGAGGCCAGTCGCCGCAACCTCTCTCTCTCCGAGGTGTCTTCAGCAGTCAACTCCTCTCCCTCGTGGTATTTCGCAGCGTCCACTAAGAGGGTCTCACCCTCAGATACTTCCCCCAGGCCGTACCACCACTGGCTCTCATTTGAATTCGGTATCAGCCCAATGCTGCTACACATGTCCGCACAAGCAGCTCGAAACTCTGGGTGCATCGACAATGCCTCCAAACAGCGCTCACCCGTCTCCTCTGGGCAGGCCCCCAAGCGCACCAGCAGGATATTGGTTCTCTCTAGAACAGAAATGCTGCCCGTCTCAACAGTGTCCGGACACATCAGCATTAACGATTCACGAACCTCAGTCTCCTCCACATTTGCCTCTAAGAACTCCATTTTCACTGACCAACAACCGTCGTCTGGATAATCACCGGCACTGGTACCCCAAATCTCCAGTGTCCTCAATGTCGTCAAGGGTAAATGCTTTCAATAACGGTTATGAAACAAACTGTACAGCAACTTAACCGGCGCCCCGGTGCCGAGGATGGCTTTAACTTGACTTCCATCCATCCGTAACAACACCTGTGCGCATGGCCCCTCTAAGCCTTCAGGAATAGAGTCTGCTCCTTTCGGGAGTTTGTTGGTACATTGCTGGGACCGTACTCCCCCAGAGACCACAAGCCATTCCCCCACTGGGCCTCCTCTAAGTTTCCCGACACCTCTCAAATCAACGGAACAACTGATCCCCTTGACAGATCCCCTTGGCACCACAAGCAATTTATCTGCCCCCCCCCCAGGCAAAAAGGGATACCCTAAAAACTTCCCACCAATCTCCTGCCATGGATATGATAAGCCCCCCAGCTGCGGCATTTAACTTCCAGTCGAACCACACGCATTTTCCCACACTTTCCCAGAACTGGCAGCGGTCACTTCGAGGTAATTGCGCCCGACAGTTCCAACAAAGTCACCAGCCCGCCTACTCAGACTTTCAACCCGTCCCTGTCGCTTTTCCTCAGCCAAGCACTGCCACTCACCCAACAACTGAGGGGTCTGATGCGCCCACGCCTCCGCCCCTTTAAGGCTGGACATTATTCCAACAACCGGGCGGAGCTCACCACTGCTGAAACATCCCAACCTGTCACTCCTCACTCTCCAAACAGTACAGACAGCCCATGGTCCCACCACCATTTCGTCAGCACTAGTCGGAACTCAAACAACAACCTCCAGGCTACCAACAGCAGCCACCCCACCCAACGCACACGCAGTGATAACCAGCAATCGCACACCCACAAAGGCACACCAGCTCTTCGCCGCAGACACAATTTAAAGAGGGTGATCACACAGCTTCCACAGAATTCAAATCCCGGATGAGCCCCCACAATGTAACCCCCTGGGTCGCCTCAGGCTCGCTCAGCTCATTTCTGTCTAGGGGGAGCAGCCTTCGGCCCCGCCAAACTGGGTAATCAGCTGGTGTGGATGCTGTGTGATGTCCCCGCCTCGCCCAAAAACAGACAGTACACCATATGCGATTAAATGAGTACAATTTATAAAGGTTACTATAACTAAGTGATTAATAACGATACAGTATATATGAAGAGAAAAATAAAGAAAAGGCACCAAACTTATCAAAGTCCAAACTACTTTGTGCACAACCGTTGGAGCTCAATTTCTGAAGTCTTCTGGCCACCATTCGATCCCCTCCGAACTCCTCGACTCGCAGTTCAGGACCCTCCGAGTGGTCAACCAAGCACATCTAGCTTCATCCCCCCACCTCGGAGTACCTCCCGGCCTCGGACCCCCGCTTGGGGTCCGATCCTCGCCCAGTTTAGAGGATTGCGTCCTCTCTCTCGACCCCCTCGCGCCGATCTGCCCAAAAGCCCGTCAACAAAAGCTTACAGACTCAGAAGAAAGAACATTAATCCCTATTTGGTTTACAAAGGAATACCATTCTCGTTATCAGTAAATTAGCATTCCTGCTAGTTAACAAAAAGAAGAAACCCCCTTTACACAAATAAACAGATACTTTATCAGTAATAGTTACAATCAAACCTAATCCTAAACAACCCAACTAATTCATTCCCCAGCCCTCCAGACCTACAACACTGGATGATCAAACCATTGAGGTCAAACACAACTGGGGAAAATGTTTATTTTGCTAGTGATACACCCATTCCATGACTGAATAATAAAATACAAAGAGGAATGCACAAAAGAAAAATTGTGAGTGTTTTCAAACTAACCATGAAAAAGAAATAAGCCACCATTGTTTACCTTCATTACGTATTCTGTTGCTCTCACTTAAACAGACTGTCACTTCTTTGGTGGGGCATCTGACTATGAAATGTGTTTCAGACTACCTAGCAGTCTTAGTCATGACATTGGAATGCCCACCTTCATGAACTAGCCTGACTTTTTCCTTGCCTCACGATACCTGTGTCTGAAAGTCATCTGCGTCTTAGTTACCTGGAGACTTGGCTATTCCACCCTAAATCCCATTAAAAAAATTCCAAAGGAGAGAACAGTCTCCAGGAGTAGAAGGTGTCCTTTTCAGATTCTTCAGCCCAACCACTCAGACACAACCTGGATTAATTTGTGGCTGATTGAGCATGCGCGTCACCCAGTCAATTACATCACTCAGCGATGACAGCTGAAAGGCATTTAACTCGATTCGCAGTAGATGCCGCTCAAAGTTTTATTTCTCCCCATACTGTTCCTGCCGACTGCTTCAAAATGAAATGCCTCAGCTACTCACAGCCAGGCCACCAACATAGATTTAGTCACTTATTTAGTGCAAGGAGCCTTTGCAAAACCGTATTAGGCTGTTTTTATTAACAGCCCGCAGGTACATAGTAATGCTGGCCTCACTGAGAAGCAATATAGCAAGAGGACACTTCGAAGTCTACCAGGGACCTGACCTTCACTTGCACGAGTCTTCAGATTGATGAAAAACGTGTCCTCTGGTGGAACCAATATAGGCAATAGCATTCAATTCATGACTATGCCTGCTGACATTTTAGGCTCTTATTCCTATTGCAAGCACAAATTCTTCTTTAAGTCACAATAAATAAAAGCTATAGTATGGCTATAAAAACAAGCTTTGGTTCCAATATTTCCCAGCTTGGTACTATCGAACTGAAGTGTAGAATGTTTTTTCTTGTCGTTTAACTTTCCCATGATTGCTTGTATTTTACAGTATATACAGTACATGTAACCGTTCACTGAGTATTCTAGCAATTATGGTACAGTTGCTTCTGTATTTCTCCAGAAATGTCTTAGTTTTCAGGAGCAGTTGTTGCACTACATGAATCTGGCTACACAAGACCATAAGGTATAGGAGCAGAATTAGGCCCTTTGGTCTATCAAATCTGCTCCGCCATTTAATCGTGGCTGATCCAATTTTCCTCTCAGCCCCAACCTCCTGCCTTCTCCCCATATCCTTTCATGCCCTGACCGATCAACAATCTATCAAACTCTGCCTTAAATGTACATAAAGACCTGACCTTCTGTGTCTATGGCAAAGAATTCCACAGATTCACCTCTTTCTCCCTGAAGAAATTCCTCCTTATTTCCACTCTAAAAGCATGCCTCTTTATTCCGAGGCTGCATCCTCTGGTCTTAGACTCTCCCACCAGAAGAAGCATCCTCACCACTTCCACTTTGTTGAGGCCTTTCACCATTCAATAAGTTTCATTGAAGTCACCCCTCATTCTTCTGAATTCCAGTGAATACAGGCCCAGGGCCATCAAACACTCTTCATATGACAAGCCATTCAATCCTGGAATCATTTTCATGAATCTCCTTTGAACTTTCTTCAATGTCAGCACTATCCTTTATTAGATAAGGGCACAAAACTGCTCACAGTACTCCAAGTGAAGTATCACAAGTTCTTTATAAAATCTCAATATTACATCCTTGTTTCTTTATTCCAGCCCTCTTGACATGAATGCTAACATTGCATATGCCCTCCTCTCCACTGATTCGACCAGTAAGTCCCCTTGCACCTCAGTTATTTTGTATTTTCTCTCCGCTTAGAAAATAGTCAACCCTTTCATTTCTTCTACCAAAGTGCATGACCATACACTTCCCAACACGTTATTCAATCTGCCATTTCTTTGCCCATTCTCCTAATTCAAGTCCTTCTGTGGCTTCTCTACACCTACCTGCCCCTCCACCCATCTTCATATCACCTGCAAACTTTGCAACAAAGCCATCAATTCCATCCTCCATATCATTACCGTGTAACGTACAGAGAATTGGTCTCAACACAGACCCTGTAGAACACTACTCGTCAAGAGCAGCCAACCAGAAAAGGCTCTCTTAATCCCACTCTGTCTCCTGCCAGTCAGCCACTGCTTTATCCATGCTAAAATCTTTCCTGTAATTCCATGGGCTCATAGCTTGTTAAGTAGACTTATGTGTGGCACCTTGTCGAAGGCCTTCTGAAAATCCAAGTATACAACATTGAGTGATTCTCCTTTGGCTATCCTGCTTGTTATTTCTTCAAAGAATTCCAACAGATTTGTCAGCAAGGTTTTCCCTTGAGGAATCCATGCTGACTAGGGCCTATTTTCTCATGTGCTTGGTTCATTGTTATCAATGGAATTTTGTTATTTCTACTCTGAGTATGAGAAAACCATGACAACTGTTTAGTCTGGTCTTTTCTTTGTTTTCTCAATGCTTCTTCTCCTTTACTAATATTTAATAGAAATATTATAAAAATGTTCCTTGCTAACATTTAGCAAAACGGCGATCAGCACCAAGTTTTAAGCCTCATTCTTGACTTCCAAAGAACCTCTGGATTGCAAAAGCACTTGGATACAACAGTACATATCAACCTAGAAACAATGAATTCATCCAGTCCGGCTTTGTATCGCCCACCTTTAACATTCAGAACCTCTCTCTTCTGGTAAAACCCTAATTTCATTCATCACTTCCTATTCATACACTCCCCTGACATGCCTTTTGTTCTTCACAAGACATGATCACCCTCCCTCAGTCAGTATCACCATTGCTGGTGCCGTTCAATCTCACAAGACCCCACCCCCCCATAAGAAAAAAAATTGCCCCTTTTGCTCTGTGCTTCTCCCTCCTTCTCTACAGCATAAAATCTTTTCCTCCAACATTTTATCATTCTGATGAAATGTTAACAACGTTTGTCCCTCCACAGATGCTGCCCAACCCGCTCAGTGAGAAGGTTCATGTATTCTTCATTTTATTTTATTTATTCTTATTGACGATACAGCACTGTATCCTCTGGCCCAACAAGGCACACTGCCCAGCAACCCACCCTATTTAACCTGAGCCGAATTACAGGACATTTACAATGACCAATTAATCTACAGACCAGTATGTCTTTGGACTGTGGGAGGAAACCTCTGCATTCATGGGAAGAATATACAAGCTCGTTCCAGATGCTGCCAGAATTGAACTCCAAATGCTATAATAGTTTCACGCTAACTGTGGTTCCATGGTTGTCAAGCCAAAGAGTGGTAGTGGGGACAAGCTGCCACTAACTAAAAGTGATCCTCACGGCATGCGCCTCAAATAGCCTCTGACAACCAAGTCCAACTCCTGGCCTTCTCCTGTGGCTTAGCCTCTAAGCCCGGCGGAACTGTTTCTACTTACAGGAGAAGGAGCGAAGGCGGGTCCTGGTGCCTTAAAACCAGTCACTTCGGGTAGATGGAGCTCGTCAGCCTGGGAAGGCAGTCCATCTAAGAGAGGGAAAACTCTCATTTCAAACCTCTGCTGCCTTGCGGCCGTACCCACTCATGGGAGAGGCTTCGGGAGTAAACCCTGAGGACAAATCCGGAGCTGGAGTCCCTAAGGCAGTCGGACGTTGCCTTCAACCTCACTCTGGCAACTCCTGCAACGTCACTGGTGCCAAGCTGCATCAGCCCTTGCCCTTCCCTTGGACAACATCGGTGGTGTGGAGAGGAGAACTTGGGCAACTTGCTTGGACAACTGCCAGTCTTCCATACAACCTTGCCCAGGCCTGTGCCCTGGGGAGGACTAAAGCAAGACTTTCCAGACGCAGATCCATGGTCTCGCGAGACTAACGGATGCCTTCAACCGTGGTCATCATTTCTGTCCCTGGACAGTGGTACGATGCAGCCATTTTGGATTCTCTCCACCGTGCATCTACAGAAGTTCGTCAAAGTTTTTGGTGGCATGCCGAATCTATGCTTCATCTTCCAGCTCCGATAGGGGATGAAGGAAATGTCTGGACAATGAGGAAGTCCTTCAGAACCTTCTCCTGAACATATTCTACATATCACTATTCACCACACAAACGAAGCCACTCCACCACCAGTCACACTAATAAGCAGCTGAAATTGCCTAGATGACACGAAATGTTCCCTCACATGCTGCCTCCCAGAACCCTGTGTGCTGCATATATAACAATGAATTAAACCCTGCTCCAATTATTTATATGGCTTGCTATGAAATCCTGACTAATAAATATCCTGACTTGGGGAAATCTGATTTTCTCCCATGCATTCTTAAAAGCATTTTTCAAGTTTGTTGTAAGAATATGTAACAGTATATATTGCAAAACTTTAATTGTGGTTAGGGTGATAATTGAATTAAATGAAAGGATTATAACAAGTGTATGTCAAGTAATACGATATGGGTTACAGTAGACAACAGACGACCGACTTAGGAGAAATCAGTTCACAGAGAGTTCCCAGGAACGTTACCCGGGGACTGCAAGAGTATATTGAGTGATACGATATGGGTTACGATAAGAGTACAGACAAATTTGATTTGGGAGAAATCAGCTTACAAAGAATTCTCAGGAATAGAACTCCTTCGTTACCCGGAGGGGCTTCCTGATGAATACATCTGAAGCGCTCTGGCGTCTGCACTTCCCGCTGCTTCCCAGAATTCCATCCTGCAGGGAGAAACCCGCTGTACAGTGGGATCAAGCAGACAGCATTGATAGTGGATATAGAGCTGTTACCTCACATGCCCCGTGTCTTAGGTTCAACCCTGACCTCCGGTGCTGTCTGCGTGGAGTTTGCCATGGTCCCCCTGTGAACTTGTGGGCGTCCTCCAGGTGCTCCCAATTATATATGGGGGGGGGTGTTGGTAAGTTCATTGGTTGCTGTAAAAATAGCCCCAGTATAGTGCATAGCGTACATGGGGAGAAAGGGCTGCAGTGAGATTGTGTGAATCTTGAGGGTGATAAGTGGAAGCAGTGAAGAATATGAACATCGATTTCTCTTATTCTCAGTAATCTCCCCCTCCCTACTTTTCTCATTCTGGTCACCCCCTCACCTATTCACTTCTCCACATCTGCTCATTCCCTCCTTCTGGGTCCCTTCATCCTTCCCTTTCTTCCATAGTGCACTGACTTCTCCTGTTAGATTCCTCCTTCTTCAGCTCTTTCCTTCTTCCCCCTAACCCCTTCCCAGCTTCTCACTTCATCCCCACCTGCCCATCTTCTCCCTCATCTGGTCCCACCTATGATCTGCTAGTTTGTACTCCTCCTCCTCCCCACACCACACCCCACCAGCCTTTTCTGGCTTCTGCCTTCTTCCTTTCCAGTCCTGAGGAAGGGTCTCAGCCCGAAATGTCAACTACTCATTCCCCTCCATAGACCTGCTGAGCTCCTCCAGCATTTTGCATTTGTTAGACCACAAGACCACAAAAATTAGGCCATTCAGCCCATCGAGTCCACTCTACCATTCCATCATGGCTGATCCCGGATACCATTCAATCCCATACACTTGCCTTCTCGCCATATCATTTGCTGCCCCAACCAATCAATTTACGCCTTAAAAATACCCATGGACCTGGCCTCTACCACAGTCAGTGACAGAGCATTCCATAGATTCACCAGTTTCTGGCTAAAAAAATTCCTCCTTACCTTCTAAAAGGTCTCCCCTCAATTTTGAGGCTGTGCCCTCTAGTTCTGGGTACCCCCACCACAGGAAACATCATCTCCACATTCACCCTATCTAGTCCTTTCAATATTCGGCAGCTTTCAATGGGATCCCCTCACATATTTCTGAATTCCAGTGAGCAGAGGCATTACGAACTGAATTACCTCCTGTGTCATTAAGAAAAAAGGACAGAAATCGACCAATGTAGTTGATATTAATCGATAATTGGTTTGTTAATGTCATATATCAACGAAGAAGACTACAACGTAGTCAAGGCTTGGAGGCTTGCGTGCCTCAATGACCTGGGGAGCTTAGTGAGCTAAAATCAATGCTTTGCCTCTTGGTAGTGTTACAGTTACAGAGAAAGTGCAGTGCAGACAACAAGGTGCAAGGTCATAATGAGGCAGATTCTCAGGTCAGGAGTCCATCTTAATGTAGAAAAGGATTGCTGAACAGCCTTACAACTGCGGGATAGAAGCTGTCCTTGAGCCTGGTCGTACATGCTTCAGGCTTTGATATTTCTGGTAGGGGAGAGAATGGGCGGCAGGGGTCCTTGACTACAAGAGTATAAGATATAGGAGCAGAATTAGGCCATCTGGCCCATCGTCTGCTCTGCCATTTCATCATGGCTGATCCATTTTCCCTCTCAACCCAATCTCCTGCCTTCTCCCTGTAACCCTTCAAACCCTGACCAATCAAGAATCTATTGACCTCTGTCTTAATTATACCCAGTGTTGTCCTCCACAGCTGCCTGGGGCAACAAATTCCACAGACTTATCCAACTCTGACTGAAGAAATTCCTCCTCATCTCTGTTCTAAAAGAATGCCCCTCCATTCTGAGGCTGCACCTCCCAGCTTTAGACTCCCTCACCACAGGAATCATCCTTTCCACATCTTCTCTAGTGAGGTCTTTCAACATTCAATAGGTTTCAATGAGATCCCCCCTCATTCCTCTGAATTCCAGTGATTGCAGGCCCAGAACCATCAAACGCTCCTCACATGACAAGCCTTTCAATCCTGAGGAAGGGTCTCAGCCCAAAACATCGACTGTTTACCCTTTTCCATGGATGCTGCCTGGCCTGCTGAGTTCCTCCAACACTTTGTGTGTGTTGCTCTCAATCCCGGAATCATTTTCATGAACCTCCTTTGAACCCTCTCCAATGTCAGCACCTCCTTTCTAAGGGACACAAAACTGCTCACAATGCTCCAAGTAGATGCCTCACCAGTGCTTTAGAAAGCCTCAACATTACATCTTTGCTTTTATATTCCACTCCTCTTGGAATGAATGCTAAGATCACAACCACCCTCCTCACCACTGACTGTTTTAACAAGGGAATAAGAAATGTCGATGGAATCCATGTAGGGGAGGAACTTTACATTATATTGATCATATTGTAAGTGAATGCAATGGCAAAGAAAATGCATTAAGAGGTCAACTTAGCCAAGTCCATGTTTACTGATAAGAAATCGTACATAGAAAATCAAACTGCCATTCGTTTTAAGCTGTTGAACCATCAGCTCTTCCTCAATGCAGCAGCGATGAAGCAATTTCAGAAGTAGAAGCATCATATTTCATTTGGTTCATAACAACTATATATGTTATGTGAACCTGCTCAAGGGACAACTATTTCACCTGTGTCTGCAGCTTGTAATCCTGGGCATTAACTGTATACTTCGTCATATTATGTAACCTTGCTGATAACCTTCAGCCTCCACATAGACATACGAAGAGCAGGGAAAGCAGAATTCGGAGATGACAATTCACGTTAGAGGACGCGATCCTTAATTACTCGACAGCACTGACATCAGTCCAACTTGCACACACTTATGCTGTGTTGCAATGAGACAATCCTTTGCATCTGGCTTGTGGCACACGAGCACACTGATCGGAGAAGCTTGACATTGGCAAGCCTGCTGGCAGGGTCTCACAGGGCAAGTGGCAATGCTGACATCTGCCACACCACAGAGGCTTCTGTCCTCACACAGAGGGATATTACCTACCCTAAAGGTGAACTGATTTCAGTGCTGCTTGTATTTTCAAAGCAGTTTATAGAAAGCACCATCACATTACATACAAACTGGAAATCATGACATTTGTCCATAATGTTAACCATCCTCATACTCACACAGTGTCCCCTGTGGCGACTTTGAGGATGATCTCCTTCCCTGAATCCACATAAATATCCTTCTTGTCCTTTGAGGAACTCTCACCCCAGATGGGCTATTGGTCCCAGCAAATTAAGCTAATAACTACTAAAATAATATGGTTAAAATATGGTTTTAATAACTAAAACCATAAAACATAGAAGCAGAATTAGGTCATTCAGCCCATCAAGTCTGCTTCACCATTCAATCATGGTCAATTTATTATCCCTCTCAACACCATTCCCCTGCCTTCTCTCAAATTTGACACTCTAATCAAGAACATATATGATAGTCAGAAGGGAGAAAAATAAAGAGAGGCCATGCATTTTGAGGACAGTGCAGGGATTCACAACCTTTCTTATGCCATGGACCAACACCATTAAGCAAGGGGTCCATGGACCCCTGGTAGGGAACCCTTGGTTTAGTAAGACTTCCTGGAAGGATAAATGCTCAAAAATTCAATAACCAAAGCCAGGAAGTTAAATTTTGAAACAAATAGCTCACCAAAATGTTATGTCTGACTTCTCATCTTTTTTTCTGATCCTGACAAAGGGTCTTGGCCCAAAACGTCGACTGTTTACACTTTTCCATAGCTGCTGCCTGGCCTGCTGAGTTCCTCCAGCATCTTGTGTGGAGTTTCAGAATCTGCAGATTTTCTTGTTATGTCTGTTTCTCTTTCCACAGATGCTGTTTGACCTGATGACAGTTTTGTTTGGTTTTTAAATTCCTTAAAACACTAATCCTTGAGAATTATAGGGTATAATTGCAGGAAAAACTGTTTTTAAAAGACACGGTGAATTAAAATATGAAGAAAAACACGAATGACAGGTACAAACAACAGAAAGAATTGGAAAATGGAAATATGATCCATCTTGGCTACACAGGGAGATATCTGGCATGTTAGATAGAAGAGGATTTGATTACACAGTAAACTAAATAACAAGTGTTGATCTCTCCACACAGCCCATAAAAACCAACTGCACAATCCCTCACTAGCACCATCAGCAGGCAGCATTTAACTTATCACACCTTAAAAATCAATTATCTTTGAACAAGGATGTGTCTGTGTTCAAAACTTGTTTTACAAGATCAGGTCATTTTAACATCTTTATGTGAGACGTTACCTCACTGAAAATCTATCGATCTTCTTGGTAGGCCTGCGACCCGAGACGGCAGGCTGTACACATGCTGACAACGAACTGGGGAGCTGTGTCCTTACAAGGCAAGTGTCAGTCACCAAGAGTAAACTTCATACCCCGCCTGAGATACCTGTTAGCTTAAATGGTAGATATACAGTAATCAAAGAAGAGGCAATGTGACTCGCTCCAACTCTCCCACTTTCTCCAGCTTCTCCTTCAGCTGACTGATGGGCAGCACGGTGCTGCAGCTGGTCGTCCCCCGCCTCACAGCTGGGGCAAACCAGGTTCAATCCTGCTGTTTGTGAGGTGTCCGCGTGTTTTCCCTGTGACTGTGTGGGTTTCTTCTGGGAACTCCACTTTCCTCCCACATCCCCAAAATATGTGCAGGTTTTGGCAGGCTAACTGGCCCCTAATGTGAAAGGGACAGAGGGTGGGGTGGGGGGTGGAATAGACGGGAAATTAGGGAGACTAAACTGGGATTAGAGTACTAGGATTGATGGTTAACATGTATTCAGTGGGCAGAAGGGTCATCTCTTTGCTGAATGACTTGATAATATTACCAAACAGTGATAGACAAGGGTAGTTCCATTCCTTAATTGAGCCGAGCTGTGGTCTCCATCAAAGTCATCAGACTTAGTTGTCCTTTAGGCTCATAAGGAGACCTGATGGTCGGGCCCTGAAGTCAGCAAGACCAATCAGAAAGTTAAAGCCCGATGTCAGAAAACCAGAATCAGGTTTATTATCACCAGTTTGCGTCGTGAAATTTGTTAACTTAGCAGAAATTCAATGCAATACATAATATAGAAGACAAAAAGGTATAAATAAATAACAAAACATGCATATTGAATAGATTAAAATTCATACAAAAACAGAAATAATATGTTAAAAAAGTGAGGTAATGTTCAAGGGTTCAATGCTTATTTAGGAATCAGATGGCAGAGGGGAGGAAGTTGTTCCTGAATCGCTGAGTGTGTGTCTTCAGGCTTCTGCATCTCCCACAGTGGTATGCAGAAGTTTGGGCACCCCTGGTAAAAATTTTTGTTACTGTGAGTAGTTAAGTGAGTAGAAGATAAACTGGTCTCCAAAATTCATAAAGTTAAAGATGAAACATTCTTTTCAACATTTTAAGGAAGATCAGTGTATTATTTATGTTTTGTACAATTTTAAAGTAAAAAAAAGGAAAGGAGCACCATGCAAAAGTTTAGGCACCCCAAGAGATTTGAGCTCTCAGATAACTTTTACCAAGGTCTCAGACCTTAATTAGCTTGTTAGGGCTATGGCTTGTTCAGTCATCGTTAGGAAAGGCCAGGTGATGCAAATTTCAAAGCTTTATAAATACCCTGACTCCTCAAACCTTGTCCCAACAATCAGCAGCCATGGGCTCCTCTAAGCAGCTGTCTAGCACTCTGAAAATTAAAATAAATAATGCCCACAAAGCAGGAGAAGGCTATAAGAAGATAGCAAAGCATTTTCAGATAGCCGTTTCCTCAGTTTGTAATGTAATTAAGAAATGACAGTTAACAGGAATGGTGGTGATCAAGTTGAGGTCTGGAAGACCAAGAAAACTTTCCGAGACAACTGTTCGTAGGAATGCTAGAAAGGCAATTCAAAACCCCCGCTTGACTGCAAAAGACCTTCAGGAAGATTTAGCAGACTCTGAAGTGGTGGTGCACTGTTCTACTGTGCAGCAACATCTGCACAAATATGACCTTCATGGAAGAGTCATCAGAAGAAAACCTTTCCTGCGTCCTCACCACAAAATTCAGCATCAGAAGTTTGCAAAGGAACACCTAAACAAGCCTGACGCATTTTGGAAACAAGTCCTGTGAACTGATGAAGTTAAAATAGAACTTTTTGGCCACAATGAACAAAGGTATGTTTGGAGTAAAAAGGGTGCAGAATTTCATGAAAAGAACACATCTCCAACTGTTAAGCATGTGGGTTGGATCGATCATGCTTTGTGCTTGTGTTGCAGCCAGTGGCATGGGGAACATTTCACTGGTAGAGGGAAGAATGAATTCAATTAAATACCAGCAAATTCTGGAAGCAAACATCACACCGTCTTTTTAAAAAAAAAGCTGAAGATGAAAAGAGGATGGCTTCTACAACAGGATAATGATCCTAAACACACCTCAAAATCCACAATGAACTACCTCAAGAGGCGCAAGCTGAAGGTTTTGCCCTGGCCATCATCGAAAATCTGTGGATAAACCTCAAAAGAGCAGTGCATGCAAGACAGCCCAAGAATCTCATAGAACTAGAAGCCTTTTGCAAGGAAGAATGGATGAAAATCCCCAAAACAAGAATTGTAAGACTCTTAGCTGGCTACAGAAAGCGTTTGCAAGCTGTGATACTTGCCAAAGGGGTGTTACTAAGTACTGACCATGCAAGGTGCCCAAACATTTGCTTCGGGCCCTTTTCCTTTTTTGTTATTTTGAAACTGTAAAAGGTGGAAATAAAAAAGCCATCTGGCTGAAAATATTAAAGAAATGTGTCATCTTTAACTTTATGCCCTTTGGAAATCAGGTCATCTTTTACTCGCTTAGCTATTCACAGTAACAGAAATTTTGACCGGGGTGCCCAAACTTTTGCATGCCACTGTACCTGATGGTAACAGTGAGAAAAGGGCATGCCCTAGGTACTGGAGGTCTTTAGTAATGGATGCTGCCTTTCTGAGACACTGCTCCCTAAAGATGTCCACATTTTCAAGGTTTGTTTTGCTGTTGTTGTGCTCTGTGTTGTTCTGACCAACATTCAGAGCAAGCTATGTTGGCGCCAGAATATGCGG
The DNA here is from genome assembly GCF_030144855.1 of Hypanus sabinus. NCBI lineage: Eukaryota > Metazoa > Chordata > Chondrichthyes > Myliobatiformes > Dasyatidae > Hypanus > Hypanus sabinus. Next base: position 14,760,850 of record NC_082717.1, read on the forward strand.
CGGCACTTGCGGACGGCCTCCAGGAAAACCTCGGCATGTGCTGGTTGTCACTTCATGGTATGTCTGCATGCACACGTGATAAATAAATGAATCTGAATCCCGTTTGGGTAAAGTCCTGTACCTGGTGAGCAGGTTAGCAAAAGGGGAGGCAAGGGCAGAATCAGGTCCAGGAGTGGGGATACCTTGAGCATTTCTTGCTTTGATGGAGAGCAAGGTCCCAGTCTTGCTCTTCCTAGCCTCAGGAGGACAGTTTGCTGATTCCTCCAACAGCTTTCCTTGGTACAGGGACGGCACGGAGTGTAGTGGTTATCACAACACTTTACAGTACCAGCAACTCGGGTTCAACTCCCGCCACTACCTGTAAGGAGTTTGTACATTCTCCCCATGTCTGTGTGGGTTTCCTCCCACATTCCAAAGGCACACCAGCTGGTAGGTTAATTGTCCTGTGATTAGGCATAGGGTTAAATCAGGGTTGAGCAGTGCGGCCCAAAATTCTGGAAAGGGCTACTCTGCACTGTATCTCTAAAAATAAGCAAATAAATAAAAATATGGGTCAGAGTTATCAGCCCCTATGTTCCTTATCCAATACAAAATCATCGGAGATAAAATGGGATAATTAGTAGGGGATAAAGCCACCATACTCTATGGTGGAATAAAGGAGATGGTCATTGACTTCTGGAAGGGGGGTGTGTACTTGCTCCTGTTCACATCAATTGTGTGCAGGTTGAGAAGTTTGACAGCTTCAAGTTCCTAGGAATGAACATCACCAATAGTCTGTCCTGATCCAATCACACAGACACTATGGACATGAAAACTCACCAACACTGCTACCTCAAGAAGCTAAAGAAATTTGATAATTCCCCACCACCCTTTACAATTGCTGCATCATCGAAAGTATTCTGTCTAGATTTGTAACGGCTTGGTGTGGCAAATGGTCTGCCTGTGACCACTGGAAACTGCAGTGAGTAACGGACACAGCTCAAAACATCACGGAAACAAGCCTCCCCTCCTTAGACTTTGTCTAAAGTTCTCGCTGCCACAGTAAAGCAACCAACCCGATGATCAAAGACCGCACCTGTCTCAGTTATTCCCTCTTCTCCCCTCTCCCAAGTGGCACGAGATACAAGACATACAAACAAGCTGGATGAACTCAGCAGGTCAGGCAGAATCCGTTGAAATGAGCAGTCAATGTTTTGGGCTGACCTGCTGAGTTCATCCAGTTCGTTTGTACGTCTTGATTTGACCACAGCATCTGCATATACTTTGTGTGGCACAAGATACAGAAGTTTGAAAGCATATACCACCAAGCTCACGGACAGCATCCACCCTGCTGTTATAAAACTATCGAACGGTCTCCTTTTATGCCAAGATGGGGCCACCCTCAGGGTGGAGGAGCAATACCTCATGGGTAGCCTCCAACCTGATGACATGAATATAGATTTCTCCTTCCAGTAACAAGCATCCCCCCCCTCCCCACAATCCCCACTCTGCCCTTTTAACTCTCCTCACCTGCTTAACACTTGCTCCTGGGTCCCCTCCTCCTTCCCTTTCTCCTATAGTCCACTCTTCTTCTCCAGCCCTAGAACTTTCCCACCCACTTGGCTTCACCTATCACTTTCTAAGCTAGCCTCTTATCCTTCGTCCCACCTTCTTATTTTGTTGTCTTCCCCCTTCCTCTTCAGACCTGATGAAGGGTCACGCCCAAAAGATTGACTGTTCATTTCCATAGATGAAGCATGACCTGCTGAGTTCCTCCAGCATTTTGTGTGTGTTGCTATTGAATGGTCCCCTACTACAATAAGATGCACTCTTGACCTCACGATCTACCTCCTTATGATCTGCAACTTTATTGCTTGCCTGGACTGCATTTTCTCTGTAGCTTTTACAGCTTATTCTGCATTCCCTTATTATTTGACCTTGTTCTATCTCAATGCACACAGTGTGATCATTTGATCTATATGAACATAATGCAGAAGTTTGTTTTTAAATTGTAGCTGGATACATATGACAATAATAAAAAAATTCCAAATCCTTTTCCTCCTCTGGGATGCAGGGTTGACCACACAAGCCAGCCTCAGACTAATTCACAGCTATGACACATGGAAGAAATGGATGCCGAAGGAAGCAAGTTGAGGGACATCAAAGCCACAATAGCACCAGAGCCCTACTCAACGGAACCAAGTATAAGGAAGCTGGCAGTAGTTGCCACATTTCAGAAACCATCGTAACAGTCTTTCTGGATAGAGTCATTAGGTCAATTATCTCCAGTTACTGAATAACTGCCCCTCCAACACAGACCTATAGAAGGAAATTAAGCAATGATCACAATTTTATGTCATTGTCACAACATGCCACAGACAAGTAAATACTTTTGCAACTTAGTCCATGTTGGAACTAAGGAAAGCATAGCAGCCCAAACTATGAAAGGCCAACAAAGAGCAGACATTGTAAGTAATATTGATTGAGATACTTTGGAAGGTAGAGAGATGCAGCGCCCCTCCCCTTCTTCATATGTACAACAGGGTATGTATACAAGCACTTCAATCCCACCATTTCTCCCTTAATTTCCTTTACACCACTTGCAATATTTTGTATTTTATTCTAATTGATAGGCATTGCTTTGAAACCATATGAAATTTATGACTGCAGTATAATTCCTCTTAACTGCCATCTGAAACTTTCCTGACCTTCAGGTTTATAGAGCTTCACTGGAGAACAAACCACCCCAGCTCAACCCCTGTACAGTCATTACTTCCACAATCAGGATCACAAGCCCACACACAACACAGACAACATACAAGAAATTTGAAAACCACAGAAGTATTTCAATCAAAAAGGACATCCAAAAGAATGTGGTACTGGTAAAATTACCCAACAAATAATTAAAAATGTAAGTCATTCAACCCCTTGAGCTTCCTCAACCAATCAGATAGATCCTATACCAGAACTTCTTCGATCCATCTTAATTCCATAAACTTTGCCTCAAGATGCAGACAATTTCAAAAATCCCTCAAATATAGCTCATTTCCACATCAGATCAGAAGTGGTTACTTAAAAGGTTGATTCACATCTTCACTCATTAAGCCACCCCACTATAGACACATCAGACACTCCTCTCCAACAGCTCCCCTGTATCCTTCCGCCCCCTTTCCACTACCAGTTAATGTCCATACTCTACACCTCATCCCTACACTGACAGTCAACGTCCTGCTGTGTTTTCATTAGTCCTGCTGATAACTAGAACAACTCCTCTTGCCAAGAGTCACTTGGGTCACTTTATCATTTCAGAATCAGATTTAATATCACCAGCATATATCGTGAAATTTGGCGTTATGCAGCAGCAATGCATAATAAAAACTGAAAATTAGTGTGTATATTATATATATGTTAAATTATAGGTGCAAAAAAGTAGTGAGGCCAAATCTCCTCAAACTCCCAATGTCGTACCTTCTTTGTCAGTCACCTTATGTACAGATACTCCTGTACCAAGAGTCACTTTGTGGTGAACTACATATACCTGTCTGGACACACGCCCCCCCCCCCCCCACTGACTGCTCCTGTGGCTCCTCCCACAGACCCCGGTATAAAGGCGATTGGAGACACAGCCCTGGCCTCAGTCTCCAGGATATAGTGTGGTGGTCAATTGCTGCTTGTTCTTTCTTCCAGCCAATAAAAGTCTATATCTCGCCTCATGTCTCCGAGAGTTATTGATGGTGCATCAAACTTAATATAGTTAATCTTATGTCCTTACAGCCACATTCAGTTACTTGTACATTGTGTTCTGTAGGAATACTTTTACATTAATATTTATTGTGTTCTTTTATCTCTTATTGTGTCCTTTATGCTGCATCAGATTAGGAGGACCAATCATCTTGTTCTCCTTTACAATCGTGCTGAAGAACGTCAATAAACAATCTTGAATCATTCTGTCAGCCAGAACAAAAGCCTATGGAGTATTCAGAATACTGATCTGTAGCTGAAGTGAGGCATGAATCCAAACCCAGTCCATCAACATGTACTGTACTGCATCTACAATAATCATTTAATTTGCACCTTTCAAATCTCTGGGATCTTCACACACTATATTTACTACTTTCTGGGACAACAGAAATTCAATCTGCCACAGAGACCTGAAGTTACTTTTTACTAAGTTCCTGTTATGAAATTTAAACCACAGCTTTGTCTGTTTTATTTCTGCATTCAGTGACATTTATTTGGCTTCAAATGCTCAAACAGTAGAGTCAATTTGGCAAACAACACCCATGGTTTAACTTCGCATGGCACCACAATTCCTGGTCAGAATGAAAAGGAGAGGATCAGTCCCCTGGTAACCAACTTTAACTTTAATCTTTATCTGCTTTATTCAGCATATACTCCCCTCTGTTAGCAATTTGCTGTGCTGTGTTGGTGTGACATACAACAAAACAACAGCATTCAACAATTCTGGCTTCTTCCCCATTCCTTTCCAGTTCAGATGAAGATTTGTGGCCCTAAATGTTGGCACTTTATTCCTTTCCAAAATGCTGCCTGACATCCTGCTCCCTCCAACTTTTGTATATATTACTCTGGATGTCCAGAATCTGCAGAAATCTCTTGTATTTAATATTCAACAATAACAAAGAATAAAGAATTATATTAAAAATAAAGTTAAGAGGTAAAAAGTATAGATATGGAATAAATGTGCATAAATACATCAATATCATCATGTATTTGTGATGTAAACACCATTATAAAAAGTGATTTAAAGTGTTTAAAGTATGACTGGGGTAACAGAGCGAGAGGGTAGAGGAGATAACTAGAATAGTTGATCAGATCAGATTAACTGCCTGGGGGTAGAAGCTTTTAAATTTTTGTTTTTACAGCTATTTATAGAAGGCAGGTTTGGAAAAGGTGTGGTTTGCTGGGTGAGTAGTGTCCACAGTGATTATTTCCTTGTCAACTTCTGTCCTGGTAGACTGCAGCCAATGACCAATTCTGCTGACCTGACAGTTCGCTGTACTTTTCATATACTGCGAAAAGATGCTGCACTACACCAGACAGTAATGACTGACGTGAGCATCCTCTCAACGACAGCAGTGTGGAACTGCACCTGTATGTTTTGGGGAAGATGGAATTTAACAACTGCCGCAAGTAGCAAATGTTCAGCTGAGTTTTTTTGTTAATGAAGGTGATACGGTTCTTCCCCCATGAGGTCTTGTAAAATAATGATGCTCAGGAACAAGAATGTTGAAACGGTGCTAACTGTCGAGTTGTTGAGGATGAATGGGTGGACAAGAGACACGTTTCTCCTGAAGTCTGTGTGTACCTCCATGCTTTTGAGGGCATTCATCTCCAAGTAGTTCAGATTGCACCAGGACACCAGCTTGTTTACTTCCTGGTGATACCTGGATTCAGGGCCTCTGGTGATTAGTCCAATCAGTGAGGTCATCCACCACTGATATCTGCGCCGCTTTAAGCAACAGAGAATCAGAAAGCAAAAAGAAAATTGCTAATGCTGGAAATCTGAAATAGAAATGGAGGATGATGGAAATTCTCAGCAAATCAGGAAAGCTGCAGTGGATTGCATACACATCATGGGCACCAATGGTAAGGACAGTTTGAAAGGAAGCATCCAGCATTAGGAACTCTCACCACCCAGGGCACGCTCTCTTCTAATGCTACCATCAGGAAGGAGGTAAAAAAGCCTGAAGACACACTCAGCATTTTAGAAATGGCTCCACAGCTGTTTGTGGAAATGAATTCCACAGGTTCATCACCCTCTGGCTAAAGAAATCCCTTCTCATCGCTGTTCTAAACAGATGTCCTTGCATTCTGAGTGTGTGCCCTCTGATCCCAGACTCCCCGGCTATTGGAAACATCCTCTCCACATCCACTCTATATAGGCCTTTCAATATTCGATAGTTTCAATGAGAACCCGTTCATTCTTCTAAACGCCAATCAGTACAGGCCCAGAGCCATCAAATGCTTTTCATGCATAAACCCTTTCATTCCCAGGATCATTCTGTGAACCTCTTCTGGACCATCTCCCATGTCAGTACTTTTATTCCCCTTCAATTAGGGGCCCAAAACTGCTCACAATGCTCCAGATGTGGTCCCATCAATGCCTTATAAAGGCTCAGCATCATATCCTTGCTCTTATAGTCTAGTCCTCTTGAAATAAATGCTAACATTCCATTTGCCTTCCTTACCACCAATTCAACTTGTTAACCTCTCGGGAATCTTGCACAAGGACTCCCAAGTTCCTTTGCACCTCTGATTTTTGAATTTTCTTCCCATTTAGAAAAAGGACTACGCTCTTATTCCTTCCAGCAAAGAGCATAACTATGCACTTCCCTACGCTATGTTCCATCTGCTACTTCTTTGCCTATTCTCCCAATCTGACTAAGTCCTTCTGCAAACTCTCTGCTTCCACAACACTGTCTGTGCCGCCACCTCTCTTCGTATCATCACAAACATTGCCACAAAGCCTTCAATTCAGTCATCCAAATTGTTAACGTATGTGAAACAATGCACTTCCAATATTGGCCCCTGCGAATTATCACCAGCCCCCTTTATTCCCATTATTTGCTTCCCACCAGTCAGCCAATCTTCTATCCATGCTAGTTCCTTTCCTGTAATTCCATGAGCTCTTATCTTGTTAAGCAGTCTTGTGTGTGGCACTTTGTCAAAGACCTTCTGAAAATCAATGTAAAATCCACTATCTCTTCTTTATCTATCCTGTCTGTTATTTCCTCAAAGAATTCCAACGGATTTGTCAGGCAATATTTCCCCTTAAGGAAACCAGGGCTTATTTTATTATGTGCCTTCAAATACCCCAAAACCTCATCCTTAATAATGGACTCTAACATCTTCCCAACCACTGAGGTCAGGCTAACTGGCCTATAGTTTCCTTTCTACTGCTTCACTCCCTTCTCAAAGGGTGGAGTGCCACGTACAATTTACAAGTCCTCTGCAAACTTTCCAGAATCTTGTGATTCTTGAAAGATCATTACTATTGCCTGCACAATCACTACAATCACTTCAGCTACCCAGGCTGTAGACCATCTGATCCAGGTGACTTTTCTACCTTCAGATCTTTCAGTTTCCCAAGAACCTTCTTTCCAGTAATGGTAACTTCACACACTCATGACCCCAACACCTGGGACTTCCACCATACTGCTAGTGTCTTTCACAGTGAAGCCTGATGCAAACTACTTAGAGTCTATCCAGCATTGTCTTGTCCCCCATTACTACCTCTCCAGCATCGTTTTCCAACAGTCCAATATTCACTCTCACCTCTCTTTTACTCTTTTATATATTGAAAAACCTTTTGATATACCCAGACCTTTCAGCTTCCCAAGCACCTTCACCTTAGTAATAGCAACTACACTCACTTCTGCCCCCTTGACACTCTAGTTTACTGGCATACTGCTAGAACATATTTTGAAATCCTCTTATATTATTCACGAGCTTACCTTCATATTTCATCTTTTCTCTCCTTATGGCCTTTTCAGTTCCCTTCTGTTGATTTTTTTTTTAAAAAAAAGCTTTCCAGTCCTCTAACTTGCCACTAATTTTTTTGCTACATTATATTGCTCCTCTTGCCTTTAAGCTGTCTTTGACTTCGCTTGTCAGCCACAATTGCCTCATCCTTTTTTTAGAATACTTCATCTTCGGGACGTATTTATCCTGTGCCTTCTGAAATGCCCCCAGAAACTCCAGACGTTGTTCTGTCATCATCCCTGCTAGTGTCCCCTTCCAATCAACATTGGCCAACTCTTCTCCAATGCGTCTGTAATTCCCTTTACTCCACTGCAATACTGATACATCTGCCATCAGTGGAGTTTCTTCATTACTCTTTTTATATATATAATTGCAATTTATAGTTTTTTTTAAAGACTAGACTGTAATACATAGGAGCAGAATTAGGCCATCGGGCCCTTCAAGTCTGCTCTGCCATTCAATCATGGCTGATCCCTTTTCTCTATCTCCTCCTCAACCCCAGTTCCTGGCCTTCTCCCCGTAACCTTTGATGCCATGTCCAATCAAGAACCTATCAATCGCTGCCTTAAATACACCAAACAACCTGGCCTCCAGAACTGCATGTGGCAACAAATTCCACAAATTCACCACCCTTTGGCTAAAGAAAATTTCTCTGCATCTGTTTTGAAAGGGCACCCCTCTATCCTGAGGCTGTGCCCTCTTGCCCTAGACTCTCCCACCATGGGAGACATCCTTTCCACATCTACTCTGTCTAGGCCAGGGGTCGGCAACCCGCGGCTCCGGAGCCACATGTGGCTCTTTTACGTCTGTGCTGCGGCTCCCTGTTGCTTTGGGAAATAATTGGTTGTGGCGACCCTTTTCCTGGCACATCCGAACCGACTCACAATAAGATAGCCTACGGGGGTTTGCGAGCACAGAGCTTTGGAGCCTCTGCAGGTTGAGGCAGGCTTAAAAGTGAGGCTGAAGATTTCGAATAAAGTTTTTTTCCTTCGACTGCAGTTACCGACTCCGTGTCGTAATTTTAGCGCTGCGTGTAGCACACCGCTACATGATCAGTATTTAATTAATATGTATTTTATGTTAGTTTGTTAGTTTTTGAAATGTAAATCTAAATTTGAAGATTATGGTGATCTTGTACAATCTAAATAAGACGTTGTGGCGACCCATTTCCTGACACATCCGAACCGGCTCACAATTAGCCAGCGTTCAGGCTAAGGGAGATAGCCTACGGGGGTTTGTGAGTACGTGTCTTTTGCAGCATCCGCGCCCATGGGGGGCGGGTTGAGGGAGGCTTAAAAGCAAGGCTGTTTAGTTCGAATAAAGCTATCTTTGACTGCAGTTTACTGACTGCGTGTAGCAACCGCTACAACGTGTTTTTATCGCTGGCTGTCCAGAGGGGAGGTGCTGAAACGCTTTGTCGCGCGTCTGGAAGAAGTGAAAACTTTCCTGGGCAGCAAAGGGCTCAACTTTCCTGAGCTGGAACAGCCAGAGTGGCTGGAAAAGCTACACTTCATGGTAGACATGACAGCGCACCTGAACACGCTGAACACAGCTCTTCAACGGGGTAAGGACGTACAGCCCTGCACATGTTGGAGGATGTTTTGCATTCGAGCGCAAGTTGACGTTGCTTGCCAGAGATTTACAGAAAGGCACATTGTCTCACTTCCCCAATTTGAGAGAGTTCAAACAATGTCACGACATGATAAATTCGGAGTATTTACATTCTGCAATCATCGCAATGCAAACATCGTTTGGGAAACGCTTCTGTGAGTTCAGAGAGGAAAAAAACACATTATCCTTCCCGGTCACTCCCCTAAGCATCGATCCATCCCTACTGAATACGACTGCATTGTCAGGTGTGAGTCAACCTGAAGAAGTATGATAAATATTTTAATTGCGTATTATTTTACGTATATTCATATGTTTTCATTGTTCAGTGAAATAGTCCTTTTATTTTTCAGGTTGACAGCTGGCTGACGTTATTTTTGGTTTGCTGCTGGCGGCAAATTTAAGTTTGGCTTTTTTCATAAATACAAGAAGGACTCAAATAGACGTTGAGTATTTTACTTAAAAGTAACCTTCAACCCAACGTCTTTTTTTCGGAGTTCAAAATGTTTTTGTTGCATGCAGAAGTGTAATTTCGTTTTCTCTGCAGGAGTTCATCAATTTCATAAATGCAACACATTATAGTTTATTTATACATAGCATAAAGGCAAAACAAAACGTTGTATGCAGTGTTATTTCATTTTAAATGTCAAACGGGTTTTGCGGCTCCCAGTGTTTTCTTTTCTGTGGGAAACGGGTCCAAGTGGCTCTTTCAGTGGTAAAGGTTGCTGACCCCTGGTCTAGGCCTTTCAAAAGTCGAAAGGTTTCAATGAGATCCCTCCCCTCCCCCCCCCCCCCACCATCCTTCTGGATTCCAGCAAGTACAGACCCAGAGCCATCAAAAGTTCCTCATATGATAACCCTTTCATTCCTAGAATCATCCTTGTGAGCCTCCTGTGGACCCTCTCCAATGTCAGCACATCTTTTCTAAGATGCAAGGCCTAAAACTGTCCACAATACTCAAGGTGAGGCCTCACCAGTGCCTTATAAAGCCTCAGCAACACATCCCTGCTCTTATATTCCAGACCTCTTGAAATGAATGCTAACAAAGCATTTGCCTTCCTCACCACCGGCTCAACCCGCAAGTTAACCTTCAGGGTGTTCTGTACAAGGACTCCCAAGACCCTCTGCATCTCACAATCCTGGATTTTCTCCGTTTAGAAAATAGTCCGCACATTTATTTCTACTACCAAAGTGCATGACCATGCATTTTCCAACATTGTATTTCATTTGTCACTTTCTTGCCCATTCTCCTAATCTGTCTAAGTCCTTCTGCATTCTACCTGTTTCCTCAAAACCTACCTGCCCCTCCACTAATCTTCATATTATCTGCAAACTTGGAAACAAAGCCATCTGTTCCATCATCCAAGTCATTTTTATATGGCATAAAAAGTGGTCCCAACACCAATCCCTGCAGAACACCATGAGCCAAAGGATCCTTTGATTCCCATTTGCTGCCTCTTACCAATCAGTCAAAGCTCTAACCATGTTAGTAGCTTTCCTGTAATACCAAGGGCTCTTAACATGGTAAGCATTCTCACGTGTGGCACCTTGTCAAAGGTCTTCTGAAAATCCAAATACAACATACAACATACACTGCATCCCTTTTATCTATCCTTATTTGTAATCCCCTCAAAGAATTCCAACAGGTTCATCAGGCAGGATTTTCCCTGTGTCATCAAGTACTCCATAACCTCATCCTTAACAATTGACTCCAACATCTTCCCAACCACTGAGGTCAGGCCAACTGATCTATAATTTCCTTTCTGTTGCCTCCCTCCTTTCTTAAAGAGTGGAGTAACAATTGTAATTTTCCAGTCCTGTGGCACCATGCCAGAATCCAAAGATTTTTGAAAGATCATTTCTAATACCACCACAATTTCTAATGCTACCTCCTTCAGAGCCCTAGGATACAGTTCATCTAGTCCAGGTGACTTATGTACCTTTAGATCTTTCAGCTTTTGAGCATATTCTTTCTTGTAACAGTAACTGCATCCACTTCTCTTCCTTCACACACACATCAGGCATACTGTTAGTGTCTTCCACAGTGAAGAGAGACACAAAATGCTCATTTAGTTCAGCAGCCATCTCCTTATCTCCCATTATTATTTCTTCTACCTCATTTTCTAGCAGTCCTATATCCACTCTCATTTCTCTTTTATTTTTAACTTGAAAAAAACTTTTACTATCCACTTTGATATTGTTTGCCAGCTTGCTTTCATATTTCATCCTTTCCTTTCTAATGATTTTTTTAGTTGCTGTCAGTAGGTTTTTAAAAACTTCCCAATCCTCTATCTTCCCACTAAATTTTGCTTTGTTGTATGCCCTTTCTTTTGCTTTTACAATAGCTTTGATTTCCCTTGTCAGCCATGGTTTTACCATTTTTGAAATACACGTGTCCTGCACCTTCCTAATTTTTCCCAGGAACTCACGCCATTACTGCCCTGCTGATATCCCTGCCAGCAGCTCCTTCCAATTTACTTTGACCGACTCCTCTCTCATACAACTGCAATTTCCCTTACTCCACTGAAATACTGCTACAACAGACTTTACTTTCTCCCTATCAAGTTTCAAGTTGAACATAATCATATTGTGATCACTGGTTCCTAAGGGTTCTTTTACCTTAAGCTCCCTAATTGCCTCCGGTTCATTACACAACACACAATCCAGTATAACTGATCCCCTAGTAGGCTCAACAACAAACTGCTCTAAAAACCCATCTTGTATGCATTAAAAAAAACTCACTCACTTGAGATCGATTACCAACCTGATTTTCCCAATCTACCTGCATGTTAAAATTTCCCATAACTACCATAACATTGCCCTTTTGACATGCTTTTTCTATTTCTTGCTATAACCTGTGGTCCACCTCCCGGCCACTGTTGGGAGGTCTGTATATAACTGCCATCAATGTCCTTTACCCTTGCAGTTTCTTAACTCAATCCACAAGGATTCAACATCTTCCAATCCTGTGTCACAACTTTCTACTGATTTGATGCCATTCTTTACCAGTAGACCACCCCCTCTGCCTACCTTCCTATCCCTCCAATATGATGTGTAACCTTGGACGTTCAGTTCCTAATTACAACCATCCTTGAGCCACGACTCAATGATGGCTACTGATGCATTGCATTGTACTGCTGCTGCAAAACATACTGTAGGTCAGTGGCATCAAACCTGGTTCTGATTGTGGGTAAACACTTCAGTTCAACACGCAAATCTCAGTGGTTTAGGCAGCATCTATCCAGCCTTGTGTGCGTTGCTCCAAGTTTCCAGCGTCTACAGTCTCTGGTGTCTAACGTTTCAGGTCAATGACATTGGAGCAGGTTTTACAAACATACTGTTTAAATCTATCCTCCAGTCAATGCAATTTAAATACACAATTGATCCAGCTTTTATCAGGAGACCTTGAAGTGCTTCTGACCACAAGCTCTGTTTGTTGCAGACCTTCTTTACATCTACTTTTTGATGTTAGTCAGTCTGAGTTTTGCATGTCCAGCCATTAATCCAGCCCAGTCACCTGCCTGAGACGCTGGTGCCAATATTTGTTCCTTTACTCTACAAATAAGTTGTGTGTACAGCTCAATTTTATAGTTCTATGGAGGGCTTACCTGGCAGGTAGCGTTGCAATATCTCGCCAACTTACACTGCGAACATCGCAGGAGAGATTCTTTCCTGTGAAGAGAGAAATATACACTCAGTGACCACTGTATTAGGTACACCTGCTCATTAATGCAAATATCTAATCAGCCAATTTCGTGGCAGCAACTCGTTGCATAAAAGCATGCTGGCATGGTCCAGAGGATCAGTTGTTCAGACCATCATCAGGATGCAGAAGAATTGTGATCCAAGTGAATTTGACCGTGGAACAGGGTGGTTTGAGTATCTTGGAAACTGCCAGTTTCCTGGGATTTTCACACACAACAGTCTCAAAAGTTTACAGAGAATGGTTTGGAGAATTAAAAAATGTCCAGTGAGCAACAGTTCAGAAAACGCCCCATTAATGAGAGAAATTCAAGGCGAATGGCCAGAATGTTTCAAGCGGACAGGAAAGTGACGACAACTCAAATAACATACACTCAGAGGCCACTAAGTGTAGTACTCACCCAATAAAACAGATTAATGTTGTGAAACACTTCTAAAAGGTCATGGATTCTTGCATCAGAGCTCTGCTCGAGTAGAACAGAGTCCAACTTGACCAGTCCACTCCCACATTCAAAAGATGTATGGGTAAGGATTAGTAAGTTGTGTGCATGCTATTTTGGCGCCGGAAGTGTGGCGACATTTGCGGGCTGCCCCCAGCACATCCACAATGCAAGCGGGGCAGTTCACTATACGTTTTGATGTACAGGTGACATAAAGAATCTTCAAACCTAAAGATTTTCAACATTTTTGACCCCTCCCCCAATCACCAACACAAAGTCCCATTGAGAACCAAGCTCTTAAATTGCATCACAATCACATTTATCATCGCTGTCTTGTATGACGTGAAATCTCCAACATGAGAAAACCTGCAGACACTGGAAATCCAAAGCAGCACACACAAAATGCTGGAGGAACTCGGCAGGTCAGGGAGCATCAACAGAAAAAAAAAAAAAGAGTGTAGTCAACGTTTAGGGCCTAGGCCCTTCATGATGTGAAATTGTTAGTTGTATAGCAGCTGTGAGATAAATTTACTATAAATTACAAACTAAATGAACAGTGCAGAGAAAAGGAATAATGAGTCAGTCACATGATATTCTACAGATGCCAGAAATCCAGAGTAACTCCTACACAAAATACAGGAGGAACTCAGCAGGTCAGGCAGCATCTATGGAGGGAATAAACAGTCACCATTTTTGGGTCAAGACCCTTCATCAGAATTCCTTTCCTGATGATGCCTTGAAGAAGGTACTTGGCCTGAAACATTGGCTTTTTATTTCCTTCCATAGATGCTGCCTGACCTGCCGAGTTCCTCCAGCATTTTGTGTCTGTTGCTCAGTAATGTGGTGGTGTTCATGGACTGCTCAAGAACTGGTGGCATAGGGGAAGACAAGGTTTCTGAATCAGCGCGTGTCGTCTTCTGGCTCCTGTACCTCCTCTCTGACTGTAGTACAGAGAAGAGGACATGTTTCAGACATCGAGGACCTATACAAATCTACCTTCTCTCCTACGTCACCCACACCCTCCATTTCTCTTATGTCTATTTGCCTAATTTTCTTTTATTGCATCAGTCTCTGTTGCGTCAGCCTCTACCACCAGAGTCAGCAGAACGCTCCAGACACCATTACTCTCCATATTTTAAAAAAACCCTCCTCTGACATCTCCACTAAGCTTTCCACCACTCACCTTAAAAGGATGTCCTCTGGTATTAGTTATTGCCACCCTGGGAATAAGATGTTGGCTGTCCACCCTCTCAATGCCTCTCCTAATCTTACACACCTCTATCAAGTCACCTCTCATCCTCTGACTCTCCAAGGAGCAAAGCCCGAGCATGCTCCATCTTCCCTCACAGAAAATAATTTTGAATCTGGCAGCATTCTGGTAAATACCTTCTTCATTCTCCCTACACCTTCCTATAATAAGGCAACCCGAAATGAACACAACGCTCTAAGTGTGGTTTAACTGGAATGTTATAAAACTGTAACATTACTTCGTGGTTCTGGAACTCAGTCCCCCAATTAACAAATGCCAACACACATACAACATCTAACCCACCCCATCATCTTGCATGGCAGCTTTGAGGGATCTATGGACTCGGAGCCCAAGATCCCTCTGATCTTCCTCACTGTTAAGAATCCTGCCAATAACCTCATACTCCACCTTCAAGTTTGACCTTCCCAAATATATTACTTCACATTTTTCCAGACTGAACTCTATCTGCTACTTCTCCTTCGAACTCCCATTCTGTCTATATTCTGTTGGAGACCTTCTACACCATCCACAACACCTCCAATTTTCACGTCATCTGCACACTTACTTTCACACCTGTTTGCTTCTTCATCCAAGACATTTATAAAAATCACTAAGAACAGATCTCTGCAATACCACTGTTGACACCCAGGAACACAGAGCTGCTGTCCCTTCCTACCACAGTCCCCTCAATGAAAACTGGGTATGTTCTCCTGACTTCTCCTTCCTGAGGTCCACAACCAGCTCCTTGGTCTTGAAGGCGTTGAGTGCGACGCTATTGTTGCGGCACCAGTCTGCTAGCCAATTTATCTCACTCCTGCGCACGCCTCCTTGTCACCATCTAAAATTCAGCAACACTGGTGTCATCTGCATGTGCATACATGGCATTTCAACTGTGCTTAACTGCTTCGAAATGAGCGTTGAGAGAATAGAGCAGTGGGCTAAGCATGCTTTCCTGAAGTGCCTCTGTGTCAATTGTCAATGAAGAGATGTTATCATGGATCTGTACTGACTGTGATCTCCCGATGAGGTACAGGGGCCTATGTTTGGTAGCTCAGTAAAACACTATTGAGGGGATGATAGTATTGAAGGCTAGGCTGTAATTGATAAACAGCAGCCTGAACTGCTGTTTTCTAATAGGATGGTGAGTCAGTGAGATCAGATTCAAATTTATTTATCACATGTACATAAAAATATACAGTAAAATGCATCATTCCCAGTAAAAACCAACACACCAAGGATGTAATACACACACTCCTCCAGGTCTCCAGTCCTTGGCACCAGATCTCAGACATCGGGCTTCCCAATCACACAACAGCAGCTTATGAGGAGTTTCAAAAACACCCGCTAAAACTAACGATCAAAACTGTACTTGAGGCCGAGGTTGCCCAGCCTCTACTTTCAGACGGGTTTCATTCAATATCCCTTATGCCCCTGCTGAGTCCAGGTTTACTTCTGATTGTTCTCTTCTTAACATCAACATCTGATCTATGCTCAAACCACAAATGTCATGTGGTAATGATGACGGATTTCTGCTGATTGGAAAAATAGCTAATAGCTGTAACATTCAAAAAGAACTGGCCTTCTTATGGGTTATACTAAATCCATTTAGGGATAAAGGAGAATATCGACCTCTCCACTGTGACCTTTCACTGATGGAACTGTACTCTGATACAGTTGGTAGACCAGATGTTATATTGTCCTGCCTTTTCACAAAACACCAGCAAAATTATTGTACTTCAGAAACCTAACTTTGCTGTTTAAAAAAATTAACTGTGTAATTCTTGTTATCAGGATGGTTTAGTTGCACATCACCAGTTATAGTACAATACTTATAGCTTTCTACAGAGAGCAATTGAGAGCATCCTAACAGATCACTTCTGCTCGGAAGATAATTAGCTCCACACCAGGTGGGAAGTCTTCATCTTCAAGCATTCTTTTCTTCAGATGGCCATTGACTGTTCTGGTGCAGTGAAGGTAACTGCATCCTCAGTTGGGAGGTGGTCCACACGATAAGGGAAGTTGTCCTTAATTTCCAAGGTTTCATCATGGACTTTTGTTATTAGGAGGGTAGGATACAAGAGCAAGGGCTTCCTTTGTTAGAACACATTTTATAAATACTCACGACTTTCTGCAGGTGCACAGTGCAGAGCATCCTTACATGCTAGATCACTGCAGGGCACAGAAACTGCACTGCAGCAGACCGAAGGGCTCTACAACAGGTAGTCAAAGCTTCCCAATGCATCACCGGCACCAGCCTACCCACCATCAAGGACATGTATACAGAAAGATATACAGGCCAGCAACATCATGAAGGATCACAACCATCCTGCTCATGGATTGTTCATTCCACTTCCGTCAGGGAGCAGGCTACGTAGCATCCACGACAGGACCACCAGACTCAAAAACGGTTACTTCCCCCAATCCTTCAGGCTGATCAACACCTCCACCCACTAACCCACCCCCACCACATAATCATTTTCTGTCAGAGTACTGTTACTCAGATATCTAGTGTCACTTTACATAGATAAGTGAATCTTATGCATTTACATTTATTGTTTTTAATTCTTTATGCTAATTCTGCTTTTTATAAATACCACTTTGGATCTGGAGAACAATAATTTTGTTATCTTTTACACACGGATGAATAACAATAAACAATCTTGATTCTTAAAATGGAATACTGCATCTATCTGCATAATTAGAAGCAGGAGCAGACCACTCAGCCCCT
The DNA here is from genome assembly GCF_030144855.1 of Hypanus sabinus. NCBI lineage: Eukaryota > Metazoa > Chordata > Chondrichthyes > Myliobatiformes > Dasyatidae > Hypanus > Hypanus sabinus. The sequence continues at coordinate 14,778,059 of NC_082717.1, forward strand.
CGAGCTTGTTCCAGCATTAGTTAAGATCCTACCTGATGTGATTGTTTCGCATTCCTGATACAAGCATGAACCTTTCACACATCTGCTTCTCGTGAATCTAAATACCTCTGATCTAAAAATACTCAAAGATCTGCTTCCACCTCTTTTTGGGAAATACAGTTCAAAGACTCTCAACTCACTGAGGAAAAAAAAAGGGTTAAACATTTCTGCTTGAAATGGATGTGTGTTTTATTAGAAAAAAAAAGTGAATTCTAGCTCTACATTCTCCCATGAGGAAGCATTCTCTCCACATCCATCCTGTCAAACCCCCTCAGGATCCTCTGTTTCAATTACATCTTGTTCTGAACTTCAGCAGATACAAGGGAGACACAACGGACTGCAGACACTGGAATCTGTGGCAACAATCTGCTGAAGGATTTCAGTGAGCCAAGCAGCAGCGAAGAGGTGGGAGGTGGGGGTCATGCAGCAGTAATGGAGGGAAGGAAATTGTAAACATTTCAGATCAAAACGCCATTCTGGTTCTGAACGCCCTGCTAGGGGTGGTGACAGAGGCACATATATTAGAGAAGTTTTGAAAACTCCTTGATAGGCACTTGGAAGATGGAAAAATGGAGAGCTATGTAGAAGAAGAATTAGATTGATGTTAGAGTAAGTTAAAAGGTCGGTACAACATCGCAGACTGAAGGGTCTGTATTGTACTGTAATATTCTAGCAAACCCTGCATCAGAAGATATCAGCAATCTTACCCTATAAAATAAGTTGTCTATACTCCATGCAAGCTTAGTCCAGTGAGCATCTTTTAGAAAGGATGCTAAAAGATTAAAAAGATGTTGAGAGGCTTACAAGGATGAGGGATTAAACTATGAGATTAAGCTGCAGAAGTTTAAGTTACTCTCCTGGAAGTGAGGAAGGTTAAGAGGATGTTGGACAGAATCTACAGGTCGTGTCAGGTTTTGGCATGGTTCAAAGATTCTTTGTTAAAAAGTAAATTTATTATCAAAGTATGCAGTGTTTGTTCACTATATGCCATGAAGTATGATATGCACGATCACAGTCTTCCCATGACCATGATTGTTCTTGGGAAATTTTTCTACAGAAGTGGCTTGCCATTGCCTTCTTCTGAGCAGTGTCTTTACAAGACATTTGACGTCAGCCATTATCAATACACTTCAGAGATTGTCTGCATGGTGTCAGTGGTCACGTAACCAGGACTTGTGATACGTACCAGCTGCTCACACAACCATCCACCACCTGCTGCAAGGCTTCACGTGACCCTGACTGGTGCTACACTTTGCCCAAGGGAGACTTGCAGATTAGCGGAGGAAAGGAGCACCTTACACATCCTTTGGTAGAGACGCATCTGCACCCCACCACCCATAAAGTATGTATATATCACCATATAGTACCCTGAGACCCGTTTTCTTGCCATCATTCACAGTAAAACAGATACAAGCAAATCAATGAAAAACTACACATAAAGACTAACAGCCAATATGCAAGTACAAAAAAACCAAATAAATAAATAAAGAAAAATAGTACTGAGGATGTGAGTTGTAGAGGCCTTGAAAGTGAGTTCATAGGAACAGAGAAAAGCTGGTTTTGTTGCCGTCTCAAAGACTAAGGAGCTCAAACTCTGGAGCAAGATGAATAGGGTTTGATGATTTTGTTTTTCAACACAGTAGTGAAAGTCTGGGACTCACTGTCTATAGGTTAGTAGAAAGCAAATTAATCAGTGCCTAGACAATGGAATTGGAGGACAGATTATCCATAGAGGTATGGGGAAGAGCAGGGGGAGAACTGAATGGGTTGTTCCACTGAGGGCTACCACAAACTCCGTGTCCTTCTAAGCTGTTGTGGCGACCCATTTCCTGGCACATCCGAACCAACTCACAATTAGATAGCTTACGGGGGTTTGCGAGCACAGAGCTTTGGAGCCTCTGCGCCATGGGGGGCAGGTTGGGGGAGGCTTAAAAGTGAGGCTGAAGATTGCGAATAAAGTTTTTTCCTTCGACTGCAGTTACCGACTCCGTGTCGTAATTTTAACGCTGCGTGTAGCACACCGCTACACTGTGATAATTCTATGATTTAACAACTCTTAGCCAACAAATCTTTTGACTCCTTAAATTACAGCTCTGATTTGGTTCAGTTACCTCTGGAGCTGCCTCATCGGTCAAAAGCGACTTGTCAAGAAAATATACACAGGAGTCGACTTAGCCCAGTAATTCCAGAAATAGATAAAATCTGTCAACCAACTCAATCCCTCACCTCCAAAGTGTAACCTGATGTCAGGCACTTGAAGTCATCAAAAATAAAATTGCAGGGAGTTGACTTCAGCTGAGAACTAGCACAAACATTTATAGAGTCATAGAGCACTACAGCACACAAACAGGCCCTTCAGCCCATCTAGTCTATGCTGAACTATTACTCCTGTACCTTATTTCCACTTGGCATGATTAACTGATTATTTAATTATTTATGGTTTTATATTGCTATATTTTTTCACTATTCTTGGTCGATGCGGCTGTAATGAAACCCAATTTCCCTTGGGATCTATAAAGTATGTCTGTCTGTCCGACTATTTCTTCCCATTCAAGTGTCAGGCAATGTTCATGTGCAACAGGAAAGTTAAACAACTTATCCTTCACTTTCAGGAGCTTGATCAGCACCAATTGTACCACCATCTTTTACCAGAAACTCAAATAGACAATCTCTATAGATACAGCGCCGGCCAGAGACGGGGAATCAGCAAGGTTCTCACCACCTGATACCAATGCTCCCTCTAAGGCATGCACATGTGTGCACCAACACATCTTTCGATACTAGTGCACAAAGAAATTAACCTGCGCACAGAAGGTTGTCAACATCTGACTCATTGGCATGTTAAGTATATTTCATGATTGTACACAATCACACGTTCTCTTCTAGCTTCTGATGCAGACAGCGTTGACAACGTGGAATTTGTGATGATCTGTCTGCAAATTTTAGAACTGGCTTATTTATACTATTTTTATGAAAGAAAATATTGATTCACTATGTCAAATTCCAAAGAAGCAAAAATTGTGAATCACTAAATAAGTGCTAGATTTACAAGGATGTTGCCTGGATTGGGGAGCATGCCTTATGAGAATAGGTTGAGTGAACTCGGCCTTTTCTCTTTGGAGCGACGGAGGATGAGAGGTGACTTGATAGAGGTGTACAAGATAATGACAGGTATTGATTGTATGGATAGTCAAAGGCTTTTCCCCAGGGCTGAAATGGCTAGCACGAGAGGGCATAGTTTTAAGGTCCTTGGAAGTAGGTACAGAGGAGATGTCATGGGTAAGTTTTTTTTAAAAATGCAGAGAGCGGTGAGTGCATGAAATGGGCTGCCAGCAGCAGTGGAGGCGGAAACAATAGGGTCTTTTAAAAGACTCCTGGATGGCTACATGGAGCTTAGAAAAATAGGGGGCTATAGGTAAAGCCTAGGTAGTTCTAAGGTAGGGACAAGTTCAGCACAGCTTTGTGGACTGAAGGGCCTGTATTGTGCTGTAGGTCTTATGTTTCTATGCTAGTTCATTTAAAGCGGAATGATTAATATAACATTAGAAACTGCCACACTGAAAGCTCATGAGGTCAGGAGCGAGAAATATTAATGTACTATACAGAAACTAATGTTGCATGTGTGTATTGTCACAATGCAAAAGTTGCTGGAGAATTTGCAAGTGCAAGTGGAGTGATATTTGGAAACTTGACTTTTTAAAAAGCATGTGGACAGTGATTAGTAATGCAAACCTGAGCATCAACTACAAATCCCATACGGACAACGTGCAAAAGCTCCGGCAAGAAAACCTTTCTTTATCCGCTACAGGCCTGCTACAGTTTAGGTTTACTTCCACATAAAAATTCGGCGCACACATGTTGTTGCCACTGAGCAAAAACATTGCACAACACAAAAATTTTGCACACAATGGTCATTACAAATTAGAGGGAACACTGTCTTATACCCCAATGTTTTTCCAACATTAACAGGGAACAACTCAGCAGTGCAAGGTACATTAAACTTGTCTGGATGAGTTCAGCTACAATACTCTAGAAATTTAACAACATCTAGGATGAAGCAAACTGTTTGAATGCCACCCCTCTACAACGCTAAATGGCAGTTACTCACCCAAGTTACTCCGACGACACTTGCCAAACACACAACACTACCACTAAGAAGGTCAAGGGTAAAGAGGTGCATACGTGCATCATTGCCTCTGGAAATATCCCAAAACTATGAATAAAAAGCATGATTGGTCACAACAATTGCTCTACTAGGCAAATCATTTCTCACACGTTAAAACATTATCACTTGATCGTCTTTTGGCACCCTATTACTTAACTTTATTGTCACCAAACAATTGATACTAGAACGTACAATCATCACAGTGATATTTGTTTCTGCGCTTCGTGCTCCCTGAAGTACAAATCGAAGTAAATATAATAAAAATTTAAATTACAACTCATAATTAGAAAATAGAAAAGGGAAAGTAAGGTAGTGCAAGTCAGGTCTGGATATTTGGAAGGTACGGCCCAGATCCGGGTCAGGATCCATTCAGCAGTCTAATCGCAGTTGGAAAGAAGCTGTTCCCAAATCTGGCCGTACGAATTTTCAGGCTCCTGAACCTTCTCCCGGAGGGAAGTGGAACAAAAACTGTTTTGGCTGGGTGGGTCTTGTCTTTGATTATCCTGGCAACACTGGTCCGACAGTGTGAGGTGTAAAGTGATTCCAAGGATGGAAGACTGGTTTGTGTGATGTGCTGGGCTATGTTCACAATCCTCTGCAGCTTCTTTCGGTCTTGGACAGGACAACTTCCATACCAGGTTGTGATGCACCCTAGAAGAATGCTTTCTACGGTGCACCTATAAAAATTAGTGAGGGTCTTAGGGAACAGACCAAATTTCTTCAGTTTTCTCAGGAAGTAAAAGCACTGGTGGGCCTTCTTGGCAGTGGACTCTGCTTGGTTAGACCAAGTCAGGTCATTTGTGATATTCACCCCGAGGATCTTAAAGCTTTTGATCTGTTCCACCTGCACACCACCGATGTAGATGAGGTTGTGTAGTCCACTACTCCTTCTGAAGTCAACAACTAATTCCTTCGTCTTGTTGACATTGGGGGATAGGTTATTGTCTTCGCACCGTGCCACCAGGTTCTTAATTTCCTCTCTGTACTCAGACTCATCATTACCCAAGATACGGCCTACAATTGTGGTGTCATCAGCAAACTGTTCACGATTATCAATCTGTACAGACAGGAGGTAAAGTTATTATCAAAGTAAATATATTTTACCATTTACAAACTTGAGATTCAGAGGTATATTCAATAAATCCAAAAATAAATGAAAGATCGCACCAACAGTGCAGAAAACCAGTGCGCAAAAGACAGCAAACTTTGTAAAAACAAAAAGAAATAATAATAAAAGACACTGCACCTTACTACACATACAAGCCTGATCCAGTTTTAGAATCAGAACAACTGATCCATTATTAGAGATGGGACAATCCATAATAATTTGAATGGAATTAAATGTTGCCTGGATTGGGCAGCATGCCTTATGAGAATAGGTTGAGTGAACTCGGCCTTTTCTCCTCGAAGCGACGGAGGATGAGAGGTGACCTGATAGAGGTGTACAAGATGATGAGAGGCATTGATTGTGTGGATAACCAGAGGTTTTTTTTCCCCAGGGCTGAAATGTTTGCCACAAGAGGATACAGTTTTAAGGTGCTTGGAAGTAGGTACAGAGGAGATGTCAGGGGTATGTTTTTTACTCAGAGAGTGATGAGTGCATCAGATGGGCTGCCAGCAACGGTGGTGGAGGCGGATACGATAGGGTCTTTTAAGAGACTTTTGGATAGGTACATGGAGCTTAGAAAAATAGAGGGCTATGGGTAAGCCTAGTAATTTCTGAGGTAGGGACATGTTCAGCACAACATTGTGGGCCGAAGGGCCTGTATTGTGCTGTAGGTTTTCTATGTTTCTATGAATATCCTATGAAAAGTAGTGGATATGGCCCAGACCATCACAGGTAGAGCCCTCCCCACCACTGCGCACATCTACACAGAGCGTGGTCACAGGAAAGCACCATTCATCATCAGGTACTCCCACCATCAAGGTTATGCCCCCTTCTCCCTGCTGCCACTAGGAAAAAGATACAGGAGCCTCAGGACCCACACCATTAGGTTCAAGACAGTTATTGTCCCCCTTACCCATTAGGCTCTTGAAACAAAAAGGGATAACTTCACTTGCCCCATCATTAACATGTTCTCACAACCCAAGGACTCACTTTCAACGACTCTTCATCTGACGTTCTCAGTAATTTTGGTTATTTATTAATATCTTTTTTTGTATTTACACAGTTTGTGGTATTTTGTACACTGGTTGAACGCCCAAGTTGGTGCGGTCTTTAATTGATTCTGTTATGGTTATTGTTCTATAGATTTATGCCCACAAAGAAATCAATCTCAGATTGCATATGCTGATTTGTATGTACTTTGATAATAAATTCACTTTGGACTGTCTGCATATAATATTATAGGATAAACAAACTACAACAACATACAACATTCCAAACACACATAACGAAGAAATTAATAAGTGAAAAACATCAGAAATGTGCTGAATTAAAAGAGGAAATTGAAAGACTATGGAACATGAACAGGATATACAATGTCCCAATAGAAATAGCTACAGCTGGCATCATCCCTAAGTCACTACACGATAGCATTAAACAATTAGGCTTACACAGCAATATCTATGCAAATCTCCAGAAAGCCACAATACTAAACACCAGCAGAATCGTCCAAAAGTTCCTAGCAATTGAATCAGAATCAGGTTTATTATCACTGGCATGTGACATGAAATTTGTTAACTTAGCAGCAGCAGTTCAATGCAATACATAATCTAGAAGAATAAAATAAAATAATAAATCAATTATGGTGTATGTATACTGAATAGATTAAAAACGGTGCAAAAAGCAGAAATAATAGATATTAAAAAAAGAAATGAGTGAAGTTGGCTCTGCCTGTACCTTAGGTTTAATGCAGCTTGGGCTGAGTTTGTAAATGAGCAATAAATATTGAGAACATGAGATGTTTACTGTCTTACTAATAAACTAATAAACTCATTTATTAATTTTACCAAATTACTTCTGCTGGCGTGCCGGCCAATTGCAGACATCATTCCACTTGCGTCAAAGTACAAGATGTTAACAGAAATGCCTTTACTCCTAATATATTATTGCCACCTTGAAAGTTGGATACCCAAAATTGAGCACAATATTTCCAATGTGGCTTCACAGTATAACTATACAAGCCAAAATTAAAAGCCAAAAACCCTTGAGATACATTGAGCACAATCATTATTTCCTGCTTCTTGGGCAGGATGTACTTGAAGTCTTCTCAAAATAGCAACTGCAATCTGATGAATTGCCACAACCATATTCAAAATCCGTTGGCGACAGATAACCAGCTTCAGTACACTCTGTGATGGTGGGAACCTCTCCTTAGAGTCACAGGCTCATGACCCACTCCAAGACGATGTTTTATAAGATATTGGTCAGACCACACTTGGAGTATTGTCAAACACGAGGAAACCTGCAGATGCTGGAAATTTAAGCAACACACACAAAGTGATGCTGGAATGCAGCAGGTCAGGCAGCATCTATAGGGAGAAGAGCTGTTGACGTTTCGGGCCGAGACCCTTCGTCAGGACTAACTGAAAGGAAAGGTAGTAAGAGATTTGAAAGTAGGAGGGGGAGGGGAAAATGCAAAATGATAGGAGAAGACCGGAGGGGGTGGGGTGAAGCTAAGAGCCGGAAAGGTGGTTGGTAAAAGGGATACAAAGCTAAAGAAGGGAGGATCATGGGACAGAAGGCCTAGGGAGAAAGAAAGGGGGAGGGGAGCACCAGAGGGAGATGAAGAACAGGCAGAGTGATGGGCAGAAAGAGAGAAAAGGAGGGGGAAAAACTAAATATATCAGGGATGGGGTAAGAAGGGGAGGAAGGGCATTAACAGAAGTTAGAGAAGTCAATGATCTCCCAGTGACCACACATTATAACTCCACATCCCATTCCCATTCTGATATGTCTATCTATGGCCTCCTCTACTGTCAAGATGAAGCCACTCAGGTTGGAGGAACAACACCTTGTATACCGGCTGGGTAGCCTCCAACCTGATGGCATGAACATTGACTTCTCTAATTTCTATTAATGCCCCTCCTTCTTTCCCCATCCCTGGTATATTTTGCTTTTTCCCCCTCCTTTTTTTTCTCTCTCTCTCTGCCGGTCATTCTGCCTGTTCTCCATCTCCCTCTGCTGCTCCCCTCCACCTTTCTTTCTCCCTAGGCCTCCCATCCCATGATCGTTTCCCTTCTCCAGCTGTGTATCCCTTTTGCCAATCACCTTTCCGGCTCTCAGTTTCACCCCACCCCTTCCGGTCTTCTCCTATCATTTCGCATTTTCCCTTCCCGCTCCTGCTTTCAAATCTCTTACTACCTTTCCTTTCAGTTAGTCCTGACGAAGGGTCTCGGCCCAAAACGTCGACAGCACTTCTCCCTGTAGATGCTGCCCGACCTGCTGCATTCCACCAGCAGTTTGTGTGTTTTGCTTGGAGTATTGTGTTCAGTTTTGGGCCATTTATCTATGAAAGGATGTGCTTAGGAGAGGGTCCCAAGGAGGGTTATGAAAACGATGCCGGGAATGAAAGGGTTAATAAACGAGGTGCGTTTGTTGGCTCTGGACCTGTACTCCCTGGAATTTAGAAAAAAAAGGGGAGGGAGGATCTCAATGAAATCTATTGAATATTGAAAGGCTCAGAAAGGGAGGACATGAAGAGGATATTTCCTATAGTGGGAGATTCTAGAACCACAGTGCACTGTCTCATAGTAGAAGGACTTTCCTTTAAAGTTCAAAGGTACAATTTTGTTTAAAAAATTGATGTATGTATACAGCCTTGAGATTAGCCTTCTTTAGAACAGAGATGAGGAGGAATTTCCTTAACCAGAGGATGGTGAATCTGTGAAATTTAATGTCATAGATGGCTGAGTGAACAGTGGGAATATTTAAAATGGAGGTTGATAGGCTCTTGATTTGTCAGGGTGTCAAAGATTAGATGGAGAAGGCAGAAGAATGGGGTTGAGAGGGACAATACATCAGACATTGGTCAGACCACACTTACCAATGAGCAGACTCAATAGGCCAAATGACCCAATTCTACCCCACTGTTTTATAGTCTTATAACAACTGTTGTATGAATGAATTAAGAAGCCAAGTCCTTTTGTTCATATCAGACAGACTTACCAAATCCCAGAGTACCAAACAGAAATCCTCAGGCAACAACCGTTGGTACACTGGCTGAATATTAATCAGTTAACATTATCTTCAACACAGATGAACTGGTAAACCTCCTACCATTGCTGAAACATTGTTCAGCTGTAATTCTACTGATGTGGTTTTCCTGCACAAGAAGCAAAAGATACTTCACAGAATACCATACGTATGTACACTCACTGACCAGCTTATTGGGTACACCTGCTTATTAATACAAATATCTAATTGGCCATTCGTGTGGCAGCAACTCAATGCATAAAAGCACACAGACAAATAACATATAGCCATATAACAATCACAGCACAGAAACAGGCCATCTCGGCCCTCCTAGTCCGTGCCGACCTCTTAATCTCACCTAGTCCCACCTACCCACACTCAGCCCATAACCCTCCACTCCTTTCCTGTCCATATACCTATCCAATTTTACCTTAAATGACACAACTGAACTGGCCTCTACTACTTCTACAGGAAGCTCATTCCACACAGCTATCACTCTCTGAGTAAAGAAATACCCCCTCGTGTTTCCCTTAAACTTCTGCCCCCTAACTCTCAAATCATGTCCTCTCATTTGAATCTCCCCTACTCTCAATGGAAACAGCCTATTCAAGTCAACTCTATCTATCCCTCTCAAAATTTTAAATACCTCGATCAAATCCCCCCTCAACCTTCTACGCTCCAATGAATAGAGACCTAACTTGTTCAACCTTTCTCTGTAACTTAAGTGCTGAAACCCAGGTAACATCCTAGACATGGTCAAGAGGTTCAGTTGTTGTTCAGACTAAACATCAGACTGGGGAAGAAATGTGATCCAAGTGACTTTGAGCATGGATTGATCATTGGTGCCAGACGGGGCGGTATGAGTATCTCAGAAACCGCTGATCTCCTGGGGTTTTCACGCACAACAGTCTCTAGAGTTTTCAGAAAACGATGCAAAAACCAAAAATAAATGCAGTGAGCGGCAGTTCTGCGGATGAAAATGCCTTGTTAATGAGAAAGGTCAGAAGAGAATGGCCAGACTGGTTCAAGCTGAAGAGAAGACAACAGTGACTCAAACTAACCAGGCATTACAACAGTAGTTTGCAGAGGAGTATGTCTGAACACACAACACATCAAACCTTGAAGTAGATGAGCTCCAGCAACTAAAAGAAACACAAACATATACTCAGGGGCCACCTTGTTGAAGGAACTACAAACACATGTTTGTTCTATTTCTTTTTTTTAAATCATCAAAGTAGCAAAGTACAAATGTTAGAGCAATTCCACTTGCGGTGTAATTACTGACCCGAGGGCACAGAATATGGAAAAGTCTTTATTTCTGATGATCAGCAAGTGCTGCCCCACATAAATCTCCACATTCCAGCTGCATTGATTTCCTAAATTTCTGACCAGTAATGGGCTTGTGCTGCACGCTGCGAAGAGTTATTGAGTAGCTGTGTAATTGTGCAATGAATATATTGGCATTTGAAATTGGTTTAGCTAACATACAGGGTGATGGAGAACTCTGACCTTCGGATGGATGGTCAGGTAACCGCCTCTTAACTACATCAAAGCTACTGAAGAAAAAAAACATTCCTCATTACTTTTCTCCCTCCAGCTCCCAAGATTTAGTCACTAAAGAAAAAGCAGAAGGCAAGCTTGCAGTTGGGATGTGTGGGGAGCTCATTGAAACCTACCAGATGTTGAAAGAACCAGACAGGGTGGATGTGGAGAGGATGCTTCTTACGGTGGGGGTATCCAGAACGAGAAGGCACAACCTCAAAATTGAAGGGTGACCTTTTAGAATGGAGGCAAATTTTTAGCCGGAGAGTAGTAAACCTGTGGAATGCTCTGCCACAGATCACGGTAGAGGTCAAGTCCTTGCGTATATTTAAGGCAGAAGTTGATAGTTTCCTGATCCGTCAGAGCATCAAAGGATATGGTGAGAAGGCAGGTGTATGGGATTGAGTGGAATCTAGGATCAGCCATGATAGAATGGTGGAGCAGGCTCAATGGACCAAATAGCCTAATTCTGCTATGTTTTATGGTCTTAGTACTAAGGAGATTAACTGCCCAAGTCACAAGTGAGGGACTGTTGACTAGTGCAAAGTGAGTTAAGGTAGTTTTAACCCACCACACTGACTTTACAACTTGACTGCGATTAAAGAATACTCAGTTAGATATTTAAGATTCACATTGTGTTCTAACTACCAAGCTTCTCTTCTCAGAGCAAGAGCTGGTGGGAAGGTGGCTCTCAAATTTCACAATTTCATATCCATCCAAATTGTTGTTCTTCTGCAAAGTGGCTAGTAGATGGAGGAGAATCCCATTTTCCAGTCCAGACTCAACCTGTTAAAGTTGAGAGTTTCAAGTTCTTAGGTGAGAACAACATCAAGAGCTCTTCCTGGTCCAATTAGGTTGATGTCATAGCCAAGAAAACTCATCAACACCTCTGTCTTCCTCAGGAAATCCAAGCAACACACACCAAAGGCTCTCGGCCCAAAATGTCAACTTACTCTTTCCTCATAGGAAATCAGCAGCCTGGCCTGCTGATTTCCTTCAGCATTTTGTGTGTATTGCCTCACAATCTACCTTGTTATGATTTTATATTTTATCGTTTACCTGCACATGCACTTTTTTCGTAGATTTTACACTTTAATCTGCATTGTTATCTCTTACCTTGTTCAACATCAATGCAATGTAATGATGTGATCTGTCTGATTAGTATGCGAGATAGGCTTTTCACTGTATCTTGATACTGTGACAATAATAAACCTATAACAAGACTAAGACCAAAGAGAAGTGTCCTCAGACTTGTCAGCCCAATGCAGATCAAAGGCAGTCTGACAGAGAATTTGACTGGGTGAAGTTCACCACTTTCCCAGTACAAACACTGAAACAACACCACCTTCTCAAGTTTAAGTGAAAGCTTAATTATCATTCAATCATACATAAATAACTATGACCACCACCAACCCACAGCTGCACATGCTCAAGCCCAAGACATGGCTGAACAATAACTCACAAGTCTGCACATTTCAGTGTGTCATGTACTTTCAAACACAATCGATTATGAGCTTGTGTTTAAGTGTTGGAAGGAAGGCTCCAAGGATTCCCTCAACAAGTACAAAGCTCAAAGTAAATCTATTATCAAAGTATATATATGGCACCACATACCGGAGATTGATTTTCCTGTGGGCACATTCAGCAAATCCATAGAATAGTAACTACTGTATAACAGGATCAATGGAAAATCAACCAGAGTGCAGAAAACAACAAACTGTGCAAAGGCAAATATAAAGAAATAACAAAAAACAATGAGAACACATGAGATAAAGAGAAAAAGAGTCCTGAAAGGAGATGACTGGTTGTGGGAACATTTCGATGATGAGGGAAATGAGTATAGTCATCCCTTTTATTCAAGAGCCCGATGGTTGAGGAGTAGTAACTGTTCTTGAACCTGGTAGTGAGAGACCTGAGGCTCTTGCACCTTCTACCCGATGGCAACAGCGAGAGGAGAGCTTGGCCTGGGTGGTGGGGATCTCTGATGATAGATGCTGCTTTCCTTCGACAGTGTTTCATGTAGATGTGCTCAATGGTTCGGAGGGTTTTATCCATGATGTGCCAGGTCAAATCTATTCCTTTTTGTAAGATTTTCCGTTCAAAGGCATTGGTGTTTTCACACCAAGCCATTATACAGCCAGTCAATGCACTATCCACTACACACCTATAGAAGTTGGTCAGTTTTAGATGTCACGTTAAATCTCTCCAGACTCCTAAGGAAGTAGAGACACTACCGTGCCTTCTTCGCAATTGTACCTACGTACTGGGCCCAGGACAGGTCCAATGAAATAGTAACACCCAGGAATTTAAAAGTTGCTAACCCCCTCCACCTGTGATCCCTGGATGTGGACTGGCTCATGGACCTCTGGTTTCCCCACTCCTCAAGTCTGCAATCAGTTCCTTGGTCTTACTGACATTGAGTGAGAGGTTGTTGTTATGATGCCACTCAGCCAGATTTTCCAGTCTCCCTCCTGTATGCTGACTCATCATCATTTTTGATTCGACCCACAACAGTAGCGTCATCAAATGTGAATATGGCATTGGAGCTGTACTTAGCCTCACAATTTTGAACATGAATATAAAGTGAGTAGAGCAGGGGGCAAAGCACACAGTCCTGCAGTGACCCTGTACTGATGGAGCTGGAACAGAGGAGCTGAATCCTGTCAATTCTGATGCACTTCATGTCTTCAGACAACACAAATTAAAAAAAGAACAAAAAGCATTAAAAAAAAGATGGTAAAATAAACACTAAACTCAACATCAGGCCTTAACATTAACATCAGGCCTTGAGAAGGCTTTTCAACAGTAAAAATATTTTAAAAATTAATTGGAAATCGCAAGCAGGATAGATTGAAGTCAAATTCGGTCTTTGGCGTTACCACCCTCCTGTGGGCGAACAACCTGTTTGGGCTCAGCACAGTCTTTTCTTCAATCCTCCCTCCTACAACATACAGCAGCTGTGTGAGGAACAACGCACAACAGGCATGCTGCAGACACAGAAACTGACAGAGACGTTCCTTCCACATGCTCTGAACCTCACTAAGCACTTTATGGCCAATAACTAATTCCAGGATATCTTACCACATCTGAGCGAGAAACTGTGGCTCAGTTCAACCTTATCTGTTGGGAGCAGCCCCAAGATTCCTCTGAAGTGTCAGATTCAACTATCATGTTCACATTGAGACTGGAGCTGGAACTGCTGATAGAGAGTGAAATGGTCGCACAGCCTTTAGCACAATTCCTGCCGTTGCCCATAAGGAGTATCTACAATCTCCCCGAGACTACATGGGCTCACTCCAAGTGCTCTGCTTTCCTCCCACCTGCAGGAGGAAGTTGTGGGCATGCCACATCAGCACGCGAAGCAATAGGCAAGACAGAAGGATATGGACATAGTAGGCCGAAGCACTTGCTTCAGTGTAGTAAGATCCACGACTCTACAGCTCCAAGTCAGTTTTAGCCTCCAGATAAATAAGGTGAGATTTTAAAAAAGCCAACTGTTGTTGTGTCCTGCTGAAAGGTCTCTTTCACCAACTTCCCAGCTCTCTACTTCACCCCCTCCCTCTCTCCTGATTTCATCTATCACCTGCCACCTTGTACTTCTTCCTCCCCTTCCCCCACCATCTTACTTTGAAGTCTCCTCTTTCTTTCCAGTCCCGATGAAGGGTCTCGACCCGAAATGTCGACTATTTTTACTCTTTTCCATAGTTGCTGTCTGGCCTGCTGAGTTCTTCCAGCATATTGTGTGTGTGTTGCTTTAAACCTCCAGGCACATGGGAGGAACACAAGGCTTGACGGCATCTACGTTAACACAGCACTTTTTCTCACCAATGAGATAAACAGTTAATCCAACTCTCTGCATTCTGCTAACCAATCAACCTTCTATCCATGCCAATAAATGATCACCCACATCACAAGTTTTCATTTCCCACAAAACCAAATACTTCATGAAAAATTTCCCAGTGAAGAGAAGACGCAGATTACAAATGGCACCCCTGATGGTCAAAGGCTGCTTGCTTTGTGGGAAAAGAGAGTCAATGGCAAATTCAAAGTGGATGGTTAAATGGTACACTCAGTGTACCACTTACTCAAGGTGCCTGTGGCAACATTACTCTGGTCATGTTAATCAGGCAGGCTACAGGTAAGGGAGCACAGGACTGATCAACAGTGAGGAGCTTACTATTGTTAGTTTTCAGCAATGCCACATTATAGGAGTGGCCCAAGTACAATCAACTCACAGTCTCATGTTTTCCAAAACTAGCTTTACAGAGAAATTCAAATGCCAAGATGCCACATACTCCACGCTGCGTTAAAAAAAAATAGGTGAAGTAATTTCTCCCTGAATACTGTCCCTGGGATGAGCTTTTTGATCTAGCAGCGAGCAACATCGTCCAGACAAGATGGTGGCAAGCTGTGGTCTCTGTCAAGGTTGTGTCTGAGACTTAGTTGTGTTTACTAATTTGTAGGGTTGGTTCTGGGGACAAGGAAAGGAGTTAGGGGCAGGTTATAGTTAGGGACAGAGATGTGGGGGAGTTAGAGATGGTATGATGACTTCGGGACAGGGATGTGGAAAGTTATAGGGCAGGACAGAGTCTAAGCCTCCTCTCCACGCTCAATGGCCAGCGACGTGGATGGGTGATGAGGACATCCATGGATGCTGGGCTGTTCCAGGTTAGCTGGATCCAGTATTGGCTTTTTTACCCAATCTATACTTCTCTTAATTTTATAAAGATCTGTCAGTCAACCCCCTCCCTCCTCAGCCCGCAGTGATCCAGAGAAAACAACCCATGTTAGTCCAAACTCTCCTCATCATATAAGACCACTAACTGGTAAATCATATAGTACTGTGCAAAAGTCTTAGGCACATACAGCCAGGGTGACTGAGACATTTGCTCACCACTGTATTTGTCAACGTGGAACAGAGATCGAATTTCTAAATCGGGCAGGAATAATGGACGTTGGGAATGGTGGGGGGGGATGGAGTGCCGGGCGTAGGGTGTGAGACAGGTGATAGAGGAGTGCCAGGGGCAGGGGTGAAGGCACACCCAGCCCTGAGACACCTGGCATGTTCATTTGATTCCAAACAATTAATTTATTGATCATTACAGAATATGTCTCTGGAGCTTCCTGCTCCCTCCCCTACAACCCCCCACCATGATTTCCCTCTCCCTGCCCGCTTTCTCTGTCCGCTATAGAGACCCACATCAGAATCAGATTTTTCATCACTCACACATGTCATGAATTTTGTTTCTTTTGCAGCATTAATACAGTGCAATACATAAAATTACCACAGTCATGTGCAAAAGTCTTTGGCACTCTAGCTATATATACTCAGTACTGAAAATAATGAGTACATATGCAGAGGGCAACTTGCAAAGAGTCACCAGGACCAGAGGGCGCAGCCTCCGAAAACAAGAACGGCCCTTTAGCCCTAGGGTGGTGACTCTGTGGAATTCATTGCCACAGACTTGGCTGTGGAGGCTAAGTCATCGGGTACATTTAAAACAAAGATTGATAGGTTATTGATTAGTAAGGGTGTCAAAGGTTATGTGGAGAAGACAGGAGAATAGGGTTGAGAGGGATACAAGAAAAAAATCAGCCATGCTGGAAAGGTGGAGCTGACTCGAGCCAATGGTTTAATTCTGCTCCGATGTCTTATGGTCTGCATCTAATCCAGGCGGCGTTGTGGGAAGCCTCTTCTGCACCCATTCCAAAGAACCGTTGAGCAAGAAGTTATACAAAGTGATGGATGGTAGGTCAATGAAGGGATCTGGGGATGTGGCCACAAACAAAAGGGAATTTCCCGTTACCCTTCCACCTGAGGAACTTGAGGCACATCCAGAAAACTGAATAAAATGCTCCTCACTGAAGTGACGTCAGCAGCAAATTCTGCAACAATTATTCCTGGTGAAAGTGACAATTATGTCTCTACAGTAAATAAATTGCCTCCATTCTGTTCCATGTAGGTGACCAGTAAACTTTTACCAACTTCGCCAGAGGCCATCCACCAGCAAAGCAGCTCACCACCTTGGAGTTGCCTTAGCTTACTTACCTCAGCACTAAAAATGTAATCATCTTCAAAGGTAGTGACAGCCAGGTCTACACATTCCAATTACCTGTAGGCATCAACCCTCAATGTAGTCCCTGTATTGCAACACTACAGAATAAATATCGTTCAACAGCAGTAAAGTGCTTTGGAAAATCCTAAAAGACGCCAAATAAATCCAAGTCAGTATTATCTTTCACATCACAAACAACTTACAGGAATAAACGATTTCAAGCAAAGCTATTTACCTGAACGGCACAGGAATGTAAGAAAGTCCTCTACTTTCTGGATATTGGAAACATCCTCTTCACGCCCACTCTGTCTCTGCCAATGCCTATTGTATCTGCTGCTACCACTACTCTGGCAGCCTATTATAGGCACCTATCACTCTGTGTAAAATAAACCAGCTCTTTAATAAACCGTCTCCTTTAAACTTGCCCCCTCTCACCTTAAATTCCTGTTCTCTCATAATCCCTTTTAAAGACATCTTGAAAACTTCCTTCACCTGCTTCCTCAGTGTACCTGGTGTTTTTGGACCGACAGTAGACCACTTGGTTTGAGATCTGGTGTTGGGTACAGAGCAAAGGGACCTGCTCCTCAGACTCTATTGTGTGTAAATCAGCACTTCAATGCTGGGTACATGGATCTGAACAACTCCACCCTGTATTTTTCTGCATTCATTTTAACCTTTACCTGCACAAGCCTTCCGGGGCCTGCTGCAGTGAAGCATCCCCACAGCTTGATGCAGACACCACCATGCTCCACGGTAAGGTTAGTACGTTTTTGATGAAGTGCGGTGTTTGACTTACGCCAAACATAGCGTTTAGTCTGATGGTCAAAGAGCTCAGTTTTGGTTTCACCAAGCCGTAGAACTTTCTTTCAGCTGACTTCAGACTCTCTCACATGTCTTCTGACAAACTGAGGGGGTGGGGGAGATTGATGCCTTTACTGCTGCTTGTGTCGGGGGGGCAGTTTTTGGGGTTCTAACATTTACCCTTCGTTCATTCTTTGGGGTTTTCCTTCTGTTTCGTGGATCTGCGGAGAGTAAGAATTTCTATGTTGTATACATTCTCTGATATTAAATAGAACCATTGAATCTCTTTCCACATATTACTCCCTACTTCTAAATATTCATCTGAACAGTCTTCTGAAAAATAATATAATGTATGTGTCTTAGTTAATGTTTTCTTTAAAACTGAAGAGCCACTTAGCCATTCAAAACATTTTGAAAACACCATGGTCTACTGCTTCGCTCTCTTGAAGTCTGTTCTGCCATCTAATAGATCATTAGTGATCTTTTCACTGCACTAGATTTTACTGCACAAGCCTGCTTTTTCCTTAACTCACTTAATATCAAAAATTTATCAATCTCTGCCTTGAATATACTCATCCCTCTTGGTTAAATAAAAAGTCCTTCTTGGGTGAAGAAATACACAACACTTCAAGCCCTCCAGGTGAAGATATTTTCCACTCTTAGTTCTAATAGTAAGATTTACTAGAATGTTATCTGGGTTTCAGCACCTAAGTTACAGGGAAAGATTGAACAAGTTAGGTCTTTATTCTTTGGAGCATAGAAGGTTGAGGGGGGACTTGATAGAGGGATTTAAAATTATGAGGGGGATAGACAGAGTTGATGTGGATAGGCTTTTCCATTGAGAGTAGGGGAGATTCAAACAAGAGGACATGAGTTTGTCATTTAAAGTAAAATTTGATAGGTAAATGTACAGTAAAGAAATGGAGGGTTAGGTGCTGAGTGCGGGCCAGTGGGACCAGGTGAGAGTAAGCGTTCTGCACGGACTAGAAGGGCCAAGATGTCCTGTTTCCATGCTGTAATTGTTATATGGTTATAAGTGACCTATCCCTCATTTTGATAGAATAAATGCTAGTTCTAACCACTCCAGCCAAGGGAAACAACAATTTTGCTCCTACCTTATCAGGCTTGGTAAGAATTTTTGTACTTTTCAACAAAATCATTCTTTCATTCTTCTAACCTAGAAGTCTGATCAAACTTTCTTCAGGGAAACCAACTGCAAATCAGAGTTCAGTCTTGTTAATCTTTGTTGAATTCCCTCTATGCATGTATGTCCCTGGATAGGAAGATCCAGTCTGTGCATGTTTCAGGCATGGTCTCACTTACAGCCCTATATAGTTACAATAATACATTATTTCAAGATGAATTGAGTACTAGAATAGGAGGTTACTACTGATCTCAAGGTAACTGTCTGAAATTCCTAGTTTTTTCTTTCTCCCACTTCTGAGAATGAATTGGGTTTCCTTTTAACTCTATTTCTTCTGGATGAACGGAGGCAGAGGGGAGTTCTTTCTTCGAAACTACAGTGTACCCTTGCATTATGGCTTTTTGAATAACAGAAATTTTCTCTTTGTGCAAAACCACAAATTATAACCAAAATGTGGTGGTTAGCACAATGCTTTAAAGTATAGCGATCCAGGTTCAATTCCCACTGCTGTCTAAAGGTTTGTACATTCTCCTTGTGACCACGTGGGTTTCCTCCCGTTGCTCTGATTTTCTCCCATGGTCCAAAGACTTATCGGTTGATTGGTCATTGTAAAATGTCCCATGATTAGGCTACAGTTAAATCAGGGAATGCTAGGCAGCACGGCTGGAAGGGCCTATTCTGTGCTGTATCTCAATCAATCAATAAATAAATAAATAAATAGATGGACTCACCAAGATTTCATTTGAGTTTTTTGCCACTCTCCCATAAAGCTACAACTGGTGAAGCACCCGAGCAACCATTCTCATACGCACGGCCTGCCACATCTCAGACTCTGAAGCTTGTAACTTTTCCAGAGTTGTCCTAGGTCTCTATTGGCCTCCCTCATTAGTCTCCTTCTTGCACAGACACTCCGTTTTTAAGGACAGCCTGCTTTACAGCTGCTCCATTTTCCTTCCATTTCTCAATGATTGACTTAACTGTACTCAAAGGGAAAATAAATGACTTGGAAATTTTCTTGTATCATCTCCTGATTTGTGCTTTTCAGTAGCCTTTTTGCAGAGTTACCTGGAGTGTTCTTTTGTCTTCATGGTGTAGTCTTTACCAGGATACTGACTCACCAGCAGTTAGACCTTCCAGCTACAGGTGTGCTTTTATTATTATCAATTGAAACACCTGGACTGTACACAGGTGATCTCCATTTAACTAATCATGTGATTTCTAAAAACAATTGGCTCCACCTGTGTGTCATATTAAAGGAGGTGGATACTTAAGCAATTATTTATTTTGTGTTTTATGTTTATAATTAATTTAGATCACTTTGTAGAGTTCTAGTTACATGAAAGGGTCTTTTTCTAATGACCAGTGTCAAAAAAGCCAAATTAAATCAACTGTAATTCAATGTTGTAAAACAATAAAATCTGAAAACTTCCGGGGGTGGGGGGGGTGATTCAGAACTGTACATAAAGACTTGGCCTCCACAGCTCTGTGTGTGCAACAAATTCTATAGATTCACTACCCTCTGGCTACCCTCCTCACCTCCATTTTAAAAGGATGCCCCTCTATTCTGAGGCTGTGTCCTCTGGTCTTAGATTCTCCTACCACAGGAAAGATCCTTTCCACATCCATTCCATTAAGGCTTTTCACCATTCGATAGGCTTCAATGAGGTCACCCCTCATTCTTCCGAATTCCAGTGAATACAGGCCCAGACCCATCAAATGCTCTTCATATGACAAGCCATTCAATCCTGGAATCATTTGTGTGAACGTACTTTGAACCTTCTCCAGTTTCACCACATCCTTTCTAAGATAAGGGGCTCACAATACTCCAAGTGAGGCCTCACCAGTGCCTTTTAAAGTCTCAACATTACATCTTTGCTTTTATATTTTAGTCCTCGTGAAATGAATGCTAACATTGCATTAGCCTTTCTCACCACAGAGTCAAGCTGCAAATTAACTTTTAGGGAAAACTGCACAAGGACTCCGAAGTCCCTTTGTGCCTCAGATTTTTGTATTTTCTCTCCATTTAGAAAACTGCCAACCCTTTCACTTCTTCCACCAAAGTGCATGACCATACACTTCCCAACACTGTATTCCAAATGCCACTTCTTTTCCCATTCTCCAAATCCAAGTTCTTCTGTAGCCTCTCTATTTCCTTAAAACTACCTGCCTCTTCACCTGGCTCCATATCATCTGCAAACTTTGCAACAAAGGCATCAATTCCAATTCCATATCCATATCGTTGACACATAACGTAAAAAGAACCTGTCCCAACACAGACCCTGTGGAGTACCACTGGTCACCAACAGCCAACCCGAAAAGGCTCTATTTATTCCCACTCTTTGCCTCCTGCCAATCAGAATCAGGTTTATTATCACCGGCATGTGACATGAAATTTGTTAACATAGCAGCAGCAGTTCAATGCAATGCATAATCTAGCAGAGAGAGAAAAAATGATAATATTAAATAAAATAAAACAATAATAAATAAACAAGTAAATCAATTATGTAGATTGAATAAATGTTTAAAAATGTGCAAAAACAGAAATACTGTATATTAAAAAAAGTGAGGTAGTGTCCAAAGCTTCAATGTCCATTTAGGAATCGGATGGCAGAGGGAAAGAAGCTGTTCCTGAATCGCTGAGTATGTGCCTTCAGTCTTCTGTATCTCCTACCTGATGGTAACAATGAGAAAAGGCCATGCCCTGGGTGCTGAAGGTCCTTAATAATGGACGCTGCCTTTCTGAGACACCGCTCCCTAAAGATGTCCTGAGTACTTTGTAGATTAGTGCCCAAGATGGAGCTGACTAGATTTTCAACCTTCTGCAGCTTCTTCAGTCCTGTGCAGTAGCCCCTCCATACCAGACAGTGATGCAGCCTGTTAGAATGCTCTCCACGGTACAGCTATAGAAGTTTTTGAGTGTATTTGTTGACATGCCAAATCTCTTCAAACTCCTAATAAAGTACAGCTGCTGTCTTGCCTTCTTTATAACTACATCGATATGTTGGGACCAGGTTAGATCCACAAAGATCCTGACACCCAGGAACTTGAAAGTGCTCACTCTCTCCACTTCTGATCCCTCTGTGAGGATTGGTACATGCTCCTTCATCTTACCCTTCCTGAAGTCCACAGTCAGCTCTTTTGTCTTACTGTCATTGAGTGCCAGGTTGTTGCTGCGGAACCACTGCACTAGTTGGCATATCTCACTGTACACCCTCTTATCACAACCTGAGATTCTACCAACAATGGTTGTATCCTCAGCAAATTTGTAGATGGTATTTGAGCTATGCCTAGCCACACAGTCATGTGTATATAGAGAGTAGAGCAGTGGGCTAAGCACACACCCCTGAGGTGTGCCAGTGTTGATTGTCAATGAGGAGGATATGTTATCACCAATCCGCACAGATTGTGGTCTTCTGGCTAGGAAGTCAAGTCCAGTTGCAGAGGAAAGTACAGAGGCCTAGGGTCTGCATCTTCTCAATCAGGCTTGTGGGAATGATGGTATTAAATGCTGAGCTATAGTCAATGAACAGCATCCTGACGTTGGTGTTTCTGTTGTCTAGGTGGTCTAAATCTGTGTGGAGAGCCATTGAGATTGCGTCTGCCGTTGACCTATTGTGGCAATAGGCAAATTGCAATGGGTCCATGTCCTTACTGAGGCAGGAGTTCAGTCTAGTCATAACCAACCTCTCAAAGCATTTCATCACTGTCAATGTGAGTGCTACTGGGTGATAGTCATTAAGACAGAAACACATTATTCTTCTTAGGCACTGGTATAGTTGTTGTCTTTTTGAAGCAAGTGGGAACTTCAGCCAATAGCAGTGAGAGGTTGAAAATGTCCTTGAATACTCCCACTAGTTGGTGGGCACAGGTTTTCAGAGCCTTACCAGGTACTCCATTGGGACCTTCTGCCTTGTAAGGGTTCACTCTTTTTAAAAACAGTTTAACATCAGCCTCAATCAGCCATTGCTTTATCCATGCTAGAATCTTCTCTATAATATCATGGGCTCATAGCTTGTTAAGGAGCTTCATGTGTGGCACCTTGTTAAGTACACACAACCAATTCTCATTTTTCTGTCCTGTTTGTTACTTCTCCAATGAATTCCAAAAGATTTGTCAGGCAAGATTTTCCCTTGAGGAAACCATCCTGACTATCGCCTAATTTATCACCTCTATCAGATCCCTGGAGTCTCCGCCATCAGGTCCAAGTGACTTATCTACCTTCAGACTTTTCAGTTTCCCTAGAAACCTTCTCCCTAGTAATGGTAACTTCACACACTTCATGACCCCTGACACCTGGAATTTCCACCATACTGCTCGTGTCTTCCACAGTGAAAACTAATGCAAAATATTTATTCAGTTCGTCTGTCACTTCCTTATCTTTGACTTCTCTTGTTAGCCACGGTTGTGACATCTTGCCTTTAGAATTCCTCTTTGGGATGGATATATCCTGTGTCTTCTGAATTGCTTCCAGAAATTCCAGCCTCTACTGCTCTTCTGTTATCCCTGCCATTGTTCCTTTCCAATCAATTCTGGCCAACTCCTCTCTCATACCTCTGTAATTCCTTTACTCCACTGTAATACTGATACATCTGACTTCAGCTTCTCTTTCTCAACATTTCGAAGTGAATTTGATCATATTATGATCACTTTCCCTAAGGGTTCTCTTACCTTAAGCTCTCAAATCAATTCCGGTTCATTGCACCATACCCAATTGATGTCTCACTCACCTCAATAATAAGCAAATGCTTTGAGATGCTGGTCAAGGATTACATCTGCAGCTTGCTACCACTCACATTGGACCCCCTACAATTCACCTACCGACACAACCGATCGACAGATGACGCAATAGCCACTGCTCTACATACTGTCCTCACACATCAGGTGAAGAAGGATGCTTATGTGAGAACATAAGAATGTAAGAAATAGGAGCAGGAGTAGGCCATCCGGCCCATCGAGCCTGCACCGCCATTCAATAAGATCATGGCTGATCTGTCCGTAAACTAGGCTCCATCTACTTGCCTTTTCCCCATAACCCTTAATTCCTTTACTAGGTAAAAATCTATCTAACTGTATCTTAAGTATACTTAGTGAGGAAGCCTCAACTGCTTCCCTGGGCAGAGAATTCCACAAATTCACCACTCTCTGGGAAAAACAGTTTCTCCTCATCTCCGTCCTAAATCTTCTCCCCTGAATCTTCAGGCAATGTCCCCTAGTTCTAGTCTCACCTACCAATGGAAACAACTTTCCTACTTCTATCTTATCTATCCCTTTCAAAATTTTGTATGTTTCTATAAGATTCCCTCTCATTTTTCTGAACTCCAGAGAGTACAGTCCCAGGCTACTCAATCTCTCCTCAGAGGTTAACCCCTTCATCCCTGGATCAACCTGGTGAACCTCCTCTGCACTA
The DNA here is from genome assembly GCF_030144855.1 of Hypanus sabinus. NCBI lineage: Eukaryota > Metazoa > Chordata > Chondrichthyes > Myliobatiformes > Dasyatidae > Hypanus > Hypanus sabinus. The sequence continues at coordinate 14,802,350 of NC_082717.1, forward strand.
GCTCTAAAGCCAGTACTGTATAATCCTTCCTCAAGTACGGAGACCAGAACTGCACACAGTACTCCAGGTGCGGCCTCACCTGTACCCTGTAGTGTTGCAGCATGACCTCCCCTGCTCTTGAATTCAATCCCTCTAGCAATGAATGCTGTTCTTGGACTACAGTTCAGCATTCAACACCATAGTTCCATCCAGGTTCGATAAGAAGCTCAGAGACCTCGGCCTTGACCCTGGATCCTGGCCTTCCTGTCAGATCGCCAGCAGGTTGTAACAGTGGGCTCCCTCACCTCCAACCTTCTGACTCTCAATACAACAGTCCCTCAGGGCTGCATACTGAACTCCCTGCTTTACTCCCTGTATACCCATGACTGTATCACCACCCACAGCTCCAATCTGCTAATTAAATTTGTCAACACTACATTGATTGGCCTTATCTCAAACAATAACCAGATGGCCTACAGGGCAGAAGTCATCTCTCTGACACAGTGGTGTCAAGAAATCAACCTTACCCTCAATGTTGCAAAAACAAAGGACCTGGATAGGCTAACCCTTATTGACATCACTGGATCTGGGGTTGAGAGGTTTAACAGTTTCAAGGTCCTCAGCATCCACATCACCGAGGACCTCACGTGGTCTGTACACACCGCCTGTGTGGTAAAAAAGGCACAACAGCACCTCTTTCAGTTGAGGAAGTTTGGTGTGGGCCCCCAGATCCTAGGAACTTTCTGCAGAGGCACAATTGAGAGCATCCTGACTGGCTGCATCACTGCCTGGTATGGGAACTGTACCTCCCTTAATCGCAGGACTCTGCAGAGAGTGGTGCGGACAGCCCAGCACATCTGTAGTTGTGAACTTCCCATGATTCAGGACACTTACAAGGACAGGTGCGTAAAAAGGGCCTGTAGGATCATTGGGGACCCGAGCCATCCCAACCACAATCTATTCCAGCTGCTACCATCCAGGAAGCAGGACCACAGCATAAAAGTCAGGACCAACAGGCTCCAGGACAGCTTCTTCCACCAGGCCATCAGACTGATTAACTCACGCTGATTTGAGTATACTCTATATTACATTGACTGTTCTATTTATTATAAATCATTATAAATTACAATGATTGCACATTGCACATTTAGATGGAAACATAATGTAAAGATTTTTACACCTCATGTGTGTGAAGAATGTAAGAAATAAAGTCAATTCAGTTCAAATAGCTGATCCCTTAGTGGGCTCAACCATGAGCTGCTCTAAAAGAAACATCTTGTAGGCACTCTAGAAATTCCCACTCTTGGAATCCAGCACCAACCTGATTTTCCCAATCTCCCTGCATATTGAAACCTCCCATTGTAACATTGCCCTTTTGGCATGCATTTTCTATCTCCTATTGTAATTTGTAGACCACAACTTTACAACTGTTTGGGGATCTATATATAACCCCCATCAAGGTCTTTTTACCTTTGCAGTTCCTTAGATCTATCCACAATGATTCAACACCTTCTGACCCTATGTCACTTCTTTCTAATAAATGCAAATATCTAATCAGCCAATCAATCATGTGGCAGCAATTCAATGCATAAAAGCATGCAGACATGGTCAAGAGGTTCAGTTGGTCAGATCAGGCACCAGAATTGGGAAGAAATGCGATCTAAGTGACTTTGACTGTGGAATGATTGTTGGTGCCAGACGGGGTGGTTGGAGTATCTCAGAAATGCTGATCTCCTGGGAATTTCACACACAACAGTCTCTAGATTTTACAGAGATCAGTGCGATAAACAAAATACATCCTGTGAGTGCTGGTTCTGTGGGCAAAAAACACCTTGAGAGAGGTTAGAGGAGAATGGCCAGACAGATTCAAGCTGACATGAAGGTGACAGTAACTCAAATAACCACACATTACAACAGAGGTGTGCAGAAGAGCATCTCTGAATGTACAACACATCAAACCTTGAAGTGGATGGCTACAGCTGAAGACACAAACATATACTGAGTGGCCACGTGAGGTATTTAATAAAGTGACCAGTGAGTCCATATAACAGTTACTCGTACATTGTGTTTTATAGCATTGCTTTCATATTTATACCTGTAGTGTTTCTCAGTCTTTTATTGTGTTATTCATGTTTATTGTGTTTTATGCTGCCAGAGCAAAAATCATTTTGTTCACCTTTACACTCGCTTACTGAAGAATGACCACAAACAATCTTGAATCTGGAAGCCCATTCCCTGTCACACTCGAGGTAGTAAGTCAGCAGTGAGTTGGAGCTCAGCCTGCAGACATGCATACACACACAAAGGTAATTGTGCACTGCAGTCTGACAACTGAAACTGGGGTAAATTTATTTTTGGACTGAAGGTGACATATGTTGAACAAGTTTCCATTTGTCCCATAGGTTAGATCTATTATTTCAGGAGGCTTGTGGGGACTGAGATGAAGCATTGTGGTGAGCAAGACTACATATCGATGTAATGACACAGCCTTGCTTGATACCAGGTTGCTATGAAATTAAGACTTTATGATCTCTTCACTGGACATCAGCATAATGTACAGAGCCTTCAGGATAACATGAACTGTTCTTTAAATAAAACCATGGCAATATATTAATAGAACGAGATTCTATTACAGCTTGGAGTTCAATTGCAACACCTGCTATATGTCCTGCCCGTGAACACATGGGTTTCCTCCAGGTACTCCAGTTTTCTCTCAGAAGTCCAAAGATGTATTTGTTATTAGGTTAATTTGTCATTGTAAATTATCCTGTGATTAGGCGTGGGTTAAATAGGTGGGTTGTTGAGCGATGGAGGCTTGTTGGGCTGGAAGGGCCTACTCCATGTTGTATCTCTCCAAATCAGAGGTTCCCAACCTTCTTAATGCCATCGATCCTGACCGTAAGCCAAGGGGTCCGTGGACCCCAGTTTTGGGAACCCCTGCCCTAAATTAATACTGCTTTAATGAGAACTTAATAAATACACGGTAGAACAGCCAGAGAGGAGCTTGGATTCAATTCAGAACAATTGGTATCTGTCAATCAGTTCTAATACTCCTTTGTTGAACGCATAATCATTGCACACATTTATCCAACTAACACTGAAAAGCTAAGAATACGTACACAATGCTGGAAGAACTCAGCAGGTCAGGCAGCATCCATGAGAAAAGAGCGGCCAACGTTTCGGGCCGAGACCCTTCATCAGGAAAAGCTAACTTCACTGAAAGAAGACACAAGATGGTGGAATCTGCAGCAACAAACATAGTGCTGGAAGAACGGGAGGTCAGGCAATGTCTATGTAAGGCAGGGGTTCCCAACCTGGTGTCCAACAACCCCTCAGTTAATGGTAGGGGTCCATGGTATAACAAAAATGTTGGGAATCCCTGATATAGTAGGATCCTTCTGGTTTGGGTTCGCAGTTCAGTTGAAGGCTTTGAACCCTAACCATTGACTGTCCATTTCCCACTATCTCATAGTTCAAAGAAATTTACTTCTGTCACCATACACTATGAGATTCATTTGCTTGCAAGCCTTTACAGGAAATAAAAAAGTATAATAGAATTTATGAAAACCTACACATAAACAAAGACCGTCTAACAACAAATGTGCAAAAGAAGACAAACTATGCAAATAACATTGAGAATATGAATTGTAGAGTCCTTGAAAGATAGTCCATAAGTTGTGAAACCAGTTCAGAATTAAGGTGAGTGAAGTTATCCATGCTCGTTCAGGAATCTGATGTGGTAAGCTAATAAGTTCCTAAACTTACAGATGCTGCCTGACCTACTGAGTTCCTCTAGCATGTTTTTTTTTGGTGTTTCACTGAAAGAATGGCAATTGTTGAAAGAGAACATTTTCCTGCTTGGTGCTTTGGTGCCAAGATTTAGAAATGGCATCAATGTGGATATGGAATCGTTCTTACTCAATAAAGAGAACAGTGTCACCAGGTAACATCTGGAATTTTACTCATAAACATCAAACGTGACTAAGCTGCGGGCTTAGTACCTTCCTCCAAGGAATTCTTGCAACATGGTAAGAGACTAAGGACCGAAGAAAAGTTTAAAAAGAGTAAGGAGGACTTTTTTAAAAAAAATTCTAGAGATACAGTGCATTAGAAGGCCCTTCTGGCCCAATGAGCTTGAGCCATACATTTACACCCGTATGAGCAATTAACCTACTAACCCATAATTCTCTGGAGTGTGGGAGGAAACCAGAGCACTTGAAGGAAACCCACGTGGTTACGGGGAAGACATACAAACTCCTTACAGACAACTGGAATTGAATCCAGCTTGCTAGCATTGAAGCTTTGGACACTACTTCACTTTTTTTAATACACAGTATTTCTGTTTTTGCACATTTTTAAAAAATCTATTCAATACATGTAATTGATTTACTTGTTTATTTATTATTATGTTTTATTTTTTTCACTCTCTGCTGTATTATGTATTGCATTGAACTGCTCCTGCTAAGTTAACAAGTTTCATGTCACATGCCGGTGATAATAAACCTGATTTTGATTTTGATTCTGATTCTAATAGCATTACACTACCTGCTACACCACCGTGCTACCCTAATCAAATTAAAGATCAAATCAAATAAGGTCAAATAATTTTTTTAAAATTGCAGATGGTGAAAATCTGAAATAAAAATACAAAATGCTAGAAACACCTGGTAGGTCAGTCAACATCTGACACTTGGAGATACAAGATCCTTCATGAAATCTAGGAAAGGAAGAAAAACAATCTGTGGGGAGAAAATAATTGTCAATGTTTCAGGATGAATCTTTGCACCATGTTTTCAAACAAAGTGTCAACACCTCCGTTTCCCCACAGATGCTGCCCTACTGCTGAGTTTCCCCATCGGATTATCTGTTGCTCTAGCTTCCAGCATCTGTGATCTCTTGTGTCTAAATCAGTGAAAACAAGACAGCTCCAACTGCCCGGAAGATGTGGAAGAGTTGGCAGAACAAATAGAATATTTCTAAAAAGTGAAACCAACTACATTAATATGGCATGCCATTTACTGTAATACCAGATCCTTCTTCTTTATCTATGTTAATTGTTGCTAATAGCAACCCTGAATGGAGTTAAATAATAATGCCAAAATTACAAATAGATGACTGACAGAAATGGTCACTTCTGATACAGGTAGAAAGAAAGAGCAAGTATCAAAAGTTGAAGAATTCAATACTGAATCTGAAAGCTGTAACGTGCCCAGTCTGCAGATAGAGGGTTCTTTCCCAAGCTTCTGTTAGCCCTCATTGTAACAAGTTGGAGACTGCCAACATACAGGTCACAATGGGAACATCATGGATTATTAAAATGGCAAGCACTTACAAGCTCAAGGTATAAAGACTTGCACTTATATTGCACCTCCCTATTCCTTCCACACATTCTTATATAAAACACACACATATATATATATATGGTTCTTTTTACAACCGGTTAAGTAGCCTTGATATAAAATCACAGGTGTAATGTGAGAAATGCATCAGCCTACTTGCACTTTATAACGACCCTACTGGCTATTTTCCTTCCAAATTATGAGGAGAAAGGGATAGGTAATGGCAAAATGCTAGAAAAAATTCTCATCTCATCCTTCAGTGGTCATGGAATACATTTCAGTGATCCAAAAGACAGCACCTACAATATAGTATACCCACATCTTGAGAGGATCATCAGGGTCACCCTACCATCGGGGACATTTATCAGGAGTGCTTTTTTACACAGGGTCCTTGATATTATTAAGGATCCCGCCCATCCATCCAGCATCCTGGCAAGAGACTCCAATGCATTAAAACAAGAACGATCAGCAACAGCTTTTACCCCAGGCCATGAGGCTTCTGAACTCCCGGCTACATTACAAACTGTCACCGGTTAATCTGTTCTGTACCTTACAATATTTTATGTACTTTATTTATGTGTAATCCATCTTTAGATTTCATCCATACTTTCATAAGTTATTATGTTTATGTGTGTTATGTAAACCACAGTGCTTTACACCCTGGTTCGGAGAACATTGTCTCATTTGACAGTATACACGTATATAGTTAAATGACAATAAACTTGACTTGATTTGACTTGATTACATTCAAGTGAAAGGCTAAATTTAGGATAGGAACTTACAAGAGATATTTACAAGTTCATAAAGCCTAAACTGGCATCTCAAAGTCTATTAAACACCCTTGCTAAACTTTATTTCACGAAGCATTCAGTGACTGAACAGTTCTTTGTAGGTCTGTAGGCCTTTGGAACTGTACTACACTTCATTGTAGAGACCTGAGTGGTGGAGGCAGTTGTAGCAGTGGTTCCAGTCAACGGCCTATTTATATTTCCAGTCTGGAAGAACAAGCCTCCCGTCTTGGATCAAGTTCTACTCGTGCATACACAAACACGCGCAAACGCGCACACACTCACACATTCAAAATTGCCATGAGAGGAGCAATCTTCTGAGTTTCACTGTGGTATTGTCTGTCCTCAGATATTTAAACGAAATGCACTCAAAGTTCAAAGCAAACTTATCAAAGTAGGTATATGTCACAATATACATCCCTGAGATTCATTTCCTTGCAAGCACTTACAGGAACACAAAGGAATACAATACAATCAATGAAAAAACTATACATAACCATATAACAATTACAGCACAGAAACAGGCCATCTCGGCCCTTCTAGTCCGTGCCGACACTTACACTCACCTAGTCCCACTGGCCCGCACGCAGCCCATAACCCTCCGTTCCTTTCCTGTCCATGTACCTATCCAATTTTACTTTAAATGACAATACCGAACCTGCTTCTACCACTTCTACTGGAAGCTCATTCCACACAGCTACCACTCACTGAGTAAAGAAATACCCCCTCGTGCTACCCTTAAACTTTTGCCCCCTAACTCTCAAATGACGTCCTCTTGTTTGAATCAATAATAAAGACTGACAAACAGCCAATGTGCAAAAGAAGACAAACTGGTAGACAGATAGATAATACTGAGAACATGAGATCTAGACTACTTGAAAGTGAATCCATAGGTCATGGAATCAGAGTAGAGTTGAGGTGAGTGAAGTTAGTCACGCTGATTCAAGAACATGATGGTTTAGGGTAATAAATAAAAAGGGAGTAATCCTAAAATCCCCATTTGGCTGTGGCATCAACCCAATCCCCACTAAGCCGCCAGCTCCCAACAAACCTACACCACATGATTCTGGCCGTATTCCAGGTTCAAGTTTTTAAGTGGGATCAGCCATGATCGTAGTGAGTGTAAAAGCCAACTCAAGAAGCCAGATATCCTCTGTCTTGCTCCCGCTCCTATCACTTATTGAAAGCAAAACTATCACTGAGCCACAGAGAACTGCAAAAGGGCCCCATGCCCCTCCATATCCCTCTCATCCAGGGCAGAATACACAGACTTTGATTCAGGATAACATAAAAGAGAGATGCTACCTTGGTTAATCCTGAAGGTATCAGAACACAGCAGTTAAGAAACCAGATGCATACATCTACACTAATACCACAGTTAGAAAATTATTGAACAGGCCCCTAGTGTGCGAAAATGGACACTTGACCACAAAATCTACCTCATTATGACCTTCCACCTTATTGTTAGTCTGTATTTTCTCTGTAACTGTAACAGTTTATTTTGCATTGGGTTATTGCCTCCCCCTTGTACTGTCTTGCGGCAGCGCTCCGTGTAAATGTGCACAGTTTTGGAGAGGGCTTCGCATGTGATGGACTGGGCTGTATCCAACACTTTTTGTGGAATTTTCTGTTCCCGGGCATTGGTGTATCCTTCCATACAAGGCAGTGATGCAACCAGTCAGGGTACTCTCCACTGTGCACATATAGAAATTTGTCAAAATTTTAGATGCCAAATCTACGCAAACTTCTAAGAAAGTATAGGCGCTGTCGTGCCTCCTCTGATATGGTAACACCAAAGAAGTTAGACTTAGTGACCTTCTACACCTCTCATGGACCTCCAGCGGCTTCTTCCTGGGGTTAATAATCAGCTCTTTGTTTTTGCTGACATGGATTGTGAGGTTGTATGACACCATACAACCAGAAAATCTTTTCTGCTCTCCTTGTACTGCTGGTAATTATTGAGTCTGTTCATACGATCACATTTATTTAAGTCTGATTATTGATGTTTGGGCATGCGACCATTCTGCTGGTTGGTAATTCATCGTGCCTGTTGGCAGTATTGGCTTGTGAATTGTTGGTTGCTATTGTGTTGTCTGTTATGATAGTGTCCAGTGTTTTATGCTCGGCACCAAACTGCAGTCAGTTCTGGTATATTTCACATACTGGCAATAAAGTGATTCCGATTCTGATAAGTAATATATACTGTTCCCCTATGCTCCAGTGAATAGTCTTAGCCTGCTCAACCTCTCGATATAACTCAGTCCTGCCATCATCCTCATAAGCCTTCTCTGCATTCCTTCCAAGTTAATAGCATCCATCAGTTCTCTGAGAACCACCAAGTGAGCACTTGCAACACAGACCGAATCCATTCCAAAAAACAGCATGAATTCCACTTCAATATACTCTGCGACTGTATCAAATTTCAAAGACGAGTACAAGGACCCTAAGCATTTTCAGATTCAGACTGAAACAAATTTAAAAAAAAACAAAGTGTTTTCATGAAATGTTTATTGAACTGACAAAATCACATGAAGATTAAGGGATGCAAGCACTTGGGCCCAATTCCACTTCACTGCTCAGAAGGTACTGCTCACAACGATGTTTCCAATTATTGCTCTTGCCTCTAAGTATTCTTTGCTTCAGTTTCCAACACTTGCAATTTGGGCCATTAATTACCCACTGTAAATTGCATCTAATATAAGAAAGAATCTGGAGCAGGGGTTCCAAACCCTTTTTATGCCATGGACTAATACGGTTACGCAAGGGGTCTGTGGACCCCAGGTCGGGAGCCCCTAAACTGGAGGGTGTGGTGGGGGAGATTTGATGGGAAGAACTAAACAGATTAGTGCAGGATTAATGTAAATGGGAGCTTGATGGCCAGCACAGACTCCGTGGGATAAGGAACTCATTTCTATGCTATTTTTATGCTCTTTGTGGCTCCGAAACTCTATAATTTCTATATATTAAACAACTATTTGGTAGAAGGACTAAAGACAGAGACTATTTTCTAAATGGGGAGTGAAGTCAGAAATCAGAGGGACTTGGGAGTCCCAGTCCAGGATTCCCTAAACGTCAACTTGCAGGTTGAGTCGGTGATAAGGAAGGCAAATCCACTGTTTGCATAAATTTTGATAGGGCTTGAATATAAATAAGGATGTAATACTGAGGCTGAATAAGGCATTGATCAGACCACAGTTGGAGTATTGAGAGCAGTTTTGGGCCCCTTATCTAAGAAAGCACATGCTGGCATTGAAGAGGGTTCAGAGGAGGTTTATGAGAATGATCCCAGTAATGAGCGTTCTGTCTTATGGTCCTTCTGGGAACCTTGTGGTTCATCCCCTCTATATTTCTCTGTGAGGACTGACCAAGCCCCAAACTACCATCTGTGATCCTGTTTGTCCATTGTTTAATGAACAGAAACAGAATCATATTTAATATCACTGCATATGTCATTAAGTTTGTTGTTTTGAGGCAACAGTGTAGTGCAATACATAGCAATAAAAAAACTATAAATTACAATAACTGTCCTCATCAAAGACCTCGCTAATGCATCTGTGAATTGCTTTGGGATATTTATCTTCATCAAAGGTACTCAGTGATTTGACACACATTAACTATGTTGCAGCTCGTTTCTCTACTCACAACGAACGTTTGGATCACTTCAAAGGCCTTATAGCATTTTATCTAATTATATATAGTGCTTCCAAATCCAGTTCCAAATACCCACTTTGAAAGCTGCTGTGAGTAACAGTCTGTACTTTGTACATACGGTGTTCTTTTCAAGATCATAGAAATCATTTCTAGTTCTGATTCTGGGCTATAATAATCTTGTAGTAGCTTTTGTTTTTAGGAAGGTTTCTTGATCCTATTGCAAGGCTAATAAGACTTTTAAAGAGAATTTGAATCACTTTGCACAAGGTCGTACATACTGGAAAATATTTAGAATTTTTATTTCAGTAAAATATCCACTAATATTGTTTATAACCTAACATACAGCATTACAAGACCCTAAAACCATAATACCTTGGAGCAACATTTGGACATCCAGCCCATTGAGCCTGCCAGTCAAATATGGGAGATTTACAGTGGTCCTAGAAAGTTTCTGAACCCTGTAGAATTTGCTCTATCTCTGTATAAATATGAATTTCACACAAGTCCTAAACTAGATCAAGAAAACCCAATTAAATAAATAACACAAAAAATATAATATTTGTTCCTTTATTGAGAAAAATGATCTAATATTACATGTGTTTGTTGGAAAAAGTATGTGAACCTTTGCTTTCAGTAACTGGTGTGACCCCCTTCTACAGCAATGACTTCAACCAAATGCTTCCAATAACTTGATCCGTGCTGCAATCTGTTTGGAGGAATTTTAGGCCATTCCTCCTTACAAAACTGCTTCAGCTCTGGGATGTTGGTGGGCTTCCTTGCATGACCTGCTTGCTTCAGGTCCTTCCATAATATTTCTATAGGATTAAGGTCAGGACTTTGACTTGGTCATTTCAAAACACATATTTTCTACTTTTTAAACCAGTCTGTTCATTTACTCATCTTTCAGATCATTGTCTTGTTGCATTATCCAACTTCTGTTAATCTTCAGGTGACGGACTGCTACCCTGACATTCTCCTGTCAACTGTCTTGATACGTTTTGAATTCATTGTTCCCTCAACGATTGCAAGCAGTCAAGGCCCTCAGGCAGCAAAGAAGCTCTGAACCATGATGCTCCTTCCACCAAGCTTCACAGTTCTGATGAACTTTTGGTGTTAATGTGTAGTGCCCTTTTTCCTCCAAGCAGAATGGTCTGCATTTCTGCCAAAAAGTACAACTGAAATGAATCAAAGACAGCGTGCATCAGAGATTATATAAAGAACAGGCAGGAGATGAGGCATAATCACAGCCAGTGGGATGAGTTACAGGGCCATAGAGGCATGGTGCAGTTAAAACAGAAAGCAACAAATACTGGACTGAGAGTGTTGCATTTCAATGCACGCAGCATAAGGAATAAAATGGATGATCTTGAAATTCAGTTACAGATTGGCAAATATGATGTTGTGGCCATCTCTGAAACTTGGCTAAAGGGCGGCCGCCATTGGGAGCTGAACATCCAAGGATATATGGTGTATCGGAAAGAAATCAGTCAGCAGAGGTGTGGCCCTGTGCATAAGAAGTAATATTTAACCATTTGAAAGAGAAAACATAGGATCAGAAAGTGTAGAGTCTCTATGGGTTGAGTTAAGAAATGGCAAGGGTAAAAGGACCCTAATGGCAGTTGTATTCAGGCCTCCAAACAACAGCCGGGATATGGATTACAAATTACAGCAAGAGATAGAAAAGTCATGTCAGAAAAACATAATCACCGGTGATTTTAACATGAAAGTGGATTGGGGAAACCAGGCCAGTACTGGAACTCGAGAGAGAATTTGTATAATGTCTGAGGGATGGCTTTTTTGAATAGCTTGTTGTTGAGCCCACTAGTAAATCGACTGTGCTGGACTGGGTGTTGTGCAATGATCCGGAGGTGATAACAGAGCTTAAGGTTAAGGAACCCTCAGGGAACATTGATCACAATATGATGGAGTTTACTTTGAAATTTGAGAGGGAAAAATAAAATCCAATGTTTCGGTGTTTCAGTGGAATAAAGGAAATTACAATGGCATGAGAGGGGAACTGGCCAAAGTTGACTGGAAAGGGACATTTGCAGGAAGCACAGCAGAGCAGAAAGAGCTGGAGTTTCTGTAAAAAATAAGGGATGTGGAAGACATATATATTCCAAATAAGAAGAAATTTTCAAAGGGAAGAAGGACACTACCGTGGCTGACTAGTGAAGTCAGAGCCAGAGTAAAAGCAAAAGAGAGGGCATACTTGGAAGCCAGAGCTAGTGGGAAGATAGAGGATTGGGAAGCTTTTAAAAACTTCCTTCATTTTTTAAAAACTTTAAAAACTTCATTCCTCCTCTGGCCATCAAACTTTACAACTCCTCCCTCGGAGTGTCAGACACCCTGAGCCAATAGGTTGGTCCTGGACTTATTTCCACTTGGCATAATTGACTTATTATTATTTAATTATTTGTGGTTTTATATTGCTATATTTCTACACTATTCTTAGTTGGTGCAACTGTAACAAAACCCAATTTTCCTCGGGATCAATAAAGTCTGTCTGTCAAAACTTACGGAAGGAAACTAAGAAGGTTATTAGAAAGGAAAAGATGGATTATGAAAGGAAACTGGTGGCAAATATCAAAGAAGACACTAAAAGCTTTTTTAGTATATATAGGGTAAAAGAGAGTCGAGGGTAGAGATTAGACCAATACAAATTGACGCTGGAGATCTTGTAATGAGAGATGCAGAGATGACAGAGGAACTGAATGCGTATTTTGCATCAGTCTTCACAGTGGAAGACATCTGCAGTATACCAGATATTCAAGAGTGTCAGAGAAGTGAAATACGTGCAGAGAAAATTATGACTGAGAAGGTGCTCAGGAAGCTGAATGGTCTGAGGGTGGATAAATCTCCTGGACATGATGGAATGCACCCTCGGGTTCTGAAGGAAGTAGCTGGAGGGATTGCAGAGGCATTAACGATGATCTTTCAAGAATCAACAGATTCCGTTTTTTGCACCGGATGACTGGAAAATTGCAAATGTTACTCTGCTATTTAAGAAGGGTGGGAGGCAGCAGAAAGGAAACTATAGACCTGTTAGCCTGACATCGGTGGTTGGGAAGTTGTTGGAATTGATGGTTAGGGATGAGATTACGGTGTACCTGGAGGCACATGGCAAGACAGGCCAAAGCCAGCATGGTTTCCTGAAAGGAAAATCCTACCTGACTAACCTACTGCAATTCTTTGAGGAAATTACAAGCAGGGTAGACAAAGGAGATGCAGTAAACATGGTGTACTTGGATTTTCAGAAGGCCTTTGACAAGATGCCGTACATGAGGGTGCTTAACAAGATAAGAGCCCATGGAATTACAGGGAAGTTACTAACATTGGTGGAGCATTGGCAGGTCAGCTGAAATTTGGGCGGGGTGTGTGTGTGTGTGTGTCTGTCTGTCTTCAGGCTCCTGCACCTCTTCTTTGATAGTAGAAATGAAAAGAGGGCATATCCTGATGTCCTGGGTGATAGGGTCCTTAATGATAGAATCAGAATCAGGTTTAATATCACTGGCGTCTGTCATGAAATTTGTTGTTCTGCAGCAGCAGTACAATGTGATACATAATAATAAAAACTGTGAATTACAGTTTAGATATCTAAACGGTTAAATTAAATAAGCAGTGCAAAAAGAGGAAATAAAAAGCAGTGAGGTAGTGTCCATGAGTTCAATGTCCATTCAGAAGAGGGCATGTCCTGAGTGATGGCAGCCGCCTATTTGAGCCATGTATCATTAAGGACAATTTTTAAAAAGTGTGACAGGGAAATAGTGAGGTCGTGTTCAGGGGGTCATCCAGAAATCTGATGACAGAGGGGAAGAAGCTATTCATACTTTCTAACCTGTTCCAGTTCTGACAATATATCACTGAACAAAACACATTACCACTATTCCTCCCTCCACATATGTTTCCTAGCCTGCGAATATTTCCAGCAGCTTGAGTTTTATTTCAGAAATAGCTCATTGGTAGCGAAGTATCTGGAACACCCAGAGGTGTTATATTGAAATAATTTTTAGTATAATTCTCTTTTCACATGAATGAAGGCATATTTATAAATTTAATTTTTAAACAGAGAAATATTCACATCTCTCTCATGGGTTATTAGTTACAAACAACACTTGCTTGTTCTCTCTACATTTATCAAACACGTCCGGAGTGATGATTTGAGAAATATTGCACTGTTTCGGTGCTCTCATCGTGATAATCAAACCCAACACCGAAAAGCAATTACTTCTTGTCTTTTTTGACCTTTCAAAAAAAATAAGAGAGCTCAAAAACTAAATCATAGCAAAGAAATAATGTAACGAGATTAGCACCAAGACACTGTAGGGATCAGTAACCTGGAAACCTAGACAATGACTCATTGCACGATCAGACCTTGGATAGAATAGAATTTAGATCTGGATAATGAAGTAGTAATATACAGAGTGAGCTCAGTGGCCACTCTTTTAGGTACAGGAGTGAAACCCGGTGTGCTTTTCTGCTCTTGTAACCCATCCACCTCCAGTTTGGGGGGGGGGGTAGAATATTGGTCTCCAACAACAACATAGCATGATCAGAACTTACTAACCCCAAGCAACACACACAAAAGTTGCAGGAGGCGAGTAGCTGGGTGACCGTCAGCAGAAATGTTTGTGTGAATAGGCAGTTAGCGTGGAGCATCTCTGTGGCCATTCCCCTCAATAATAAGTACAACATTTTGGATACTGTCGACAGGGATGACCTCCCAGGGGAATGCCAGAGGCTCCAGGTTACTGGCATTGAGAATAATGCAGAAGGGGAAGAGGGAGAAGAGGGAAGGGAAATAAGGGACTGCCAGGGTCAAGGGCATCTTGGACTGTGTCCACAACATTTTGGAGGGGGAGGGAGAGCAGCCAGGTGTCTTGGTACATATTGCATCAATGACATTGGAAGGACAAGCAAAGAGGTCCTGAAAAGAGAATTTAGAGAGCTGGGTAGAAAGCTGAGAAGGAGGACATCCCAGGTAGTAATTTCTGGATTGCTGCCTGTGCCACGTGCTAGCAAGGGTAGAAACCTAATGATTTGACAGATAAATGTGTCACTGAGAAGCTGGTTCAGGGAACAGTGCTTCAGCTTCTTGGATCATTGGGATTTCTTCTGGAGAAGGTATGATCTGTTCAAAAGTGACAGGTTGCACCTGAACCCAAGGGTAACCAATATTCTCGTGGGCAGATTTGTTAGAGCTGTTGGGGAGCGTTTAAACTAATTCAGCAGAGAGGTGGGAACTGGAGAGAAGGGACTCAGAATAGGATGCATGGTAAAAAAGCAAAGATAGCTTGCAGTCAGACTGTCAAGAAGGGCAGGCAGATGATAGGACATGATTGTAGCCAGCAGCTTGAGTATCAGCGCATTAGGGATGCAGAATCAAAAAGGGTAGCAAATACAGTACTCAAAGTGTACTGTATTACAATGCACAGAGTATAAGAAATAAGGTGGATGATCTTGTTGCACTATTACAGATCGTCAGGTATGATATTGGGGCCATCACTGAATCATGGCTGAAGTATAGTTATAGTTGGGAGCCAAATGCCCGAGGTTACACATGGTACTGAAGGGATAGAAAGGTAGGCAGCCGGTGTGGTGTGGCTCTGCTGTAAAGAATGGCATCAAACCATTAGAAAGACGTGACATAGGATTGAAAAATGTTGAATCTTTGTGAGTTGAGTTGAGAAACTGCAAGGGAAAAAAGGACCCTGAAGGCAGTTTTATACAGGCTTCCCAACAGTGGCCAGGAGGTGGACCACAGATTATAAAGGGAAATAGAAAAGGCATGTCAAAAGGGCAATGTTATGATAATCGTGGGAGATTTCAACATGCTAGGTTGATCGGGAAAATCAGGTTGGAAATGGATCTCAAGAGAGTGACTTTGTTTAATACCTATGAGATGGCTTTTTAGGACAGTTTGAGCCTACTGGGGATCAGCTATACTGGATAGGGTGTTATGTAATGGATTGGGTGTTATGTAATGAACTGGGTGTTATGTAATGAACTGGGTGTTATGTAATGGATTGGGTGTTATGTAATGAACTGGAGGTGATTAGGGAGCTTAGGGTAGAAGAATTCTTAGGAGGCAGTGATCATAATATGATGTTCAACTTGAAATTTGATAGGGAGGAAGTCTGACATAGCAGTATTTCAGTGGAGTAAAGGAAATTACAGCAGTATGAGAGAGGAGTTGGCCAAAGTAAATTGGAAGGAGAAGACGCTGGCAGGGATGACAGCAGAGCAGCAATGGTGTGAGTTTCTGGGGAAAATGAGGAAGGTGCAGGATAGCTGTATTCCAAAAACAAATAAATACTCAAATGGCAAAATAATACACAATTGTGGCTAACAAGGGAAGTCAAAGCTAATGTAAAAGCAAAAGAGAGGACATACAATAAAGCAAAAATTAGTGGGAAGATAGAGGATTGGGAAGCTTTTAAAACCCTACAGAGAGCAACTAAAAGAATCATTAGGAGGGAAAAGATGAAATATGAAAGCAAGCTAGCAAACAATAACAAAGTGGATAGTAAAAGCTTTTTCAAGTATATAAAAATAAAAGAGAGATGAGAGTGGATATAGGATCGCTTGAAAATGAGGTAGGAGAAATAATAACATGGGACAAGGAGATGGCAGATGAACTAAATAAGTATTTTGCACCAGTCTTCACAGTGGAAGACACTAGCTGTGTGCCGGGAGTGGAAGGGTGTGAGGGAAGAGAAGTGGATTCAGTTACTATTACAATGGAGAAGGTGCTCAAAAAGCTTAAAGACTTAAGGATACATAAGTTACCCGGACCAGATGAACTGCACCCTAGGGTTACAAAAGAGGTAATGGTAGAGATTGTGGAGGCATTAGCAATGATCTTTCAAAGATCATTGGACTCTGACATGGTGCAGGAGGATTAGAAAACTGCAAATGTTACTCCATTCTTTAAGAAAGGAGGAAGGCAGCAGAAATTATAGATCAGTTAGCCTGACCTCAGTAGTTGGGAAGATGTTGGAGTCAATTGTTAAGGATGAGGTGATGGAGTACTTGGTGACTCAGTACAAGATAGGACAAAGTCCACATGGTTTCCTTAAGAGAAAATCTTGCCACAAGAACCTGTTGTAACCTTTGAGGAGGTTACAAGTGGATAGATAAATGGGACACAGTGGATGTTATATATTTGGACTTTCAGAGGCTTTTGACAAGGTGCCACACATGAGGCTGCTTACCAAGTTAATAGTCCATGGTATTACAGGAAAGTTACTGGCATGGTTAGAGCATTGGCTGAGTGGTAGGAGGCAACAGGTGGGAACAAAAGGATCCTTTTCTGGTTGGCTGCCAGTGAATAGTGGTGTACCACAGTGGATGGTGTTGGGACCACTTCTTTTTATGCTGCATATCCATGATTTAAATGATGGAATAGATGGCGTTGTTGCCAAGTTTGCAGGTGATACAAAGATTGGTGGAGGAGGGGAAGGTAGTGTCGAGGAAGCAGGTATGCTACAGAAGGATTTAGACAGATTAGGAGATGGGCAAGAAAGTGACAAATGAAATACAATGTTGGAAAATGCATTATCATGCACTTTGGTAGTAGAAATAAATGTGCAATTTATTTTCCTAAATGGGGAGAAAATCCAAAAATCTAAGATGCAAAGGGACTTGGGAGTCCTTCTGCAGAACACCCTATAAGTTAACTTGCAGTGCTGAGGAAGGCAAATGCAATATTAGCATTTGATTAGATTTCAACGTTTAAGAGAAGTTTGGACAGGTACATGGATGGTAGGGGTACGGAGGGCTAAGGTCCCAGTGCCAGTCGATGGGAGTAGGCAGCTTAAATGGTTCAACATGGACTGGATAGGCCAGAGAGCCTGTTTCTGGGCTGTGCTTTTCTATGACTCGATGATGCACTGAAAGTCCATCTTCCCACACACTACTCCTCAACACTAGTAAACAGATGAGCCCGTCCATTTAAAAGTATTGCCGGTCATCAAATCCCAAATTGGGTGCACTTAAAAACCTAAGCTCCAGAACCATATAGTCTTTTAAGTATTTCTGCCAGTTTACATTCAGATCCAACAAAAGGCAATTAGTATTTTCATTGGGCATTAAGCCACAGTGCAGGAAGTCCCAAATTTAAAAAAAAACAGAAATCATTGGGTGTTTAGGTCAGCCAGTATCTATGGAAAATAGAATGTTGCAGGTTGAAGACCTTTCGTCTACCTTCAGTGCACAGTATAAAATTCACTTTCAGATACATGACACTCATTTTCAAAGTTCAAAGTAAATTTTAATTATCAGAGTACATATATGTCACCACATACAACCCTGAGATTCATTTTTCTGTGAGCATACTCAGCAAATCTATAGAATAGTAACCATAACAGGATCAATGAATAAACAAGAAGACAAGAAACTGTGCAAATGCAAATATAAATAAATAACAAGAACATGAGTTAATAAGATACAGAGTGTTTAAAGTGAGATCATTAGTTTGTGGGAACATCTCAATGGATGGGCAAGTGAGTGTAGTTATCCCCTTTGTTCAAGAGCCTGATAGTTGAGGGGTAGTAACTGTTCTTGAACCTGGTGGTGCGAGTCCCGAGGCTCTTGTAGCTTCTCATTTTATTGCAGTTTAATATATTGTGGGCACTTGCATGCCCTCCAAAATGGAATGCAATCTTATTACAGGGCCACCGGACAGCAGTAATGTTCCTGCTAAAAATTAGGAGACCACAAACAAGAGAAAACCTGCAGATGCTGGAAATCTGAGCAACACACACAAAATGCTGGAGGAACTCAGCAGGCCAGGCAGCATCTGTGGAAAAAAGCACAGTCGACGTTTAAGGCCGAGACCCTTTGAGGTTTGTTTGCGCACATCAACTCTGGCAGGGTTTGCAGGCCAATACTTACTACAAAGCAAAACCAAACATCGTGAATGACAGTGATGCTTTACTCCCAGATGAGCTCAACACTTTATATCCTTGCTTTGACAGGAAGAATATAACTACAGCTATGCGGATCCCTGCAGCATCCAGTGAGCCTGTGATTTGTGTCTGGGAGGCCAACGACAGAACGTCTTTCAAGGGGGAGACCACTCTGTGCTAACCTACTGGCAGGAATGTTCAAAGACACGTTCAAGCTCTTCTTGCTGCAGTTGGAAGTTTCCACCTGCTTCAAAAGGGTAGCAATCATACCAGTACCCAATTCGAGAAGAGTGAGCTGCCTTGAAGGTTGTTGTTCAGGGGCACTCACATTTCCTCATCGTCGTCATCGACGATGAGATTTGAGTGCTCCTGGACAACACATCTACAATGCTTTGAAAGGTTGGTTATGGCTGGAATCAAGTCCTACCTAAGAATGAACCTGGACCCACTGCAATTTGCCTATCACCACAATAGGTCTACAGCGGATGCAATCTTATTGGCTCGTCATGCAGTCTTGGATCACCTGGACAATACTAACACTCACATCAGGCTTTTGTTCATTGTGTTCATTGCTCAGTGTTTAACACAATCATTCCTTCAAACTTCAAAACTTTGAAGTTTTGATCTACAAACTTCAAAGCCAGGGCCTTTGTAGACACAGACATAGACATAGAAAATTGTACCTCACTCTGCAACTGGATCCTGACTTCCTCACCAGAAAACCACAGTCTGTGCAGATCGAAAATAACATCTCCTCCTTGCTGACTATCAACACTGGCGCACCTCGAGGATGTGTGCTTAGCCCACTGCTCTAGTCTCTCTATACCCACTACCGTGCGGCTGGGCACAGCTCAAATGCCACCGATATATTTGTTGATGATACAAACATTCTTGGCAGAATTTCAGATGGTGATGAAAGGGCGCACAGGATGGGAGTAACCCGTTAGTTGAGTAGTGTCACCGCAACAACCTAGCACTCAACATCAGCAAGAACAAAGAGATGATTGTGGACTTCAGAAAGGGTAAGACATGGGAACACAAACCAATCCTCACTGAGGGATCAGAAGTGGAGAGTGAGCAGTTTCAAGTTCCCGGGTGTCTATCCTGGGCACATCAATACAGTTACAAAGAAGGCATGACAGCAGCTGTATTTCATTAGGAGTTTCCAGAGATTTGGTATGTCACCAAAAACACTCGCATTCTAACTGGCTGCATCACCATCTGGTAATGGGGGGTGGGGGGGGGGGATACTGCTGAGGATCAAAGCAAGCTGCAGGGTGTTATGAACTCAGTCAGTTCCATCATGGGCACGAGTCTCCCCAGCATCCAGGACATCTTCAAGGAGCGATGCTCAAAAAGGCATGCCCATCACCCAGGACATGCCCTCTTCTCATTGATACCACCAGGGAGGTGGTGCAGACGCCTGAAGGCACACACTCAATGATTCAAGAACAGCTTCTTCCCCCTGCCATCAGGTTCCTGAATGGAGATTGAACCCATGAAAACTACCTCACCTCTATTTATTTAACTTAATATAAATTAATTTTATATATATAGTAATTTATAGCTTTTATTACCTATTGCAATGTACTGCTGGTACGTAACAACAAATTTCACAACATATATAAGTGATATTAAACCCGATACTGAAAGTCTCTCTGACAAAGGCAGTACAAAGCAGAGGGCAGGGAGTTTCTGGGAAAGGACTGAGAATCCATCACTGGGGATCTGTTCCACACATTGTAACTCATCTAAGTTTAAATTTCAGAATAAATTTAAACTTGTATGTGCCAAACTATGCATATTTTACCAAATACAACCTTGAGATTCATTTTCTTACAGGCATTTGAAAGGAAAAAAGAAAAATAGATTTTATGAAAAACTATACATAAAATGACACTGACAACCAATCCAACAAAAATTGCTGAGAGCATGAGATACAAAGAGTCTTTGAAAGAGAGTTTTTAGGTTATAGAATCAATTCAGGGTAGTTATCCACACTGGTGCAAGAGTCTGATGGTTGTAGGGTAATAACTGTCCCTGAACCTGGTGGTGTAGGACCTAGGTTTCTGTACTTCATGCCCGATGGTTGTAGTGAGAACTTTCTATGGCAGCTCTCCATCTAAATGTATTCAGTGGTGGGGAGAGCTTTGCTTGTGACGTATTCACCACTTTCAATGGAGGTTGAATAGAGAAGGTGAGGTGGCCTTGGAGAAATCTGTTCAAAAATTAAAGAAATCTTGGTTTATAATGGCATTTCTCAACAGCTGTTTCATATTGAATTTGCCCCGTACTGAGCTTAATTTGTTTCCGTCAGAACTGACGAACTGCACTGTAAAGGCACTCCTCTGTAATTTGAGCAACACACACAAATTTCTGGAGTAACTCAGCAAGTCAGGCAGCATCTATGGAGGGGAATAAACAGCAAGTGTTTCAGGCCATAATTGGGATATCTTCAAGCTGTAATTTGAACTTAATTCTTCATCACTCCACTGATAGTGTCTGATATGCAGGACATTAATGTATCTCCCAGAAGGTCCTGTAAATAGCACAGTCACTTTGCTTCACCCTATCAGAGATTTCTAACCAATACCCTCATTAAAACTTCTCATTTCTCCTGTTCTGATAAAAAACGTTCACTCTATTTCTCTTCCCACATTAGCAATCTGAAGGTTTCCAACATGTTCTGTTTTTAATTATAAAAGGTAAGGACACAAGTTGAGGCTTTATAAAGCATTGGTCAGACCACACTTGGAATATTGTGAGCAGTTTTGAGCCCCTTATCTCAGAAAAGATACGCTGGCATCGGAGAGGGTCCAGAGGAGGCTCACGAAAATTATCCTGGGAATGAAGAGTTAATATATGAGGAGTGTTTGATGGCTCTGGGCTTGTACTCGCTTAAGTTTAGAAGAAAGAGGAGGGAATCTCATTAAACACTATTGAATATCGAAAGGCTTAGAGCTGAAATGGAGAGGGTGTTTCCTATAGTGGGTGAGTCTAGGACCAGAGAGCACTTGAATAATCAGAGTGTCATAGGTTATGGGGAGAAGGCAAAATGGGGTTGAGAAGGATAATTAATCAGCCATGATGGAATGGCGCAGCAGGCTCGATGGGCCAAATGGCCTACTTCTGCTCCTATGTCTTATGGTCTAAGTCCACATTCAATGTTTTAACATCTCACATAGATAGGACATGGTGTGCTGTTCAGGATTTTAAATAAGGCTCAGAGTTTTTTTGAAAAGATATGATTCATTCTCTTCAACTGATATTTGGGTCTAGAGACTTGTGTCCAGTGAGTGTTCTTCATTCAAGCACCATGAGATGAAGCTGAGACGGGAAAATTTTGTTTATTTTATATACATACCAACTTATTATGAAATGGAATAAGCTGACTAAAAGTAGAGGAAGCAGACACAAAGGACAATTTCAGTAGTGAAAGGCTTAACCATGCAGAGGAGAAAATTGCAGCGTGTGGGGAATGAGAGTTGAATCACATGATCTGAATCGTCGACTCTCCACAATTTTTGGCTGGTCGTTAAAAACAACTTATCCAACCTTTCTTCATAGCTGCAATTTTCCATTCCAAGCAATTACTCATTAATCTCCTCTGTACACTCTCCATTGCAAGCAGAAGTCTCCTGTAATGTGTTGAACAAAACTGCAAGCAGAAACAGCCTTGGCTAATAAAGAAATATATTACTTCAGTCCAGTTATTACAAGCATCTTATTGACCTCTCCTATTAGATCAAAGTTCAAACGTTCAAGCTAAAAGGGCGGCATAATAGCGTAGTAGTTAGCACGACACTCCTCATCTCTGTTTTAAATGGGTACTCTCTAATTCTAAGACTGGGACCTCTTGTCCTGGACTCACCCACCAAGGGAAACAGCCTTTCCACATCTATTCTGTCCAACCCTTTCAACATTCAAAATGTTTCAATGAGATCCCCTCTCATTCTTCTGTACTCTAATGAATACAATCCAAGAGCCGACAAATGCTCCTCATATGTTAGTCCCTGCATTCCAGGAATCATCCTCATGAATCTTCTCTGAACTCTCTCCAACATCAGCACGTCCTTTCTAAGACAGGGGGCCCAAAACTGCACACAGTATTTCAAATGGGGTCTCACCAGTGCCCCATAGAGCCTCATCAACACCTCCTTACTCTTATACACTATTCCCCTTGAAGTGAATACCAACATAGCATTCGCTTTCCTTACTACCGATCCAACCTGGTGGCTAACCTTTAGGGTATCCTGCACTAGGACCCCCAAGTCCCTTTGCACTTCCAATTTTTGAATTTTCTCCCCATCTAAATAATAATCTGCCCATTTCTCAACATTGTATCTCATCTGCCATTTCTTTGCCCACTCTCCTAAACTGACCAAGTCTCTCTGCAACCTTTCAGTTTCTTCAACACTTCCTGCTCCTCCACCTATCTTGGTGTCATCCGCAAACTTAGCCACAAAACCATAATCTAAGTCATCAATATACAGTGTTAAAAGAAGAGGCCCCAACACCGACCCCTGCGGAACACCACTAGTAACCGGCAACCAACCAGAATAGGATCCAGAATAGGATTCCCACCCTTTGCTTTCTGCCTATCAGCCAACACTCCACCCATTCCAATATCCTTCCTGTAATTCCACGGGCCCTCATCTTATTAAGCAGCCTCTTATGCAGCACCTTATCAAAGGCCTTTTGAAAATCCAAATACACAACATCCACAGCTTCTCCCTTGTCAATCTTATTCGCAATTACCTCAAAAAATTCCAATAGGTTGGTGAAGCAGGATCTTCCCTTCACAAAACCATGCTAGCTTGGGCCTATTTTGTCACGCACCTCAAGGTAATTTATAATTTCATCCTTGAGGATCAAATCCAATAATTTTCCAATGTCAGGCTAATAGGTCTGTAATTTTCTTTTTGCTGCCTCCCCCTTTCTTAAACAACGGAACTACATTTGTGACCTTCCAGTCCTCCGGAACCGTGCCAGAGTCTAATGATGCTTCCGGGTAAAATGTCAAGGGGACACAGAAGATCTCATGATATTATTTCAATGAAGAGGCAGGTAGCTCTCCTGGCCAACACTCATTTCTTCTCAACATTTTGTTAAGACAGACCATGAACAACAGTGTCAAGGACAAGGGCAGGAATAACACCATCTTCAGGTCCCTTCCAAGGCAGACTTGGAAATGTATTGCAGTCTTTTGCACAGTAACTGAGTCAAAATCATGGAATTTCTTGCCCAATACAACTCAGGAAGCAAACCCATTTTAGTCGATCACGTTCATGCACTCGGTATTTTCAAAGTGGTGCTTTCTCTGTGGTTCCACTAATATTACCAGCCTCCTTTCAGATATTAACATGTTTTATCCAAAACTTCAAGCAATTTTTTTTTAAAGCGTGTTAAGATCTTAGCAACCATTTTGCTTCCATGCAGATGATCACTCTGTTAATTATGTGAACTGTAATGTGCAATTGGAGTAATGAGAGACTCTGATAATTACTACTTTTTTCCAAATTTCTCGCTTTGCTTTGAAACTTTGTCCAAAATATCTAGTCACATTTTATTTGGGTTTTTGTGAGTGGTGTCAACAGTCAATGCATTTAGAACAATGTTCCTGCAAAGTAATTTTGACAATTCTGTAACAGCAGAATGACTTGGGCAATAAATCATTTAGTGTTCCAGGGAGCTGCAGTGCATAATTAAATTTCATAATGAAAATTTTCATTTGCCTGGAATGCATTTCCATGCATTAGAAATATTTTGCATGTTACTTCTAACAACAACACCATCAATAAAAATGTTCTGTCAAGGAAATAATGATCCCATTTTAAATAAGAGGTAATACTTAGTCCAAACGCCAAAGAATTGTAATAAGAATTGTTGGCTTCATTACAAATACTTCCACTGCTCTGCATTCAAGATGAGTTCCAGAGGGTAGTTCATTAAACCACACATTTATAAATAAGGTCATGTGATGACACCATAATTTAACATAGCCTCTGTATTATATCACAGATCAGACAATTGCAGAGAAGGTACAAAGATTAGGGGTTTATTTAGCACAGAGCACTGAGGGGAGACCTTATAGAGGTGTGTGAAATCATGAGGGGCAAGTGACAGGGTAAATTCACAGTATTTTACCCAGGGAAAGGGAATCAAAAACAAGAGTGCACAGGTTGAAAGTGAGAGGAGAAAGATTTAAAAAGGACCTGAGGGTCAACTTCTTCATACAGAGGGCAGAGCTGCCAGTGCAAGTGGTTGAAACAAGTACTGTACAATATTTAAAAGCCATTTTGACAGATACTGTATATGATTTAGTGGGATATGGGCTAAATGTGAGCAAAGGGATGCTTCGGCCTGCAGAGATGAGTTGGGCTGCAGGGCCTCTTTCTGTGCTGTATCACTGTTCGGCTACAGTCACTTAGCTTGCCCGCCTCTTCCCAAACTTCAAGATTCAAGATTGTTTAATCTCATTTCAAGTACACAAGTGTAAAGGAGAATTGTTACCCTGGATAACGATGCTGCGCAAAACAAAAAACACGCATTAAGATAAACAACAAAATAACTTCAAAAACCACAATAAATATCAATACATAAGATAGCTTATATCATTACATATGAAGAGTGTTTGATGGTTCCAGACCTGTACTCGCTGGAGTTTAGAAGAAGGAGAGGGTATCTTACTGAAATCTATCTAATATTGAAAGCCCTAGATAGAGTGCATGCGAAGAGGATTTCTCCCACAGTGCAGTAGTTTAGTACCAGAGGGCACAACCGCAAAATAGAAGGTCATCCACTTAGAATAGAGATGAGGAGGAATTTCTTTAGGCAGAGGGTAGTGAATGAATCTGTGGAATTCATTGCCACCAATGGCTATGGAAATCAAATCACTGGGTATATTTAAAGCAGAATTTGGTAGGTTCCTGATTAGTAAGGGTGTCATAGATTACTGGGCAGAGGCAAGAGAATGGGTTTGAGAGGGGAAATAGAATGGCAGAGCCAACTCGACAGGCCGAATAGCATAATTATGCTCCTCCATCTTGTGGCCTTATGTGCATCTACATTCTATGAACTGGCCAAGTAAGATCTGCATTTTTATTTTTATTTTTTTTTAAATTTTTGCAATAAAGCATGAAGTAAGGACTCTTAAGCCATGCTGCCCCATCAACCTCTCAACCCCGATTAACCCTAAGCTAATTAGGGGAAAATCTACAATGACCAGTTAATCTATCCAGTACGTCTTTGGACTGTGGGAGGAAACCAGAGCACCCGGGGAAAAGGATGTACAAAGACTCCTGATGGAACGGCGCCAGAATTGAACTCTGAACTCCGGAACGCCCGAGCTGTAATAGCATTGTGCCAATCATGGCACCTGTGTGATCGAGTTATCCTGCTCCAGTTTAAGGCTTAATCCTACACAGTAAAAGAAGCTGAATAAAGCATCCATCATAGTCTTCCAAAGGCAGGAAGGAAATCAGACTAATGCACACGGCCTCAAATTTGGCACAGAGTGGCAACAAGAAATGGAGAGGGCAAAGTTCATAAAACAACAGAGCTAACTTCGCACATTGCCATGCATCTCTACATCAATCTAATTCTAACATTCCCTCTGCAAACGACAGGAGCTGCAGCATTGGTTTATGTATTCGACGAACACTTCCATCGCTCTCACAGCCTCCAACAGCACACATCAGTCATCAGTCAGATACCACCAGAGAATAATAATAAAAGGGTCTCTGGGATTTGTAAAGTATTCTTTCTTGCTCATAAAAGCAAGCCTGAGGAAATTAACTGTTAGACAGTATCCAAGCAAGTAGCCGTAGGAGTAGGAAAGGATCACTCTTCCTGGAAACCAGAATCTTGTTAGTGACGCTAACACTGCCCAGTTGTAATGGGAAGTGGAATTACATTGTTCAATGGCCTCAATTCTGCAGCTCACAAGAACATTATTATATCAGAGAGCTCTGGCATTGAGTATGAATGCAATGAAGACAAAGAGCAAAGTTCTCACCATGACTGGAGAACATTTTATCTTTAATTCAATTAAATAGAAATAAATAATACAGGGGTATCTATGCAAATACATACATGTTTGAAAAAGGGAAAGATAAAAAGAGAAATTTACTTTTATTTAATCATTCCCACAACCACAGGCATGATACAACTAATAAAAAGTATATGAAGACATTGATACAAGGTTGGGGATTCAGCAGTCCAACAGAATAGAACAAAGTCCCACAAAGACCAACGCAATTGCATCTGGATAAAATTTTTGTAAATTTAAGGGAGGGATAAATATCAGACCGGAACTCAGAATAACTTCTGCCTTGGGATCTGAAAGCGTGAATAAAGGCTAGGTTCATTGTCTCATCTGAGAGACTCTAGCTCCGATAGTGCAGCATTTCTTCATTCCTGTACTGCGAGGTCAAATTCTTCGCTCGTGGCAAAGCGCAAGTTGAACCCATAAGCTGAAATTCCATTGAAATGAAGACAGTCATTGAGTTTCAATCTCTAAGACCTCAAAGGAAATCTCTGAATAACGCCACAAAATAACTGTGGCAAGTGGCCAATATTAACATTGCCTCTTTACAGAAGTAAATGTGATTACTTTTAAATTTTGGCATTTTGCTATTACTGTATTGTGTGAAATACTTCCACTTAACTAACATGCTTCAGGAATTCCACCTAAATAAGGTTTTATATTTATATATTCCTTTGGATGCTTGTGACTCCACAAAGTCATTTTAGAAGAGAAAAGATAGTTGAATTCATAAACACAATAGATTCTTTAGATGCTGGAAATCGACGGCAACACACACACACACACTGCTGGAGGAACTCAGCAGGTCAGGCAGCATCCATGGAAATGAATGAACAGTCAACGTATCGGGCTGAGACCCTTCATTAGGAAAGGAAAGGTAGGAGGAAAATCCCAGAACAAGGTGGTGGGGGGAGGGGAAGGAGTACAAGCTAGAAGGTGATAGGTGGAGCCACGTGGATGGGAGAAGAAGTAAGAAACAGGGAGGTGATAGAAAGTAAAGTGGAAGAAAGAATCTGACAGGAGAGTAAAGTGGACTATGGGAGAAATGGAAAGAGCAAGGGCACTAGGGAAGATGATAGGCAAGTGAGAAGAAGAGGAGAGATAAGAGAGGTGCCAGAGTGAGGATAGAAAAAGGAGGAAGAGGGAGGTGGAAATATTAATGGAAAGTGGAGAAATCAATGTTCATGCTGTCAGTTTTTAAGCTACCCAGAGAGAATATGAAGCTTTGCTCCACAAGCCAGAGATCGGCCTCATCATTGCAGAATGTCGGAATGGGAGTGGGGATTGGAATCAAAATGGTTGGCCACTGGGAAATCCTGATTTTGGCGGATGGAGCGGAGGTGCTCAACAAAGTGGTTTTCCATCTATGTTGGGTCTCACCAGAGTAGAGGAAGCCTCATCAGGAGCACTGGATACAGTAGACAACCCCACCAGATTTGCAGGTAAAGTGTCGCCTCACCTGGAAGGACTGTTTGGGGCCTGAATGGAGATGAGAGAGAAGGTGAATGGTCAGGGGCAGCAGTTTGGCCACTTGTGGCAATTGAAGTTGTGGTCTTGCTTCTGGTTACAGAATCTGTGGTCTCTGCTGTCAGAAAAGCTGTTGAATGGAAAGCAAGCATTTGCCTTTAAAAAGAAGTGAACCATCCATGGAGTTAGACTGGGACCCAAACCAACAGCAGATTAGCTTTACTTGTACATCAAGATACACAATGAAGTGCCTCGTTTGCATCAAATCAAATCAGCAAGGATTGTGCTGGGGCAGCCCACAAAAGTCACCAGGCTTCCAGCACCAACATCGGATGCCCATAACTCACTAACCCTAACCCATAAGTCTTTAGAATGCGTAAGGAAACAAGAGAGCTGGAGGAAAACCATGCAGTCGTGGGGCAAATGTACAAACTCCTTAACGGACAGAAACAGGATCGAACCCCTTTCATTGATCACTAGCACTGTAAAGTAATGATGCTAACTGCCATGCTACCATGCAACCCCCGTTAAAAGTGGCAAGTACTTCACTGTATAGAGTAAGCTTTTCAAAAACTGGAAAATTTGACTCTTATCAACAATAAAGATGGCACAGTATTTAAGATCCTTGGAGCAACAGAGGATGAGAGGTGACCTGATAGAGGTGTATAAGATGATGAGGGGCACTGATCATGTGGATAGTCAGAGGCTTTTTCCCGGGCTGAAATGGCCAACATGCAGGGACATAGTTTTAAGGTGCTTGGAAATAGGTACTGAGGGGATGTCAGGGTAAGTTTTTCCACACAGAGAGTGGCGGGTGCATGGAATGCACTGCCTACAAAGATGCTAGAGGCAGATACAATAAGGCATTTCAGAGACTCTTAGATAGGTACATGGAGCTTAGAAAAATAGAAGGCTATGACCACTGACGCCAGGCAGACAATCTCTGAAGTGTATTGATAATGGCTGGGGTTACCAGTATTGTAAAGACACTGCCCAGAAGAAGGCAATGGCAAACCACTTCTGTGGAAAAGTTTGCTAAGAACAATCACGGTCAAGACCATGATCACCCACATTATGCTACATGGCACACGAAGGACGAATCTGATAACAGAGCCTGCAGAAAGAAATGACAGGCTGTTTCATTGCAAACTCAGGAAGTGAGACCCTTCTTCCATTCTGCTGTCATTTTTGTCGCTGTCAAAGGTGCCATTCGAAGATGCCAGGAAGAGATACTCAAACTGAAAGCTGCACAGCAAGGTAGATTCCCGCCTTACAGCTGAACACAATGAAAAGTTGCAAACAATGGCACTTCACTCGCAAAATCTGCTTGTGGTTATAAATTCTTGATGAAGTTCAGCCCGACATTTGACTTTCTGCATGCCCTTTGCCCATCACATTCATTATTAAACGATTTGTGTCACCGGAGGTCCATGAGCCAGTCCTCATTGGAGGATCAGAGGTGGAGAGGTCCAACAAATTTAAGATAATAATATTATTATTAAAATTTAGATAATAATATTTTGCCTTTTCTCCAAATTTACAAGATCTTAACCACAGCATCAGTCATAAACCATCTGCTGGAGGAACGCAGCATGTCAAGCAGCATCTGTGGGGATGGAAGAATCATCAACATTCCACGTCGAAACCCTGCAGCAGGACCAAGGTAGGCAGGCAATAGTGGACAACATTTTATTTTATACACAAATCTAAAAGGAGGTTCTCAAGGACATAGTCTTTCATTTCCTAATACACAGACATTTACTCGGCAACAAATCTTTCTGATCTTCACACAATATGACAGCATGTAGAAAATCAACATTCGACAAATCAGTCAGGTAACACTTGAGCAGTCTGTGTGAAGAATGATGTAAAAGGATACAATACTCTGGAGACTACCTCATAAAGCAAGCAATTTTGTCAGGTGTCAATTGACAAGATAAATAGTCAAATTATTTAAGGATTTAAATTATTTATACAAGATATTATTTTATTTAAAATATTCTATAGTTAAAATAAAATGTTCCCTTTCTTGCCATAGATATAATTTTGGAATTTCTTGAAACTTATTCCAGATGTTTCCTGAAACAGTTCTGAACATCTTATCCTCTGTTGTAAGAACTAACAGTAGCCATTAGTGAACAACTCGACTCTGCCAAGAAACGAGGACAGATCTTCAATTAAACTTCTCAAAACTTGGAGCAACATTCAAACTACTTAATTTTTTTGTATCTCACCTGTAACATTTGCAATTCCTGAAATTTATTTTTTTAAGGAGCATTTTCTTGGGGGGGGGGGAAATACTTAAAATAGGAAAGAAATGGGACTTCCCTATTTGAAACAGATGTTTTTTTCCATGGAGCACTACCGCAGAAAAGCAGCATCCATCATCAAGAACCCCTTCTTCCAGGACATGCTCTTATCTCGCTGCTGCCATCAGGAAAAAGGTACAGGAGCCTCAGTACTCACACCACCAGGATTGGGAACAATTATTACCCTACAACCATCAGGCTCTTGAACCAGCATGATACTCAATACTCTCACCTCAATACTGATTACTGCACACAACCTATGGACTCACAGTCAAGAATTCTACAAATCATGTCCTCAGTTTTTTTATTTATTTATTGTTGTATCTGCTTGTCATCTTTTGCACATTGATTGCTTGTCAGTCTTCGAATACAGTTTTCATTGATTCTATTGAATTTCCCTGTTCTACTGTGAATGCCTGCAAGAAAATGAATCTCAGGGTAGCATATGGTGGCATATACGTATTTTGATAAAATATTTACTTTGAACTCTAAAAAGCTGTATGATTTGATACAAGCTCCCCGAAAGACTGGTGGAAATAGATTAAGTTCAAACTTCTGAAAGGGAATTGTACAAATATTTGAAGGAAACGCAGTTTTCTGTCTTCAGTTTGATGATAGAAAAATGGAGGGCTATGTGGGAGGGAAGGTCAGCAGAACATTGGGGGACGAAGGGCCTATACTGTGCCGTAATGTTCCAGTTCTATGTATAGGCAATGCTGAAGGAGCAGAGGAATTGAGTTAATTGGATGGCTCTTTCAATGCACTGCCACACACAACCATCTCTGCTGTATTATTCCATAAACACTAATGTATTACACACTTTGCCCATTTAACATATGGCAAGCTGTAATTTGTCCAGTACAGGTGAACCAAAACCAAGACTGCCTACAGCTTCAGTCCATCACAGCACATCTCAGCAGACGACTGGGCTCCCACAAAATCAACTAGAATCTTTTCTAATCAAAAGACTTGGATGAACCAGGAGATCCACAATCTGCTGAGGGCCAGATCAGTGACAGTCAAGTCTGGCGACCAAGTTAAAGACAAGAGGTCCAATTCCAGACTAAAGTTGAATCACTGAAGAACGCTTGACAGCTGTGGCAGGGCTTGAATGCTATCATCTCCTACAGTGTGAAACCAACAAAGATGACAAGGCCTTGCTCCCAAAGGAGCTCATTGCCTTCTCTGCTCATTTTGACCCCCTCCATCCAGGCAATGCTCTTTTCTCACTGCTAGCATCAGGAAGGTGTTACAGGAGCCTCAGGATGCACACAACCAGGAACAGTTACTACCCGTCAACCATCAGGAAATGGTACCACAGCATTAAATCCAGGACCAACAGGCTCTGGGACAGCTTCTTCCACCAGGTCATCAGACTGATTAATTCACACTGACATAATTGTATTTCTAAGCTATATTGACTGTCCTGTTGCATATCTTACTGTTCATACTATTTATTACAAAATACTATAATTTACATATTGCACATCCAGACAGAGATGTAACGTAAAGATTTTTACTCCTCATGTATGTGAAGGATGTAAGTAATAAAGTCAATTCAATTCAATATTTGCACAGTTTATCGGTTTTTTTTACAAATTGTCTGCTTGTTCACCCTGTTAGGTGCAGTTTTTCATTGATTCTATTGCATTTCATGCATTTACCATGATAGGCCTCAAGGAAATGAATCTGACGGTTGCATATTTGAAAATAAATTTACTTCGAACATTCATCTCAAACATGGATTCATATCATTAGATTCCTAGAACACTGTAACAGAATATATATACCAGAGAGCTGACTTCAATTCATGCTTTTGGGAACACTTCACTTTCACCTGTGATGTGAAAGGGATCTACCCTGATTCAATTCATGGAACATCTATTAAGTTGTAGAGGGTTAAAGAAGAGATGATGCTTCTTATGAGATCTATTTGCACCTAACTATCTATATAGTCAGGACAGGCGATGTTACATGTGACAATAATAATCCAACACAAAGTCATCTCCGGCAGGCTGGGCGGATGAGAACAACTGTGAGATTCAATGGCCAGGAAGATAGTTCTGCAACACTTTGTGGAGACCAAAGAGCATAACAGGGCACAAAAGAAGTCGTGGTCATCTACTGCAACCACAGACAACCACCTGGACTTCCGAGGTCAAGAGTCCAACTGTCCCAGTGCAAAGGCTTTACTAGTTTAAAAGCTTTCCCACAGAGGATTCCTCCCCTGTCATCATCAGGTACAATGGAAAACCAGTCAATCAACCTGAGGTATAGTGAAGAGCTTGACTTGAATACCATTCATGCATATCAATTCATCACAAGGCAAAGCAAAAACAGAATTAAGTATAACATTCACTGAGAGGCTGCAGTTCAGGTAGACAATAAGGTGTAAACTCGCAAGGAAGCAGATTGTGAGTTTAAGAGTTGATTTTATCACACGGGGAGTGGGGAGCAGCAGTTAAATAGTCTTACAACTAGTGGAGCGTAAGCTATTGGTGAGTATGGTGGTATGTGCTTTTAGGCTTTTGTCAATACCTTCCCATGTCATGGGAAAAAATGTTAGACAACCTTTCATTACCCAAGATGATGACTCTATGAAAATTGCTCAACAATAACCAGAGAGAGAAAAAAAAAATCTCTACACTTACTCTGCTGAGTTAATCGAACATTTTCTGCAAGTTCAAATTCATTTCCTGGAGACTCCAAGACCAACAGCAATGAGTGAAGAACATCAGCAATGAAGGAAATTAAAATTAAGCTTCGAAGCCAAATTTCATGATCACTTAGCACTTACTATTTCTATTACTGTAAAAAGACTGCAACTACTGTAATACGTACATATTTTCACACTTGTGTTTTTAGCAGTCTAAATGTAGAAAGTGAGAAGTGAAGCTTTTCATTAATCATCAAGAATTGAAATGGATGCTTATTAAGGTGCAATATCCCACAATACTTCACCGATGGACAGTGAGGAAGACTATCAAAGCCGACAGCAGAATCTGGACCAGCTGAAAAAAAATCCACTGATAAATGGAGACAATTTGAGGTGTTGCACTCTGGGGGGGGGGGACTAACTAGGGTAAGGACTTACACTGTAGAACACTGAGAAGTGTGTTGGAACACAGGAATCTGGAAATTTATATCAGAATCAGATTTTATATCACCGGCATATGTTGTGAAATTTATTAACTTATTAGCAGCATTACAATGCAATACATGATAATATAGACGGGGAAAAAAACAAAAAAATGAAATAAATACATTGCAGTAAGTATATATATGTACAGTATAGTAAATAGTTAAATTAAACATAGCGCAAAAACAGAAAAAAGAAGTGATGTCGTGTTCATGGGTTCAATGTCCATTTAGGAATTAGATGGCAGGGGAAAAAGCTGTTGCTGAATTATTGAATGTGTGCCTTCAGACTTCTGTATCTCCTCCCTGACAGTGACAAAGAGAACAAGACATGACCTGGGTGATGGGGGTCCTTAATGATGGGCACCACCTTTCTCAGGCACTGCTCGTTAAAGGTGTCTTGGATATTATGGAGGCTCATACCCAAGATGGAGCTGACTAATTTTACAACTTTATGTAGCTTCTTTTGATTCACTGCAGTTGCTCCCCACCCACCATTCCAGACAATGATACAGCCTGTCAGAACGCTCTCCATGGTACATCTACACAAATTTTTAGTGTTTTAGGTGACAAATTAAATCTCCTCGAAGTCCTAATGAAGAATACTCACTGTCTTGCCTTCTTTATAACTGCATCGATATGTTGAGACCAGATTAGATCCTCAGAGATCTTGACACCCAGGAACTTGAAATTGCTCACTCACTCCACTTCTGATCCGCCTATGAGGATTGGCTCGTGTTCCCTCAGCTTATCCTTTCTATAGGCCACAATTAGCTCCTTGGTCTTACTAATGTTGAGTACAATGTTGTTGCTGCAACACCACTCAACTAGCTGGTATATCCTGCTCCTGTGGCATCTCTCATGTTCATCTGAGATTCTGCCAACAAGGGTTGTATCATCAGCAAATTTATAGATGGCTATAAATCCATGATTCCTTGCAAGTTGTATCATGGGTAGATAGGGTCATAAAGAGAGCTTTTGGTACATTGGCCTTCATAAATCAAAATATTGAGCACAGGATTTGGGATGTTATGTTGAAGTGGTACAAGACATTGGTGAGGCCTAATTTGGAACATCTCTGGTCACCTACTTACAGGAAAGATATCAATGATTGAAAGAGAGCAGAGAAAATTTACAAGGATGTTGCCAGAACTTGTGGACCTTAGTAATAGGGAAAGGCTGAATGGGTTAGAACATTATTCCTTGAAGCATAGGAGAATGAGAAATTATGAGAGGCATAGATAGGATAAATGCAAGTAAGCTTTTTCCATTGAGGCTGGGTGAAACGAGAACTAGAGGTCAAAGGTTAAGGGTGAAAGGTGAAATATTTCAGGAGAAGCCAAGAGGAAACTTCTTCAATCAGAAGGTGGTGCAATTGTGTGTACAAGCTGTCAGTGGGTTTGATTTCAACATTTCAGAGAGGTTTGCATAAGTACATGGATTGGAGGGGTATGGAGAGCTTTGGTCCAGGTGCGGTTCGATGAGGCTAATCAGAATTTCAGTTTGATGCAGATTAGATGGGTCAAAGGGCTTATTTCTTTGTCATAGTGCTCTATGACCCTATGATG
This sequence comes from Hypanus sabinus, assembly GCF_030144855.1. Lineage (NCBI taxonomy): Eukaryota > Metazoa > Chordata > Chondrichthyes > Myliobatiformes > Dasyatidae > Hypanus > Hypanus sabinus. The sequence continues at coordinate 14,837,545 of NC_082717.1, forward strand.
TATTATAGGACAAAATTTGAGACAAGCAATCTAGTTCAAAGCAAATGAGAGCGAATGAGAGACTTTGACATAAAGCAAGAGAACTTCAGCACTCAGGGTATGGCCAACTGAAGACATGGCCATTGGCAGATAATTAAACATCAGACAAGAGACCAGAATTTTCCTTTGCCAGTCCCTCAGTGCACGGGCCTTTAACAAAAGGTAGTGCAAGTCTGACTAAGGAATGATTCATCTACTGCATTCTAATAAAACCTTTGGGGAAATCATGACAGTAACACTCACAAAGTATTTTCACTGGAAGGGAAAAGTTTGAAGACAAATTCTTAAAATGAACCAGAGTGACTGAAGATCAACTAGCCCCGCAAAAGCACGCTCTGAGGAAAAGAACGGTGGTGTCATCTGAAGAATATATAATAAGATGAAGAAAAAGAAATTATGTAGAACACATAATCAATGAGATGGCTCAATCAAGAGTCCTTAACTTTGATCTTATTCATTCAGGAATGATCTCAGAAAATGCTATGCATTTATTTATTTTTATTGAGGTTCTGCACACAACAGGCTTTTCGACCCTTTGAGTCATTCTGGCCAGCAATCCTCGATTTAGTCCTAGCTCAATCACAGGACAATTTACAAGACCAATTAACCTACCGACTGATATGTCTTTGGACTGCGGGAGGAAATCCATGTGACCATGGGGAGAATGCACAAACTCCTTACAGGTAGCGGCAGGTTATATAAAGCATAATAGAAAGATGGTCACTCTTGGAAAACATTTGAATATAGAGTCAATTGAAAATTTCGGGAAACACGGCCCTTAGAGATACAAAAGGTGAAAAAAGATACAGTCCAGCCATCATCTCAGGGAACAAGAAGTAAAAGTTAGGGGCTGAATAGCCTTTTCCTATCGCCAAGTGGACTGAAAGAATGAAGAACTAACAGAAACATTTAAACAAAGTTTCTTGTGGACAGATCTGCATTCTGTGAAAAATAATGCCAGATTTATGGTCTGGTGAGATAAATTATTGGCTCATCCAGACAATCTGAAAAATGCACCAGGATGGGTTATATATCAACGGCAAATCACAGCAGAGTCAGGAAATACAGTATTACACAGCACAGCCTTCAAACGGATCCTCACACAACAAGCTATACTGCTCAAAATGTGAAACAATGAAAGTAAATCCACCCAGTTTTCAATAAGCTTACAGAGCTTATTGATGGGATTGGAGCTAGTGTGGAGTGAAAGTGGACATGATGGCCCAAATGCAACAAGTAACGTGCACGGCCTTGTATGATTCTTCAGTCTAAAGACGGTCCTGTGCAAAACAGCCCATGATGCGTTATCTTTAAAGTAGTCAACAACAGATAACGAGAGGGATTAGATTTCCAGACACATGCAGCAAGCAGCCACAAATGTCAAAACCACGTATGCTACTTATTCCAAATTCCCCCAATTTCCCAAGTTATGGGCTTGCCTGTCCAGCATGGTAACCACATAGCTGCTTGTCCAGCATAACCAGGTAGCTGCTGTCCGTGTCCCAATCTTTCTCCAAGACTTATATTCTCACTAATCCAGATGGTCAGCCACTTTGATCAAATTTACAGGAGAGAAAGACATTATTCACTAGGACGAAGTAGTAAATTGGATTCAGCATTGGCTTCGCGGGAGAAGCCAGAGATGGTTGCCTCGCTGACTGGAAGCCTGCAACTAGTGATGTGTTGTAGGAATCAGTGCTGGGTCCGTGGCGTTCATCACTTACATTAATGCTTTAGATGATGCAGATTTGCAGATGCACCAGAATCAGGTTTATTATCACTGACACGTCATGAAATTAGTTGTTTTGCAGTAGCAGTACGGTGCAGTACACAAAAAATCAGCTCAAATTGCAAAAAAAATACATATATAGAAAATTAAAAACATATAGTGAAAAAGGAGAGCAAAATAGCGAGGTAGCATTCAGAAAACTGATGGCAGAGGGAAAGAAGCTGCTCCTGCAATATTGAGTGTGGGTCTTCGTGATCCAGCTTGGGGTCCTTGGACTCCTAGCTTAATGACATTGGTCCATGGCATTAAAAAAAGTTTTGGAAGCCCTGTGTACCTCTTCACTGGTGGTAGTAATGAGAAGAGGGTATGTCTGGATGGTGAGGGTTCTTGAGATGCTGCCTTTTGAAGACGTCTTCAATGGTGGGGAGGATTGTTTCCCCTGATGAGCTGACGGAGCTTGTTCAACCCCATGCATTGAAGCCTCTGTGCAGGACGATACCACCAGCCAGAATGATCTCCACGGTGCTCCTGTACAAATTTACTGATACGGATTCTGATGGAAGAGGAACACAAGCAGAACCTTTTCACACAAAGGCCAGCCCAAGTATGGAATGAGCTGCCAGCAGAAGCAGTTATGGTGGTTCAATTGTCACATTTAAAAGATTGGTTCATGGGTGAGGAGGGAATGAACGGCTTTGGTCTGGGTGTCAGAAGAGAGGTTAGGCAGAAAACCAGGTCAGCATGAAATAAATAGATGGAAATGGGCCAGTTTCTGTGCTGTAGTACTCTAAAGACCAACTTAAGGTCTCTGACGGTACTTATTCTCTGCTCTACACCATTCCTCATCAGTCCCTTCCTGCTCCTGGCACCAATGTGTTTAACAGCCTCAGAAAAAAATGCAGTGCTATGAGAGAGAGTACAAATTAGCATGTACTGTTTCGACTGAAGTTTTAAAGCCACGAGGTTAATTAAAAAGTTGGCATGCGTACCTTCACATCCATTCTCGATGACACCGTGAAATGCTATTAAGGACTGAGCACAAGAATGAGGAACAGAATCAGAGTCAGGTTTATCATCACTGACCAATGTCGTGAAATGTTGTTTTGCAGCTGCAGTACAGTGCAAGATGCAAAAATTAAAAACAAATATGCAAAAGAAGAATAATGAGATCATGCTCGTGGGTTCAGAAGCCTGCTGGCAGAGAGCTGCTATTTTGTTATTTTCCAACTAAGCACAAATAATATTTCCAACTCAACAAAGAGCTCAATAACTGAGATTAGTAATAATAGACAGTCGAAGGGCCCGCAGAACTGGACACACCTGGAAGATGAGAAGTGTGATGCGATGGAGAGTGTCAATGAGCAGGGGCAGCTGGGTGTCCAGGAAGGTAATACACACTACCTCCCTGTGTTTCTGCACACTCTGTACAGCTATGAAGAGCAACAATCTGTGGAATTCTATGCCCAATGAAGCAGTGGAGGCAACCTCAGTAAATATATTTAAGGCAAGGTTGGATAAATTTTTGTTTATTAGGAGAATTAAGGGCTCTGGGGAAAAGGCAGATAGGTGGAGATGAGTCCAAGGCCAGATCAGCCACGACCTTATGAATGGCAGAGCAGGCTCGACGGGCCAGATGGCCTATTCTTGCTCCTATTTCTTATGTTGTTATTTAACAATCAATGCATTTCACTGTATGTTTCAATGTACATGTGACATATCTGAATCTGAAACAATCTGCTCAATGGGTCGAGCGGCATCCATGGGAGGAAATAAACTGTCAGTGTTTCATGTTGAAGCATCAGTCCCGATGCAAGATTTCAACTGGAAATGTCGATCACTCCTTTCCTCCCTCACAGATGCTGCTCAACCTGCTGAGTTCCTCCACTAGATTGTGCATTGCTCTAGGTACCAGCATCCACAGCCTCGTGTGTCTCCAGCTATCAGTAAAGTTCAAAAGTAAATTTATTATTAAAGTACATATCCGTCATCGTATACAACCCTGAGATTCATTTTCTTGTGGACATACAGAGTAAATCCAAGAAACACAACAGATCAGTCAAAGATCACACCAACGACCAATGTGCAATAGGCAATAAACTGTGCAAATACAAAATAAAAGGGAGAAGGGGGAATCTGATAGGAGAGGACAGAAGGCCATGGAAGAAAGAGAAGGGGGAGGAGCACCAGAGGGAGGTGATGGGCAGGCAAGGAGATAAGGTGAGAGAGGGTAATGAGAATGGGGAATGGTGAAGGAGCGGGGGTGGGTCTATTACCAGAAGTTCGAGATAATGATGGTTATGCCATCAGGTTGGAGGCTACCCAGACAGAATATAAGGTGTTGTTCCTCCAAACTGAGAGTGGCCGCATTGTGGCATTGGAGGAGGCCTGGGGCTGACATGTCGGAATCGGAATGGGAAGTGGAATTAAAATGGGTGGTCACTGGGAGATCCCGCTTTTTCTGGCAGACAGATTGTAGGTGCTCGGCAAAGCAATTGCCCAATCTATGTCAGGTTTCACCAATATACAGGAGGTCACACCAGAAGCACCAGATACAATAGATGACCTGAACAAACTCACGGGTGAAGTGTTGCCTCATCTGGAAGAACTGTTTGGGCCCTGAATGGTGGTGAGGGAGGAGATGTAGGGGCAGGTGTAGCACTTGTTCTGTTTGCAAGGATAAGTGCCAGCAGGGAGATCAGTTGGGAAGGACAAATGGAGAAGGGAGTTGTGTCGGGAGCGATCCCTGTGGAAATCAGAATGTGGGGGGGGAGATATGCTTGGTGGTGGGATCTCGTTGGAGATGGCAGAAGTTGCAGAGAATTATGTGCTGGATGTGGAGGCTGGTGGGGTGGGAGGATGGTGGTGAGGGCAGTGTTGATGGTGGAGGAAGGGAAACCCCTTTCTTTGAGGAAGGAAGGCATCTCCTTAGTTCTGGAGTGAAAAGCAGATGTGGCAGAGACGGAGGGATTGAGAAGGGGACGGCATTTTACAAGCAAAGGGTGGGAAGAGGTAGAGTCCAGGTAGCTATGAGAGTGCATGCATTTATAAAAGACTTCTGTAGTGTCTCCAGAGATAGTGACAGAGAAATCTGTCAGATATGGTCTGGTGAACTTGAGGGCAGGGTGGAAGTTGGGGGCAAAGTTGATAAAGTCAACGAGCTCCACATGGGTGCTGGAAGCAGCACCACTCTCTCCACACTAATCCTAACTTTGTCATCAAACCCATAGATGGGGGGGGGGGGGGTGTGCTGTCGTAGTCTGGCAGACTGACCTCTACCTTGCTGAGGCCTACCAACAACTGTCAGATGCCTCCTCCTACTTACCCCTCGAACAGGATCCCACTACAGAGCAATAATATTACAAATATTAACATGAATTAAACTGTTTTCAAATAAAAAGCAGATGGAAAATATTCCAATAACATAACATAAACTTCAATTTCTCAAACTTTCAGTAATTTCTCTTTCTTCCTCCCTCTCTTCTTCCATTCCCCATTCTAGCTCCCCTCTTACCCCTTCCTTCTTCTTTCACCTTCTCCAATGGTGCACTCTCCCATTCTATCAGATTCTTTCTTCTTCAGCCCTTTACATTTCCACCTATCAACTCCCAGCTTCTCACATTTCCAGCAATGATGTCATTTAAAGTTTGCTCCTAGCAAACATTCTCAAAAAAAACTACAGTCGAAGGCAACTACTGCAGAAAAAAAAATGTTTGTCTCAAAATTTAGGTGACAGCATGCTAGTTTTCTAAATGATACCCAAGAAGTTTCACCAATGACACCTCACGCTTCTCAATTCACATCTCCAACTGTGACAGAAATGATTAGCAGTCAATGCAACACACTAGAGTAATCGTCTACCTTCATAACAAACAGCATTACGAGACAGCTGCTGCAATAGCTCCCAATTTTTGGCAGTCATATCCCTTGTCAAGTTAAATTCATACTTTTAGTCATTCTGAACCAAACAGGAAAAAGAAGCGCACAAGTCATATTTTAACAAATGGCCCAATAGTCCAAATATTGGCTGTCAGCGTCCAAGGTTACTTCAATGAGGGAAAATTTTTGTCCTTCTGAAGACTCAGAAACAACTGGGGAAAGCTCTCGGGTAAAATATCACACTCTGTCCTTGGGTTTAACTAAAATATAACCTCTTCTGTTCTCCCGAGGGCTTAATACAACAGTTAACGTTTGTTCCTTATGTGCTGTGTCGCATGACATGGGTGATCATGATCTTTCCATGACCATCATTCTTGGCAGCATTTTCTATAGCAACACCCACAAAATGCTGCAGTAACAATGTGCTGAACGACATACACCTGTCTGGACATGCCCCCCCCCCCCCCGGCTGACTACTCCTGTGGCTCCTCCCACGGTCCCCTGTATAAAGGCGATTGGAGACACAGCCCCGGCCTCAGTCTCCAGGATGTTGTGTGGTGGTCACTTGCTGCTTGTTCTTTCTTCCAGCCAATAAAAGCCTCACGTCTCCGAGAGTTATTGATTGTGCATCAAACTCAGCAGGGCAGGCAGCATCTACGGAAAAAAGTTTCAGGCTGAAAGCCTTCGGCAGGGTTCGACATACCGTGCATTCAGAGATGCTCTTCTGCAAATCAATGATGTAACGTGTGGTTATTTGAGTTACTGTCACCTTCCTGTCAACTTGAACCAGTCTGGCCGTTCTCCAGTGACCTCTCTCACTAACAAGGTGTTTTCACCCAGAGAACTGCTGTTCATTGGATGTTTTTTTGTTTCTCACACCTTTCTCTGTAAACCCTAGAGACTGCTGTGTGTGAAAATCCAAGGAGATCAGCAGTTTCTGAGATACTCAAACCACCTTGTTTGGCACGACAGGGTCAATGTCTCTTAGATCACATTTCTTCCCCATTCTGATGTTTAGTTTGAACAACTCAACCTCTTGACCATGTCCGCATGCTTTTGTACATTGAGTTGCTGCCACATGATTGGCTGATTAGATATTCACATCAACCAGCAGGTGTACCTAACAAAATGGCCACTGAATGTACTCTGGCCAACCATTAATGAACAATTTAAGGAAATCATTCATTTTGAGGATAGCTTGAGCAAGCTGGGGCTTTTCCCTCTGGAGCAAAAGAGGATGAGAGATGACTTGAAAGGTATACAAGAGGATTAGATCAGTAGACGGAAATGGCTAATACAAAGGAACATAATTTTATGGTGATTGAGGGAAAGTAGAGGGGGTGGTGTCAGAGGTAATTTTTTTTTAAATACACAGAGTGATGAGTGCATGGAATATTCTACCAGGGTGGTGGTAGAGGCAGATAAATTAGGGACTTTTAAGAAATTCTTAGATAGACACATGAATTCATAGAATAATGAGGGGCCGGGGCTCTGTAGGAGGGAAAGGTCAGCACCACAGTGTGGGCCAAAAGGCCTGTACTGTGGTATACTGTTCTATCTTCTCTTTACAATATTATTTTTCTAAAAATTATTAAAACAGGCTTTTAAAATTTTCAATCTTCCCCTTTCAGGGTGCTTTGCATTGAAGGGAGAAAACTAATTGCTTGCAGGAATTTTCTTCAGCCCTGAAGCTCGGCGGAAAACAATGAAAAATTTGGGGGCTCAACTCTAAAATAAATTATTCTTAAAATTTATTTCAATGACTAACACCATGACTAACCAGTAACAGATAATTTGTCATGTATAAACTTGGTCTGGTATAACAGACCAGAAAACTACACAAGTATTTTGCACTGAGGTTATGTAAATAAAATAATTAGAGAATTGTTTAAGATACACTACTTGTGCAGGCATGTTGGAACCCCCACCCATGTACATGTTGGAAGAGGTGCCACACTTGCTGAAATTAAGATGGTGGACGGGGAAGAATTTTTATTCAAAGTGTCACATTTATTCATGTTGCCTTTGAAGCAGAAAGTAGAACCACAATTCCTGCACAGATGTTGCACTTCATCCGTGCAAAACAACATATACTTCTCAAGAAAGAAAATTTGAAAGCATATTATTTCTACTGAGATTTAGTACTGACAGGCCTCAGTACTCAGCCCCTTTACATCCCACCCGGCAAAGCCCTCAAATTCATCTGCTTCCACAATCTCCCATTAAGCTAAACACACAAAATGCAAATCCTCAGAAATGACAAAAATCCATGAACCTTTCAGTTGCAAAGAGAGGCTGGAATATATTATTTTCTTAAAGTAACCAGGAATAGATTGCAACCAGGAAAACTGAGGGTCCAGTCCTGTGCAAAAATGGACAATAAAGACAGTGACATGAATTGCAGAGCAGTGTGCGATGTAAGAAAACACAAGATTGTATCCAATGCCCCTGGGCTGGGATGAAGATCTTGATATCTCTTTCTCTCTCTCTCTCTCTCTCTCTCACCTATTTTTCAACTCTTCTTTAAAAACCTAAATCTTTGTCACCTGAGGGGGAACTTCACTTAGGTTAGGGGTTCCCAACCCGGGGTTTATGGACCCCGGTTAATAGTGAAGGTCCATAGCATAAATAAAGGTTGGGAACCTCTGACTTAGACTAAGCTTGGAAGGAGCAACCAGTGGAAGTGGTGGATGCAGGTTCGATTTCAAAATTTAAGAGAGATTTGGACAAGTACAATAATGGGAGGGGTGTGGAGGGTGCGGGTCAGTGGGATGAGGCAGAGTAACAGTTCGGCATAGACAAGATGCACCAAAGAACCTGTTTCTGTGCTGTAGTATTGTACAACTAGAAGAATTTTGCCCGAGTACAGAAATCCAGGTTACTGAGAATCAATTAAGGTTGCAAATCCCTCGAACATCAGCAATTCCAAGCCCCTTCCTCCTCTTTCTGACTTCTGTGGTGCCTGGATCCCAGCAGCACAATCACGGCTTTTCGCTGGTCGTCAAGATGCTGAAAATTAACAGCAAAACATGACAGATTTATTAATAGGGGCACTGGGGCTGTCATGAAACTGTATTAAAAAGTACTTGACCACAGAGCAAATAGCTTTACTTTGAAACTTGAAAACCACCTCCCAAGCATGTTGAAAAATGGAACACCTGTAATCTTGGTATTCTGCCAATATTTTTTAATGTGGTAACACGACCCGCCTGTTGCAAAGAAACAAACTGCAGAGACTGGTTGACATTTGCCTCTGGACCAGAGAACACCAGACATCTATTTGTTACGTTCCACCCAAAATAAATTGAGCAACCCTATCTCTTCAACCCCATGCTAACAAGTCTCTGTACATGGTTCAATGTACGTCACAGTCAGAGTCGTACTACATAGAAACAGGCCATTCAGTCCAACTCATCATGATGAGGGTGCCTACCTAAGCTAGTCACATTTGCCTACATTTGCCCCATAGCCCACTAAGCCTTTCCTATCCATGAACCTGTCCAAATACCCTTTAAATGTTGTAAATATACCTAGCTCTGCCACTTCCTCTGGTGGCTTGTACCATATACCCAGTATGCTCTCTTTGAAAAACGTGTCTCTCTAAAGATCCTCTTTAAACCATTCGCTCTAGCCTTTAATCTATATCCTCGAGTTTAGATTCCATACCTTGGGAAAGGAGTGGCAGGTTGGAGATACGTCTCTACCAAAGGAGGTGCAAGGCATTCCTTTTCTTCCATAGATCACCCTTGGGCAAGGTGCAGCACCTGCTTAGCCCCCCAATCAGTGTCACGAGAAGCCATGGGAGCAGGTGGTAGATGATCATATGAGCAACTGGTGCAGATCACAAGTCCTGAGTTAGGTTTCCACTGGTTAGATCTGGTTAACTGTTAACAAGTTAGATCTCTAACAAGTACAGGTGTTGAGAATGGTTGGGGTCACCCATCTTGTAAAGACACTGTCCAGAAGAAGGCAATAACAAACCACTTCTCTAGAAAACTTTACTAAGAACAATCATAGTCATGGAAAGACCATGATCACCTATGTCATAGAACACGGCACATAACAAACGAATCCTGAGAGTCTAGTCTATTTATGCTCTTCATTTGATAATTCTCTAGAAAGTCACCCCTCAGCCTTCTTCATTCCAAGCCTGCCCGATCCCTCCTTATGAATTAAGCCCCACCCCCTGACTCCCATCCAAGCATGTATCTATTCTGCACCTTCACTAAATTAATAATTTCCTTCCTATCGAATGGTGACCAGAAATGCACAAAATATTCCAAGTGTGGTCTCACCAACATTATGTACATCCCAACTCTTGCACTCAGAGCCTTTAATGATAAAGGCAAGTACGTCAGACACCTTCTTCACAACCATCTGCCTGTGTCATCACTTTCAGCGAACAACGTACTTGTATCACTTGGTCCGTTTGTTCAATAACACTCCCCAGGGTCTGGCTATTTACCATGAAAGTCCTGCCCTGGCTTAACTTCTCACACCCAAGTTAAATTCTAACTACCACTCTTTCTTAACAGATCTAAACTCTGTTGTAAACTCAGGCAACCTCTTCCACTGTCAACTAAACCACCAAGTGCACAAATTATAGAAACAGGAATAATCCCTTTTCTACTTATCAGTAATGTCATGATTGACCTAATAGCGCAGCAGGACTTTCTTGCTCAACTCCTTGGTTTATTTATGATCAAAACAACTGTCAAAGTTCTAATTTTTTCATACAATATAGGAGACCATTCAGCCCATTAAGTCTATACACACAGCATTGCCAATAATCTTATCCCCACCTATTTCTTTGTTAGAGAATATGTAAACTTCACACAGTCAGCACCCCCAAGTCTGCTCCCTTGTAGATCTCCTTCTTGAATATACTCAACAATTGAGTCTCCAGTCCTCTTGGGCATGGCATTTTAATGATTCACAATCTACTGAATGAAGAAACTTCTCAGACCTATCCCGAATGAATGGCTCCTAACTTTGAGACAATGACCCAGGGTTCTAGATACTTGGTCAGGCAAATTATCATCCCTGCATTTCAGCTGTCAAAAACATTGCACATTTCAACAAGCTGACCTTTCATTTTTTTGAACTCAAGGGAATACAAGTCCAAACAATGGTCCAAAGTAGTGTTTGGGTCAGCTGAAGAACCTGATAACAGTGAGGAAGAACCTGCTATTAGTGGTTTTTCAGTCTCCTATATCAGAGTGGTTAAGATGGAGGGGCTAGTTAATAATGATGCTGAGGATTTATAAGGCAGTGGTCAGACTCCAGTTGGAGTCTTGTGAGCAGTTTTGGACCCCATATCTAAGAAACGGATGTACTAGCAATGGAGAAGTTCCAGAGGAGGTTTACGAGAACGACACCAAGAATGAAAGGGTTAACATATGAGGAGTGTTTGATTACTCTGGGTCTGTACTCGCTGGAGTTTAGAAGAATGAGGCAGGATCTTATTGATTCTTACCGAGTACTGAAAGACCCAGATGGAGCAAACGTGCAGAGGATATTTCCAAAAATTGGCCAGAGGGCACTGTCTTAGAATAGAAGCATGTCCTTTTTGAACAAGATGAGGAGGAATTGCTTTAGCCAAAGGGTGGTGAAATCTGTGGAATTCATTGCCATCAGCAGCTGTGCAGGCCAAGTCATTGACTACATTTAAAGCGGAGGTTGTTAGGTTCTTTAATAATAAGGGAGTCAAAGGTTACGGGGAGAAGGTCGGAAAATAGTGTTGAGAAGGATAATAAATCGGCCATGATGGAATGGCAGAGTAGTCTAGATGGGCTGAATGTGTAACTGTGCTTCTGTGTCCTGACATATTTCCTCTTGTAGACATTTTTGGTATTGGACAGAGTTCTAATTGTGATGGAACTGGTTGAGTCCACCACTCTCTGCTGCCTCTTTCATTCCTGTGCATTGCAGTTTCCATACCCAGCCACGGCACAACCAGTTAAAATACCTTCCACTGGTCACCATACAGGCTTGCCAGAGTCTATGATGATATGCCGAATCCCTTTAAATTTCGCAGTAATTTTCACTGATGTGCCTTCTTCATTGCTGCAGCCATGCGATGGGCCCAAGGGGAACAGAATAAATTGTCAATGTTGTGGGTCAAAACACTGCATCAGGACCTGAAAAATTAATAATTCCTCCCTTCCCCCTCTTGATGCTAATCAAACTCCAGCAGATGGGTTATTGCTCCAGATTGTAGTATCTGCCGTCTGTGGTGTGTCCACTGGATGGATTCAGAGGTCAAAGTGAATTTATTATCCAAGTACATACATGCCATCGTATACAACCCTATGACTCATTGTCTTGTGAGCATTCACAACAAGTACAAAGAAACACAATAGAATCAATGAAGAAACACACACAACAAAAATGGACAACCAACATGCAAAAACAAAACAAATTGTATTAATACAAAAAAATAATATTATAAAAAAAGGCAATAAATATCGAGAACATGAGGAGGAAAGTCCTTGAAGGTGAGACCATAGGTTATGAGAACAATTCAGTGTTGGGTAAGCAAAGTTCAGTGAAGTTATATCCGCTTTGGTTCAAGAGCCTGAGAACTGAGGGGTAATAACTGTTCCTAAAGCTGGTAGTGTGAGTCCTGAGGCTCCTGTACTTCCTTCCTGATGGAAGCAGCAAGAAGAGAGCATGACCAGAATGATGGGAGTCCTCGATGGTGGATGCTGCTTTTCTGCAAAACCACTCCTTGTAGATGTGTTCAATTGCGTGGAGGGCGTTACCTGTGATGGACTGAGCGGTACCTACTGCTTTTCGCAGGATTTTCCGTTCAAGGGTATTGGTGTTTCCATACCAGGTTGTGATGCAACCAGTCAATGTATTCTCCACTGCATATCTACAGAAGTTTTAAGCAACATGCCAAATCTTTGCAAACTTCTAAGGCATTGCTGTGCTTTCTTTGCAATGTCATTTACGTGGTGGACCCAGGACAGATCCTCTGAAATTATAACACTGAGGGATTTGGAATTGCTGACCCTCTCCACCTCTGATTCCCCCAATGAGGACTGGCTCATGGACCTCCGGTTTCCTCCTCTTGAGGTCAATAATCAGCTCATTGGTCTTGCTAACACTGAGTCAGGGTTGTTGTTATGGCACGACTCAGCCAAATTTTCAGTCTCCCTCCTGTACGATCATTCATCACCACCTTTGATTTGGCCTGCGACAATAGTGTCGTCAACATTCTTATGTGGCATTGGAGCTGTGATCAGAATCACAGTCAAAAGGGTAAAACATGGATGTGGTTGTGCCGAAGAGAGTGCAGAAGAGATTACGTTGACGGGATATTATATTGATTTTGCCAGCCGGTAGTGTAGTGGCATCCCCACTGGACTTCGAGGCAAGTGGTCCCGGGTTTGAATCCAGAGGCTCCTTGAACACTTTCTATTCGTGCTGGGTTGAGCGTCGAGCTAGCAGCCCGGCCTCACAACAAAACAGACAAAAATGCTAAAGAAGCGGCAAGGTTGCTGCCCAATGCGCCATGAGGCGCAGAAAGGAACAACAATGTTGACTTTAGTAATGAAGCAAGGTAGAAAAGGCTGAGTTTGTCTTCTCTGCAGCATAGGGGTCCCAAAATTGACTCGTAAGATTTTAAGAGCCACCGATAAGATAGTCATAATCAATATCCATGGTGGCAATATCAAAAAAGAAGACATAGATCTAAGATTAGAGGAAGGATTTTTGAAGCAATTAGAGGGGAACATTAGTTTTTAAAATCAGAGTGATTGATATCTGGATCTTGCTGCCAGAGGAGATAGCGAAATCCAATACCATCACTATACTTTAGAGACATTTTGAGAAGCACTTCAACATGCAAGGTGCAGAAGAATACAGACCTAATACAGGGAAATGGATTAGTGTAGATGGGCAAAGCGGTCAGGAATGTGGTGGGCCAGAGGGTCTATCTCTGTGCTTTGCAACTCACTGACTTTATAACAACCTGACATCTTCAGATTCTGATGAGTCAGTGGCAATAGCTCTCTGTTTCCTTCACAAGAGTGACAGGCATCTTCAAGCTCCTCACTCCATAATTTTCCTCAGCTGTTCACTCGACATGGGAAATTCTGACACAGTTAGCACGGCATCCATTTCTGTACTAAATCAGTTAACCCCATTGATGCCACCATGATTCGGTCAGCTAATGGTAAGCACAATACAGCACCATCATCACGTCAAGGACCAGCGCATTTTTAATCTTTTAACCACACAGCTAAGTTGAGTTTGTTGCTGAAATTTCAAGCAATCATTGCCCTGGACAGGAAGAGTACCTGGATTTAAATATAAGGATTAGCTTTGTCACATGTACATCGAAACAAGAGGTGAAATGTGTCCTTTGCGTCAACAACCAACATACAATCCGCGATGTGCTGGCGCCAGTCTGCAAGTGTAGCTAACATAGGATGCCCACAACTTGGGCAGGTTTACCGCTTTCACTGCTGGAATGTGGGAGACAATCGGAGCGCCCGGAAGAAACCCGTACTGTCACGGGGAGGACATATGGACTCCTTACAGACAGTAGCGGGAATTGAACCCCACTCTTACCACTGGCACTCTAATCATGTTATGCTAGCTGCTACACTGCCATATCGCCCCTATTAAATGGCAACTGACGTCACAAACCTTAAAGTGGTAAAAGTAGCATTCACTTCAAATCCAAATGTCCATCCAGAGATTATAAGATCATGTGTGGGCTGGAACACTTCCAGAGGACTCCAGAAATATCAGGCACATGCTTACAATCAGTGTCGTAGAAAAGTGAGTAAACATTCATAGTCAAAGCATGAAACCAACTGGATCCAAGTCGGAAACATCCATCAACAGTGCTCTGAGATATTGCAACACAAGAGTCAGGAAGCACATCTGGTTACAATGGTTCTCGTAACAGAGACAGCTGGATCACATCCATTGGAATCCCAGATGTGGCAACAGTCCACTGTTGCCTTTGATGACAATGTACCACTGTGTGAACACATTCCCAATTCCCTCCGGAATACCGTGCAGCAAAATTGCTTCCCATCCTCTCCATCCATCAGCCTTCATAAGAGGGTCACGGTAAACGATGGCCCCAGAAACAAACATCTTTTCTAACCCACTGAGAAGTCTGTGGATTCTAGTCATTACACAGACTGCACAGCAAAGAATGAACTTTTCAGGCCAAATATTCTCAGCTGGAAGTGTCTGCTCCCTACACTTAACCACCATCATGCTCTTCGATTCTTTCTTCTTCGTGCACTCATGCAACTTGTTAATAAAGGCATCTCTGCCATTCACTTGTGAGGAAGCTGAGCCTTTGAAACAGAGATCTGATAAATATTTTGAAAAAAATATTAGGAGGGTTATGTGTCTTTGTAAATAAGAAGAAACAACAGCATGTGTTTTAACTTTTGTTTTAAGGTCTTGTAAAATCTTGACAACAGCATAATTTGGAACACATGGCAATGAATGCCTGATGTGACAGCATTGGCATCTCTCACTCCGCAGCCTCTCCTGACCTTCACGCGTGCCCTGCTGGATTCTAATTACACATACAAAACCTGCCCCATTACAGCAGTGCTATTCGGGAAGTAATCAATCCAAAGCTGCCCCTCTGAAACCTCCACCTTCAACTCCCATTTACAACCAGCAAGATATCACAGGGGTCTGAACCAAGTGGAACGGGGCAGTTTAGATCAGTTCGAAGATACGTCCATTGGTGACACAAAACTGAAACAATGACGTGCTCATTACTCTTTAGAATAATCACCATGTAGGTATGTATGCCATCAAATGGCACAGGTCTAACACTTGGACCAACAATGTAAACTTCCCTATAATATAATACTTCAGTCTTCATTGTTAGATGCTGCATAACTGGGAACCCAAACAGTACTACAATTTGGAAAGGGAATTAGTTTGTTAGCGTCACAGTGGATTCTGGTTAATTAGGACACATCAGAACCAGTACTTTCCGGCCCAATTAAGCAGCAGCCCCATTTAGCCAAAGTTTCATGGAAGCAGTTAAGAAGGTATAAAAAAAGACAAACTACCATTTAATTGAGTAATAAATTATGTACTTAAAATGAAATACAGAACAAATTAGAACACTTCTTATGCACTACTGCACTACTATAAAACTGTGTTCTTTATAGTTACCGACAGGATTTCATCCAGTCTTACTGTGACTAACACTAACACTACAAGCACACACAACAAACATTATACAAATACAGCTTGGTCTAAGCATGGTGTCGTGTCTAACGTCCACACAAGTGCACATGACTGACGTTAGTTAGAAGCTGTTTAACAACAGCTCTGGTGGACCGAGCATAGGTGTGTGGTGAACTATGTGCCTGTCGGGACACGCCCCTGCTGACTGCTCCTGTGGCTCCTCCCACAGGCCCCTGTATAAAGGAGACCTGCGGCCTGAAGATCGGCCTCAGTCTCCAGGACCTTGTATGATAGACACTCACTCCTGGTTCCTTCTTCCAGTCAATAAAAGCCGATATCTCGCCTACGTCTCAGTGTGAGTTATTGATGGTGCATCAATTTTATTGACTGGAAGTTTTAAAACATGGAACCCGTTTTGCGTCCGGACCGGTTGGATTTGGACCCTCAAGACCCTGACGCAGCTCTCGCTTTTGAACACTGGCTTGCATGCTTCCAATCGTACTTGGCGGAGCTTCGTGCGACTGAACCCGCCGTTATGCACAGAATCCTACTCTCGAGGGTCTCCTCCAAAGTTTACTCCTTTATCCGGGACCTGCCGACCTACGAAGGGGCACTGGACGCCCTCAAACGACAGTACCTGCGGCCGGTGAACACCGTCTACGCAAGACATCGCTTAGCTACCCGGCAACAGCGGCCTGGCGAATCGTGCGCTGAGTTTCTCCGAGCACTACAGACACTCGTCCGAGCTTGTGACTGCAAGACGCTCACGGCAGAACAGCATGCGGAGCTGCTGGTGCGAGACGCCTTTGTGACGGGACTGAGGTCAGTGTACATGCGCCAGCGGCTGCTGGAGAACTCGGATCTTACCTTAAGCTCGGCGATAGAGAAGGCCAACGCTCTAGAAGCTGCGCGGCATAACGCCGACGCTGTCCAGTCGCGCGATTCCCCGCCGGTTTCGTGGACGCCTCAGACCCCGCCACCGCCGGCTCCCGGGAGCGAATTCGCCAACGCCGCCGCCAGTCGCCATTCCACGAGCTCCCCGACCCAGACCACGGCTGTGGCCCGTAAGAAACTCGTGCTTTGTTATTTATGTGGCCAAAAGAGACATCCTCGACAACGCTGTCCAGCGCGAGAAGCGACCTGCTCCAGCTGCGGAAAGCGGGGCCACTTCGCCAAGGTTTGTAAGTCTCAACCTCGAGCGGAGTGCAGCGCTGCGGGTGAAACGTGGGGGCCGCCATCTTGCATGCCGGGATGTGGGCGGCCATCTTTGTCGACGTCAGCACGCCCCGCCCCCGATCCTCGGATGCTGACCGGGTACCCCAGATGTGAGCGGCCATCTTTGTCGGCGTCAGCATGCCCCGCCCCCGACCCTCCGATGCTGACCGGGTACCCCGACGGCGATCCAACTCTGGCCACTGTGACTCTCGACCAAAGCGCCCCACACCAGCTTGCAAGATCCATGATGGACATCCAGGTGGAGGGGCATTGGACTGGATGCCTGTTTGACACGGGCAGCACTGGGAGTTTTATTCACCCGGACACAGTGCAACGCTGCGGACTTGCAACGCGGCCGGTCAGTCGGAGGTTCCATTTGGCCTCTGGGTCGCAGTCCGCAGACATCCGGGCGGGTTGTGTAGCGACTTTGGTGGTGCAAGGCACAGTATATCGGGACTTTGAACTGCTGGTCATGCCTAATCTGTGTGCACCTGTGCTATTGGGGCTGGACTTCCAGAGCCATCTCGAAAGTGTGACTATGGTATACGACGGGCCCCTCCCACCACTCACTGTCAAGAATCCTCAGTTTTGTGGGACTTCTTCACATACCCCGCTACTGACCACACACACACACGGACACACACATCCCATCCAGAACCAGGCCAACAGCTGCGCTACCGACACTTGCAGCCTCTCCACTCTCAAGATCCCTCCCCCACCGCTGTTCGCCAACCTGACCCCCGACTGTAAACCTGTGGCAACCAAAAGCAGGAGGTACAGCGCGGGGGACCGGGCCTTCATTCAGTCGGAGGTGCAGCGGCTGCTCAGGGAGGGGATCATTGAGCCGAGCACAAGCCCTTGGAGGGCCCAGGTGGTTGTTGTTCGGACTGGGCAGAAAAATAGGATGGTGGTGGACTATAGTCAAACCATCAATAGGTTTACGCAGCTTGACGCATACCCCCTACCCCGCATCGCGGATATGGTCAACCAGATTGCTCAGTATAAGGTGTACTCGACAATAGATCTGAAATCCGCTTATCACCAGCTCCCCATCTGCCCAGAGGACCGCTCCTACACCGCCTTCGAGGCGGGCGGCCGGCTCTATCACTTCCTGCGCGTCCCTTTCGGTGTCACGAATGGTGTCTCTGTCTTCCAGAGGGAAATGGACCGGATGGTGGACCAGTACCAACTGCAGGCCACATTTCCCTATCTGGATAACATCACCATCTGTGGTCATGACAGGCCAGATCACGACGCCAACCTCCAACGGTTTCTCCAAGTGGCCGCAGCTCTGAACCTTACTTATAACAGGGACAAGTGTGTTTTTGGTACCACCCGCCTTGCTATACTTGGGTATGTCGTGGAAAACGGGGTTATTGGGCCTGATCCCGAACGTATGCGCCCCCTGTTAGAGCTCCCTCTTCCCACCACTCTCAAGGCCCTCAGACGGTGCCTGGGGTTTTTTTCCTATTACGCCCAATGGGTCCCCCATTACGCAGACAAGGCTCGCCCCCTGGTCAAGTCTACCTCGTTTCCCCTCTCTGCTGAGGCCTGCGCGGCCTTCAACTGCATTAAAGCGGACATTGCCAAAGCTACGATGCATGCAGTGGACGAGACCGCTCCCTTCCAAGTGGAGTGTGATGCCTCCGATTTCGCTCTGGCTGCTACCCTTAATCAGGAAGGCAGACCAGTAGCATTCTTTTCTCGCACCCTCCAAGGCTCTGAAATTCGGCACTCCGCGGTGGAGAAAGAAGCCCAGGCCATAGTGGAGGCTGTTAGGCACTGGAGGCACTATCTTGCTGGCAAAAGATTCACTGTGCTGACCGACCAGCGCTCGGTTGCGTTCCTGTTCAGCAACCAACAGCGGGGCAAGATCAAAAATGATAAGATTTTGCGGTGGAGGATAGAACTCTCCACCTACACCTATGATATCCTGTACCGGCCTGGCAGACTCAATGAGCCCCCTGATGCCCTATCCCGGGGAACATGTGCTAGCACACAGCTCGACCAGCTGTACGCCCTTCATGCACAACTTTGCCATCCGGGGGTCACCCGATTTTACCATTTTGTGAAAGCTCGGAACCTGCCGTACTCCCTGGAGGACATCAGGACGATGACCAGGGACTGCCAAACCGCACTTCTACACGGCACGACTTGTCAAGGCCACCCGCCCTTTTGAACGCCTGAGTGTTGACTTTAAGGGCCCCCTTCCCTCCACTGACCGCAATGTCTATTTTCTCAGTGTTATTGACGAGTTCTCACGGTTCCCCTTTGCCATCCCCTGCCCCGACACCACTGCCACGTCCGTCATAAAAGCCCTGCGCCAGCTCTTCACTCTGTTCGGGTATCCCTGCTATATCCACAGTGATAGAGGGTCCTCCTTTATGAGTGAGGAGCTGCGCCAGTACTTGCTAGCTAGGGGCATTGCTACCAGTCGGACCACGAGTTATAATCCCCGGGGTAATGGCCAGGTAGAGCGGGAGAATGCCACAGTGTGGAAGGCCACACTTTTAGCCCTCAAGTCCAAAGGGTTGCCGGTCTCTCGATGGCAGGAGGTCCTCCCTGAGGCACTGCACTCTATCCGCTCTCTGTTATGTACGTCCACCAATGCCACCCCTCACGAACGCCTATTCTCTTTTCCCAGGAAGTCTGTCACTGGGACCACCCTACCAGTTTGGCTGACGTCCCCGGGGCCAGTGCTGCTCCGGAAACATGTGAGGAGCAATAAATACTCCCCGCTGGTGGAGAGGGTTCACCTTCTCCATGCGAACCCCCAGTATGCTTACGTGGTCTTACCTGATGGGCGGGAGGACACGGTCTCCATCCGCGACCTGGCACCCGCAGGTGCAGCAGACCACTACCCTGAAGGCTCTCCGGTAACTGTGAACCCTGCACCAGAGGTGACACCGTACTCACCAGGCCCTACACAGACTCCTCACGACACTTGTATACCGGGCGTTTCGTACGCATTTATACCAGGCGCCTCGCACATGCATGAGGGATCACCGGCGCCTAGTGGGCAAGAACACGCGCAACCCCCGTCCCCTGTGCAATCGCCAATGTTGCCGGCACCTATGCGGTCACAGCCGGTGCTACGTAGATCGCAGCGACAGATTCGACCGCCTGATCGGCTTGACTTGTAAGAACCTTCGCTACATGAGGACTTTTTCAAACGAAGGGGGGGTGAATGTGGTGAACTATGTGCCTGTCGGGACACGCCCCTGCTGACTGCTCCTGTGGCTCCTCCCACAGGCCCCTGTATAAAGGAGACCTGCGGCCTGAAGATCGGCCTCAGTCTCCAGGACCTTGTATGATAGACACTCACTCCTGGTTCCTTCTTCCAGTCAATAAAAGCCGATATCTCGCCTACGTCTCAGTGTGAGTTATTGATGGTGCATCAAGGTGTTCAGCAAAACAGTCTGCCAGTCTGCGTCAGGTCTCACCAATATATAAAAGGCCACACCAGGAGCACCTGACGCGGTATACCACACCAGCCGACTCACAGGTGAAGTGACTCACATCTGGAAGGACTGTCTGGGGCCCTGAATAGTGGTGAGGAAGTATAAAGGCAGGTGTAGCACTTGTTCGCTTACAAGGATAAGTGCCAAGAGGGAGATCGTTGGGAAGTGATAGAAGGGGCAAATGGACAAGGGAGTGATCCCTGCGGAAAGCGGGGGGCGGAGGGAAAGATGTGCTTGGTAGTGGGATCCCGTTGGAGATGGCGGAAGTTACGGAGGATTATATGTTGGACCCAGAGGCTGGTGGGGTGGTAGGTGAGGACAAGGGGAACCCTATCCCAAGTGGGGTGGTGGGCAGATGGGGTGAGAGCAATGTGTGTGAAATGGGAAAGATGCATTTGAGAGCAGAGTTGATGGTGGAAGAAAGGAAGCCCCTTTGTTTAAAAAAGGAAGACATCTCCTTCGTCCTGGAATGAAAAGCCTCATCCTGAAAGCAGATGCCGGGGAGAAGGAGGAATTGCGAGAAGGGGATGGCATTTTTGCAAGACAGGGTGGGAAGCGGAATAGTCCAGGTAGCTGTGAGAGTCTGTAGGCTTATAGTAGATATCAGTAGATAAGCCATCTCCCAAGATGGAGACAGAAAGATCAAGAAAGGGGAGGGAGGTGTTGGAAATGGACCAGGTAAATTTGAGGGCAGGGTGAAAGTTGGAGGCAAAGTTAATGAAGTCAACGAGCTCAGCATACATGCATGAGGCAGCGCCAATGCAGTCGTCAATGTAGCGAAGGGAAAGAAGGGGTCAGATACCTGTATAGGCTTGGAACATGGACTGTTCCACAAAGCGAACAAAAAGGCAGGCATAGCTGGGACCCATACGGGTGCCCATGGCTACACCTTTGGTTTGGAGGAAGTGGAGGTGCCAAAGGAGAAATTATTGAAAGCAAGGACTAATTCCACTAGACAGAGGAGAGTGGTGGTAGAGAGGAACTGGTTAGGTCTGGAATCCAAAAAAAAGCAGAGAGCTTTTAGACCTTCCTGGTGGGGGATGGAGGTATATAGGGACTGGACGTCCATGGTGAAAGTAAGTCAAGTCAAGTCAACTTTTATTGTCATTTCGAACATAACTGCTGGTACAGAGAATAGTAAAAATGACACAACGTTTTTCAGGACCATGATTTACATGACACAGTACAAAAAACTAGACTGAACTATGTAATGAAAAAACACAGAGAGCTATACTAGACTACAGACCTACACTGGACTGCATAAAGTGCACAAAAACAGTACCGGCATTACAATAAATAATAAACAGGACAGTAGGGCAAGGTGTCAGTCCAGGCTTCAGGTATTGAGGAGTCTGATAGCTTGGGGGAAGAAACTGTTACATGGTCTGGTCATTCAGAGCCCGAATGCTTTGAAGCCTTTCCCCAGACGGCAGGAGGGAGAAGAGATTGTATGAGGGGTGCATGGGGTCCTTCATAATGCTGTTTCCTTTGCGGATGCAGCGTGTAGTGTAAATTAAGTAAGGTGGTGGGGGCTGGGGAACTTAAAAACATTGAAAAAATTCAAAGCATGAGAAGTATCACGAACATAGGTGGGAAGGGATTGAACAAGGGGTAATAAAACAGTGTCAAGCTATGCAGAAATGAGCTCAGTGGGGCAGGAGCAAGCTGAAACAATGGGTCTACCTGGACAGGCAGGTTTGTGGATCTTGGGTAGGAGGTAGAAACAGGAAGAGCGGGGTGTGGGAACTTGGTGGCAGTGAATGGGAGATCCCCAGAGCTGATAAGGTTGGTGACCGTGTGGGAGACATTGGCCTGGTGCTCCTTACTGGGGTCATGATCGAGGGGTAAATAAGAGGAGGTATCAGCGTGTTGTCGCTGTGCCTCGGCAAGGTAGAGGTCAGTACGCCAGACTACAACAGCACCCTCCCTTATCAATCTTTTATTTGTTGGTGAGACCTGACGCAGACTGGGAGACTGTTTCGCTGAACACCTACGCTCTGTCCACCAGAGAAAGCAGGATCTCCCAGTGGCCACACATTTTAATTCCACGTTCCATTCCCATTCTGATATGTCTATCCACGGCCTCCTCTACTGTCCAGATGAAGCCACACTCAGGTTGGAGGAACAACACCTTATATTTCATCTGGTAGCCTCCAACCTGATGGCATGAACATTGATTTCTCTAACTTCCATTAATGCCCCTCGTCCCCTTCTTACCCCATCTCTGATATATTTAGTTTTTCTCCCCCTCCCTTTTTTCTTTTCTCTCTCTGCCCATCACCCTGCCTGTTCTCCATCTCCCTGTGGTGCTCCCCTCCCCTCCCCTCGTCCCATGATCCTTTCCCTTCTCCAGCTCTGTATCCCTTTGGCCAATCATCTTTCCAGCTCTTAGCTTCACCCCACCCGCTCCAGTCTTCTCCTATCATTTCACATTTCTCCCTTCCCCTCCTACTTTCGAATCTCTTACTATCTCTTCTTTCAGTTAGTCCTGACGAAGGGTCTCAGCCCGAAACGTCGACAGTGCTTCTTCCTATAGATGCTGCCAGGCCTGCTGTGTCCCACCAGAATTTTGTGTGTGGTGCAGGTTAAAAGCTTATCTTACATGCAGTTCAATTTATTACACTGAGGTATCACAAAGTAAAACAACCGCAGAATGCAGAATAAAATGTAACAGCTGAAGAGAAAGTGCAGTGCATATAGGAAATAAGGTTTAAAATCATAGTAAGGGAGATTGAGCGGACAAGAGTTCATCTAATCATACTATGGAACCATTCAATATCATACAACAGCAGCACAGAACCAGTGTAACACACACAGAAGACTGGAGAAGCTCAGCAGGACGGGCAGCATCCATGGAAAGGAATAAACGGTTGATGTTTCAGGCCGAGAACCTTCATCAGGTCATGTCTTCTTTCAACATTCTTCTCTGTTGCAACTTGCACCTTAAAGGATAGGGCTTACCCAAATGGACAATACAGGTAAAGTACTATAACTGTACGTCTGCATTGCTGAGCAATGATTGTTGGGTTTCTGACAGAGGGAAGGGGGAAATGAGTAGCTGAAAAAAAATGTTGACAGTGGGATACAGCCTCACCTGGCTCTCCACTCGGCTTTGAATCACCTGGTCAGTGGTAACATAGGCTGTGCAATTAGAAATAATATCCCCTGCTCGTTAACAATCAACATAGATGCAACTCAAGGATGCATGGTTAAGCCCACTGCTCTACTCTCTCTACACCCACGACTGTGGGGCTAGGCACTACTCAAATGCCCATCTATAACTATAACCTATAACAACACTGTTGTTGGCAGAATTTCCAATGATGATGAGCGACAGGAACGAGACAGATCAGCTGGTTGAGTGGAGTCACAGCAGTGACCTTGCACTCAATGCCAGTCAGACCAAGGAACTGATTGCGGACTAAATTCAGGAAAGGGAAGTTGAGGGAGTGTACACCAGTCCGCATTGAAAGATCAGAAGTGGAAAGGGTGAGCAGTTTCAAGTTCCCAGTGTCAATATCTCTTAAGGTCCTGTCATGGGTCCAACATATTGATGCAGTTACAGAGAGCACCTGTGTTTTATTAGGAGCTTGAGGAGAACTGGTATGTTTTCTCCCACATTCCAAAGACATACAGGTTAAGAGATTAATTGGTCACATGGGTGTAGTTGGGCAGCAAGCACTTGTAGGACGAAGGCCCTCTTACTGTGCTGTCTCTCTAAATAAAATATCTAAATAAAATGCAGGCAGTGTGGAGGCATTCATTTACTTGTAGGATAGTAGCATTCTTTTCCCCTAAGGTAGGTGTCCCCAAACTTTTATATGCTACAGACCATGATCACAGGGCAGCTTGAGAGGCCGAGTTGACTGCAACTGCTCTTATTTTCCAATGTTCTTCTGTTCCAATGTACTGAAGTTAATGAAAGCACCAAATCACAAAAAGGCAAGATAAATTCAGATGACCTCCATTTTTTCTATTGTGTCACAAAATGTGAAAAGTTACCTTGGGTTATATTTTCAATCTCTAGGTGACAGAATAGTGCCTGATAGGGTACAGATCGTCACCAATTTGCCAAGATATCTGATGTTTAACTTGGCAGCCAGTGTAACTTTTAACAATGGACATATTCCTCATTGGATCATCAATATGAGTCAGTAAACTCTATGGTGTTGAGTCCCAAGAGAAGGGCGCACCATTAAGAACTAAAGGGGACCCTAAACAACATGCTACTGCATATCTGGACAGTGTTAATGATTAAAATATTCCAATGTAACTTTTATATCCCCATGTCAGATGCCTCCCCAGTATCTGACATTTCATTGAAACTGATGCCATTCAGTTTCCACCACAGCAGATCAGTCCATGGGTGAAACCTGTGTTCTGTAGGTGCTGACCTTGAAGCTATGATCCTGACATCGAAATCACACCTTCACTATGGGCCTGGCCCATGATTCCAGACCCATAGCAATGTGATCTCCTCAAAAAGTCATCACTCATTGGAGCAGAATTGGGCCATTCAGCCCATCTAGTCTGCTCTGCCATTCTATCATAACTGATGTATTATTGCCTCCCCCAAACTCACTTTCCTGCTTTCTCCCCAAAACCTTTGACACCCTTACTACTGAAGAAGCTATCAACCTCCACTTTGTGGACATGGCTAGACTGAACGCCTTCCTCAGCAAGGACCTGGACCCACTGCAATTTGCCTATTGCCACAATAGGTCAACAGCAGATGCAATCTCAATGGCTCTCCACACAGTCTTTTACCACCTGGACAATGCAAACACCTGTATCAGGATGCTGTTAATCGACTATAGCTCAGCATTTAATATCATCATTCGACCACAATCCTGATAGAGAAGTTACAGAACCTGGGCCTCTGAACCTCCCTCTACAATTAGATCCTCGATTTCCTAACCAGAAGACCACAATCTGTGCGGATTGGTGATAACATATCCTCCTCACTTACAATCAACACTGGTGCACCTCAGAGGTGTGTGCTTAGCCCACTGCTCTACTCTCTCTATATCCATGACTGTGTGCTAGGTATAGCTTAAGTACCATATATAAATTTGCTGATGTTACAACTATTGTTGGTAGAATCTCAGATGGAGACAAGAGGGTGTACAGGAGCAAGTTATGCCAACTGGTGGAGTGATGTCGCAGCAACAACCTGGCACTCAATGTCAGTAAGACAAAAGAGCTGATTGTGGATTTCAGGAAGGGTAAGACAAAGTAACACATACCAATCCTCAGAGGGATCTGAAGTGGAGAGAGTAAGTACTTTCAAGTTCCTGGGTGTCAAGACCTAACTTGGTCCCAACATATCGATGTAGTTATAAAGAAGGCAAGACAGCAACTATACTCCTAAAGGTTTGAAGAGATTTGGTACATCAACAAATACATTCAAAATCTTCTATAGTTGTACCGTGGAGAGCATTCTGACAGGTTGCACCACTGTCTGGTACGGGGGGGGGGGGCACTGCACAGGACTGAAAGAAGCTGCAGAAAGTTGTAAATCTAGTCAGCTCCATCTTGGGTACTAGCTTACAAAGTACCCAGGACATCTTTAGGGAGCGGTGTCTCAGAAAGGCAGCATCCATTATTAAGGACCTCCAGCACCCAGTGCATGCCCTTTTCTCACTGTTACCATCAGGTAGGAGGTACAGAAGCCTGAAGGCACACACTCAGCGATTCAGGAACAGCTTCTTCCCCTCTGCCACCTGATTCATAAACGGACATTGAACCCGTGAACACTACCTCACTTTTTTAATATATATTATTTCTGTTTTTTGCATGATTTTTAATCTATTCAATATATGTATACTCAAATTGATTTACTTATTTATTATTATTTTATTTTTTTCTTCTTCTATATTATGCATTGCATTGAACTGCTGCTGCTCAGTTAACAAATTTGACGACATATAACCATATAACAATCACAGCACGGAAACAGGCCATCTCTTAATCTCACCTAGTCCCACCTACCCGCACTCAGTCCATAACCCTCCATTCCTTTCTTGTCCATATACCTATCCAATTTTACCTTAAATGACACAACTGAACTGGCCTCTACTACTTCTACAGGAAGCTCATTCCACACAGCTATCACTCTCTGAGTAAAGAAATACCCCCTCATGTTTCCCTTAAACTTCTGCCCCCTAACTCTCAAATCATGTCCTCTCGTTTGAATCTCCCCTACTCTCAATGGAAACAGCCTATTCACGTCAACTCTATCTATCCCTCTCAAAATTTTAAATACCTCGATCAATTCCCCCCTCAACCTTCTACGCTCCAATGAATAGAGACCTAACTTGTTCAACCTTTCTCTGTAACTTAAGTGCTGAAACCCAGGTAACATCCTAGTAAATTGTCTCTGCACTCTCTCTAATTTATTGATATCTTTCCTATAATTCGGTGACCAGAACTGTACACAATATTCCAAATTTGGCCTTACCAATGCCTTGTACAATTTTAACATTACATCCCAACTTCTGTACTCAATGCTTTGATTTATAAAGGCCAGCATTCCAAAAGCCTCCTTCACCACCCTATCTACATGAGACTCCACCTTCAGGGAACTATGCACTGTTATTCCTAGATCTCTCTGTTCCACTGCATTCCTCAATGCCCTACCATTTACCCTGTATGTTCTATTTGGATTATTCCTGCCAATATGTAGAACCTCACACTTCTCAGCATTAAACTCCATCTGCCAACGTTCAGCCCATTCTTCTAACCGGCATAAATCTCCCTGCAAGCTTTGAAAACCCACCTCATTATCCACAACACCTCCTACCTTAGTAACATCGGCATACTTACTAATCCAATTTACCACCCCATCATCCAGATCATTTATGTATATTACAAACAACATTGGGCCCAAAACAGATCCCTGAGGTACCCCGCTAGTCACTGGCCTCCATCCCGATAAACAATTATCCACCACTACTCTCTGGCATCTCCCATCTAGCCACTGTTGAATCCATTTTATTACTCCAGCATTAATACCTAACGACTGAAACTTCTTAACTAACCGTCCATGTGGAACTTTGTCAAAGGCCTTGCTGAAGTCCATATAGACTACATCCACTGCCTCACCCTCGTCAACATTCCTCGTAATTTCTTCAAAAAATTCAATAAGGTTTGTCAAACGTGACCTCCCACGCACAAATCCATGCTGGCTACTCCTAATCAGATCCTGTCTATCCAGATAATTATTAATACTATCTCTAAGAATACTTTCCATTAATTTACCCACCACTGATGTCAAACTGACAGGTCTATAATTGCTAGGCTTACTTCTAGAACCCTCTTTAAACAATGGAACCACATGAGCAATACGCCAATCCTCCAACACAATCACCATTTCTAATGACATCTTAAAGATCTCCATCAGAGCTCCTGCTATTTCTACACAAACTTCCCTCAAGGTCCTGGGGAATATCCTGTCAGGGCCCGGAGATTTATCCACTTTTAAATTTCTTAAAAGCGCCAGTACTTCCACCTCTTTAATTGTCATAGGTTCCATAACCTCCTTATTTGTTTCCCACACCTTACACAATTCAATATCCTTCTCCTTAGTGAATACCGAAGAGAAGAAATCGTTCAAAATCTCTCCCATCTCCCTCGGCTCCACACATAGCTGACCACTCTGATTCTCTAAGGGGCCAATTTTATCCCTCACTATCCTCTTGCTTTTAATATAACTGTAGAAACCTTTCGGATTTACTTTCACCTTATTTGCCAAACCAACCTCGTATCTTCTTTTAGCTTTTCTAATCTCTTTCTTAAGATTCATTTTACATTCTTTATATTCCTCGAGCAATTCCTTTACTCCATGATGCCTATATCTATTGTAGACATCCCTCTTTTTCCGAACCAAATTTCTAATATCCCTTGAAAACCATGATGCTTTCAAACCTTTAACCTTTCCTTTCAACCTAACAGGAACATAAAGATTCTGTACCCTCATAATTTCACCCTTAAATGACCTCCATTTCTCTATTACATCCTTCCCATAAAACAACTTGACCCAATCCACTCTCTCTAAATCCCTTCGCATCTCCTCAAAGTTAGCCTTTCTCCAATCAAAAATCTCAACTCTAGGTCCAGTCCTGTCCTTCTCCATAATTATATTGAAGCTAATGCTGTTGTGATCACTGGACCCAAAGTGCTCCCCAACACATACATCTGTCAGCTGACCTATCGCATTCCCTAAAAGGAGATCCAACACTGCCCCATCTCTAGTCAGTACTTCTATATATTGTTGCAAAAAACTATCCTGCACACATTTCACAAACTCTAAACCATCCAGCCCTTTTACAGACTGAGCTTCCCAGTCTACGTGTGGAAAATTAAAATTTCCCACAATCACCACCTTGTGTTTACTACAAATATCTGCTATCTCCTTACACATTTGCTCTTCCAACTCACGCTCCCCATTAGTGATAATGGTGATAATAAACCTGATTCTGATTCTGAATAAAGAATTCGATTCTTTAGAGCAATCATTGGATGTCACACAAAGTATAACAACTCTGTGGAGTACCAGGCTGGTGGCAATTGTTTAGATTTTGGATCAATTCTGCCGCTACACCCACCTTATCAAGCACTCCAAGAAATCTCATTGTCACTTCTCATTGTCTAAGCGCAATAGTGCAGGTTCTACCGGCTTACTCTCTCGCATCAAATCTGCCATCTCGATCAGTAACCAATCTGGTGAACCGTTCATCACAAGTACGCCTTCCTCAGGTGGGGAGACAAGACTTGTACACACTATTCCAGAAATGGGCACGACAAGCCATGACATAATCGGAGCAAGATACCTCTGCTGCTGGACTCAAATAAGAACATAAGAAATCTACCTGCATAAAGACTATTGCCGCAGATGTCAAAGAAGTATCTGCCAGGATATGTCACAGGCAGGCAAACACCTAACACTTTTTAGCTGCTCACTGAAGCCTCACGTTAACTTTCAGAGATTAATGCACAAGGACGTTTGGGTCACTTTGAACAACAACACATTTCAATCTCTCAATTACAGACGTCCTTAACCGTAGACTTTACCAGTGACACCGTCATGCTGTGTTCGACTAAATGAGATAATTGTACGTACTCTTGTGCAGAAGCAGATGGTTCATTCGACTCACTGCACTCAGCACCCTTCAAACCCTCCACAGAGCAGTGGTCCACCCTCCTGCAGTGAATTTTAACAGCAGATGGGAACATGCTCTCCCACATTACACAACTCAAGAGCTTCTCCAAGCAAAGCCTATCATCGGCATGTGGCTTTCAGCACCACTAGAACACCTCATCACATTTCATTTGGTCCCTTGATTACCAAAGAAAATAAAAATTAGATAATAAAACAGGAATTGCTTTCAAGATAATTACATGGAAACAACAGGCATATATAGATCCGAGCCATAAACTACTGACTCATTGGATTGGGCTTTTTCCCACCTCCTGCAAATCAACCCAGAGTTAACCCAGATGATTCACCGAGATAATGAAGTAATTCAGCACATCCATAAGTCTATACGAGCAAGCCATATATTGAGCTAAGTACAATCTGGCAGTTCAACTAATTAAAGCCGGCTGCTGTTCTATGCTTCCCCTTCATGAGTCATACCATCAGCACAGAAACAGTCCCTTCAGCCAATCTAGACTATGCCAACCTGTTTTCCACCGAGACTAATAATGTTAAAGTACGAATATGTCACCATTTTCCTCCGATCAAGATGGCACCAGTAAACAATGATTCCTTGGATTGCATCTTCCAGATAGCCAGCCTCTCCAAATATTTCACTCTCTCTACATCTTTTTGTCTTGATTGTGTTACAGAAACTGTTGGAGACAGTTTGGAATTCGATTGAATGATCTAGCACTCTGCTGTGTCCGGAGAGCTGCCTCGTGGAGAGGACAAGGGACAGGGACCCAAAAATGACTGCAGCGTTGAGAAAGATGGAAGCATTGAGACAAATGCGAGGAGGTCAATGATCACTCTCAACAGAGACCATGGGGGCGGCAACAATCGGTAGCCAGGTCGGCGGCATTCAGACCCGGCGTGGCGGGCACTCTTCACAGAAAGTCTGAGTTCTTGTGGCTTCTCTCCTCAAATGCTGACGGGAAGATGCTTTCAATATTCCGAAATTGATGTAATTATCGGACTGTACTTTATATTGGTCTCCTTCAGTTTTTCAACATTTTCTTTCTTGTGGCCAAACTGTGGGTGGGCAATATGTTAGTTTTTGTGTGTGAGAGGTGGGGTCAGGGGTTTTGATGTCATCATCACAAACAAGAGAAAATCTGTAGATGCTGGATATCAAAGTAACGCACACAAAATGCTGGAGGGGCACAGCAGGCCAGGCAGCATCCATGGAAAAGAGTAAACAGTCAATGTTTCGGGCTGAGACTGGAAGACAGAGATTAGAAGTCAGAATAAGAAGGTGGGAGGAAGAGAGGAAGAGATACAAAGTGGTAGGTGATAGGTGAAACCGGGATGGGGGGAGGATGTGAATAAAGATCTGGGAAGTCAATTGGTGAAAGCGATAAAGGGCTGGAGAAGGGGGAATCTGATAGGAGAGAACAGAAGGCCATGGATGAAAGGGAAGAGAGAGGAGCACCAGAGGGTAGTGATGGGCAAGTGGGGAGTAAGGTGAGAGGGGGAAATAGAAATATGGAATGGTGAAGGAGAAGGTGGGGGCAATTACCTGAAGCTTGAGAAATCACGCGATCAGGTCGGAGGCTAACCAGGTGGAATATAAGATGTTGCTCCTTCAACCTGAGTGTGGCCTCATTGCAGCAGTAGAGGAGGCCATATGACTGACATATCAGAATGGGAATGGGTTGCCACCAGGAGATCCCCACAGTTTCTGGCAGATGTGTTCGGCGAAGCGGCCTCCCAAGCTACGTCAAGATGCTATTGTCGCTGTTCTTTTCTGCAAGTGACAGGGTTAGGATTTGACGTTATTGTCGCTGTTTTTTTTTTCTGGGTGGGGAGGAGGTTGGGGATTTTATGTTAGTGTTGCCGTTTTTTTTGCGAGGGAGGGGGGACTTTGAGATGCGCTAGTTTTGATTATTTTTCTTTTTTGTGCAGGGGGAGCTGATGCCTTTTCTTTCAACAACTCTATTATTTCTTTTTGTATTTCATGGCTGTCTGGAGAAGGCAAGCATCAGTCGTATTGTACATGCGTACTTTGACACAAAATTAACCTTTGAACCTTTGATACTACCTTGAGATTCATTTTCTTGTGGGTATTAACAAGAAAATTAAATACAATAACAGTTAAGAATATAGAATGTAAAATGCAGTTTTGGGCCCCTTACCTAAGAAGTAATGTGCTGGCATTGGAGAGGGTTCAAAGGAGGCTTACAAAAATGATTTGGGGATTGAAGGGCTTGTCATATGAAGAGCATTTGCTGGCTCTGGGCCTGTACTCACCGGAATTCAGAAGAATGAGGGGTGACCTCATTGAAATCTATTGAAGGTTGAAAGATCTCAATAGAGTGGAATGTGGAGAGGATGTTTCCTATGGTGGGGAAGTCCAAGACCAAAGGACACAGCCTCAGAAAAGAGGGCTGTCCTTTTAGAATAAAGATCATGAGTAATTTCTTTAGCCAGAGAGTGGTGAATCTGTGGAATTTATTGTCATAGGCAGCTATGGACGCCAAGTGATTGGATACATTTAAGGCAGAGGTTGATAGAATCTTGATTAGTCAGGGCATGAAGGGATACAGGGAGAAGGCAGGAGACTGGAGCTGAGAGGGAAAAATGGATCAGCCATGATGAAATGTTGGAGAGACTCAATGGGTTGAATGGTCTAATTCTGCTCCTTTATGTTATAGCCTTGAAAACCATACACAAAGATTGACCAACAACCAATGTACAAAAGATGCACTGTGCAAATAAAAATATAAGTAAACAATATTCTCTCACTCTCCCCCCCCCCATCCCTCTCCCTCTCCCTCCCTCCCATTAAGCCATTGGGGTTTAGGGCAGCATTGAAGGTTCTCCATCTCTGGCAGTTTTCAGGGCTTCCTTCATCACATCTGTAGCTTTGTCTTGGTTCTCTCTACTGTCAGTCATCCAAGTCCTGGGCAGACACTCACGAATACCGTCGCACTCAGGTACAGAAGGATTCTTCCTTGCTGTTTCCATAACAATTCTGTTTCACTAATCGGAGTTGTTAGCCCTGATATGAAAACCCTTAAATCCAGAGGACTGGTGGACCACTCTTCGTCTGGCCTCTACCCTTTGACCCATTTGGCAAGGGTGACCCTACCAAGCATAACAGTTCAGACTCCCGCCCACACAGCTCTCCAAGTCATTGAGGCATGAAAACCTTCAAATGACGATAATGTTGTATTCCTTCCAGAGAAACGTGTATTACAGATCGTAATAAAAAATCACTTACTCTGGCTGCATTTTACATCCTACCTGTCTGAAATGTACACACCTTTCATTTCTCTGACCTGGTATCTACAAATTTGACGAGGATGTGGAAACCACCCAAAATTCACAACAAGGAGGCTCAGACCTGACAGATACATACAGTCGAAGCAAAAATCAATGCAAAGCACACAATTAATTGAAGACCACTTGACACAGCTAAGATTTAGTTCTGCTCATTGGAGCACAGAGCAAGTCTAACACTGAAGAAAGAGTCTGGGTAAGCAAACAGAATCTTGTTTCCCCGATAAGAAATGACTATTAGGAATATACACAAAAACAGAATCTAAGCCACAGTCCTACATCTTTCTATTAGAAGATTGTTGATAGGCACTCATGATATATACACCCACCAATTCATTAATTTAAGCTTGTGTTCGCTGGCAGGTTATTTCACGCTCCAAGAAGTTGAGAATGAAAGGAGACGAGCTAAAAGTATAGCACAGCTTATCCATTTAAAACACCTCTGTACAGCTAAAGCAACATACTTAATATGATGCACTACATTGCACAGTGATGGAAAATTAATTTTTTATTAATCACAATAACAAACCAAGCACAATTTACACAACATCAAATATGCTTCATGTAATGAGTCCTCAAATCAGGATCCTCGTACAGGAGAGTCCCCCCAAAGCAAAATCTTCCTGAAAGCAGAGGACGTTGAAGAGAATATAAAACAGAACTGTCATCCACAATAAAAAGGCTCTGCTTCTCAAATCCAGACTCAGCTTCATTGTGACTCAGACCACGTACTCGATGGTGTTTGAAGTCATTTTGAGGGGGAGTAGATCGCATATTCAAAGCAGTGCGGAAATGTCTGACTCGCCATCCCACTGAACTCTTGATTCTTCAGTCCAAGTATGCCTCACCAACCATATTTCATTCCAAAAAAACATCTATTTATTTACAAGGTAAAAGACTTTTCTTTCTTCCCCTTAACAGTTAAGTTTTAAGTATAAAGGTAAAATGTAAACTAAAGTGGTCACAAGTTTGTTAACTTGCTCTATGCCGTAAGATCAAATTAAGACATTCACTAGGATCAAAGATCAACTTTATTTGCCATATATGTTTACAGTCGTGGTGCCGGTGTGGAGATACGTCTTTACCTAAGCAGGTGTAAGGTGCTGCTTCCCTCCGCTAGCCCACAGGTCACCCTTGGCCAAGGTGTAGCACCTGCATAGGCTCCCAGATCAGGATCCTGCGAAGCCGTGGGAGCAGGTGGTGGATGGTCATACAAGCAGCTGGTGCAATCACAAGTCCTGGTTACGTGACCACTGATGCCAGGCAGACGATCTCTGAAGAGTATTGATAATGGCTGGGATCACCCATCTTGTAAAAACACTGCCCAGAAGGCGGCTATGGCAAACTATCCCACCAGCAAGCACATCTTTCCCTCCCCCCCCCCCAACTTTCTGCTTTCCGCAGGGATCGCTCACTACATGACCCACTTGTCCAGTCGTCCCTCCCATCCCTTCCCACCGATCTCCCTCCTGGCACTGATCCTTGTAAGCGGAACAAGTGCTACACCTGCCCTTACACTTCCTCCCTCACCACCATTCAGGGCCCCAGACAAGTCCTTCCAGGTGAGGTGACACTTCACCTGTGAGTCGGCTGGTGCAATATACAGTGTCCGGTGCTCCCGGTGTGGCCTTCTATATATTAGTGAGACCCGACACAGACTGGGAGACCGTTTCACTGAACACCTATGCTCGGTCCGCCAGAGAAAGCAGTATCTCCCAGTGGTCACACATTTTAATTCCACATCCCATTCCCTTTCTGATATGTCAATCTATGGCTTCCTCTACTGTCGAGATGAAGCCACACTCAGGTTGGAGGAACACCACCTGATATTCCGTCTGGGTAGCCTCCAACCTGATGGCATGAACATTGATTTCTCTAACTTCCATTAATGCCCTTCCTCCCCTTCTTACCCCATCCCTTATTTATTTTGTGTGTGTGTGTGTGTGTGTGTGTGTGTGTGTGTGTGTGTGTGTGTGTGTGTGTGTGTGTGTGTGTGTGTGTAATTTTTTTCTCTCTCTCTGTCCCTCTCACAATCACTCCTTGCCTGTTCTCCAACTTCCTCTGGTGCACCCCTCCCCCTTTCTTTCTTCCAAGGCCTTCCATCCTATGATACTCCCCCTTCTTTAGCCTCGTATCCTTTTTGCCAATCAACTTTCCAGCTCTTAGCTTCATCCTGCCCCTCCTGTCTTCTCCTATCATTTCTGGTCTCCCCTTCCCCCTCCTACTTTCAAATCTCTTACTATCTGTTTTTTCCATTAGTCCTGACGAAGGGTCTCGACCCAAAACATCGACTGTACTTCTCCCTATAGATGCTGCCTGGCCTGCCTTGTTCCACCAGCATTTTGCGCATGTTGCTTGAATTTCCCAGCATCTGCAGATTTCCCCATGTATGGCAAACATTTGTCAAGAACAATCACGGTCCTAGAAAGACCATGAAAATCCACATCATACAACGCGGCACATAACGAACAAACGTTTACATGTATTAGGAATTTGCTATGGTGTGTTGGTCAACAAAAAACAACAACATTCAACAACTAAAAAGAATGAAGAATTATATAAACTATAAAGTTCGAGGTTAAAGTGCAGATATAGAATAAAATATGATAAATACATTAAACACCAGAATGTATTTACAATGTAAACAGCATTATAGATAGTGGTTTCAAGTGTTTACAGTGCAGTGACAGGGGTAATAGATCAAATTTACTGTCATCTGACTGTGCATAAATACAACCAAACAACGTTCTTCCGCACCATGGTGCAACCACACAACATATCACACACAGCACACAAACCAAAATATTATAATATAAATAAGTTAATCAAATATAATTCCATATGCAGGTAGTGCGCAGCATAGGTAAAACAGTAAACAGTCCTAGTGACGAGAGCTCGGTGGTGACAGGGTATTCATTAGTCTTGCAGCCTGAGGGAAGAAGCCTTTACCCAGCCTGGCAGTGCTAGACCTGAAAATGGAGATAACTACACTCACTTGAACATCCATTGAGATGTTCCCAAAACCAATGATCTCACTTTAAGGATTCTTTATCTTGTTATTTCATGTTCTTGTTGTTTATGCCATTTATTTTCATTTGCACAGTTTGTTGTCTTCTGCACTCTGCTTGATCATTCATTGATCTTGTTATAGTTACTATTCTATAGGTTTGCCAACTAGTGGAATGGTGCCTCAGCAATAACCCGGCACTCAACGCCAGCAAGACAAAAGAACTGGTTGTGGATTTCAGGAAGGGTAAGACAAAGTAACACATACCAATCCTCAGAGGGATCTGAAGTGGAGAGAGTAAGCACTTTCAAGTTCCTGAGTGTCAAGATCTCTGAGGACCTAACTTGGTCCCAACATATCGATGCAGTTATAAAGAAGGCAAGACAGCAACTGTACTCCTAAAGGTTTGAAGAGATTTGGTATGTCAACAAATACATTCAAAATCTTCTATAGTTGTACCGTGGAGAGCATTCTGACAGGCTGCACCACTGTCTGGTATGGGGGGGGGGGGGGGGGGGCTATTGCACAGGACTGAAAGAAGCTGCAGAGGTTTGTAAATCTAGTCAGCTCCATCTTGGGTACTAGCTTACAAAGTACCCAGGACATCTTTAGGGAGCGGTGTCTCAGAAAGGCAGCATCCATTATTAAGGACCTCCAACACCCAGGGCATGCCCTTTTCTCACTGTTACCATCAGGTAGGAGGTACAGAAGCCTGAAGGCACACACTCAGCGATTCAGGGACAGCTTCTTCCCCCCCCGCCACCCGATTCCTAAACGGACATTGAATCTTTGGACACTACCTCACTTTTTTCAAAATATACAGTATTTCTGTTTTTGCATGTTTTTTTAATCTAGTCAATATACGTAATTGATTTACTTGTTTATTTATTATTATTTTGTTTTATTTTATTTTTTTTTCTCTCTGCTATATTACGTATTGCATTGAACTGCTGCTGCTAAGTTAACAAACTTCACGTCATGTGCCGGTGATAACAAACCTGATTCTGATTCTGAGTATGCCTACAGGAAAATGAATCTCAGGCTTGCATGCGGTGACAAATGTGTTCTCTGACAGTAAAATTTACTTTGAACTTTGATGCTTCTGTACCTCCTTCCTGATGGCAGT
The DNA here is from genome assembly GCF_030144855.1 of Hypanus sabinus. Classification (NCBI taxonomy): domain Eukaryota; kingdom Metazoa; phylum Chordata; class Chondrichthyes; order Myliobatiformes; family Dasyatidae; genus Hypanus; species Hypanus sabinus. The sequence continues at coordinate 14,874,664 of NC_082717.1, forward strand.
GAGTCATGGAGATTGTGGGATGGGTGGTAGAGATCCTCAACAATGCTTCGGACCCTTTGTCTGCAACACTTCACAAATAGGGGTGAGGGAGACTCCGATGATCCTCCGCGTGGTTGATACTATCTACTGTAGGGTTTTGTGTCTGACGCCTTGCAGCTTGCGTACCACACAATGATGCAGCCAGGCAGGGCACTCTTGAGGTTGCTCCTGTAGAATATTGCTAGAATAGGGGTGGGAAAGCCTTGTCCACCTCAATCTCCTCAGAAAGTGCAGGCGCTGCTGTGCCTCTGTGCCTTCTTGACTCGTGAGGAATGTTGTGGGACCAGGTTAGATCATCTGTTACGTGCGCAGCAAGGAACTTTGTGCTCTTCACCCTCCCCACAGCAGAGTCTGAGTGGTCAAAGTGTGCCTTCGTAAAGTCCATTCTCTTTTGTTTCGTCTCATCCACGTTGATACTCAGGTTGTTGTTCTCGCACCATTTGACAAGCCTTTCGACATCCTCTCAGATAAGGGGTGGGGGGGCTAACTAGAATGGTTGATCAGATCAACTACCTGGAGAAGAATGTTTTTCAGACGACATGAAGTCCCTGTTTTAATAGTCCGATAGCACTTTCCAGAAAGGAGGTTTTGAAAAAGGCAGTTTGCAGGTCGGTAGTGTCCGAAGTAATTTCTCCTGCTTGTTTCTTTGCCCCGGACACATGCGAGCCCTACAGTGATGGTCAACTGCAGCCAATGACCTTTGCTGCTGGCTTGACAGTTGTGGGAGGATGCTGCGCCAAACCTGAAGTGATGTGAGGATGCTCACTGTGATAGTACTGTAGAATTGCACTGGTAGGTTCTGGGGAAAAGGAATTTTACCAAATTCCGCAAGTACACCCACTTTTTGTTAATAAGGGATGTATGGTTCTCTCATGAAATCTGAAGTGGTGTTAAGAAAACAACCTCTCCCTCAAAGTCATAAAAACAAAGGAGCTAGTTGTGGACTACAGGAGGAATGGAGACAGGCTAACCCCTATTGACATCAGTGGGAGGGTTTAAGTTTTAAGTTCCCGGGCATACGCATCACCAAGTATCTGATATGGTCCGTACATACCAGCTGTGTGGTGAAAAAAGCACAACACCTCTTTGAGGAAGTTTGGTGTGGGCCCCCAAATCCTAAGCACCTGTGGCAGGGGACAATTGAGAGCATCCTGACTGGCTGCATCACTGCCAGGTATGGGAACTGTACTTCCCTCAATCGCAGGACTCTGCAGAGAGTGGTGAGGACAGTCCAGTGCATCTGTGGATATGAACTTCCAACTATTCAGAACATTTACAAAGACAGGTGTGAAAAAGGGCCAGAAGGATCATTAGGAGTCACCCTAATCACAAACAGTCCCAGCTGCTATCATCCGGGAAACTATATTGCTGCATAAAAGCCAGGTCCAACAGGCTCCAGAACAGCTTCTTCCACCTGGCCATCAGACAGACTAATTCATGCTGATACAATTGTATTTCTATGTTATATTGACTGTCCTGGTGTACATACTATTTTTTAATAAATTACTATAAATTGCACATTGCATATTTAGACAGAGAGGTAACGTAAAGATTTTTACTCCTCAGGTATGTGAAGGATGTAAGTAATAAAGTCAATTCAGTTGAAGAACCTTGTGTCTCCACTTATCAGCGCTGGAACCTGAAGCATCAAGTAATTGACTCAAGTAACTCACAGAGGTCAAACGTCCACTACATCCCAACCAGCCCACAGATCATCTCCGGCCTCGGTATCACCATTCCACTTTCCACTCTATATTGGCCATCAGCGCTCTCCACTCTCAGTCCTGGTGCAAGGTTTCAATTTCAATAATCAAGAGTTCCTTTCTCTCCACTGAGCTCCTCCAACAGATGGTCCGTTGATTCACCAGTCAACAGCAGTCAATGCTCCTCAAGACTACTTTTGTAAATTAAAGTCACTCTACAAGTGATGACAACCAGATTCTATGTAACAGCAATCCATTAGTACAACAGGACAATGCATCATCTCTGACAATGTGAACAGTAGAGCAGTCAACAATGAATGCACATGTCAATCACAAAAGGTAAAACAGAGACATCAGAGGTTCTGCAGATGCTGGAAATCTTGAGTGGCTCAAGAAGTGTAGTGGTTAGCACAACATTTTACAGCTGTAAGGTCCGGATGCTGGAAATCTTGAGTGACTCAAGAAGTGTAGTGGTTAGCACAACATTTTACAGCTGTAAGGTCCGGGTTCAATTCCTGCCGCTGCATTTAAAGAGTTTGTACGTTCTCCCCATGACCAAATGGGTTTCCTCCAAGTGCTCCAGTTTTCTCTAGGTTGCAGCGATGTATGGGTCAGGGTTAGTGAGTTGTGGGCACACTCTGATGGAAGCAGAAACACAGAAATACTTGCGAACTGCCACCAGCACATCTTGGACTGCGTTGGACGTTGTTGCAAACAACACAATTCACTGTATGGTTTATAATTCAATGTACATGTGACAGATGAAGCTAAACATTAAATCTCTCTTTAAAAAATACTGTAGGAACTCAGCAGTTCAAGCAGCATCTGTAGGGTAGCTAATTTATCCCACTTTTTAAGAAAGGAGGGAGAAAGAAAACAGGGAATTATAGACCAGTTAGCCTAACATCAGTGGCAGGGAAGATGCTGGAGTCAATTATAAAAGATGAAATAACGGCATATTTGGATAGCAGTAACAGGATCGGTCCGAGTCAGCATAGATTTACAAAGGGGAAATCATGCTGGACTAATCTTCTGGAATTTTTTGAGGATGTAACTATGAAAATGGACAAGGGAGAGCCAGTGGATGTAGTGTACCTGGACTTTCAGAAAGCCTTTGATAAGGTCCCACATAGGAGATTAGTGGGCAAAATTAGAGCACATGGTATTGGGGATAGGGTACTAACATGGATAGAAAATTGGTTGGCAGACAGGAAACAAAGAGTAGGGATTAACGCGTCCTTTTCAGAATGGCAGGCAGTGACTAGTGGAGTACCACAAGGCTCGGTGCTGGGACCGCAGCTATTTACAATGATTACATTAATGAAGGTTCTCGGCCCAAAATGTCGACAGTGCTTCTCCCTATAGATGCTGCCTGGCCTGCTGTGTTCCACCAGCATTTTGTATGTGTTGTTTGAAATTCCTGCATCTGCAGATTTCCTCGTGAATGATTTAGATGAAGGGATTAAAAGTAACATTAGCAAATTTGCTGATGACACAAAGCTGGGTGGCAGTGTGAAATGTCAGGAGGATGTTATGAGAATGCAGGGTGACTTGGACAGTTTGGGTGAGTGGGCAGATGGATGGCAGATGCAGTTTAATGTGGATAAATGTGAGGTTATCCACTTTGGTGGCAAAAACAGAAAGGCAGATTACTATCTGAATGATGTCAAGTTAGGAAAAGGGGAAGTACAACGAGATCTAGGTGTTCTTGTACATCAGTCACTGATAGTAAACATGCAGGTACAGCAGGTAGTGAAGAAAGCTAACGGCATGTTGGCCTTCATAACAAGAGGAGTTGAGTATAGGAGTAAAGAGGTCTTTCTGCATTTGTACAGGGCCCTGGTGAGACCACAGCTGGACTATTGTGTTCAGTTTTGGTCTCCAAATTTGAGGAAGGACATTCTTGCTATTGAGGGAGTGCAGCGTAGGTTCATGAGGTTGATTCCCAGGATGGCGGGACTGTCATATGTTGAAAGATTGGAGCGACTAGGCTTGTATACACTGGAATTTAGAAGGATGAGAGGGGATCTGATTGAAATATATAAGTTTATTAAGGGATTGGACACACTAGAGGCAGGAAACATGTTCCCAATATTGGGGGAGCCCAGAACCAGAGGCCACAGTTTAAGAATAAGGGGTAGGCCATTTAGAACAGAGTTCAGGAAAAACTTTTTCACCCAGAGAGTTGTGGATCTATGAAATGCTCTGCCTCAGAAGACAATAGAGGCTAATTCTCTGGATGCTTTCAAGAAAGAGTTAGGTAGAGCTCTTAAAGATAGCAGAATCAAGGGTTATGGGGAGAAGGCAGGAATGGGGTACTAATTGTGGATGATGAGCCATGATCACATTGAATGGCTGTGCTGGCTCGAAGGGCTGAATGGCCTACTCCTGCACCTATTGTCTATTATCTCTGGAAGAAAATAAACAGCTGATATCTTGGGCCCAGTCCCTTCATAAGACATTGACTGTTTCCTGCTATAGATGCTGCCTGACTCTGTGTGTGTGTGTGTGTGTGTGTGTGTGTGTGTGTGTGTGTGTGTGTGTGTGTGTGTGTGTGTGTGTGTGTGTGTGTGTGTGTGTGTATGTGTATGTGTGAAACAAAGGTAGAACAGCCGGCTGCGCTGTTGCTTAGGTGGGGCAGCACAGTCTCATTGATGGCACATCAGCCACTCAGAATGATACAAGTTTCAATGTTCCTGGGCCCCTCCTCAACGGGCTCATATTGAAGCCACTCCACAAGCACTCTGCTCCTAATCACCTAACACCATTTGGGACAGAAATTGCCATTTTCAACTTGTCAAAATTTAACATTACGTCAAACCCACATCAAAGTGGTCAAATCTTAACAGGCTGTCTTAAATATCAATTAGGGAGGCAAGAAATTCTGATCCAAACAGCAAAGCTCCAATCTTCTGAAAATGTACGTAATTTTTAAAAAAGCATTTCCAGTTAACAGTTCTCAAAGATTTATATCTCAATTATATCTAGATTTTAACATTAAACTGTAGCTAGGCAGTACCTTAACTTGCTAAATTTTATTTTAACTCACCATGGTATCCCTATCCTATAACATCTTTGTAATTCATATCTCAGGTATGAAATTTGCACCTGACTGAGCCTCAGATTGTTCTGGGCAGAGCACTCCACAATTCCAAAGGTTTCTGGAAGTAAAAAATGTTTTATGGAGACTCAAAAGACGGCAGATGCTGGAATCTGGAATAACAAACAATTGGCTGGAAGGTTAAGCAGCAGGTGACCCGAAACGTTGACAATAATAAAACGAAAGCCATCTATAAATTTACCAGTGACACTGCTGTTTTTAAAATCTCAGAAGGTGACGAGAAGATGTACAGGAGTGGGTTTGTTGTGTTCACTTGCTTACAACTACTGATGAGATCCAAAGTCAGGAGATAGTACAAAGCCAGATCTCAAAGTTAACTCTTATTCAGTAAAACCACACAACAACAAAAATCTCAAAAAGTTCAGACTGCAACAACACATCCCAAGGCACCAAATGGTAACCCAAGAACATTCAAGACATTGATAGGAATAATGACCAATCAGTGAAAGTCAACCTGGGAATTGGTGGTCAGCTGACCAACAGGCATTGGTTGTTTAGACTCGCTGTAACAGAAATAAATCCGCTGATTGATGTCGCAATAACAACCTCACATTTAACATTAGCAAGACTAAGAAACTGACTGTGGACTTCAGGAATGGGAAAACAGACAAACAAGCACCAGTCCTCATTGAAACATGAGCAGCTTCAAGTTCCTGGACGTCAGGACGTCAACATTTCTGAGGATCTACAGTATCCTGGCCCAACACATTGATGCAATCATCAAGTAGGCACATCGATGGTTCTACTTCATTGATAGTCTGAGATTTGGTATGCTGCCAAAAGACTTTAGCAGATCTCTATAGATTACGGTGGAGAGTATGCTGACTGGTTACATCGTCACCTGGTGTGGAGGCACCAAAGCACAGAATCGAAAGAGGCTGCAGAGGGTCAGAGATGACCCTCCCCAGCCTTGAGGGCAACTTCAAAATTCAATGCCTTAAGAAAGCTAAATCCATTATTAAGTGCCCTCACCATCCGGGCTATGCCGTCAACTCATTACTACCATCAGGAGCCTGAAGAGCCACAAACATTGATTTAGCTACAGCTTCTTCCCTTCCACCAACAGACTTCTGAACGGCTCACGGACCCAGGACTCATTCTTTTATTGAGAAGTATTTAATTTCGTAACATATAGATTTTTGTCTTTGCAATTAACTGCTGCTAGAAAGCAGATTTCACAGGGAATGAAGGGGCATGGATTATGGTCAGGCAGAAGAACCCATTCCTTGCAGCATTGTTTGATTCTCTAAGTTACAAAAATTAACCATTTCCTTCCATAAATTAAAAGGGAAACCACTCATTCATCCCAAGAATGAGTGAGAAGAGATTTCACTCGCAAAAACACAGGAATGGAAAGGGCTTCTAAAAATTGAATCAGTGTTATGTTTTGGGTTGTACTATTGAAAGGATAGTGGGAACAGAATCAATACTATCAAAGGGAATGGGTTCAGAGTATAATTATGTAAAATTTGCAGGGACATGAGGAAAAAGCTGGGGAGTGTGACTAATTTCACAGCACCTGCACAGAGAGCCGTTACTGGCACAATGGTCCCAGTAGTCTTCCCTTGTGGTGTACATGATTCTATAACCAGCCTGCCTAGTTGGTCTATGAGCTGAAGAGCACCATCACTTCCACAACTCCATACAGTTGCGGTAAGATGGCAGCACACTCAGATGCAGATGTACTTGTTCGTCTTGCATGTTTGCTTTAGAACACAAGTCACTGCTGGAACATCAAGTACAGCACACCAGCAGTCAGGTGCTCGACAGCAATGCAGCTGGACTTACTGCATACTGTTATTGTGCTGTCACTCATATATATTCATGGGACATGATCCTCCATGCACAAAGCCGTGCTTGATTATCCCAAATCAGCCCCTGGGGTTTATCTGATCCCTGAGAATCCACTCCAGTACGTTACAACTTGCCTCAACCCTCCGCCTCGCTCTTTGCACTGGATATCTCCCCTCTACTTTTTCAATCCAGATGGCAAATGACAACAGCTCATTTCATCTCCGAGTTCCTCCGGCAGCTTGTCTTTTACTCCAAAATTTAGCATCCACAGCCCCGTGCCTCAAACTGCAGATATCGGTCTGTTACAAGGTGGCAGGTCTAAATTATTCACTCTGCCCTCTCCACAGATCCTATTTGACCTACTGCGCGCTTCCAGCATCCTCTCTGAGTTCCTCTTCTACCGAAAACCAGCTTTCAGTGTAATCCTCTCATCCGCAATTGGCTCATAAAAATTAATCAAGTAAATCTCTGGCCTGGCTAAAAGCAATTTTAGGCAGTGTCCAGGGAAAAATAGAGAGCAGTGTAAAGTCAGCACACTGTGATCAGGCTTCAGCCATGGAACTTGCCAGTTTTGCAAAATAACCAATTCCAGACATCACCTCTGGCGACAAAAGCTGTAGAGCAAAGAAGAGAAGCAATATTTTTTGCTTTATGGGGTGTGTGTTGAAAGCAGGAATTTATAATATAGGCTTGGGTTGCCAAGTGAGCACTTAAATTGGCACCTGAGTCACATTAGCCAGCTACATTTGAACAACATCAAGGAGTATTACCCAGCAAATTCACATGGCAACAAACTCCATAAACAAAAGCCTTTTGTTCCCTCCACAGCTGGAAGTTCTGCAGACAGATCAGGTAACAGTAAACAAGGGGAAAAAACAAATAAGGCACATAAGGTATATAAGATACATTAAAAAACAAATAGTATACCCTTAAACCTTAATATCTTCAAAAAGCAATGCCTGAAGAAGTCGGTGTGGTGAACTACATATACCTGTCTGGACACGCCCCCTGCTGACTGCTCCTGTGGCTCCTCCCACAGACCCCTGTATAAAGGTGATTGAGGCCTGAGCCCGGCCTCTCAGTCTCCAGGATGTAGTATGGTGGTCACTCACTGCTTGTTCCTTCTTCCAGTTAATAAAAGCCGAAATCTCGCCTTTACGTCTCAAAGTGAGTTATTGATGGTGCATCAGTAGGCATCCATCATCAAGGACCCGATCCATCCAGGGCATGCCCTCTTCTCATTAGTGCCATCAATGAGGAGGTAAAGGAGCCTGAAGATGAAGATGCACACTCAACGTTTTAGGAACAGCTTCTTCCCCTGCGCCATCAGATTTCTGAACGGTCCATGAACAGTACCTAACTATTTTGCTCTGTTTTTGTGTTCTATATATTTTATGTATCCTTATTGAAAATTTTATATACTGCTGCCACTACTCAACAAATTTCACAACATCTGTCAGTGACAATAATCCTGATTCTGATAAAGCTGGTGAGAAAATTAAATCAAAGGAACATTATAAAATTAAATTTGTGGTTTTTGCCAATTGAATAAATATGTGGCACTTTGTATGACATTCCTATCACTCCGAAATTACAGTTTAATTACTCCTTGCAGATAGACAAATGGAAGGATTCCTCACTTTGACACAATCAAAATTTACAAAGTTGTGCAGACTTCACTGATCTGAGAACCGATTTGCTCAGTTTGCACGGGAGGCATTTTTAATCAAACAGAAAAGAAACCAATCTTGAAGAGCCTCCACTTCTGATCACAATCCAGTAATTAGTTGCTGGTGGGTGCTAATATTGAGTAAGAGAAGTATCAAGTTATCTGTGAGCTTTGATGAGAGAAAATAACAACAATAACTATTTATAGAGCATTTTTCATACAGATGACACAGTTCAAAGTGCTTTACAATGGGATAAAAGTGCAAACATGAAAATAAAATAAAAATAAGAATAAATATGAAAATAAAAGTCAAAAAGATGTTAGTTAAAAGGAAGGTTAAATAAATGGGATTTGAGCTGGTGTTTAAAAGTGTCAACTGAGGCTCCAATCTTATACATTTAGGTATTGAATTCCACAGTTTGGGAGCCTAGTTCAAAAAAGCTAACCTGCCAATTATCTTTTGAGGGAGATTGTTTAAATTTAAGATAAGATGACCTGAGAGCTTGAGCACATTTATAAAACAAAAATGCTTCTGTGATGTACTTCTGTCCCAGATGATGAAAAGCTTTAAAAACAATTACGTCGACTGTACTTCTTCCTATAGATGCTGCCTGGCCTGCTGCATTCCAACAGCATTTTGTGTGTGTTAAGAGAACTTTAAATCACTAACACCAGCTGCAACAAGATCCAGACCTTTCTCAACAAAAGCCTCTGGCAGATCCTCCGCCTCAAGTGGTACGACAGAGTGTCAAACCTAGACCTATGGAAGGGAGCAAACCAAGAGCCCATTGTATTCCAGGCAAGGAGGAGGAAGTGGAGATGGGTCGGCTACACCTTGAGGAAGAGCCAGTCAAATGTCACTCGACAATCACTCGAATGGAATCCACAAGGGAAGAGGAGGTCGCCCAAAGCAAACCTGGAGGCGTAGGCCTTTGGATGAACTGAAAGCCACCGACCAAACTTGGGAGACTGCAAAAACATCTGCTAGAGATGGCAGAAAGTGGAGGACTTTTGTTGAGGCCCTTTGCCCCATAAGGAGCTACAAGGATTAAAGAGGGAAGAGAACTTTAAAATCAATCCTGAAAGATACAGGAACCCAATGCAGAGTAGCTGATATGGGAGTGATATGTTCCCTCATCCTGGTGTTAGTTATAAGTCTAGCAGCAGCGTTCTGAATGAGTTTAGGTGTGTCAATAGATTGCTTTGGAAGGTCAATAAAAAGTGCATTGTTGTAATCTAGTCTATTCGATATAAAAGTGTGAATTAGTTTTTCAACATCATTACATGACAGAAACTGATGTACCTTTGCAATATCTCTTAAGTGTAGAAATACTGCTTGGGTCATTTTCTTCATGTGGGATTTAAAATTCAAATCTGAATCAAGGATCCACCCAGGCTTGTTAACTTCTGATTTACAAGGGAGCCAAGTTTCCAAGTTTATCAAGGTGTTTATCTCTTTTGCTTTGGAACCAAAAGTATTTCAGTTTTATCTTCATTGAGTTTGAGGAAATTATTGCTCATCCACTTGTTTATTGCAACTGCACCAAAAGTCAGAGAAAGCCGTCCGTCGTTTGCTAAACTATGGAAATTTGCTCTCCAGCAATGTCTCCCAAGAGAATCAAGACAACTTCTCTGATCAACGCCAAACTGATCTTAGAAAAATGGTCTCCAAGACGGTTGTAAAATGTTCTAAGATATATAAACGAAACCAACTAAAGGCACTGCCAGAGAGGCCAACTCAATTCTCAAGACAATCTAGCAGAATTTTGAGATCAATTATGTTGAAGGCAGAACTTGACTGATACCCCGTTGGCATCAGTGCTGAGCCTAAGGTCTGTCTTCATGGTGTGCTTTGCTCTAAAATCTGTCTGAAACTTTCCTAGAATATTGTTCTCATTCAGAAAGTTGTTGAATTGGTCAAAAATTACTTTCTCAAGAATCTTGCCCAGGAAGGGAAGATTTGATACAGGCCTGTAGCTAGCTAGTACCTCATTATCAAGGTTTGGTTTTTTTTTAAGTAAGGGGTTGACCACCACAGTATTGATGGCATCTGGGAAAACTCCTGTTTCGAGGGATGTGTTCATAATCTTCCTGACAGAATTGAAAACACTGTTGAAACAGTTTTTAAAAAAGTGTGGTAGGGACAGCAAGTAGTCTGTTTACTCTTTGTTAGAATCTTATAGAGTTCTGTAAATTTTGACATGGTGCCATCTTTTTAAGTGGTTGGCTGCAGAGGTCATCAATATCTGTAACCATAGTTCCCTCATGGAAGTAATTTTATTGATATAAAACACTGCAAATTCCTCACATTTTGTGGTAGTTGCTTGACTGAGGACATTATAGGATTGTGGCAGGGTTCAACAGGTTTATAGTTCAGAATAATATTCTTGAATTGCCTCTATTTTTTATAATTATCTTGGAAAAACCAGCCCTTCTTGCAGAGCATATAGCAGTGTTACAGGAGACTAGTTTTTCCTTGAAATTATTACAGTAGATTTTCAGTCTTTCCACCATTTTCTCTCAGCTACTCTGCATGATCTTGAGTTTGTGGACAGAATTGTTTAACTATGGCAATGTTTTACTAAGTGGTTTCTTTTTAACCCTAAGTGTGTTTATTGGTCATTATTGTTGAAATAATCAACCATTTTACTGAGCAGTTTACGCAAAGTGGGTCAGATAAACTAGCCTGCTCAGAGAATTTAAGTTGCATTGCAGCATCAAGAAACCAAGCTTTAACTGTAATTTCTTTAGTGGTCTTGGTTTAGTCAGGAGGACATCAAAAATAGAGCAGCGCGTTTTAGCCCACTGGATGCAGAAAGTAGACTTCAGTATGGGACTTCATTGAAGGAAGGCCATGGTGAAGGTCTATATTTAAATAATTACATAAATTGTATTGCATAATGGTCACATTCAATCAAGACAGTAATGGATGGACAGGTGATTGGATGTAGGAAAGCATGCGAGGGCTGAACCCCCTTACACGCTTCATTGAAGCACTACAAAAATAGAAGAGACCTTGTGCTGAACTGACCAGAACTCCACTGTATACAACCTGCATTTACTAAAGTTGACCAGTCTGTCTTCTTTTAGATCTCATGGGCCTTTACTAACCAGATCAATCTGCTATGTGAAACCCTTGCTATAATCAATGTAGACAACATCAAGTACAGCACACGTTTTTTTTAAAAAAGTATCATGAATTGGAAACAATGCATTATTTTCTGGGTTTTTTTTACAGCTCACCTGTACTCAGGATCAGGAAGCCAGAAGCAAGCTGGACAAGATCATTCTTTAACAAACTTCTGGTGACTGCCCATGGTTAGCCTGAATCTTACTAAATTCTGATTGCCAACATTCCTCAGAAATCATTTGCCCATCATCAATGCTAGGCTCTTTAGCCTGTAATTACTCAGTCTGTCCTCTCCAATGTATTAAACAATGACTCCCTTGGGACTGGAAAATGACCACAGAATCTCCACAATCACTTCCTTCTTCTCATTGCTTCAGATACATTTTATGAGAAGAAAAGGCCATGAGCGAGCTCCTCTTGAACCACAGCTTTCTCTCTGCCATTGTTATCTAAACCTGTGAGTACACCTCATTCATTTCCCAGCCTCTGCTCTCACCCTCGATCTCTTCTGGAACAGAGCAAGGATAGAATTCCCCTGGTCCTCACTTCTCGTCCCTCCTGCGGCCCACTTCGGCTAGTGGCGCGGCGCTGAACGGAACTAAACTGAATACTACTAGTTTGATATTCTGTATGTTGTTCACTCGCTTTTTGCTGTTTGCGCAACCTGTTCTTTTTTTTTTCCCCCACACACATTGGGCGTTTGGTGTTTTCTTCAACGGGTTCTTTGTTTCATGGCTGGCTGCGGGAGGATGATTCTCAGAGTTGTATTCTGTATACATACTTTGGAAACTAATGTACCTCAGATCCTTGAGCAGGTGTACCCAATTAAGTGGCTGGAGTCCATATATTTGGAATAGTAGGGCTCTGAGAGAGTTGGTAGGACAGTGGAAGTAAATGTAGATGATCCCACTCATGCACGATACTGACCTTGTTTATCTATACTGATTCCTAGTCAATTTCAACAATTTGACCTATCAGGCGGTAGTGACTGGTCTCTCCTCTTTGGTAGGTTTCCTGGTCACTGTTAAGTTGGCAACGGGGGAACCAGGAAACCTAACGACAAGGAGAAACCCATCGTTAACTGTCTGTCTTCCCTATATTTCCACAGTTTCTGGAAGAATTGCCAGGATCCTGAAGAAATACTGGATTAATACCATCCACAAACCCGTAGGGAAGCTGAAATCACAGTTTATGCGAGACAAGGACGATCTGGGACTCAGGTCAGTTGGCATTTCCAGGATTCCCTGTAAATATGGAGCAGCGTATAATCGGCCAGACATGGCGCACGGTGGGAACCCGCGTCAAGAAGCACAGGAGGTGTATCCGTTTGGGTTACCTAGAGAAATTGGCAGTAGCAGAACACTGCATTCACAATGGCCACAGGATTGACTTCGATGGCACAAAACTACTGTGCCGAACCAAAGGGTTTTGGGACTGCCTGTTAAGGGAAGCCATTGAAATAAAACTAGAGGAAAAGAATTTTAACAAAGATGAAGGGCTCGCTCAAGGCAAGAACTGGAATTCGATTGCAAACAAGGTGGGGCAGTGGAAACCTGATTGCATGAGGACTAACCAATCAGGAGGGACGGACTACAGGGGGTATAAATAAGAACATAAGAATCATAAGAGCAGGAGTTGGCCATCTGGCCCGTCGAGCCTGCTCTGCCATTCAATAAGATCATGGCTGATCTGACCATGGACTCATCTCCACCTACCTGCCTTTTCCCCATAACCCTCAATTCCCCTACTATGCAAAAATCTATCTGACCTTGTCTTAAATATATTTACTGAGGTAGCCTCCACTGCTTCCCTGGGCAGAAAATTCCACAGATTCACCACTCTTTGGGAGAAACAGCTCCCCCTCATCTCCGTCCTAAATCTACTCCCTCGAATCTTGGGGCTATGTCCCCTAGTTCTAGTCCCACCTATCAGTGGAAACAACTTTCTTGCCTTTATCTTATCTATCCCTTTCATAATTCTATATGTTTCTATAACATCTCCTCTCATTCTTCTGAATTTCAGCCAGTACGATCCCAGGCAACTCAATCTCTTCTCCCAGTCTTACCCACTCATCTCTGGAATCAACATGCCGAGCCTCCTCTGCACTGCCTCCAAAGCCAGTATATCCTTCCTCAAGTAAGACAATAACTGCAGGCAGTACTCCAGGTGCGGCCTCACCAGCACCCCGTACAGTTGCAGCATAACCTCCCTGCTCTTAAATTCAATCCCTCTAGCAATGAAGGCCAATGTCCCATTTGCCTTCTTGATAGCCTGGGCACCTGCAAACCAACCTTTTGCGATTCATGCATAAGCACTCCCAAGTCCTTCTGCACAGCAGCATGCTACTATCTCTTACCATATAAATAATAACCTGACTTCCATTTTTCCTTCCAAAGTGGATGACCTCGCATTTACCAACAATGTATTCCATCTACCAGACATTTACCCACTCACTTAACCTATCTATATCACTCTGCCAACTCTCCTTAGCTTCTGCACAATTTGCTTCTCTACTCAATTTAGTGTCATCAACAAACTTAAAGACACTACACCTGGTCAGCTCTTCCAGATCATTAATGTATATCATGAACTGTTGAAGGCCCAACACCGACCCCTGCGGCACACCGCTCACCACTGATAACCAACCAGAGAAACACCCATGGATACCAATTCTCTGCTTTTTATTCATTAACCAATCCTCTACCCATGCTAATACATCACCCCAACTCTATGCATCCTTATCTTATGGAAAAGTATTTTCTGTAGCACCTTAACAAACACATTCTGGAAGTCCAAGTAAATAACATCCATCTCTTCCCCTCTAACCACTGAGCTTGTAATATCCTCAAAGAACTCCAGTAAGTTTGTCAAACAGGACCGGCTTTTAACTGAATCCATGCTGCGTCTCTCATCGCAAGACCCTGCAGCGGATAGTGAGGTCAGCTGAGAAGATCATCAGGGTCTCTCTTCCCGCCATCACGGACATTTACACTACACGCTGCATCTGCAAGGGAAACAGCATTATGAAGGACCCCATGCACCCCTCATATAATCTCTTCTCCCTCCTACCGTCTGGGAAAAGGCACCGAAGCATTCGGGCTCTCACGACTAGACTATGTAACAGTTTCTTCCCCCAAGCTATCAGACTCCTCAATACCCGAAGCCTGGACTGACACCTTGCCCTATTGTCCTGTTTATTATTTATTGTAATGCCTGCACTGTTTTTGTGCACTTTATGTAGTCCTGTGTAGGTCTGTAGTCTAGTATAGCTTTCTCTGTGTTGTTTTTTTTTAAGTAGTTCAGTCTAGTTTTTGTACTGTGTCATGTTGTCTCATTTTTACTATGTACTGTACCAGCAGTTATGGTCGAAATGACAATAAAAATGACTTGACTTGACCTGGTCTGCATGATGGATCCATTTCTTTCCAGATGCCTCATCATTTCTTCTTCAGTGCATTCTTCTTCAAGCATTTTCCCTACTACGGATGTTAAACTAACTGGCCTATAGTTATCTGCCTTTGGCCTACATCCTTTTTTGAACAGTGGCGTGATATTCACCTTTTCTTTCAGTACCTTGGAACGCATTCCATCAGGACCAAGATCTTGTCTATCTTCAGGCCCACAAGTTTTCACAGCACTACCTCTTTAGTGATTGCTAAGGTCCACACCACCCCCCACCCCCCCCCCCCCCCATTGTACCCATATCATCTCTCTTCAACATGTTAGACTTGTCATCCACTGTGAAAACACAAAATGGTCATTCAAAGTCCTGGCCATTTCCTCATTACCCAATATCAATTCCCCCCTCTCGTCCTTCAAGGGACCTACATTCACTTTGGCTACCCTTTTCCGCTTTATATAATTATAAAACCTTTCATATCCATTTTTATATTTGTGCTACTTTATTTCCATAATCTATCTTCCCTTTCTTTATTGCTCACTTAGTGGTTCTTTGTTGCTTTTTCAAGTTTTCTCAATCTTCCAGTTTCACATTACTCTTGGTGACTTTGTACACACGAGCTTTTAGTTTGATGTCTTCCTTTATTTCCTTAGTTATCCATGGCTGACTCTCCCCACCCTTACTGTCTTGCTCTTAACTGGAATATACTTTTGTTGAGTACTGTGAGAAATCTCTTTGAAAGTCTTCCACTGTTCCTCAACTGTCCCACCATATAGTCTGTGGTCCAAGACGACACGAGCCAAATTCTCCTACATCCCATTGTAGTCTCCCTTGTTTAAGCATAATACATTAGTTTTACACTGAACTATGGCACCCTCCATTTGTATGAAAATCTCAATCAAGAGGATCCCTAACTACAAGATTTCTAATTTTACCCGTCTCATTGCACAGGACCATATCTAAGATAGCATGTTCCCTTGTAGTTTCAGTAATGTGCTGTTGAAGAAAACCATTACGAGTGCATTCCATGAAGTCTTCCTCAAGACTGCCTCCACCAACTTGTTTCACTCACTCTACGTGAAAGTTAAAGTCCCCACAATAACTACTGTTCCAGTCTTACATGCCTCAGATATTTCTCTGTTCATTGCCTGTGCCATTGTCATGTTATTATTCAGTGGTTGATAGACAACTCCCACCAGTGATTGTTTCCCCTTTACTATTCCTAAACTCTACCCAGATGGATTCAACATTCTGCTCTTTAAATCTTATATCATCTCACTATAGCCCTGATCTCATCCTTAATTAAGAGTGCTACCCCACCTCCCTTACCTTCCTGCCTATCCTTCTGATTATCTGATATCCATGGATATCTAATTCCCAATCCTCTCCTCCCTGCAACCACGTCTCTTTAATGGCCACTAAATCATACCCCTTTGTACTGATTTGTGCCACAAGTTCACTGACCTTGTTATGAATACGATGGGCATTCAGATCAAGTGCCCTTACATTCAATGTGCTTTTTTAAAATCTAGTAATCTTTGTCTCTTACACACTTGACTTTTCTTCACTCTACTCTTACTTTTCTTTTTAATTTTTACTTTTACTTTATCTTTATCCACACTTTTCTATCTTACTTTATCTATGCTTCTCCAATCTGTTGAACCCATCTTTCTGCTACTTAGTTTAAAGCCCTATTCATAACCCTAGTTATGCAATTCGCCAGATCTAGGTCCCATCATGGTTCAGATGGAGCCCGTCCCACTGGTACATCTCCCTCCTTCCCCAACGGGTGCCAGTTTCCTAGGAACTGAAACACACTTCTCCCACACCAATCCTGAGCCACCGGAACAGACCTGCCCAGTCATCATCCCTGACTTGTTGGTTATTATAAATACTCATACCTGGCTGGAAGTCCCAGAAGAGTTTATTCATCGTACATGCTGGGAAAGCACGAGATCCCTTTTTCATATACCATCATTTTTCTCCATATCTCTCCCTTTCCAATATCTCTGTATTCCTGCCAGGCCACAAGCTACAGAGAGCTCATTCAATCAGCCACTAACTATACAATAAAATGAATGGTTCCTTTCTGTGTCTTTCTATCTGATGGAAGGGAAGGTAAATGTACAACATTTGGTAATTGAAACTTCAAAGGGACCTCGAAGCAGCGGGAATATCTCCCATTACTGCGGAAACACAGCAAAATTAAGCTCCATTCAGAACCCATCTGTACCCCGAGAATGCAATTTGTTCTCATTTCCCCCGTGGCTGAACATCTGCCATGGTAGCATTGAATGCAACACATAAACAGGCTTGGCTATGGGGATAAGAGCAAGTCTTAAACGTAGCAGTCTCTTGCAAGACATTCAAGGGTGAGTAATGCTGCTCAACAAGTTACTTTACTTTCCATAAAGAAAAAAATTAATTGACCTCCAGAGTTCCCTGGAATTGATTTATTTCAAGTTCCCAAAATGCTCCTCGGATACATACTTAATATTCCGGCTTTTGGGAAACATCGCTGCTAAGGATATCTGCTTCCCCCATATGTTCACTGTAATAAAGTTGGAACTGAGGCATGAGTTACAAAAATCCCATAATGGCTGCCTACTTCCATTCCTGAAAAAGCAAATACAACAGAGAGGCTGCTTTTGAAGGGATAATACTGCAGAAGGGGATATCTGAGCAAATATGAAACAGTCTCTGAAACAGTCTAATATCCAAGCATATTCTGTCTGGGTATCCTACAACCTGATAGCATGAACATTGACTTAATTTCCAGTAATTTTCCTCCCTCCCCTTCTGCCTTCTTCCATTCCCCATTCTGGTTCCTGTCTTACTCCTCCTCTTCTCTTCACTTGCCTATCACCTCCCTCTGGTGCCCCTTCTCCTTCCCTTTCCCCATAGTCCACTCTCCTCTCCCATCAGATTCCTTCTTCTTCAGCCCTTTAACTCTTCCATCTATCACCTCCCAGCTTCTCACATTGCCCCTCTCCCCACCCTGGCTTCACATATCATCTTCTAGCTTGTACTCCTTCCCCTCCCCCCAACTTCTTATTGTCACTTCTGCCCTCTTCTACTCCAGTCCTGATGAAGGGTCTTCGCCCAAAACTTCGACTCTGGTCCTCTTCATGGATACTGCCATTCCTGCTGTTCCTCCAGCATTTTGTGTGTGTTACTCTGGATTTCTAGCATCTGCAGAATCTCTTGTTTAAAATATCTATGTAGCACATTGTCTCATTAGCATCCTCCCCACTTTACAATCATTTTTAAAATGGGTAAGTTGGTGTTAAAATATGGAGCATTTGGCCTGGCAAAAACAAGTCTATTTAAAGAAACTTTCAATATAAGCAGATTCAAAAAGTGATGCATACCAACTCTGCGTATAAAGCAACACACACACAAACTGCTGGAGGAACTCAGCCGGTCAGGCAGCATCTATGCAAGGGAATAAACAGTCGATGTTTCATGCCGAGACCTGATGAAGGGGCTGACCCTGAAAAGACAATTGTTTATTCCCCTCTACATAGATGCAGTACTGAACCAGACGGGTTTTTAAATGATAACCCAGTGGTAATATAATTACTGTTACTGAAACCAGCATTTTTTTTTAAAAAAGCTAAACAAACTTTCTTAAATTCGTATTTTCTAAATCACCTGAACTTGCATCTCCAAATTGAGGCACCGGAGCCCTGGCCGCTGATTTAAACGAGTCACTCTGCTGCTATATTGTAATGAAAGCAGCAACCTTTCAGGAACTCTGACACATCAGCAGACTGTGGGGCTAGATAGGATAACAGAGAGTGGGAAGGACAAACCTATGGAAGGCATGTCAGAAAATGTCAGCATGTTAAAATATAGGTTTTGCTTCACTGGGAGCCAGTGCAGGTCAGCAAGAATCGGAGCGATACACAAGTGGCTCCAAGTGCAAATGAGGACACAAGAAACATTCATTTGCATGACCTGAGGATACAAATAAGGGAGACAGGTCACACCATTTTCAGGTTTATCTTAGAGGATTTTGGTAGCAGGAGGGACGAAAGAGATGTTACATTACTGGGGCAGGCAGCCTCTGTGATAGCATGAAATTGCAGTCCGAGGGCAATGGACAGAATTCTCCCTCCAAGAGACTCCAGGCTAACAGCAAACTGAGGGAATGTTGTTTTGACAATGGAACCATCTTTCTGGGAAGACTGAGGTCCCACCAGCCCATTTGGTGGATGCAAGAAAATAGCCAGGATTCCCCTAGTTTATTTGGGACACTATGCCACTTAACTGGGGTAGGAGACAGTTGCTGGACTGTTGCTCACTAGGTCAGACATGTGCAATAGCGTGGCCATCAGACACTACATCGTGGTGACAGCAAACAGTTTTTAAATAGCATCAGTTGCATGTGCCCGTTCAAAAAGCAGTGATTTTTGTCACCGACAGTTGGCGAGAAATAACCAGCAAGACAATTCAGGACGGTTTTGCTCACTGCGGTTTCAAGCATTCAGGCTTGGAGACGCCAGAAACAGCCGGGGCATTTAATGGAACTACTTCATAACTTCAACAAGTTAGGAACTATGAAGAATCTGAAGGTTGCATTCAATCATCTTGAATGAAACAATGAAATCGAAAATTTGGGAGATGCTATTGTCAAAAACTGTATGAAAGCAGTCCATTATCTACACCAGGTGTCTGTGTTGATTTTGTTCATTTACAGTCAATCAAAAGAACATGGCAGTGCATGCTGGATTCCTCTGTTGATATCTGTTAGGAACTAATGCATAGTTCTATAGCAGCGTAGTGGCACTGGTCGGGTTTTAATTTTTTCTGAATTTCATTTAAATAAATAATTTGTTACTCAATTAAACTGTAGCTTGTCTTTTTAATACTTTAACTACTTCCATGAAACTTTGGCTAATTGGGGCAGCCATTTAACTGGGCCAAAGTGTACTGGTCCCAATAGGTCTCAATTCACTGGTATCCTCTGCTTTTAGAGAGCAAGATGGTTCTAAAGAATTACCCTTCAAGTGACATTTTAAAACAACAAATGATCTTGTGTGCAACTAGGCCACTGCCCCCTATTGCAACAGTGACTGCAATGGATGCCCATGATAGATGCTATAGAAAAATCAAGTGTTTCTTGTTATACTTGAGCCTTTCTTTATGAAACCAGTTCAGAGTTACTGTGGAGAGTGTGACATCTAACTCACAGTTTGTGTTCTGCAGCGTCGCTGAACCAAGCTCTTGGCAGCATAATTTATTTCTGCATAGGATAATCAATCTCACTTGGAGGTTTAGAAACAGCTATTTTTTGGCAGTGTTGGCTGGTAACTTGGAGACTTGGGCCTGTTTATAGCATATGCTCAAGGTATTCAAGGAAGCGAAAGCACTTGTCTTAGCTAAGAAGCAGGTTGACAGAGTTTAGATCATGGGAACATACTCATATTGGCTCACGAACTTAACAAATTACCCATGTTGAGGCTTCCACTATTCACAGTACACTCAGTGGCCCCCTTATTAGCTACATCTGTACACCAGCTCATTAATGCAAACATCTAATCACCCAATCATGTGACAGCAAGTCAAAGCATGCAGATGCCATCTGGAGGTCCAGTTGTTGTTCAGACCGAACATCGGAATGGAGAACAGATGTGATCTAAGTGACTGACCATGGAATGATTTTTGGTGCCAGATGTAGTAGTACTGTACACACTACAGTCAAGGCACAGGGACAATTTGAGCGTTAGCGCTTGGTGAATTAGGAGTGAACGGACAGGAATACCTCTGCAGACACTATACAAGTGTCTCTTTATCCAATTTATCATGAAGCCTCAGACCACATATATGGTACTCCTTCTGACCTGTATAGTGGAGTATTGTGAACAGTTTTGGGCCCCTTGTTTAGGAAAGGATGTGTTGATATTGGGTAGGGTTCAGAAATGGTTCACAAGAATGATTCCGGGAATTAAAGGGCTATCATATGAGCGAGCAGTGATTGAAGGCTCTGGCCTGTACTCAGTGGAATTTAGAAGAATGAGGTGGGATCCCATTGAAATCTATCAAAAATTGAAAGAGTGGATGTGAAGAGGATGCTTCTTGTGGTGGGGAAGTCTAGAAATAGAAGCCTCAAAACAGAAGGACACCCAATTAGAACAGAGATGAGGAGGAATTTCTTTAGCCAGAGGGTGGAGAATCTGTGGAATTCGTTACCACCGGTATCTGTGGAGGCCAAGAAACTGGGTACATTTAAGGGGGAGGTTGATAGGTTCTTGATTAGTCAGGACATAAAAGGTTATGGGGAGAAGGGAGGAGAATGAGGTTGAGAGGAAAATGAATCAGCCATATTGAAGTGGCTGAGCAGACTCGAATGGCAAAATGTCCTAATTCTGCTCCGATGTATTATGGTCTTATTCAATGTCAGCAGTAACCCATTAAGCTCCTCAATTTGTACTTACATGGAGATTTTCACATCTGAGGGTTTTCAAAGCACATTACATCCACTTAAGTATTTTTGAAATGTGATCTCTGGATGATTCCGTGCAGTCCGTGATACTAAAAGACCTGGTATAAAGGGCTGAATTTCAAGCACATTGTACAGCAGAGCATTCTCTTGAATAATAACATGGGTTGTTAGCTATTCAAATTCACCCATATTTTGATATTAAGTGTTATTACACATAAGTACGTAGCTTCAATATAAAACAATGGAATAGAGGGGAATAAAATGTATGTGCCCATTTCTGGAACCTGAAATCATGATTACATCTGTGAAAAACCATCAGTATCACATTTATCATGGGCAAGAAAACAATGGGCTGTTCCTTTCCTGCTTTTCCGAACAATGTTCCTTCTGATCATTTGGCAGAATCACAATGACATGAAGAGGAGAAAAAATCTACTTTAATATATTTTTCATTACAAATATAGATTGCTTGCAGGTCAGACAATATTGGGTCAGCAATACCAGTGTATATTAAAACCCTTTTATTTCCAAGTCGCTTAATTCAAATTATCTGACAATTCAATTTTCTTTTTCAGCACCATATTCTGGAAATTCCATTTTTTTTTATTTTGTTTTTATGTACGTGCATAGTACAATCCAACAGACTGAATTCTCAGCAGCAGACACCTGCACTCTAACAACTGTAGCTTTTACTGCTCAACAACCTCCAGAGACTTTCTCCGAAAACTAATTTCAGTCTCCAGCCACACTGCTCTTCAAAATCAGAGCAAATTAACTCGGAAGAAATGAAGAGTGCAGCAGCCTCTGGTCACTCAGTATTGAAATTACTTCCATTTACACTTCCCCAAATAGATGGTGGACTTTGTTGCCAAAAAAAGAATGCTAAAGCTTCAAAAGAAAGGTCATACTTTTTGAGGGTTAAGGTGAGTGAGGGACGGCACTGAAATAAAGCCAATTATCTAGCTTGTAGAAAAGCGAGATGTATTGTCCCAGGAACTTCAAAATTCCTAATGTACATTAAAATCAAACCACAGCGATTTCATGGAAATGAGTTTAATGGTTTTCATGAAACTACAGCTTGGGAAATTGGACCCAGAATTATTTTTTTCCCTTCTTCCTTTCAGTTAACAACCAACACAGTCAAGGGGCAGCCAACAAGTATCGTCGCCAACATAGCAGGCCCCAGTGTTCAGCAGGACGACAGGAACAAAGCAGTAACAACAAAACAAGCCCCTTTCCTCCCTCCCATCCATCTATCCACCACCTCATACACACATACAGTCCTCCAAACCCAGGACAGGCCTCCAGCCCCCACTGGACTCGCAGACATCAGGACTTCGACTTCCCCAGTGGAGTCACAGACCCGGGGTTTTGGCCATGGGGCCCCAGCTTGTGTGTCCCTGCGCAAGTCTCTAGCCAAGCGTTACACTGGTTGACCAACACCCCTAAATCAGCATCACAGTGCAACTCAGTTACACCTCAGTGTGGTTGCATGACAACTCCCACACAACATGCTTATTGAACATGTCAAATAATTCAAACATCTTCTGTAACAGTCTGGCTGGAGAACGCAACAGTTGGGCAGGCCTGCAATATAGGGGAAGTATCCCTCTAGTGTAGGACTAGACAAGTCTATTCCAACTCTCCATCAGCTCACACCATTCAGTTAGTTCCCATCATTCCAATAAGGTCACACTAAATCTCTTACATAATTCCTTCTACGAACCTTAACTCTGCATCCTTTGGTCGTGTCGATCTAGCCCTCACTATTTAATTAATCAGTTGTAATAATTCCAGGTTGATCCTTTATCCCCCAGAACAGTTGGGGATTAAGAAACTGACCTTCAACTATCTAGTCCCAACTTTATGAGCTCGTTGGGTGCGCCCCAACCACCACTACAAATTAACACATCGTGTCATTTACTTCAAACCCATCTCTACAACCTGATCAACACACACAAAATGCTGGAGGAACTCAGCAGACCAGGCAGTATCCATGGTAAAAAGTACAGTCGACATTTCAGGCCGTGGCCCTTCAGCCTATAACCTGATCTCATGATTTAAGCGCCATGCTAAAGACTGCAGATGCTGGTCAATCTGAAATGAAAAGAAAATGATGCAAATACGTAGCAGGCTGGGCAACATCAGACTGCAGTCCACAACATTTTGTTTTTTTACAAAATGTAATCCTTAGTGATTAATCTACATTGTATTGCTTCTCCCTTCCTTTCCAGTCCTGTTGAAGGGCCACAGGCCAAAACATTAACTGTTTATTCAAAGTTCAAAGTAAATTTATTACCAAAGTACATTTCTGTCACCATATACAACCCTGAGAATCAGTTTCTTATGGTTATACTCAATAACTCCAGAATAGTAACTATAACAGAATCAATGACTGACCACCAGACTAGTACTTTCAACCAGAGTACGGAAGACAACAAACTGCAAATGCAAAAAGAAGAAATATAAATAAAAAAGCAATCAATACCAAGAACATGAGATGAACACGAGCCAATGTTAATCAAGACCTTGGTCAGACCCCACTATGTTCTATGTACTACGAAGAGTCCTTGAAAGTGAGCCCATTGGCAGTGGAAACATCTCAATTATGGGGCAAGTGAAATTATCCCCATTGTTCAAGAGCTTCATGGTTCAGGTATATAAACTGTTCCTGAACCCGGCGGTGCAAGGCCTAAAGGTCCTGTACCTACTTCCTGATGGCACCTGGATGGTGGGAGTGACTGATGATGGATGCTGCTTTCCTGCAATGTTTCATACAGATGTGCTCAGTGGTTGGGAGAGTTTTCCCCACGATGGACGGGGCTGAATCCACTACATTTTGCAGAATTCGCCATTCAAGGCCATTGGTGTTTTTATACCAGGTTGTGGTGCAGCCTCTCCATAGATGCTATCTGACCTGCTAAATTCGTCCAGCATATTGTATGAGTTGTTCTACGCATTTCCTGAAGTTTATCCCAGAACAGAACAAGTCCTCTGAATACAACTCATCAAAAATGTTATGTAAATATTTAATAACTTGGGTGATCCAAACATTTCAGTCACAATAAGAAATGTTAAAACATAGAACACGGCAGCTTAGTACAGGCCCCTCAGCCCATGATGTTGTGCCAACCTTGTAACCTACTCCAAGATCAATCTAACTCTTCTCTCCTACATAGCCCTGCATCTGTCTGTCATCCACGTGCCTATCTAAGAGTTTCTTAAATGCCCCCAATGTATCTGCCTCTATCGCCAGTCCTGGCAGGGCATTCTACACATCCACCATTCTTTGTGTGAGGAATTTACCTTTGACATCCCCCCTATACTTTTCTCCAGTCACTTAAAAATTATGCTCCTTTGCCTGAGCGATGTCCACCCTGGGGAAAAAAGTCTCTGGCTATCCACTCAATCTATGCCTCTTATGTTGCTTAAGCACGTTGCAGAAACCATAGAAGAATTAGGCAATCGAACCTGATTCTGTTTCTAGACATTAATCTACAAAGTACATGAGGGATTAAATTTAGACTTCCAGCCAACACTTAACTCTTTACGGACAGGTGTTTCCACTGGCAGAGTCGTTTATAATACAGTCTGCAACGTCACGTCAATGTAGATAGTGTAGAGGATTGCGAAGATTGCAGAGAGACATTGACAGGATGCCTGTTAGAGTTCTTTGAGGAGGTGACCAGGCATATAGATGAGGGTAGTGCAGTAGATGTGACCTACATGGATTTTAGTAAGGCATTTGATAAGGTAGGCTTATTCAGAAAGTCAGAAGGCATGGGATCCAGGGAAGTTTGGCCAGGTGGATTCAGAATTGGCTTGCCTGCAGAAAGCAGAGGGTCTTGGTGAAGGGAATACATTCGGATTGGAGGGTTGTGACTAGTGGTGTCCCACAAGGATCAGTTCTGGGACACCTACTTTCCATGATTTTTATCAATGACCTGGATGTAGAGGTAGAAGGGTGGGTTGGCAAGTTTGCAGACGACACAAAGGTTGCTGGTGTTGTGAATAGTTGTCAAAGATTGCACAGAGATATTGATAGGATGCAGGAGAGGGCTGAGAAGTGGCAGATGGAGTTCAACCCGGAGAAGTGTGAGGTGCTACACTTTGGAAGGACAAACTCCAAGGCAGAATACAAAGTAAATGGCAGAATACTTGGTAGTGTGGAGGAGCAGAAGGATCTGGGGGTACATGTCCACAGATCCCTGAAAGTTGCCTCACAGGTAGATAAGGTAGTTAAGAAAGCTTATGGGGTGTTAGCTTTCATAAGCAGGGGGATAGAGTTTAAGAGACGTGATGTAATGATGCAGCTCTATAAAACTCTAGTTAGGCCACACTTGGAGTACTGTGTCCAGTTCTGGTCGCCTCACTATAGGAAGGATGTGGAAGCATTGGAAAGGGTACAGAGGAGATTTACCAGGATGCTGCCTGGTTTAGAGAGTATGGATTATGATCAGAGATTAGGGGAGCTAGGGCTTTACCCTTTGGAGAGAAGGAGGATGAAAGGAGACATGATAGAGGTGTACAAGATATTAAGAGGAATAGACAGAGTGGACAGCCAGTGCCTCTTCTCCAGGGCACCAGTACAAGAGGACATGGTTTTAAAGTAAGGGAGGGAAGTTCAAGGGGAATATTAGAGGAAGGTTTTTCACTCAGAGAGTGGTTGGTGCATGGAATGCACTGCCTGAGTCAGTGGTGGAGGCAGATACACTAGTGAAGTTTAAGAGACTACTGGACAGGTATATGGAGGAATTTAAGGTGGGGGGTTATATGGGAGGCAGAGTTTGAGGGTCGGCACAACATTGTGGACTGAAGGGCCTGAATGTGCTGTACTATTCTATGTTCTGTGTCATGCACTCACACAAGAGCAACGTGGCATGAGACCAGCAATAATTCCCTCATCACATTATGCAGGCTTTGGGGAACACGGGATGGCCTGCATCTTCTGCCACCCATTTCCCAATGTGGTAAATGTCAATCTGCTAGACATTTGCATTCAAACTAAAACTAAATTGCCTCAGTTGTAAATAAACGCGACAATGGATGGAAGCAACAAGTTACAGATGTCTAGGAAACAAGAACACAAGATTAAATTTCCCCTGGCTAGACTATTAATTAGCTCAGGGTTCATGGATGAAACCAGTCACAATCTGATGCATGCAACTCTTTGTTGCTAAATTGCCGTCCACTATCCACAGCCCATTTGACAGCCAGACCAAATTAACAGAGCTGACCAGCTGTGCCAGATGCTTCATGCCAATAGAAAGTCTTCATGTGTTCAGTATTGATATTCTTCTAAGCACATTCCTCTGCTCAACTGCCGTTCATTAATTTGTTTATTGCTCTGATTAGCAAATATGAGACCAAGACTGTCCAAATCCTAAATTAAACTGTGTACCATATTAGTCAGCTCAATACTGAAAGGATGCAGAAGCTTTAGAGAGGGTGCAAAGAAGAATTACTAGGAAGCTGCCTGGGTTAGAGAGCATGTCTTGTGAGGATGGGTTGAGTGAACTCGGTCTTTTCTTTTTGAAGGATGAGAGGACAGAGACCTACAAATTGATAAGAAGCATCAACAGAATGAATAATCAGAATCATTTTCCCAGGACAGAAATGGCTAATATGAAGGGAGCACGATTTTAAGATATTTTAAGGGAAATACGGGGGGGGTGGGGAGGGGTGTCAGAGAGAAACTTTTTTTATAAATACATAATGTAGGTGCACTTAGGGTGATAACAGAGGCAAATTCATTAGAAACATTGTAGAGACTCTAAGATAACGTGGATGGAAGGAGGACTATGTGGGGAGGGTTAAATGATCTTAGAGCAGGTTATAAAGTCAACACAGTATCAAGGGCTGAAGAGCCTTTCTATACTTTTCCATTCCGTGTTCTACAAATGAATTAGCTGGAATGTCACCTCGACCAAGTAAGACTTCTCCACACAAAAGGGCGTTCTGTTTCAGCTACACTAACACACAAGATGCTGGAGGATCTCAGCAGGCCAGGTAGATCTGAGCAGGGAAACGGGGGGGGGGGGGGGGAGAGGAGGGGGTGGAGGAAAGATCAATATTTCAGATTGAGGTCATTCGTCTGGACAGAAAGATTGAGGGGAGAGGCAGCCGGTGTAAAAATAGTGGATAGAAGGGATGGAACAAGAGTCAAATATATGTAGATCCAAGTGAGGAGGGGTGAGGGGCAGATGGAGGATGGAGGAAAATCAAACTAAGTCAGAGTAAATTTATTACCGGAGTATGTTTATGTCACCATATTCTACCTTGAGATTTGTTTTCTTGCAGGCATTTACAGGAAAATAAAGAAATACAATAGAATTTACGAAAAAAGTACATAACAGATGAAAAGTTACAATCAGAATATGTAAACACAAGTCCTAATGAAGGATCTCAGCCTGAAACATTGACTGCTCATTTCAACGGATGCTACCCGACCTGCTGAGCTTGTTTGAATGTGTTGATAATCAGAATATGATTGTTAGAGTCCTTGAAAGTGAGTCTGTGGGTGGTGGAATCAGTTCAGAGTTGAGGTGAGTGAAGTTATCCACACCGGTTCAGGAGTCCAATGGTTGTAGGATAATAACTGTTCCCGAAACTGGCAATGTGGGACCTAAAGCTCCTATATTTCCCACCCAGACGGTGGTAGTGAGTGCCCGATGGTAATAATGAAAATAGTGGGGAGTGAAAATAGTGCGAGAAGCTGGACGGTGATCGATGGCTCCTGGTCGGAGAGGTAACGGTGGAGTATGGAATCAAATGAAGGAGGTGAGGAGGGCAGATGGGAGCTGCGGGGATTCGAACCAGTGGGAGGCAAATGTAGGGGGTTGGAGTGGGGATAAGAGGGGAGGGAAACAAGATGCTGGGGATGGACCGATGGAGTGGGGATAAGAGGGGAGGGAAACAGGATGCTGAGGATGGACCGATGGAGTGGGGATAAGAGGGGACAGAAACAGGATGCTGGGGATGGACCGATGGAGTGGGGATAAGAGGGGAGAGAAACAGGATGCTGGGGATGGACCGATGGAGTGGGGATAAGAGGGGAGGGAAACAGGATGCTGGGGATGGACCGATGGAGTGGGGATAAGAGGGGAGAGAAACAGGATGCTGGGGATGGACCGATGGAGTGGGGATAAGAGGGGAGGGAAACAGGATGCTGGGGATGGACCGATGGAGTGGGGATAAGAGGGGAGAGAAACAGGATGCTGGGGATGGACCGATGGAGTGGGGATAAGAGGGGAGAGAAACAGGATGCTGGGGATGGACCGATGGAGTGGGGATAAGAGGGGAGGGAAACAAGATGCTGAGGATGGACCGATGGAGTGGGGATAAGAGGGGAGAGAAACAGGATGCTGGGGATGGACCGATGGAGTGGGGATAAGAGGGGAGAGAAACAGGATGCTGGGGATGGACCGATGGAGTGGGGATAAGAGGGGAGGGAAACAGGATGCTGGGGATGGACCGATGGAGTGGGGATAAGAGGGGAGAGAAACAGGATGCTGGGGATGGACCGATGGAGTGGGGATAAGAGGGGAGAGAAACAGGATGCTGGGGATGGACCGATGGAGTGGGGATAAGAGGGGAGGGAAACAAGATGCTGAGGATGGACCGATGGAGTGGGGATAAGAGGGGAGAGAAACAGGATGCTGGGGATGGACCGATGGAGTGGGGATAAGAGGGGAGAGAAACAGGATGCTGGGGATGGACCGATGGAGTGGGGATAAGAGGGGACAGAAACAGGATGCTGGGGATGGACCGATGGAGTGGGGATAAGAGGGGAGAGAAACAGGATGCTGGGGATGGACCGATGGAGTGGGGATAAGAGGGGAGGGAAACAGGATGCTGGGGATGGACCGATGGAGTGGGGATAAGAGGGGAGAGAAACAGGATGCTGGGGATGGACCGATGGAGTGGGGATAAGAGGGGAGAGAAACAGGATGCTGGGGATGGACCGATGGAGTGGGGATAAGAGGGGAGAGAAACAGGATGCTGGGGATGGACCGATGGAGTGGGGATAAGAGGGGAGAGAAACAGGATGCTGGGGATGGACCAATGGAGTGGGGATAAGAGGGGAGAGAAACAGGATGCTGGGGATGGACCGATGGAGTGGGGATAAGAGGGGAGAGAAACAGGATGCTGGGGATGGACCGATGGAGTGGGGATAAGAGGGGAGAGAAACAGGATGCTGGGGATGGACCGATGGAGTGGGGATAAGAGGGGAGAGAAACAGGATGCTGGGGATGGACCGATGGAGTGGGGATAAGAGGGGAGAGAAACAGGATGCTGGGGATGGACCGATGGAGTGGGGATAAGAGGGGAGAGAAACAGGATGCTGGGGGCTGGGGTGAGCGTAACATTCCATTCCAGCACCAACAATCTCTTGAAGCTATAGCTTGTAGAATAAAAACTTTAAACTTGTTGCCAAAGGCATTTTACAAGCCAGTACTGCACCTTCCACAAAGGATACCTGGAGAGCTCAAGGAGTTATCCCATTGGGGAGAAAGAATTTTCACCTCAAAAGATATTGAACCTTACGGAAGTGGTATGTGACTTGCCAAAGGAACACATCTACTCAGAGCCATCTTTAAAATATGCAAACTTATTATACTTGAAAGAAATCGGCTACGACATCAAACAGTTTCATGAATTATATGTGCTTTCTTTCTAAGTTTACAGAGTTTCCAGATGTCAAAGAAGTGCCAGGGGCCATGCCAAAGCACATTTCCCTTTGGATGGGCACAAGACCCTCTGCCAGCTTGTAGTATGAACACATGACAACCGAGAGCACCACATTCTCAGTGTCGCTGAAGTCAACATTATGGGCGCATGGTACCGTAGCGATTATCACTACACTACTACCGCGCCAGTGACCTGGGTCCAACTGCTGCCACTGTCCACAAAGAGCTTGTACATTCTCCCTGTGACCACGTGGGTTTCCTCCCACATTTCAAAGACATTTGGGTTAGAAGGTTAATTGCTCACCCAAGTGTAAATGGGTGGCGCAGGCTCATTAAGCCAGAAGGGTCTATTACCATGCTGTATCTCTAAAATTAAAAAAAAACATTTTGCAAGCTTAAATAACGGCCAAAATTCAACAATGTTAACTACGTCTGCAATGACTGCACATCTCAGAAATGCTGGGGAAAGGGGGGTGTGGTTGAAGTGAACTGCAGATAGCACAGAGAAATAACATTGGACTGTAAGTTTTTTTTAAAACAAAGTTAATCAAAAACAATTGTGATGCAAGTGTATTTATTGATTGACTGGCACACTAACAGAAAATACCCATTGGTAAATATGACCAACAAAGGTAAAGAGAACGAAAAGCCTTGAATAGTATTACTGCTAGGAGTGTACTAAAGATATGCAAAATTGAAATGTTATCTTTAAAAAAAATCACAAAAAATAGAATTGACAGGATTTGAAAGCTTCTGCCTCCCCATTAATCAGGTACAATCTGGAATTTCCTCAGGTAGACATAAGACCATAAAACAGAAGAGCAGAATTAGGCCATTCAGCTCATCAAGTCTGCTCTGCCATTCTATCATGGTTGATTATCCCTCTCAATCCCATTATCCTGCCTTCTCCCAATAACCGTTGACACCTTTACTTATCAAGAAGCTATCTGCTTTAAATATACCCAATGACATGGGCTTCCACAACCGTCTGTGGCAATAAATTCCACAGATTCAGCAATGCCTGGATAAAGAAATTCCTCCTCATTTCTGTCCTAAATGGACGTCCCTCTATTCTGAGGCTGTGCTCTCTGGTACTAGACTCCCCCCCACTAAAGGAAACATTCTCTCTATGTCCACTCTATTGAGGCCTGTCAATATTTGATAGGTTTCAATGAGATTTCTCCCCCTCCTCCATTCTTCTAAAATCCAGTGAATACAGGCCTGGAACCATCAAATGCTCCTCATACGTTAACCCTATCATTGTTGGAATCATTCTTGTGAACCTCCTCTGAACCGCCTACATTGCCAGCACACCTTTTTCCTAGATTAGAGATCCAAAACTGCTCACAATAATCCAAGAGCACTCTGACCAATGCCTTATAAAGCCTCAGCATCACATCCTTACTTTTATATTCTAGTCCACTTGAAATGAACAAACAATGCCATCAGCTAATACACCCAATCAGTTCAGGCCAAAAGGAGCAGCCAACAACACAACTCATTTCATTGGCTTGTAAAGCAAAACAACAATTTATTTATTGAACCCAAGCGCCATCTAGAGGCACTGGTAACACTTGCTCCTAAAGCATGGCTCTGCACAACATGGAGAGCTTACAGAACTGAATTTACGACCGCTTTCATCTACATAATGCAGGCTTATCAAAAAAATGCTGCACTAGCAACAAATTGAAAGCCACAAAACGTCAACAGAATCATGGCAGAGTTTCCACGAAATGATTTTTTGTATTATCTCAAATATTTAGCTATATCTTAGGAAATAAAACAAAATCCGCCAAAGAAATAAATCAGCTTTTCAGAAGTATGGAATGCCACTTGGATAATGCAAGCCTGTGACTGCAGCTTCTTGCCATCAACACTTTGGTGTATTTCGTTAAAAAGCTGCTGCACTACACAAGACATTGCAATATCCTCAGCATATTGTGCAGAAATCTCCTTGGGCCTGGGGTTTCCAACACTCTTTACGCCATGGAGCCTTACGAGGTTGGGGATCCCTCTCGTAGGCACTCTGTCAGTGGTCTGAGCTGACTTGTTGCACTCCAGCTCTGTTGGTTCTACAATGACGCCAATGCAAGATTCATAGACTCTACCATACGAGGGGTAGGAGGTAATTTAGTGCAGGGGGTAATTTGGAGTGTCCCTTAGACCATTTATGCCAAACTTCTGTGTCTTCTGATAGATGGAGTCATGCTTCAAGTTGCCATCCAGAATACTCTTTCCCTATTCTGACCATTGCCACAAATCCACTGGAACATTACACTCTCTGCAAGGAGCGTCTTTCCTTACCCTGGTGATATCTTGCCAGGGTGCACCTCCAAGTAGAGCGTCCAATCTGGGCTCTGGTGGCGGTCATGCAAAATATGTGGCATCGAACAAAATCTGCAGAAGTTGGAAATGTAAAACAGAAAGAAATTGCTGCCAATACAGGGGGTGGAAAGGGAAAGGGTTAAATGTTTCCTAAAACGCCAATTCTCTTCCCGCAGATGCAGCCTGACCTGCTGAATATTTTCTGTGTTGTTTTAGAATACGTAGTTTGCCGTTCAAAGCTAACATGAAAGAGAGGCGTTTTTCATTTAGAGATACAGCGTGGAATGGGCCATTCAGGCCCTTTGAGCCACACTGCCCAGCAACCCCCCCACCCCCCCCCCCCACCGATTTAATCCTAACCTAATCACAGGACAACTTATAATGACAAAATAGTCCACCAACCAGTACATCTTTGAACTGTGGGAGAAAACCAGAGCACCCCTGTGGTCACAAGGAGAATGTACAAACTCCTTACAGGCAGTGGCAGGAATTGAACTTGGGTTGCTGGTACTGTAAAGCACTGTGCTAACCACAACACTACCGTGCACCCATTGTGTGCAACTCTGACGGGAATCATCACATATTCCCGTTTAGGACTACTACAGCTGAAGTCTACAGTCATTGCTCCAAGTTCTTCAGTAAGTAACAATGCAGTTTTTGAACTTTTTTTTTATACATTTCTTATTGTAACTAAGACTGATTTGTTTTTATTATTGCACAATCGCTTTATGATACCAGCAATCACCAATCAGAGTTCAATTCCCACCACCGTGTACAAGAAGTTTGTATGTTCAAGACAGGGTTAGGGTCAGTGATTTGTGACTACCATCACTACTACCATCTCTCGGTAACCTCCATCACAATTTGCGTCACCGTCTCTCGTGATCTGCACTCCGTCACAGACAACCCCTTCGAGATCCCCACCCTTTACCCTTCACCGTATCATAAAAGATGCCTGATGGAAGGCCAGCAACCTGAAATGGTGCCTCTGCAGATTTTACCCTGACCTGCCAAATATTCCCAGGATTTTCTGTTTTTATTTAATGCATTTTGTTACTTTCTGATGTTAACGTCTACATTAGTTTCCTTTTCAATAAAACACAACACTATGCCATCCAGTCTCTGGGTCCTGCTCAATTATTATAGGGTCACCTCTGTTCAACTCCAGTTAATTGCCTTGGTTTTCCACTTCTCAATATCCTCAACCTAACTCATCAACCTCGGGTGTTAGATCTTCACTTTATCCTCTGCTTTGGCTGAGCTGATGAAAAAGGCTTACGAAGTTCGAAGTGAGTTTATTATCAGAATATACTACATACAGCCTTGAGATTATTTTCCTGTGGATGCCTGCAAGAAAATTAAAGAAATACAATAGAATCCATGAAAAAACATACAGTACAAGACCAACAAACATCCAATGTGTAAAAGACAAATCGTGCTAACAAACAAACAAACAAACAAATAAATAGATAAGATTTTAAAGAAATAATACTCAGATATTGAGAGCCCCTGAAAGTGAGGCTACAGACTGTGGGGTCAGTTTGGCACTGAGGTGAATTAAGCCATCCATGCTGGTCTAGGAGCCCAATGGTTGTCGGGCAAAAGCTGCTTCCTGAACCTGGTGGTGAGAGACCCTAGACTCCTGTGCCTCCCATCTACTGGCAGGAGTGAGGAGAGCGGGAGATGGGTCAGTCACAGGCAAACGGGACTAGGGGTTCTTAGCTGGCACAGATTAGCAGAAGATTGTCATCAGCTTGGAGTTCATAATGAAATCGAAGAAAAAAAAACATTTACCAACACAGTAAAAGGTTAAAAATCAACACGACCATTAAAGGATAAACCTGTCAAAACTCAACCGACAATAACAGGTGCATTTCTCTGAGATTCTGCACGTTCCACAATGCAAAATGAATTTACATTCAATTGCAAAATACGTTTTCTAAAAATAATAGGTTGAGTTCAATCAATCTTAAAATTCTGTAAATCTGCAAAAATAAAAACTGAACATTACCATTTCTAACTGCTGAAATGACATGTAGGAGTGGATGTGGATGGATTTCTCTAGTTGTACATATTGGAAAATTCCAAAGAATGTCACAGATTCAGCCATCTACACTGGCTTTGGAGGCAGTGCAAGGAGGCCCACCAGGTTGATTCTGGAGATGAGAAGGTTAGCCTATGAGGAGGCATGGGATCACCCAGGACCATACTTACTAGAATTTGGAGGAATGAGGGTGAATCTTATGGAAATATAAAATTATGAAAGAGATAGGTAAGATAGAGGCAGCAAATTTGGTTGCACTGGTAGGAGAGACGAGAACTAGGGGACTCAGCCTCAAGACTCGGTGGAATTGATATCAAATGGAGATGAACTTAAACTACTTTTTCCAGAGAGTAGTGAATCTGTGGAACTCTCTACCCAAAGCAGTAGAAGCTACCTCATCAAATAAATTTAAGACACAGATAAATATTTTCATAGAAAGGTAATGGAGCTGGGACCCCAGCCAGATCAGCCATGGTCTTACTGAATGGTGAAGCTGGCTCAACGGGCCAGATGGCCTCCACCTGCTCCTACTTCTGATGTTTTTATCTAGGACATCCAGTGGACTGGGCGGATGAGATCTACAGTGAAATCCAACGGCCAGGATGTTGGTTCTGCAATGCTCCATTGAGAGCAAAGGGCACGACAAGACACAGGAGACATTATGGTCATCCACCGCAGCCAAGGAAGACCCCAGTTTGTGTCGCTTGTTCATACCACTGGACAGAGTGGAACTGCCCCAGTGCTACAGCTTTTCCATTTTAAAAACTCTCCCACACAGGTCTTCTGTCATCATCAGGCATGACATACAACCGCCGATGCTACTGCTGCTGCTGCATTCTTATCCAGCCACAGACTCCACTCCTCTTTTTGTCAGCCACCTGAAACAAGCCAGGACATTCACATATATTTGAGCCTGAGTTCAATTCTAGATCTTTAATCCATGTTATTTCCAAGTCTGTCTATCTACTTCCATCTCCATATTGAAAGCCCAACTCCACCCCTGCCTAAATTGTCTGCTTCTGAAAGCCTCATGTATCTGCTGCCTTCAGTCGTGACCCCTCAGAGTTGACTTCCCTCATTCCAATTCCCATAAAAGCTCTGTCCTCATGTCCTAGTTTGCATAAGTCCATTTCACCCACTGTAACAGCCAATTCTAACCAGACCAATTGCCCCTGCTGACGATCTCCAAGGATTTATTATACTTGTATGACGTGCCCTCAGCTCCAATAATGACTGTTCCAAAAAGTCAAAGGCATGTATTCAATCCTTTATTAGCAATTAGCAAACAAGCAACCTTGAAGCAATGAAATTTAAGTGTCCTTAAGTGTAACTAAGTGAGATTAATCATCATTGAGCAGTCAACAAAAGATACGTACCTCCGTTGCCCCAGCTTCAAACTGTACCAAAGCTTGAATACATAGCTTATTCCCTTCACTTTTAAAATGCCCCCATACATGACTAGTTTCAATAATAAACATGCAACATAGAATACAACACAGATAGAGAACAGATAGAGAACATGTTCAATGAACGACAGTCTCCAACTTCACATCTCCACTCCAAGTGCCATCATGAACTTCTTGTGCGCATTCTCTATGATCTCTTCCCATCCAAAACTCAAATAGAGACTACAGATGCTGGCATTTGGGTCAGCAAACAATCGACTGGAGGAACTTATCAGGTCAAGCAGCATCTGTAGAAGGAAAGGAACTGTCCATGTTTCAAGTCAAAACCCTACATCAGGGTCAACAATTTGTTTCCTCACACAGATGCTGCTCAACCTGCTGAGTTCCTCCAGCAGGCTGTGTACTGCTCCAAAACTGAGATCCCTGTGCTCTTCTAAATCTCCCCAAATGTCATTACTGCACAGGGTTGTAATGTTAATAAATGTAGTCAATAACTCTGGAAATATGTCCCAACGGGTTTCTTAACTCACTACCTTCTCTGATATACAACACTCCCTTCTTTGATCGTGCATGTTTCACTGTGATGCACGTTAATCTTGTTTCTCAGCTTGCCTGTGCAGGGATATTTTAGTTTTTTTTTCAAAAGGTGATAAATCAAAGTTTTTGTTACAAGGTGATACAGTAGTGTAGCACGACACTTTACATTGCCAGTTGTAAGATTGAAGCTCAATCCCTGCCACTATCTGTAAGGAGTTTGTACATTCTCCCCGTGGGTTTCCTCCTTACTTGCTTACTGCCTGCTACACTGCTGGTGGTTAGGGCAGCAATAAAGGTCCTCCACCTCTAGTGGTGTTCCTTCAGGTCAGTAGCTTGCTCTTGGTTTTCACTGCTGTCAGCCATGAAAGTCCCAAGCAGAGACTCAAGAATACCATCGCACTCAGGTATACAAGGATTCTTCACTGCTGTTTCTGTAACAATTTTGATTTACCCCCAACCGGTTGACCACTCTTCGTCTGGCCTCTACCTATTGACTTGCTTGGCATGGGTGACCCTACCCAAGTGCCAAAGCATAAAGCCCTGACTCCAGTCAACATAGCTCTCTGGGTCGTCAAGGCACGCAAGCCTCTAAACCACAACAAAGTTGTGGCCCTCTTAGTGGCCGGTTTCCTCCTGCATTCCCAAAAAAAAATGTACAGTTAGGGTTAGTGAGCTACTGGCATGCTGTGTTTGACACCAAAGGTATAGCAACACTTGTGGGCTGCCCTCAGCACAATCCTCATTGATTCAATTGACAAAGACAACACATTTCACCGTACCTGTGACAAATTAAGGTAATCTTCAATCTCAATGGCACCTGCCCCACTCAAAACTCTAAGCCCAATTATGCACTTGTGATAAATCATCCTGTTCAGAAATGTAAAAATCTTCAAATTATGGCAACTCATTCAATATAAAAAAATCATTATGGATTTGTCAGCCTGTCTAATCATTTGCCAAAGCAAATTCTAGTGAAAAGTACTCCCAAAAGAGATAGCACTATTGTCATTGCCAAAACAGCTGCAATGTAAAGGCTTGAAAAATCATTTCAACATGTCTGGCAAAGCAACGTACTCACTCACCTATACTTAAAGTACAAATAACAATAATTAGTCAAATCCACAAAGGGCCCTTTTTCTTCGCCAAAAGAATATTGCAGTTTTAAGGGTAACACCAAAAAGATCGGTAATATCTTTTCAGGATTTTTCAATCCTTGCCTGAAATGAGCAACCTCTTTCATTTCTGAACAACACTTTAATTTGCCAATGGACAATGTTCAAACCAATTACATTAATTGGCAGCCACTCATGTTTAACAATGTTGTAGAATGAATATTTGTATATCAAATCAAGGTTTAAGAAAATAATTGCATTTCCAAATAAGTGAATATCGTGTGCAGTGCACAACTCAACCCAGTTCACTTTTGCAGAACCAGTAGCTAATACCTCAAGCTGACCAAACACAGATACGGAGGGTTCTGACAGGGTAGGGAAAATGCGGAATGTCAAAAATCAACAGAACCAAAAATCAATAGAATTTCATTTATTTTTATTCCTCCCTTTCCAGAAGGGAAAAGATCTAAGACTCATCATGTTCTACCAAATCATTCAGCTACATCCATACTTCCACAACATGATCTGCAGTGGGCACATGTTGTGATGGAAAGCAAGTTCCATTTCTATCGCATCGTTCGCAACTTCAGAACACCCAGAAGTATTTTTAGGCAATTTAGGCAATTTTAGGTAATTTTAGGCAATTTTAGGCAATTCAATGCACTCACTGTTGCAAGGAACACCAATATGCAGATCAGAGATGGACAGAGTCAGCAACTATAAATTCCTCCGTATTATCATTTCAGATGACCCGTCCTGGGCCCAGCCCATAACTGCAATTAGGAAGAAAGCACTGCAGCATCTCTACTTCCTGAGAAGTTTGCAAAGATTCTGCATGATATCTAAAACTTTGACAAACTTTTTATAGATGTGTGGTGGAGAGTATATTGACTGGCTGCATCACTGCCTGATATGGAAACACCAATGCCCTTGAAAGGAAAAATAATACAATAAGTAGTGGATACAGCCCAGTCCATCATGAGTAAAGCACTGCCACCATTAAGCACATCTACACAGAGTGCTGCCACAGGAAAGTAGCATCCATCATCAGGGACCCCCACCATCCAGGCCATGCTTTCTCACTGCTGCCATCAGGAAGAAAGTACAGGAGCCTCAGGACTCACAGCACCAGGTTCAGGAACAGTTATTACCCCTCAACCATCAGACTCTTGAATGAGAAGGGATAACATCACTCAACTTCATTTGCCCCAGCATTGAAATGTTCCCACAACCTTTGGACTCACTTTCAAGGACTCATCATCTCACATTCATGATATTTATTGCTTATTTATTTATTATTATTTCTTATTTTCCTTTCTTTTTGCATTTGCTCAGTTTGTTGTCCTCTGCACACAGGTTGTCCATTGATTCTGTTAGAGTTATTGGATTTATTGAGTATGCCCGCAAGGAAATGAATCTCAGATTTGTATATGGTGATGTAATATACTTTGATAATAAACTTACTTTGAACTTTGCATAGCCAGCTCCAGAATAAGCTCTACATTGGTCTTCAACAAGATGCTCCAGGATCTTCTCTGCCCACATGAGAAAGTACAGGCTTCTTGACTTATCACTTCATTTACGGAACCTTTAATTAAAAGATGCTGAACACGTGTCTGAAGTGAATACTATATTTAATGGGAATACCCAGAAGTAGAAGACATTCTCAAGAAACTTCACATGATGTTGACATTACTGGGAAAAGTAGCATGAGGTGACTTTATTGGGCCATTTCAGAAGTCAGTTAAAGGTCAACCTACTGCTGTGGATGTGGAAGAGCAGAAGAGCATTAATAAACCAGAAGGGGCTTTAGTAACAACCTTGTAATCTCATTATCATTGTTACTGCTATAAGATTTTTAAGGAGAAATTATTTAATTACTTGAGTTAAATTCCCTGACCTTGACAGTGGGATTTCAACCCTTATCTCCAGATGAATATTTCTGAGCTGCCCGAGTACAGCACTGGATTATCAAATTAATGGACAGCATGGAAGTGTAGTGTTTAAATAAATTAAAAAATTATTAAGTGAAGTACATGCAGTGAAAATTATGACTGAGAAGGTGTTCAGGAAGCTTAATGGCCTGAGGAATTGATGGAATGCACTCTTAGGTTCTGAAGGAAGTAGCTGGAGAGATTGTGGAGATATTAACAATGAACTTTCAAGAATCAATTCTGACATTATACTGGATGACCAGAAAATTGCAAACATTACTCTGCTATTTAGGAAGGGTGGGAAGTAGCAGAAAGGAAACATTAGAGTTGTTAGCCTGACATCAGTGGTTGGGAAGTTGTTGGAATCATTTTTAGGGATGAGGTAAAGGAGTACGTGGAGGCACATGACAAGATAGGCCAAAGCCAGCATGGTTTCCTTAAAGGAAAATCCTACCTGACTAACCTACTGCAATTTTTTGAGGAAATTACAAGCAGGGTAGACAAAGGAGATGCAGTAGATGTGGTGTACTTGGATTTTCAGAAGGCCTTTGACAAGGTACCACACATGGGACTGCTTAGCAAGATAAGAGCCCATGGCATTACAGGGGAGTTAGTAGCATGGGTGAAGCACTGACTAATCAGCAGAAAACAGACAGTGGGAATAAAGGGATCTTATTCTGGCTGGCTGCCATTTACCAGTGGAGTTCCTCAGGATTCGGTGTTGGGATCGCTGCTTTTTACGATGTATGTCAATGATTTGGACTATGGAATTAATGAATTTGTGGCTAAATTTGCCGATGATACAAAGATTGGTGGAGGAGCAGATAGTGTTGAGGAAACAGAGAGCCTGCAGAGACTTAGATAGTTTACGGGAATGGGCAAAGAAGTGGCAAATGAAATACAATGTTGGAAAGTGTATGGTCATGCACTTTGGTGGAAGAAATAAATGGGCAGACTATTCATTAGATGGGGAGAGAATTCAAAATGCAGAGATACAAAGGGACTTGGGAGTCTTTGTGCAGGATACCCTAAAGGTTAACCTCCAGGTTGAGTCAGTGGTGAAGAAGGTGAATGCAATGTTAGCATTCATTTCTAGAGATATAGAATATAAAAGCAGGGATGTGATGTTGAGGCTCTATAAGGCACTCGTGAGACCACACGGAGTTTTGGGCTCCTTGTTTTAGAAGGGATCTACTGAGATTGGAGAGGGTTCAGAGAAGATTCACAAGAGTGATTCTAGGAATGAAAGGGTTTGGCAGCCCTTGGGCTGTATTCCCTGGAGTTCAGGAGAATGAGGGAGGATTTCATTGAAACATTCTGAATGTTAAAAGGCCTGAACAGATTAGATAAGGCAAAGGTATTTCCCATGGTAGGGGAGTCTAGGACAAGAGGGCACGACTTCAGGATTGAAGAACATCCATTTAGAAAAGAGATGTGGAGAAATTTTAGTCAGAGGGTGGTAAATCTGTGGAATTTGTTGCCACAAGTGGCTGTGGAGGCCAAGTCATTGGGTGCATTTAAGGCAGAGATAGTTAGGTTCTTGATTAGTCAGGGCATCAAAGGGTATGGGGAGAAGGCAGGAGAGTGGAGATGACTGGAAGAATTGGATCAGCCCATGATTGAATGGCAGAGCAGACTCAATGGGCCAAATGGCCTACTTCTACTCCTATATCGTATGGTCCTATGGTCTTAAAATAATTTGATTCTGAGCACTGGCAAATATAAAGAGGAAATCTAAGCTTCAGATAAAGATCGGTCACCTCTGGTGGTTCTTTAGTAATTTGAACTCATTCTTGTATCTACCATTCCATGAACTCCAAATCAAACAAGCCAGCTGGTGGATGAAAATAATTCAGTGTTTTCCCTGCAGTAAATCTATCCTTCATAAATATTTAACATTGCCCTGAATTTTACTAATTGTTCCCCATTCTGCTTGCTGCCATCTGCTCCTACAACTTCAACACCAGTTGTGAGCAGTTGTGCGAAGATTCGATTCATCATCAAATGGCCCCCACGTGCTTCTGGAGAGCGGCTGTGTACAAGTTACAAGCTCTGTCTGTATTTCGAATTGTGCTCTTTTAAAGATTTTAAAGAGTTTAGCTTTAATTGTCACGTGTGCACCAAAGCATACAGCGAAATGCATCATTTGCGTCAAATCAAATCAGCATTGTTCAAGTGTCACCATGCTTCTGGCCTGCAACTTATTAACCCTAAACCCGTATATGGGAGGAAACTGGAGCACTCAGAGGAAGTCACAGGCAGCAGTAGAAATCAACACTGACCTCATAGCTGGTGCCCTAAAGCTATGCTACCATGCCACTCGAGTAACTTAAGAGACTGAACTGTTGGTCTTGATTGAACTTTTTTTAATTTCATAGGCATTGCTCTTCTCTCTTTCTTATCTGTACTTCTAGCAGAGGCAGTCAGTTCACCATGTTTTCCCAGGTTAAATTTGATGGGGCAGCAGGTCGGTACACCGGGTAGTGCAACTGCTTCACAATTCCAGGGGCTGGAGTGCCCAGAGGAAACCCCGGCAGTCCCAGAGAGATCGAACAAACTCCTCACACACAAAGTGGGAAATCAAGGCCTGATCTTCTACAGCTGGTATTGTAAAGCATTGCACCAACCTCGGCACTGCCATGCCAAGTTCCGTCATCCACGTCTCCTTATTTATTTAGGAGATACAGCACGGTACAAATCCTTTGACTGCACCTCTCAGCAAACTGGATTTAATCCTAGCCTAATCACAGGGCAATTTACAATGACCAATTGACCTACCCACAGCTCATCTTCGCACTGTGGGAGGAAACCGGTGCACCCCAAGGAAACCCACGTGGACTCCTTACGGACAGCAACAGGAATTGAACCTGGGTCAGTGGCATTGTAAAGCATTGCACTGACCGCTAGGCTATTATGCTGCAGGACCATATTCGGGTGGAAGGGAGAACATACAAACTCCTTACAGGCAGAGGTGGGAATTGAACCCAGGTCACTAGCACTACATAGAATTATGCTAAACTCGACACTGCTGACTGATCAGAAGGACATAAATCTGGAATCCCCCTTAGCAGCAAACCCCCAGAAAAAGCCAAGCATGAGTTTCATTCGGGTACGGTGTAGTGCTGCCCGGGTGGAGATGACGCTCTCCAGGAGGGCTGTAGCCATGGTCCAGTTCAGTTCAGTACAAGTTAAAGCTCACAGTGAGAGTAATAGAGCTGGACATTCATAAAAGATAGCAACCTGTACAGAGAGGAATGAAATGCGCGCACGTGGCACAAATTCAGCTGAATAAATTTAAAACGGGAGGAAAATAAATTGGAGATGTATATCCCAGTTTATTCCAACTTGGAGATGATCAAAGTTCAAAGTGAATTTAGTAGCAAAGTATACATATGTCACCACTAACAACCATGAGATTCATTTTCTTCCAGGCATACTCAATAAACCCATAATAGAACAATAATCATAACAGAATCAATGAAAGACTGCAGCAACATGGTCGCTCAACCAGTATACAAAACACAACAAACTGTGCAAATACAAAAAGAAAGCAATAATAAGAAATGAATAAACAATAAATATCGAGAACAAAAGATGAAGAGTCCTTGAAAATGAGTTCATAGGTTATGGGAACTTTTCAGTGATGGGACAAGTGAAGTTATCTGCTCTGGCTCAAGAGCCTGAAGGTTGAGGGCAGTAATGGTTCCTGAACCTGTGGGGAGTGAGTCCTGAGGCTCCCGTACCTTCTTTCTGATGGCAGCAGTGAGAAGAGAGCATGAGCTGGATGGTGGGGCTCTCTAATGATTGATGCTGCGACAATGCTTCATGTAGATGGTGGGGAGAGCATTTCCCATGAAGGACTGGGCTGTATCCTCTAGTTTTGGTAGGATTTTCCATTCAATGGTACTGGTGTTTCCATACCAGGCTGTGATGCAGCCTGTTGTTGTACTCTCCACTACACATCTATAGAAGTTCGTCAAAGTTTTAGTTGTCATCACAAACTCTTTGAGAACATGAGTTGTTAAGTCCTTGAAAGCCTCAGAATAGAGGGATGTTCATTTAGGACAGATGAAGAGGAATTTCTTTAGACAGAGTGTGGTGAATCTGTGGAATTCATTGCCATAGATGGCTGTGGAGGCCGAATCATTGGGTATATTTAAAGTGGAGGCTGATAGGTTCTTGATTAGTCAGGGCGTCAAAGGTTACAAGGAGAAGGCAAAAGGATGGGTTGAGAGGGATAATAAATCAGCCGTGATGGAATGGCAGAGCAGACTCAATGAGCCAAATGGCCGAATTATGCTCCTATGTCTTATGAAAGCGAGTCTGTAAGTTCTGGAATCAGCTCAGAGTTCTGGGGAGTGAGGTTCTCCATGTCGGATTACTGAAGGGCAATAAGGCGACAGGATGACATTTACTGACCTGCGTTGGACATAGTCCAGAGATGAATTGCAAGCTAAGTATAGGGCAAGCCAACATTTATTTCCAGTTTCCAACATCCCTCAAGTATTAATCATACTGAATCTACAGCTCCTCTATATTTTGTACACTGCACTATTATCTCCTTTGATATTTACCTTGCACTAAGTGCACAGACTCGCTGATACTCTCTTCTCCCATTGCACACTTGCCCTACATCTTAAAGCCTGTTTTTCTCCATTTCCATTTCTGGTGGCTTTCATAAATCAGACTATTGATTATAGGAGTTGGAATGTTATGCTGAAGTTGTATCAGACGTTGATGGGGCTTCATTTGGAGTATGCAATTCTGGTCACCTAACTACAGGAATGGTATCAACCAAGAGGCCCATCTAACCTTGTCCCATTTGCCTGCACTTGGTTTATCACTCAAAATCCTTCCTACAAGATGTACCTATCCAAATATCACACATAAAATGCTGGAGGAACTCAACAAGTCAGACAACATCTATGGAAAGGAATAAAGAGCTGGCGTTTCAGGCAGATACCCTTTATCAGGACCCTTGAGCCCAAAACTCTTTATGCCCTTCCAGAGACAGTGCTTGATTCGCTGAGGTCCTTTAGCATTTTGTGTGTATTACTCTGGATTTCCAGCATCTGCAGAACCTCTTCTGTTTATCTTTTAAATCTTGGTATTGTAACTGTCTCAACCCCTTCCTCTGGCAGCAACTTCCAGATACTCGCCTTCCTCTGTGTGAAGTAGTTACCCCTTTTAAATCTTACCCCAGCACCCAGGGCATGCCCTTTTCTCATCGTTGCCATCAGGTAGGAGGTACAAAAGCCTGAAGGCACACACTCAGTGATTCAGGAACAGCTTATTCCCCTCTGCCATCCGATTCCTAAATGGACATTGAACCCATGAACACTACCTCACTTTTTAAAATATATATTAATTCTGTTTTTACACGATTTTAATTTTATTCAT
The DNA here is from genome assembly GCF_030144855.1 of Hypanus sabinus. Taxonomy (NCBI): domain Eukaryota; kingdom Metazoa; phylum Chordata; class Chondrichthyes; order Myliobatiformes; family Dasyatidae; genus Hypanus; species Hypanus sabinus. The sequence goes on from NC_082717.1 coordinate 14,919,416, forward strand.
TATATGTATACTATAAATGATTTACTCATTTATTTACTTATTTATTTTCTTTTGTTTTCTTCTATATTATGTATTGCATTGAACTGCGGCTGCTAAGTTAACAAATTTCACAACACGGTGATAATAAACCTGATTCTGATTCTCTCTTTAAACCTATGCCTTGTGGTTTTTGCCTCCCATTCTAGGGAAAAACACCATGCATTCACTCCGTCTATGCCCCTCAATTATGTACACTTCACTACGGTCATCCCTCAATCTCCTACGCTCCAAGGAGTGAGGTCTCAGCCTGCTCAACCCCTGCGTAACTCAGTCCCTTGAGTATTGGCAACGTCCTCGTAAATATGGTAGCACAGTGGTTGGCTTGACATCATTACAGCTCGGGGTATTCTGGAGTTCCGAGCTGTCTGTAAGGAGTTGGTACATTCTCCCCATGAACTGCGTGGATCTCCTTCAGGTGCTCCAGTTTCCTCCCACAGTCCAAAGACATTTCAGTTATTAGGTTAATTGGTCATAGTAAATTATCCCATAATTAGGCTAAATTGTTGGGTTGTTGGGCATTGAAGCTCATTGGACCACAGGAAACCACTCCGCGTTGCATCTCTAAAAAATAGATCGTAAAATTAAATTCTCTTTGCACTCTTTACAGCATAATGATATCTTTCCTATAATGGGATAACTAAAACTGGACACAATACTCCACGTGCAGCCTCACCAACATCTCACCGACATTGTGTTCCAGTAACTCAGGGCCAGCACGCCAAGTGCCTTCCTCACCGCCCTATCTGCCTGTGATGCCACTGTCAGGGAAAATTGAAACCATAACAAAAAAATTGAAACCATTGGAGGAGATTCAAAGAAAATCTACAAAAATGATAACCTGGAACCGAAAAGTTTTTCTTATCAATTAGATAGGATTAACTTTTTTTCTGGAAAAGGTTAGGGAGCCTTTAAAATTATAAAGATAAGAAAATCTGTAGATGCTGGAACAGACACACACACACACACACACACACACACACACACACACACACACGAGGAACTCTGCAGGCCAGGCAGCATCTGTGGAAAAGGACTGCTGAAGGGCCTCAGCCTCAAACACCAACAGTTCACTCTTCTCCACAGATACTGCCTGGGCTGGTGAGTTCCTCCAGCATTTTGTCTGTGTTGCTTTAAAATTATTAAGTGATTTGATAAATTCTCCAAATCCTGAGAGATCATCATGGAACATATTCAATTAATAATGTGTTAGAGGATTTAGGAGAAACATCCATCACATGGTTTATCATGGGGTGGGGGGGGAGGGCAAGTCTAGGACTAGAGGGCACTACCTCAGAATACAAGGACATCCTTTAGAACCGAGATAATGAGTAATTTCTTTAGCCAAAGGTGGTGAATCCGTGGAATTCATTGTCACATATAGCTGTAGAGGCCAAGTCATTGGGTTTTTTTTTTGCAAAAGGAGGTTGATATGTTCTCAATCAGTAAAGCATCAAAGGTTATGGGGAGAAGGTAGGAGAATGTTGTTGAGAGGGATAATAATTCAGCCGAAATGGAATGGTGGAGCAGACTTGATGGGTCAAATGGCTCGATTCTGTTCCTCTGGTCTTATGTTGAGTGAAGAAGTGGGATCGAAGATTTCTGGGACATAACACCGCCAAGACTAGATGAGATGATTGGCCTGATTGCATGCTATACACCACACAGATACATCATATCCACCCCCCAGTGCCACTGAGAAGCTGCCCTGATGAAATCCCCGATTCTACACATCAATACGTTGTCTGCTCGCTCCGGGGTCGCTCCTGGTACCAGGTTTGTCTTCTCCACATCAACACCCTAAGAACCTCAGGAAATGGAAATTGTGGGATCCAACAAATGTCACATCCCTTATACATACAAAGACCCCTTGAAATGTATCCATGTGTGAACAAGCAGCTTGTTCCAGTATGATTATGACAAACAGATTTTGTCCAGTTTCTCTCCATTCTGTGCTACCTTCTTGAAAATCTTCACTGACCGCTATATTACAGAACACTACAACAAGTTGCACATTGTTCTGTAATTAATCATGGACCTGCAAGCACCAGCTTCTCAATATGCCCTTGTTGAACTGGTGAGAACAATTGTTATTTTTCTTGTAGTTTAGCTTTCCTAGGCTTGCTTATATTTTTATGTAATAGCCGACATACATGTACCTGTTCAGTGAATTTTTCAGAGATTACTATACTGTAGTGGTTTCTGTATTTTACTAGAAGCTCCTTGGTTTTCAGCAGCAGGACACCGTGACTTATTGTGACACAGCTCAGTCCATCTCGAAAACCAAGCTCCCCTCCACTGACACTTCAAGAAAGTGGACAACATAATCAAGACTCCTGCCACCCCAGTCATTCTATCTTGTTGTTGCCTTTCACGCCTTGTAGCACATTGGGCGGCATTTTTTTTGCTGTTTCCAAAGCATCTTGACTTTTTTTTGAGGCCGAGTTGCTAGCTTGTTGCTCAACCCAGCAAGCGTGTAAGGAGCCGGCCAGCTAATCTGTCTTAATAAGGCCATAAGACATAGGAGCAGAATTAGGCCATTCAGCCCATCGAGTCTGCTCTGCCATTCCATCATGGCTCACTTATCATCCCTCTCAACGTCCTTTTAGTCTGCTTATCTTTCTAAATTCCAGAATTGCCACAGTAAGATTGTTAGTCCGGGTCCCTGCATTACCAGTCTAGCAATTTTAACGCAGCACAAGTATAACTAAGAGGCTGGAATGGAAGTGTTAATATCCTAGATGGTAACAGAGCTGAAAACAAGAGTTGTGAAGGGAGCGTGTGGAAGACAAACTCTGGAGAGCTGTGAGAATTTTGAAAGAATGAAGATGGTGCTTAAATAGGAGCCAGTAAACACAGGCATGATGGGCAGACAGGAAATTTGCAGCAGTGCTTTTTGTGACTTACAGACAGACATACTTTATTGATCCTAAGGGAAATTGACAAGAACAAGGGAGGCCAGTCAGACACACACTGGAAAAATCACCTTTAGACACAAGGTGTTCAAGCAGCAACTACAGCCCTCACAATGTTGAGCTGACCTTTTAACCTACTCCAGGATCAATCTAACCCTTCCCTCCTCCATAGCTCTCATTACTCTATCATCCACGTGCCTACTGAAGTGTTTCTTAAACACAAAGTACACTGCAGATACTGCGGTCAAATCAACACATACAAAAGCTGGATGAACTCAGCAGGTCGGGCAACGTCTGTTGAAATGAGCAGTCAACGGATGCTGCCCGACCTGCTGAGTTCATCCAGCTTTTGTACATGTTGAAGTGTTTCTTAAATGCCTCTAACGAATCTGCCTCTACCACCATCTCGCGCAGTGCTTTTCTCTCCCGACAATTATTACACCAAGGCTGGGACTAATTCTGATTAATGTATAGAGTTGAAGGTTAAAGAACAGAGTTGGTTCTACATACTTCAGGCATCTCACAATCAACAGAATTACAGTGGAAAGTGTTCATCACACCACCACAAACTGTGTTCACACCTCAACCGGACCCTGTGTTTGACAACCACTGCAGCATTGCTACGATGGACGAGGTGTTCCCCACTTGCCTGGAACATCAGCTTTGCTCCAGATGCTTCCGCCACTCAAAAATCTTTCCAACACTTTCCCCAGAATGCCCAAAGCACAGGTGAGGGAAAGGAAGCCCAAGTAACAGCTTAGGGTCCTGATGAACATCGACTGTCTCCTCTTTTCCATAGACGCCTCCTGACCTGCTGACTTTCTCCAGCATTCTGTGTGCGTCACTTGGACTTCCAACATCTGCAGATTCTCTAGTGTTTGTGGAACCTCTTGCCTTTACTTAGTGGCGTTTAAGAGGGTGGAAACATCCCAAGAAAGGTACTTTGCAAGTGTTATTACAAAAGAGTACATCGATTAAAGAAATGAATAAGATTGAAAAAAAAGAGAAAATTTATAAGGATGGTGCTGGGATTTGAGGACCTGAGTTATAGGAAAAGATTGAATATGTTAGAACTTTAGTTCCTGGAGCATTGGAAATTGAGGGGAGATTTGATAGAAATATACAAAATTATGGGGTGTGCACACCGGCAAATAGCAAAGGTCAAAGGTGTCGTGGCACCAGCATTGGACTTTGAGGCAAGAGGTCCCGAGTTCAAATCTGGCCAGCACCCTGTTCACTTTCCAGCTGTGCAGGCTTGAGCATTGAGCCAGCAACTCAGCTTTGTAAAAAAAATATAGTCAAATATTACAGAAATAGCGAAAAATGCCACTCAATGTGCCACAGAGACGAGAAAAGTAACAACAACACAATAAAATATAAGCAGGCTTTGTCCATTGATGTTGGGTGAGACTAGAACTGGAGGTCATGATTTAAATCAAGTCAAGTCTATTGTCATTTAACTATACATTTAAAGGTGAAATGTGACAGGTTTAAGGGAAACGAGAGGGAATTTGTTCACACTGGGTGGAATGAGCTGCCAGCGGGAGTGGTGCCTGTGGGTTTGAGTTAAACATTTAGGAGAAGTTTGGGTAAGTACATGGATGGAAGGAAGGGGAATGGAGGGCTAAGATCCAGATGTTGGTCAATGGGACTGGCAGAATAATAGTTTGGCATAGACTAAATGGGCCAAAGGGGGCTGCTTCTCAGCCGTAGTGTTCTGTAACTTTCTTAAACAAGATTTGACACAGAGTCACAGACAGTCACTTGGTGTAAAGCTCAGTCAAATGTATGGAGATCAGGGAGGTTCTCAGAAGGAGAAGAGAGAACTACAGACACAAATTTGGAGAGACTCGGGTAAGGGCAGCTAACCTTTGCAAAAATTGAACGTTTAGAGTCTGTTCCCTGCTTTCCTAATCCCAGCCATGCTGGAAGTTCAGCAACTTCAAAGCTCCACCAACATTGTTGTTTTGGTCCAATAATCCCAGTAAGAAGTCTCATGGTAAGAACGTACTTCTCTACTAGTGGTGCCTCTCTGGCTTCCTTCTTGCACTGTGTGGTTGACGTTGATGGCCTTGGGGAAATCTCGGAATGGGCGAGGACAAATTTAAAATTAAAATATATTGCCCCACAGGTAAGAGCCGTCGGAAACAGATTCAGGCAAATTCCCACCAAGTGCACAATTTGTACGGACCTTGTGGTAGTATGGATAACTGGTTGTTGAGCGAGATGATTGGAGGAGGATTTCGGAGAACACAGGTGCCAAGACAAAGTACACAGCAACAAAGAGAATCAGAATCAGGGTTAATATCACTGACATGTCATGAAATTCGTTGTTTTCCAGCAGCAGTACTGTGCAACACATAATAAAAACAATTATTAAAATTAAATGTAAAATTATATTAAATAAGAGGTGCAAATAGGAAATGAAAATAGTGCGCTAGTGTTCATGGGTTCATTGTCCATTCAGAAATCTGATGGTGGAGGGAAAAAGGCTGCTCCTAAAACATTGAGTGTGTGTCCTCAGGCTCCTGTACCTCCTCTCTGATAGTAGAAGTAATAATAAGAGTCCTGGGTGGTGGGGATCCTTGATGATGGATGCCACCTTTTTGAAGATGTCCTCAATGCTGGGGAGGCTAGTACCCATGATGGAGCTGACCGTATTGAATATTTCACTTTGGTTTTCAAACCACAATCACAGTCTTGACAATCACACTGCAAACATGTAAAGATTGAACTGAACATATATTTCACAATAAATCAACATCACTAGTTTAGATTCAATTACCTCCCACAAGCGATGTTTCTGACTAACCTCCATTTCCAGCTATTTTCTTTCCAATTTTCTGAGCTACTCTCAACTCCCACTGATTTTTTTGTGCTGTGAGAAATTTTAATGGTTTTCATAAAAATTAAACTCCAATGGTATTCTTCCCAGGTAATTTTAAATTTCTTGATATGATTTGTGTTGTCCCTTGAGCTACACTCTGTAAAATAGCATTAAGATCCAATACTAAAATGAACAAAAATGAAACCCTGGAGAATGACACAGTCTGTACAGCTTCACAAAATAACTCCACTTTCAACGGCATTTCGCTCTATACTGATAAAATTATGTCGGTGTTTCTATCAGTCATTGTAAAACTGATGAAGAAATGTTCGTCTTGTATCCCTTATTAAAGGTCGAATGTGCAAGAAAACAATAGAGGAAGGAATGGCTGATTTGATCATTTCCAAAGCAACCTAATTTTTTTGACAACCCTTTCTCCCCAAGCATCTTATAAACCAATTTCTTTCCTCTCAGCATCGCACATGTAACCCTCCTACAGAATCCCCTCTCCCTCCCTGTTCCTATCTGCCAATCATTCCTCCTGTCTTTAGTTCCTCTTCACCTTCCACCACCTGTCATCTCCCAGTTTCTGTTGCTAACAATGCCCCTCCCTCCCCAGGCTGAATACACCTGCAGATCAACCCCTCATGGGGGAAGTGTGAATTTCCCACATTCATCTTTTTCTTACCAGTTCTTGCACCAATACTCCCCGTCACCTCTTACCCCTTCTACTCTTTCAGTCCAGATACAAAGTTCTGACCCAAAAGGTCAGCAGTCCATTTCTTCACACGGATGCCGCTTGACCTGCTGAGTTCCTCCGGCACTGCATATTTTTTTTTTGGTCCAGACTCCAACAATTTCTTGTCTCCTTTCTGAGGTCCATGCAGTTGCCCACTTTCTGTAGTCACCCAACCTCCCTTCACATCTTCACTTCTCAGCATGTACTCACTTTGTTAGATACCTCCTGTACCTAATAAAGTGGTCACTAAGTGTATGTTCGTGATCTTCTGCTGCTGCAACCCATTCACTTCAAGGTCACCGTATGGTGCGTTCAGAGATGCTCTTCTGCACACCACCGATGTAATGCCTGATTATTTGATTACTGTCACCTTGAACCAGTTTCACCATTCTTCACTGACCTCTCTCATTAACGAGGCGCTTTTGTCCACAGAACTGCCACTCACTTGCTGCTCTTGTTTGCTTCTCGCGCCACTCTGCTAACTCCAGAGAATGGTGTGCGGGAAATCTTGGGAGAGCAGCAGTTTCTGAAGCACTCAAACCATCCGATCTGGCACCACAACCATGCCACGATGAAAGTTATTTAGATCACATTTCTTACCCACTCTGATGTTTGGTCTGAACAACAACTGAACCTCTTGACAATGCTTGAATGCTTATATGCATTGAGCTGCCACCACATGATTGGCTGATTAGATGTTTACATTAACGAGCAGGTGAACTGGTGGATACTGTGAATAAAGCAGATACTAAGTGTATGACCAGGCCTTTGCGTGAACTTGTCCTACCATGCACCAGCCAGTTAACCAGCCACACTCACGAAGGTCCATGTGACTGAACATCTATTACTTTATTGTAGGCTGTTCAAGTTTTACCTTTATCTCCACACCTGGTCTCAAACACAACCACCAGATACAAGCTGACTTCACACAGCTTCACGTTTCCCCAACAGCCTAAACACTTTTCTTTTCACGTGTAGATATTAATGCAGTAAAGGAAATGCAGAAGCCGATTTTTTTTTCAATCCACCAAACAGCAGTGTAACTATGACCAGATAATCTGCTTTAGCAGTGTTGTTTGTGGGGTAAATATCGGTAGGACACTGAAGAAAACCCTCTCTTCTGAGCAGTGCAGTGCAGGTAAACAATAATGGGTTAGACTGTGAGGTCAAGAGTCCAACTTATCATACAAGGAAACCATTCAATAGTCTGATAACAGTGATATAGCAGCTGTCCTTGAGGCAGTAGTACATGTTTCAAGACTGCTTAATATCACTTCCAGTACACAAGTGCAAAGGAGAACAAAATAATTGTTACTTCAGACGCAATGGAGCAAAAACAATAAGACAAAGAACACAATAATAACAAAACTATGATATAAATATCACACACACACACACACACGCACACATGCACACCTGATTGCATACCCATAAAGTGACGTTAGGCACCGCAGCGTCTGCACTTAAGGTGACTGAAAGGGAACGATAATGTGATAAAGTAGTGGTGGTGGGTTGGGTTAGTGGGTGGAGTTGTTGATCAGCCTTCCTACTTGGGAACAGTAATGGTTTTTGAGTCTGGTGGTTCTGGGGTGGATGCTACATAGTCTCCTCCCTGATAGGAGTGGGACAAGCAGTCCATGAGCAGGGTAGGTGGGATCCTTCTTGATGCTACTGATCTTTTTCCAGCACCGTTCTGTATATGCATCTTTGAGGGCAGGCAGGCTGGTACCAGAAATGTATGGGCAGTTTTTGAACCCTCCTGTTGACCGCGGGGCAGTTTCCCTACCACAAGTGATGCAGCTTGTTAGAATGCTCTCAGCTGCCCAACTGTAGAAGATTGTGAGTATAGGTGTACATTGTCCAGTTCTTTCCAGCCTCCTCAGAAAGTAGAGTTGGTGAACTTTCCTTACCATCTCCTTTTCAGGCTTTTCTACCTTCTGCCCAATGAGAGAGGGGGGAAAGAGAGAATGTTCAGGGTGGGAAGAGTCCGATTATGCTGGCTGCTTCACTGAGGCAGGGAGAAATATCAACAGAATCCATGGAGGGAAGGCTGGCTTCTATTCTATATCAAAACAGTATAGCAGCATTGATTTTAAAATTTAGAAATTAAATTAAATAAACACTTTAATTATTAAACAATGCGAAATAGCTCCCCTGTTCTCAACACTATCCACGTTCTCAATGTTACTGTTAGACTTTTTTTTAAACACTCCGTTCTTTGACCACAGCAAAAATACCTTTCTGTAATCATGCTTAAATCAAGCTACTGAAAAGCCTGAACCTTCAGAATTTGTGCTGACTGGCAACTCCTGCAATGCTGCTGGTGCCAAATCCTGTCAGTCTCTGCCGTTTCTTTGGATTCATCAGCTGGTGGAGAGGGGAAGCCTATTGCATGGGCTTGCTCTCCATATTGTACTACCCTGGTCTGTGTATCACGTGGGCAGCTGGGTCACAATATCCCTGACCATCTGCAGTCTCGTGTCTCCAGAAAGCGGGATCAAATCTGGCCTACAGGCTGGACTATGTACACCACTCAGTTAATTATAATTATATCATTCGTCCCCATTATTCCACATGACCACCTTCTACATGTCAACGACAGCTCAGGGGAAGCAGCTCCTCGAGTTGCTTTGTGAGCACAGTCATCCTCATGTTCTGGTCTCCCCCCACCGGTACAAGTAACCCAATATTCTCAGCCACACGATCCCCCTTTCTCCTCCTCCACCAACATCCCCCCCACCCCTCCACCATACTACAACCTGGCCGGGTCCTGTGTATCATCAGCAGTCAAAGGCACACATCTCATCTGTTCACAGAACACATCCCTCTGTATATTACATTTATTTCCTCATTCCACTTAAAGCCCTTTCATTAAAGCTTAATAAACCGCACCACTTGATAAAGTGCAGACTTTTAAAATGGCTTTTAAATTTTGCATTCTCTCTCGTTCAGATGATCCATCGCCCAGAAATTGGGTCACACAAGGCAGACAGCTGACCTGTTCCCACGACTCTGCCTCCCAGTAAATCAAACCGAGGGTCAACGTTAGAATCTAGCCACTTGTAGACACTGTGATGGAGTCAATCATAGGGGAAATGAAAATATTACACCTGCTTCCAGTATTAAAGGGAGCAGGACAAGAGCAGGATTAAAAGGGAAGTATCCTTCATCATTAATTGGCCCAACTTGCTTTACTGAGCGTTGTTAATGCGGAATGCTGCAAGTCTGATTCACTGGTTTACTGGCAGACAGCGGTGGGGGGAGCTGCATGGCCTGTTGTTGCAATACAGTACTCGGCTTCAAGCCATGGTATCGCCGGTTTACAACTGCCCAGGTGAGCTGGAGGCGTGGGAGTCGGTGCGCTTCACTGGAGTGCCAGAGGCAGGGTGGTGTGGCGTCCATGCTGGAGCCTGTGCTGTTTCCCCAGTATTCGCTCGGCTGAAGACAAGCCGTATTGTCTTTGACAGCAGACTGCTGCAACGTTCATGAACTCAGGGACTTGGTCTATATACCTCCGTGTGACTGGATTTTACTCCTATCATTATGTGCCGTGCATGAATGGTGCTACTGTGTTTTGTACCTTGGCGCCAGAGGTACGCAGTTTCATTTGGCTGCATTCGTGTATAGTTGAATGACAATTAAACTTGAACTTAATGCACACACAGTTCTAGCCTCAATTTCTCCTTTCTGAGTTAAGACACATCAGATTATTTGAAAATCAAATGCCAAGGTCTACTATAGTGTAATAACATCTTTTCACTATTACATACAGCTATTACAAGTGAACATTCCCTTCAGAAAAAAAACATAAATATAAGTGGTTACTGCAGGACTTTTGCTGTCCTGCCCGTTTTGCATGACATTACTGCCACCCAATGGCAGGAAGAGGCATTTCAGTTTATCCTCCAAATGACCTTTTCTGCAACAATCCGTAAATGGAGCGAAAAATAAATGAACGTGCATGTAGCATCTTTCAAAACTCAAGACACCCAAAGGCAATGAAATTTATTTATCTTCCAAGGTAGGTTCTCCATTAGAATGTAGGAAAGATAGCAGCTAATTTACGCAAAGCAAGCTCCCACGAGCAGTAACCTGCTCAGCACCAATCAACCAGATCATCTGTTTGTGATGGCCATAGAGTCATTCAGCCGGGAAACAGGCCCTTCAGCCCAACCTGCCGTGGTAGCCACCACACTAGTCCCATTTGCCACGTTTGGCCCATATCCCTCAAACCATGTGTGAGGCTGCACAGTGGTGTAGTGGCTAGTTCATCACTTCAGTGTCAGTGGTCAGGGTTCAATTTTTGCCACTTTTCGTTCTCCTTGTGGGCTTCCTCTGGGTGCTCCAGTTTCCTCACACATTCCAAAAACACACCGGTTGGGGTTAGTAAGCTATGGGAATGCTATGTTGCCAACATTTCCAGGAAGCCCCCCAGCACATCCACAGACTGTGTTAGTCGTTGATGCAAGCAATGCATTTTGCATTATGCTTCGATGGGACAAATAAAGCTAATTTATTTCCTCTACTTATTCAAATTACTTTTGAACATTATTTTACCAACCTGGACCACCTTTCTCTGGGAGTGCAATCCATACATGCATCACCATCTTTGTGAAGAAGTTGCCTCTCGCCTCTCACCTCTCACCTTAAACTAATGCCCTCGAATTTTTAAGTTGGTCTTCACCTGGCTGAAGGTCCACATCTCGGCAGGATGCAAAGGATTTTGTACACAACGTTATTGAGAAAACACTTCCACCACACAGACTGCAGTAGTTACAGAAGGTGTCCGACCATTGCTTCAAGGACGATTAAGTACCAGCGATTACCAATGGTCTAAGGCAAGGGTTCCCTGGAGTCCACAGACCACTTACTTAATGGCATTGGTACATAGACTTAAAAAAAAGGTCGGGAATGCCTGGTCTAAGGGAAATGGGCAAGGATTCAGCAAATAAAATATTATGTGAGAAAACATGAAACAGTCCATTTAGCTACAAGAAAACATTTTCTAAAAGTGCAATACAATATCTCGGGTGGTGAGAGATTACAGAAATGAGATGCAGAGGGATCTAGGTAAATTATGCAGTTATAGTAACCCTTTAAGACAATTAACAGAATAGGGAGGCTTTGCTTCAGTTACATGGATAGACAGTATTGTTGAGACCACATCTAAAGTGTTAGAAAGAATGTTAAATGCATTGTTAAAACATATCGAATATTGAAAGGCCAAGATAGTGAAGGGTTGTAAAAATTTCAAAAAGTCTTTTTTTCTTTTTATGAATTGATGAGGAGAATTAATTATCTTTTTCCTTATTACACATTCTATATCAGATTAATACTATGCCTGATTTTGATAATGTTTATTTCACCTTCTGTATGTATTGTTATTGATATATATATATATATTTGAGATAATTCTCCTCTTGCTTGTATATATGCTCTTTTTAAAAACAATAAAAAGATTGATAAAGACAAAGATAGTGAAGAGAATACTTGCTTCCAATAGTGGGGGAGTCTAGTAACAGAGGGCACAGCCTCAGAATGAAGGGACATCCGTTTAGAACAGAGATGAGGAGGAATTTCCTTAGCCAGAGGGCAGTGAATCTGTGGAATTCACTGGAATTCCTTAGCCAGAGGGACAGTGAATCTGTGAAATTCACTGGAATTTCCTTAGCCAGAGGGACAGTGAATCTGTGAAATTCACTGGAATTTCCTTAGCCAGAGGGACAGTGAATCTGTGAAATTCACTGGAATTTCCTTAGCCAGAGGGACAGTGAATCTGTGAAATTCACTGGAATTTCAGCCAGAGGGCGGTGAACCTGTGGAATTCACTGGAATTCCTTAGCCAGAGGGACAGTGAATCTGTGAAATTCACTGGAATTTCTTAGCCAGAGGGCGGTGAACCTGTGGAAATCACTGGAATTTCTTAGCCAGAGGGGCAGTGAATCTGTGGAATTCACTGGAATTTCCTTAGCCAGAGGGCAGTGAATCTGCGGAATTCACTACCTCAGGACTGCTATGAATGCCAAATCATTGGGTACATCTTGTAGGTTTTTGCAAATAAAATGGCGTGAGGCATTTTATGTTTAAGAAAAGCCATAACAACTCATTCATTGTACTCCAAATACTGAACACAAAGCGCAGTAACAGAATTTCACGTAATTACATCATCACATCAGACCAGCACTTTAAAGTGAATCCCCACTCCTGCCGGTGTCTATGAATTATGTACGTTTCCACATTTTGCATTACCCTACACAGGACCCCCCAAAACTCACTGAAACTGGCATTGTGAGCCTGACCAGAGCTGGGACAAACCACCCGGCTCGGGTCCAATGTCCCAAGGGTGAAGAAACAGCGGGTGCCTCTCGAGGTATGTTAACATGTTCATGGTCATTTCGTGACAGCGGAAACCCCCATATCTTGGCGAGCCAGTTTAAGCTGCTCTACCGAAGTATATTCAGGCTTACCTCTCCTATCTATGACAAGTCTTCTCTCCTTTTCAAAACACAGGACGTGCCATCGTAAGGGGGGCCTAAAGGAATGTTGGTGTGCATCATGGCAGGCAAAAACAAACAGGAACCCAAGAGTACTGTATACCATGATATAAGGTAGGAATAGGTGCAAAGGAATTTAATTTACTGAGGAGGGTGGATCACTGTCGACAGGCTGACCAAGTGGCCACAGTGTCAGGACTAAATTCATCCAGCACTTGTAAGGGCTGCCTGAATACTAACTCAGTAGCAGACAACTGCATATCTTCTTTTGGAGCTGTTCTGAGTTCCAACAGGGCCCATGGAAGATGATCATGCCAGCACTCATCCATCAGGGAAGCCCTCAGAGCAGACTTTAAGGAGCAATGAAACCGCTTGCACAGGCCATTGGACCTTGGGCGATACGCTGAGGTTCTGGGCCATCACAGACCGGAGGTGTGAAATGAATTGGGGGCTGCAGTGAGGGAAAACTCAGAGAGGGTGATAGACTGAGCAACCCAAGTGCTGATGAACACCAGAGCCATGTCTCAGCTGCCATCAATATTAGGGGGACGACCTCTGGCCACCTGGTGGTACGGTCCATTTTCTGTGCTCAATACATTGATTTATGAAGGCCAATCTGTCAGAAACTTCCTTTACAACCCTGCCTACCTGTGCCACCACTTTCAACAAATTATGTAGCTGTATACCCAGATCCATTTGTTCTATCGAACTCCTTGGACTAACACTCACCAAGTTCCATTCAGCAGATGGTTGTTGCAGAGGGAGTCTTGCTTTCTGAACCTCTCGGAGGTTGAAGAACCTCTTGATGATCTCCTTCGCCACTTCCCACCAGTGAACGGGGAAATCAAAGAAGGGTTTCAAGGTTCTCCAACCTGTGCTCTCCCTCTTAGTAATAAACAGCAGCACCTGCAGCCTCATGTCTCCATTTAGTTGTATTATTCTGTTGCACACAATTCTAAATGAAAGCAACATTAAAATATGCTGTAGGTGAGATCTCGGGCCATCTCTGAGAAAGGAGTCATTGAAGCAGAAACAATTAAAATATTTCAAGAGGAGACCTGGCTATCAAGTTCATTTAACCCTCTCCAGTGAATGCTAAACTTCTGTGAGGAGGCTCCTTCTACTGGGCATTACTTTCATTACTAAAATTACCACCCAGAACTTGATGCACTCAGAAAAAGTTTAAAATAAATTTATGATTAAAGCATGGTTGAGATGAGTTGTTCTCCGACCTTGGCAATTCATTTACCAAAGTTTTGTCACCATATGAGGAGACATCTGTGTGCTGTTAATTTGTGGTGTATCCTCCAAATGCTTGGCTTTTTAAATACATATTAATCAGCTCTGTACCTACACGACTCTTCCCTAGTCTCTACCTCTGAAGATTAAGAGGGGCACATATTTGACCGGGCATCAGTGAAAGTCACGGCACAAGTACACATGGCATGCAAAGGAATTCCTGGAAGTCTGGCTTTCCACGAACAATTCTGTAAACAGACATGTAAACCTCGATCCTATTTATGAGCCAATGTGGGCAAAATCCCAAACTACAACGCTGGGTTTGCCACAAAACCAACCAGTGATGAGAGCTCCTCCCTACATCACAACTGAGTTTCCACAATGATGACCAATCATTGGTAAGTATGTAAAGGCAAAGCATTCAGGGGACACACCAAAAATCAGCAGTGCTCTGATGTCGACTCCTCGTCTGGTCAGGAAATGTTTGCAGATGAATTGCCAAGATTGGAGAACAACTCAACCCAACCATCAACACTTTCCAAATTATTTCCATATTTTCCGTTACCAAAGTATGTATATGAACTACCCTGAGATTCATTTTCTTCAGGCCTTCAATGGAGAACAACGAAATACAATAGAGTCAATTTAATACCATCATTCCCACAATCCTAATTGAGAAATTGCAGAACCCGGGCCTCTGTACCTCCCTCTGAAATTGGATCCTTGACTTCCTAACTGCAAGACCACAGTCTGTGCGGATTGGTGATAACATATCCTCTTCGCTGACGATCAACACTGGTGCACCTCAGGGGTGTGAGCTTAGCCCACTGCTCTACTCTCTGTATACCCATGACTGTGTGGCTAGGCATTGCTCAAATACCATCTACAAATCTGCTAATGATACAACTATTGTCGGTAGAATCTCAGGTGGTGATGAGAGGGTGCACAGGAGTGAATTAGTGGAATGGTGTCGCAGCAACAACCAGGCACTCAATGTCAGTAAGACAAAAGAGCTGATAGTGAACTCCAGGAAGAGTTAGATGAAGGAACACATACCAATCCTCACAGAGGGATCAGCAGCAGAGAGAGTGAGCAGCTTCAAGTTCCTGGGTGTCAAGATCTCTGAGGACCTAACCTGGTCTCAGCATACTGACGTAGTCATAAAGAAGGCAAGGTAGTGGCTATACTTTAATAGGAGTTTGAAATGATTTGGCATGTCAACAAATATGTTCAAAAACTTCTATAGTTGTACCATGGAGAGCATTCTGACAGGCTACATCACTGCCTGGTATGGAGGGGCTACTGCACAGGACCAAAAGAAGCTGCAGAAGGTTGTAAAACTAGTCAGCTCCATCTTGGGCACTAGCCTACAAAGTACGCAGGGCATCTTTAGGGAGCGGTGTCTCAGTGTGGTGAACTACATATACCTGTCTGGACACGCCCCCTGCTGACTGCTCCTGTGGCTCCTCCCACAGACCCCTGTATAAAGGTGATTGAGGCCTGAGCCCGGCCTCTCAGTCTCCAGGATGTAGTATGGTGGTCACTCACTGCTTGTTCCTTCTTCCAGTCAATAAAAGCCGAAATCTCGCCTTTACGTCTCAAAGTGAGTTATTGATGGTGCATCAGTAGGCATCCATCATCAAGGACCCGATCCATCCAGGGCATGCCCTCTTCTCATTAGTGCCATCAATGAGGAGGTAAAGGAGCCTGAAGATGCACACTCAACGTTTTAGGAACAGCTTCTTCCCCTCCGCCATCAGATTTCTGAACAGTCCATGAACAGTACCTAACTATTTTGCTCTGTTTTTGTGTTCTATCTATTTTATGTATCCTTATTGAAAATTTTATATACTGCTGCCACTACTCAACAAATTTCACAACATCTGTCAGTGACAATAATCCTGATTCTGATAAAGCTGGTGAGAAAATTAAATCAAAGGAACATTATAAAATCAAATTTGTGGTTTTTGCCAATTGAATAAATATGTGGCACTTTGTATGACATTCCTATCACTCCGAAATTACAGTTTAATTACTCCTTGCAGATAGACAAATGGAAGGATTCCTCACTTTGACACAATCAAAGTTTACAAAGTTGTGCAGACTTCACTGATCTGAGAACCGATTTGCTCAGTTTGCACTGGGAGGCATTTTTAATCAAACAGAAAAGAAACCAATCTTGAAGAGCCTCCACTTCTGATCACAATCCAGTAATTAGTTGCTGGTGGGTGCTAATATTGAGTAAGAGAAGTATCAAGTTATCTGTGAGCTTTGATGAGAGAAAATAACAACAATAACTATTTATAGAGCATTTTTCATACAGATGACACAGTTCAAAGTGCTTTACAATGGGATAAAAGTGCAAACATGAAAATAAAATAAAAATAAGAATAAATATGAAAATAAAAGTCAAAAAGATGTTAGTTAAAAGGAAGGTTAAATAAATGGGATTTGAGCTGGTGTTTAAAAGTGTCAACTGAGTCTCCAACTTTATATATTTAGGTATTGAATTCCACAGTTTGGAAGCCTAGTTCAAAAAAGCTAACCTGCCAATTATCTTGTGGTGGTGGTCACTCACTGTTTGTTCCTTCTTCCGATATCTCGCCTTACGTCTCAGAGTGAGTTATTGATGGTGCATCACTCAGAAAGGCAGCGTCCATTATTAAGGACCTCCAGCACCCAGGGCATGCCCTTTTCTCACTGTTACCATCAGGTAGGAGATACAGAAGCCTGAAGGCACAAACTCAGCAATTCAGGAACATCTTCTTCCCCTCTGCCATCCAAGTCCTAAATGGACTTCAAAGCTTTGGACACTACCTCACTTTTTTAAAAAATATACAGTATTTCTGTTTTTGCACATTTTTAAAAATAATCTATTCAATCTACATAATTGAATTACTTGTTAATTTATTATGTTTTATTTTATTTTATTATTTTTTTCCTCTCCCTCTCTCTCTCTCTCTCTGCTAGATTATGTATTGCATTGAACTGCTGCATCACATGCTGGTGATAATAAACCTGATTCTGAAAATCTATAAAGGTAAAGAAACAACCAATATGCAAAAGATGACAAGCCATGCAAATTCAACAATAAAATAACAGACAACATAGAGAATGTCAGTGTAGAGCCCTTGAAAGTGAGTCCACTGAACTCAATTCAGTGTTGGGGTGAAGGAAATTCTTTACGCAGGATGAATGCATTCAACAAAAGTACAAAGTGGTTCTACCAATAATAATTAAACCTCCCTTTGTTTACCATAATAAAGAACATGTAATTATGATTAAAATGCTATTTCAACTTTATTCCAAAACTATGCTAAAAATTAAACAGGTTGACATCCCAACTGAATTTTAGGAAGACAGAAATCCAGGATTTCAGTCGCAATCACACACTCTGTTTCTTTGTTAAAGCTCTCTGACACCGTGAGAAACTGAACTGGAGTATTCCTCCCCTCATAGATCAGGCCATGAGATGTGATCTCCAATAATCTTTTAAATGCTGATTTCCACCTCTGTAACACTGTCCAATGATCTTGCTCTCCACATCTGAAAACATCCTCATGTCTCCTATTACAAGATAAAAGGTGAGCTTCATTTGTCACATGTACATTGAAACATACAGAGAAATGTGTCGTTTGCGTCAAATCAAATCAGTGAGGATTGTGCTGGGCAGCCCCACGAGTGTCGTCACAGTTCTGGCACCCAAATTGCATGCCCACAACTCGCTAACCCTACCTATCAGTCGTTGGAATGTGGGAGGAAACCAGACTCACAAGGAGAACATATAAACTCCTTACAGAGAGTGGCAGGAATTGAACCCCGACCTTACATCTAGCAGTGTGAAGTAGTGAGCTAAACCACTACACGGTAAATGAGTGTAAAGGAGAACGTAACGATTGCTACTCCAGATCTAATGCAGAATAAAACAAGCAGTAAGCATAAACAGCACAATAGAGAAACATAAAATAAATACAATGAATAGAAATAGAAAAGCAACCTACAAAACACAATGTACAAGTAACTTTTATATATGAATGTACAGACTGATTCTATGTACATAAACTGGCGCAAGCTGACCTGTATATCATAGTTGTGGGGTGTGTTAATGGGTGGAGGTGTTGATCAGCCTGAGGGCTGAAGGGAAAGTAACTGTTTATGAGTCTGGTGGTCCTGGCATGGATGCTACGTAGCCTTCTCCCTGATGGGAGAGGGGCAAACAGTCCATGAGCGGGGGAGTGGGATCCTTTATTGTATTGCTGGCCTTTTTCTGGCACCTTTCTGCAAACATGTCCTTGATGGCAGGTAGACTGGTGCCAGTGATACACTGAGCAGTTCTGTCTATCCGTTGTAAGCCTTTCCTGTTGACCACAGTACAGTTTCCCTATCACAACAGTGATGCAGCTTACTAGAATGCTCTCAGCTGCCCAACTGTAGAAGGCTGTGAGGATAGAGGTGCATTGTCCAGTTCTTTTCAGCCTCCTCAGAAAGTAGAGGAGTTTTCCTGATTGTGCAGGAAGTGTTCTGGGACCCCCCCCCCACCTCCACCCCCCATGAGAGGTTTCACAAGGTGAAGAGCCCTCCTCTCCTAGGAATTTGTGATTGCAAATCTCCAGGACCACCTTGATTCTTCCTCCAAAACGTCCAACCCCACAATGAAAGGACAAGTGCTACAAAGCAATTCTGTACCCTGACAGCAAAGCAACATTGACCCTGCAATACTCTGCTCACAAGTAAGTAATTCACTCTGGCGGTCCCCCGGAACATGAGAACATATATAATAGTGACACCTGGTGAACCTCCTCTGCACTGCCTCCAAAACCAGTATATCGCTCCTCAAGTAAGGAGACCAGAACTGCACGCAGTACTCCAGGTGCGGTCTCACCAGTACCCTGTACAGTTGCAGCATAACCTCCCTGCTCTTGAATTCAGTCCCTCTAGCAATGAAAGCCACTTACCTTCTTGATAGCCTGCTGCACCTTTGTGATTCATATACAAGCACTCCCAAGTCCCTCTGCACAGCAGCATGCCACAATTTTTACCATTTAAATAATAATCTGCCTTTTCATTTTTCCTTCCAAAGTCGATGACCTCACATTTACCAACATTGTACTCCATCTGCCAGATTCTTGCCCACTCACTTAACCTATCTATCACTCTCTGCAGGCTCTCCATATCTTCTGCACAATTTGCTTTTCCACTCTATTTAGTATCATCAACAAACTTAGATACACTACACTTGGCCCCTCGTCCAGATTGTTAATGTATATTGTGAACATCGTGGACCTAGCGCCGACCCCTGTGGCACACCGTTCATCACTGATTGCCAACCAGAGTAACACCCATGTATCCCAACTCTCTGCTTTCTATTAGTTAACCGATCCTCTATCCATGCTAATACATCACTCCCAACTCTATGCATCCTTATCTTATGGGTAAGTCTTTTATGCAGCACCTTATTGAACGCCTTCTGGAAATTCAAGAAAATAATGTGCATCTGTTCCCCTCTATCCACTTCACTCATTATATCCTCGAAGAATTCCCATAAGTTTGTCAAACAGGACCTGTCTTTGCTGAATCCATGCTGCATCTGCCTGATGGATCCATTTCTTTCCAGATGCCTCGCCATTTCTACTTTACTGATAGTTTCAAGCATTTTCCCAATTATAGATGTTAAACCAACTGGCCTTTTGCTTACATCCTTTTTTGAACAGTGGCATAGAAACATAGAAAATCTACAGCACAATACAGGCCCTTCGGCCCGCAATGCTGTGCCAAACATTTACTTACTTTAGAAATTACCAAGGCTTACCCATAGCCCTCTATATTTCTAAGCTCCGTGTACCTATCCAGGAGTCTCTTAAAAGACCCTATCGTATCCGCATCCACCACAGTCATCGGCAACCCATTCCACACGCTCACCACTCTCTGCATATAAAAAACCTACCCCTGACATCTCCTCTGTACCTACTTCCAAGCACCTTAAAACTGTGCCCTCTGTCTCGCTGTACACAACACCCCCAAGCTTTGTGTCATCAGCAAATTTACTAACCCATCCCTCTACTTTCTCATCCAGGTCATTTATTAAAATCACGAAGAGAAGGGATCCCAGAACAGATCCCTGCAGAACACCACTGGTCACCGGCCTCCATGCAGAATATGACCCGTCTACAACTACTCTCTGCCTTCGGTGGGCAAGCTAATTCTGGATCACAAAGCAATGTCCCCTTGGATCCCATGCCTCCTTACTTTCTCAATAATCTTTGCATGGGGTACCTTGTCAAATGCCTTACTGGAATCCATATACACTACATCTACTGCTTTACCTTCATCGATGTGTTTAGTCACATCCTCAAAAGATTCAATCAGGCTCGTAAGGCACGACTTGCTTCAGACAAAGCCATGCTGACTATTCCTAATCATTTTATGCCTCTCCAAATGTCCATAAATCCTGCCTCGCAAGATCTTTCCATCAACTTACCAACCACTGAAGTAAGACTCACTGGTCTATAATTTCCTGGGCTATCTCTACTCACTTTCTCGAACAAAGGAAGAACATCTGCGACCCTCCAATCCTCGGGAACCTCTCCCGTCCCCACTGGTGATGCAAAGATCATCGCCAGAGGCTCAGCAATCTCCTCCCTCGCCTCCCACAGTAGCCTGGGGTACATCTCATCCAGTCCCGGAGACTTATCCAACTTGATGCTTTCCAAAAGCTGCAGCACATTCTCTTTCTTAATGTCTATATGCTCAAGCTTTTCAATCCGCTGTAAGTCATCCCTACAATTGCCAAGACCCTTTTCTGCAGTGAATACTGAAGCAAAGTATTCATTAAGTGCCTCTGCTATCTGCTCCATTTCCATACACACTTATCCGCTGTCACACTTGATTGGTCCTATTCTCTCACATCTTATCCTCTTGCTCTTCACATACTTGTAGAATGCCTTGGGGTTTTCTTTAATCCTACTCGCCAAGGCTTTCTCATGGCCCCTTCTGGCTCCAAATTTCATTCTTAAGCTCCTTCCTGCTAGCCTTATAATCTTCTAGATCTCTATCATTACCTAGTCTTTTTTTGAACCTTTCATAAGCTCTTTTCTTCTTGACTAGATTTTCAATAGCCTTTGTACACCATGGTTCCTGTACCTACCATAACTTCCTTGTTTCATTGGAACGTACCTATGAAGAACAGCACTCAAATATCCCCTGAACATTTGCCACATTTCTGCCGTACATTTCCCTGAGAACATCTGTTCCCAATTTATGCTTCCAAGTTCCTACCTGATAGCTTCATATTTCCCCTTACTCCAATTAAATGCTTTCCTAACTTGTCTGTTCCTATCCCTCTCTAATGCTATGGTATCAGAAATATAATTGTGATCACTAACTCCAAAATGCTCTCCCACTGAGAGACCTGACACCTAACCAGGCTCATTTCCCAATACCAGATCAAGTACAGCCTCTCCTCTTGGAGGCTGATCTAATTATTGTGTCAACAAACCTTTCTGAAAACACCTAACAAACTCCACCCCATCTAAACCCCTTGCTCTAGTCTAGGGAGATGCCAATCAATATTTGGGAAATTAAGATCTCCCACCACGACAACCCTGTTATTATTACACCTTTCCAGAATCTGTCTCCCTATCTGTTCCTCGATGTCGCTGTTACTATTGGGTGGTCTGTAAAAAAAAACATCCAGTAAAGTTATTGACCCCTCTCTGTTTCTAACTTACACCCACAGAGACTCAGTAGACAATCTCCATGGCTTCCTCCTTTTCTGCAGCCGTGACACTATCTCAGATCATTAGTGCCACACCCCCACCTCTTTTGCCTCCTTCCCTGTCCTTTCTGAAACACCCAAAGCCTGGCACTCTAAGTAATCATTCCTGCCCCTCAGCCATCCACGTCTCTGTAATGGACACAAGCTCCAAGTACTGATCCACTCTCTACTCTCATCTGCTTTGTTCATGATACTCCATGCATTAAAATAGACAGATCTCAAATCATCATTCTGAGCATATACTTTCTCTATCACCTGCCTATCCTCCCTCTCACACTGTCTCCAAGCTTTCTCAATTTGAGAGGCAACCGCCTCTTCCTCAGTCTCTTCAGTTCAGTTCCCACCCCCCAGTAATTGCAGTTTAAACTCTCCCAATGGCCTTAGCAAACCTCCCTGCCAGGATATTGGTCCCCTGTCCACCTGTCCTTTTCGTACAGGTCACACCTGCCCCAAAAGAGGTCCCAATGATCCAGAGATCTGAATCCCTGCCCCCTGCTCCAATCCCTCAGCCATGCATTTATCCTCCACCATGCATTTATCCTCCACCTCACTCTATTCCTATACTCACTGTCGCATGGCACAGGCAGTGATCCTGAAATTACTTCCTTTGCAGTCCTATTTCTCAACTTCCTTCCAAACTCCCTGTAGTCTGCTTTCAGGACCTCCTCCCTTTTCCTGTCTATGTCTTTGGTACCAGCATGTACCATGACCTCTGGCTGTTCTCCCTCCCACTTCAGGATAACGTGGATGCGATCAGAAACATCCCAGACCCTGGAACCTGAGAGGCAAACTACCATCCGTGTTTCTTTCCTGCGTCCACAGAATCGCCTGTGTGACCCCCTAACTATAGAATCCCATATCAGTGCTGCCTTCCCCTTCCTTTCCCTCTCCTTCTGAGCACAGGGCCAGACTCTGTGCCAGAGGCACGGCCACCATTGCTTCCCCCAGGTAGGCTGTTTCTTCCCCTCCTCCAACAGTACTCAAACAGGAGTACTTATGATTGAGGGAACAGCCACAGGGATACTCACTCATATCCGCCTCTCGCCCAACCCCCTCCTGACTGTTTCCCACCTATCTGTCTCTTGAGCCCCAGTGTGATTACTTGCCTGTAGCTCCTTTCTATCACCTCCTCACTTACACTGACCAGACAAGGGTCATTGAGCTGCATCTCCAGTTCCCTAACGCGGTCCCTAAGGAGCTGCAGCTGGACACACCTGGCACAGGTGTGGCCATCTGGGAGTCTCCTGGACGTCCCACATCTGACACCCAGTACAGAACACCGGCCACACAGACATACCTCCTATTTCTATTCCCCACATTTACCTCACCTCAACCCGTTATCAATGGTGTGACATTCGCCATCTTCCAAACCACCAGGAGCTGCAAAAGAGACTCACTGGGAAAGTCCCCAACATAAGAAGGCTGCCCTTCATGAGGAACTGAAAAAGTTAGATCACTGCTCTTTGGAGTTTAGAAAAATAAGAGGTGACCTTACTGAAAAAAATAACATCCGAAAGGGGCACGAGAGGCAAATGTTGAGATATTTCCACTCTTTGGAAGAATCACAAATGAGACGACATAGCTACAAGAGAGTGGTCATTTTAAACTGAGGTGCTTCGGAGCTTCTTACAAAGGGTAATGAATCCCTGCAATTCTCCACCTGAACAATTGTGGAGGCCAGGTCACTAGAGGTACTTACCAATGAGGCAGAAAAGTTTTTTTGAATGATTGGGAAATTCAGGTCTATGAGGAACTGGCACAGATGTACATCTCTGACACTCTGATGAAGACTCGCTCATGGACCGAGTTCCCTCCTCAACCTTGGTCTGGTCAGCCATGATCATAATGGTCAGTCTACTTCTGTACCTACATTTTTTTTTAAATCAGACATAAAATGCAGAAACAGGGCCTTTGGCCCAAACCGATAAAGTCACCCAAAGATGATAATCCCATTTACCCGCATTGGAATTAAATTCCTGCTTATACACCTAAACTGTAAACTCATTAGTTTCACAGTGGGGAAGGGGGTGTGTGACCCAGGATCTACACAGTGCCAGGATCACTAAATATTGGCTTGAACATTTCTCCCTGGAGTGAAGGAGGCTGAGCTGTGACCGTACAAAGTTATATAAAGTTACGAGGAGTTTAGATGGTATAGATTACCACAGTATTTTTCCCATGGTAGAGTAATCTAAAACTAGATAGCAAAGGTTTAAAGAGAGGGGAAAGATTTAAAAAGGACCTGAGGGACAAATTTTCCACAGAGATATTGGTATTGATTTGGTACAGGGTGGGATGTACTGTACATAAAATAAAATGAGGTAAAGGTGAGTGCAATTACAATATGTAAAATAAATTATTTGTATAGGTACATGAATAATTTCCCAGTTGGGATCAATTAAGTACTTATTATTATGAAGAAAGGCTTAGGGAAATTAGCCAATCGAGTTAGATTGGATTGGCATTTTAGTCAACAATGAGTTGGGCCTGTTTCTAACCTACCAACTATCAAGCTCTTTTGCATGGGAGATCGAACCCAGAGGAAGCCCACATGGTCGCAGGAGAACATGGAAGCTCAACACACACAGAAAACTGAAGACCAAGGTTGAATTGGGGAGACTGGAGCTGCCGGGCACCACAGAGTGATGGCAATGTCACAGAATGTCAAGAAAATCATTATTGCAGGAGTCCTCAACTAAAAGACCATAAGATATGGGAACAGAATTAGGCCACTTGGCCCATCAAGTCTGCACCATCATTTCATCATGGCTGATCCAATTTTGCTCTCAGCCCCAACATCCTACCTTCTTCCCATATCCCATTAACCCCCAATCAATCAAGAATCTCTCTCCTTTGCCCTAAATATACAAAGGAAGTATCCACAGCTGCCCATGGCAACAAATTCCACAGATTCACCAATCTCTGGCTAAAGAAATTCCTCCTCATCTCCATTCTAAAAGGACACCCCTCTATTCTGAGGCTGTGTCCTCTGGCCTTAGACTCTCCTGCCATAGGAAACATCCTCTCCACATCTACTCTATCAAGGTCTTTCACCATTCAATAAATTTCATTGAGGTCACCCCTCATTCTTCTGAATTCTAGTTAATACAGGACCACAGCTATCAGATACTCTTCATATGACAAGTCATTCAATCCTGGAATCATTTTTACTAACTTCCTTTGAATCTTCTCCAGTTTCAGCACATCCTTTCTAAGAAAAGAGGCCCAAACCTGCCCACAATACTCCAAGTGAGGCCTCACCTGTGCTTTATAAAGTCTCAACATTATATCCTTGCTTCTATATGCCAGACCTCTTGAAATGAATGCTAACATTGCATTTGCCTTTCTCATCACAGACTCAACCTGCAAATTAACATTAAGGAATCCTGCACAAGGACTCTCTTTGCACCTCAGGTTTTTTTGTATTTTCTCTCCATTTGGAAATGAGTCAACCTTTTCATTTCTTCTAACAAAATGCATGACCATACACTTTCCAACATATTCCATCTGTTATTTCTTTGCCCATTCTCCTAATCCAAGTCATTCTGTAACCCATTTCCTTGAAATTACCTGCCCCTGCACCTATCTTCATAACGTCTGCAAACTTTGTAACAAAGGCATCAATTCCATCATCCACAACATTGACATGTAATGCAAAAAGAATTGGGCCCAACACAGACCACTGTGGAACATCACTAGTCACCGGCAGTCAGTCAGAAAAGACTCTTTATTCCCACTCTTTATCCATGCTGGAGTCTTTCCTGTAATACCATGGCTTGTAGCTTGTTAAGCAGCCTTGTGCGGTACCTTGTCAAAAGCCTTCTAAAAATGCAAGTACACAACATCAACCGATTCTCCTTTGTCTATCTGGCTTGTTATTTCTTCAAAGAATTCCAACAGGTTTGTCAGGCAAGATTTTCCCTTGAATAAACCATGCTAATTATGGCCTATTTTATCATGTGCCTCCAAGTACCTTGAGACCTCATCCTTAATAATCAACTCCAACATCTTCCCAGCCACTGAGGTCAGACTATCTGGTCTATAGTTTCCTTTCTCAGAGCAAGAAGCCTGCGAGTAAACTGCTGATTTTTCGGAGCAAAGGCTGTTTTTTTTACTACTCAGGTTAAAAAGACGCGTGACGTCAGCCACTAGAGCACAAAAGGTTTAAAAAGAATGCAGCCATAACCAGCGGGCAGCATCGGAGTGGACAGCAGAGTGAGAGACAGCAGAGTGGTAGGGCTTTGGCGGTAACGGGACGAGGCGAGGTAGGAAATATGTGTGTGAGGCCAGTTTTCAGTGCTCGGTGTCAGATGTGGGGGATCCTGGAGTCTCCCAGCCTCCCGGACGGCCATATCTGCACCGGGTGTGCCAAGCTGCAGCTCCTGAGGAACTGACTTAGGGAACTGGAGATGCTAGAACCAAGGGTCTAGTGAGATGGAGGAACTGAGGGAAATACATGTTAGTAGGGAAGTGGTGTTAGGTAAATTGAAGGGATTAAAGGCAGATAAATCCCCAGGGCCAGATGGTCTGCATCCAAGAGTGCTTAAGGAATTAGCCCAAGAAATAGTGGATGCATTAGTGATAATTTTTCAAAACTCCTTAGATTCTGGATTAGTTCCTGAGGGTTGGAGGGTGGCTAATGTAACCGCACTTTTTAAAAAAGGAGGGAGAGAAAAACCGGGGAATTATAGACTGGTGAGTCTGATATCAGTGTTGGGGAAAATGCTAGAGTTGGTTATCAAAGATGTGATAACAGCACATTTGGAAAGAGGTGAAATCATCGGACAAAGTCAGCATGGATTTGTGAAAGGAAAATCATGTCTGATGAATCTTATAGAATTTTTTGAAGATGTAACTAGTAGAGTGGATAGGGGAGATCCAGTGGATGTGGTATATTTAGATTTTCAAAAGGCTTTTGACAAGGTCCCACACAGGAGATTAGTGTGCAAACTTAAAGCACACGGTATTGGGGGTATGGTATTGATGTGGATAGAGAATTGGTCGGCAGACAGGAAGCAAAGAGTGGGAGTAAACGGGACCTTTTCAGAATGGCAGGCAGTGACTAGTGAGGTACTGCAAGGCTCAGTGCTGGGACCCCAGTTGTTTACAATATATATTAATGATTTAGATGAGGGAATTAAATGCAGCATCTCCAAATTTGCGGATGACACGAAGCTGGGTGGCGGCGTTAGCTGTGAGGAGGATGCTAAGAGGATGCAGGGTGACTTGGATAGGTTAGGTGAGTGGGCAAATTCATGGCAGATGCAATTTAATGTGGATAAATGTGAGGTTATCCACTTTGGTTGCAAGAACAGGAAAACAGATTATTATCTGAATGGTGGCCGATTAGGAAAAGGGAAGGTGCAACGAGACCTGGGTGTCATTGTACACCAGTCATTGAAGGTGGGCATGCAGGTACAGCAGGCAGTGAAAAAGGCAAATGGTATGTTGGCATTCATAGCAAAAGGATTTGAGTACAGGAGCAGGGAGGTTCTACTACAGTTGTACAAGGCCTTGGTGAGACCGCACCTAGAGTATTGTGTGCAGTTTTGGTCCCCTAATCTGAGGAAAGACATTCTTGCCATAGAGGGAGTACAGAGAAGGTTCACCAGATTGATTCCTGGGATGGCAGGACTTTCATATGAAGAAAGACTGGATCGACTAAGCTTATACTCACTGGAATTTAGAAGATTGAGGGGGGATCTTATTGAAAGGTATAAAATTCTAAAGGGATTGGACAGGCTAGATGCAGGAAGATTGTTTCCGATGTTGGGGAAGTCCAGAACGAGGGTCACAGTTTAAGGATAAAGGGGAAGCCTTTTAGGACCAAGATGAGGAAAAACTTCTTCACACAGAGAGTGGTGAATCTGTGGAATTCTCTGCCACAGGAAACAGTTGAGGCCAGTTCATTGGCTATATTTAAGAGGAAGTTAGATATGGCCCTTGTGGCTAAAGGGATCGAGGGTATGGAGAGAAAGCAGGTACAGGGTTCTGAGTTGGATGATCAGCCATGATCATACCGAATGGCGGTGCAGGCTCGAAGGGCCGAATGGCCTACTCCTGCACCTATTTTCTATGTTTCTATGCAGCTCGATGAACTTCGCCTAGTCAGGGAGAGTGAGGAATTGATAGAGAGGAGTTATAGGCAGGTGGTCACACTGGGGCCTCAGGAGACAGACAAGTGGGTCACAGTCAGGAGCGGGAAGGGGAAGAGTCAGGTACTCGAGAGTACCCCTGTGGCTGTACCCATTGACAATAAGTACTCCTGTTTGAGTACTGTTGGGGAGGACAGCCTACCTGGGGGAAGTGGGGAAGTGGAAGTGGCCATGCCTCTGGCACAGAGTCTGACCTTGTGCCTCAGAAGGGTAAGAAAGGGAAGAGAAAGGAAGTAGTTAGGGGACCCTATAGTTAGGGGGTCAGACAGGCAATTCTGTGGACGCAGAAAAGAAACTTGGATGGTAGTTTGCCTCCCAGGTGCCAGGGTCCGGGATGCCTCAGATCATGTCCAAGCTATTCTGCCGTGAGAGGGAGAACAGCTTGAGGTTGTGGTACAAACACGAGGAAATCTGCAGATGCTGGAAATTCAAACAACACACAAAATGCTGGTGGAACACAGCAGGCCTGCTGTGTTCCACCAGCATTTTGGTCATGGTACATATTGGTACCAATGACATAGGTAGGAAAAGGGGAGGTCTTGAAAACAGACTACAGGGAGTTCGGAAGGAAGTTGAGAAACAGGACTGCAAAGGTAGTAATCTCGGGATTACTGCCTGTACCACTCGACAGTGAGAATAGGAATAGGATGAGGTGGAGGTTAAATGCATGGCTGAGGGATTGGAGCAGGGGGCAGGGATTCAGAATTCTGGATCACTGGAACCTCTTCTGGGGCAGGTGTGACCTGTACAAAAAGGACAGGTTGCACTTGAATCCCAGGGAGACCAATATCCTAACGGGGAGGTTTGCTAAGGCGACTGGGGAGAGATTGAACTAGAATCATTGGGGAGTGGGAACCAAACTGAAAGAGACTGGCGAAGAGAAGGTTAGCTCACAAATAGAGAAAGCTTGTAGACAGTGCGAGAGGGAGGATAGGCAGGTGATAGAGAAGGGACACGCTTAGACTGAAGGCTTGAGTGTTTATTCTAATGCAAGGAGTGTTGTGAACAAAGCAGATGAGCTTGCAGTGTGGATCAGTACTTGGAGATATGATGTGGTGGCCATTACAGAGACTTGGATGACTTAGGGACAGGGATGGTTACTTCAAGTGCCGGGTTTTAGATATTTCAGAAAGGACAGGGAGGGAGGCAAAAGAGGTGGGGGCATGGCATTGTTGATCAGAGATAGTGTCACGGCTGCAGAAAAGGTGGACGCCATGGAGGGATTGTCTACGGAGTCTCTGTGGGTGGAGGTTAGGAACAGGAAGGGATCAATAACTTTACTGGGTGTTTTTTATATCCTCCTAATAGTAACAGGGATATCGAGGAGCAGATAGGGAAACAGATCCTGGAAAGGTGTAATAATAACAAAGTTGTCATAATGGGAGATTTTACTTTCCCAAATATTGATTAACATCTCCCTAGAATGAGGGGTTTAGATGGGGTGGAGTTTGTTGGGTGTGTTCAAGGTTTCCTTACACAGTATGTAGATAAGCCTACAAGAGGAGAGACTGTACTTGATTTGGTATTGGGAAATGAACCTAGTCAGGTGTCAGATCTCTCAGTGGGAGAGCATTTTGGAGATAGTGATTATAATTCTATCTCCTTTACAATAGCATTGGAGAGAGATAGGAACAGATAAGTTAGAAAAGTATTTAATTGGAGTAAGGGGAATTATGAGGCTATCAGGCAAGAAATTGGAAGCTTAAATTGGAAACAGATGTTCTCAGGGAAAAGTATGGAAGAAATGTGGCAAATATTCAGGGGATATTTGTGTGGAATTCTGAATAGGTACGTTCCAATGAGACAGGGAAGTTATGGTAGGGTACAGGAACTGTGGTGTACAAAGACTGTAATAAATCTAGTCAAGAAAAGAAAAGCTTACGAAAGGTTCAGAGAGTTAGGTAATGTCAGAGATCTAGAAGATTATAAGGCTACTAGGAAGGAGCTTAAGAAGGAAATTAGGAGAGCCAGAAGGGGCCATGAGAAGGCCTTGGCGGGCAGAATTAAGGAAAACCCCAAGGCATTCTACAAGTCAGAGCAAAAGGATAAGACATGAAAGAATAGGACCTATCAAATGAGACAGTGAGAAAGCATGTATGGAACCGGAGGAAAGAGCAGAGGTACTTAATAAATCCTTTACTTCAGTATTCACTATGGAAAAGGATCTTAGTGATTGTAGTGATGACTTGCAGCAGACTGAAAAGCTTGAGCATGTAGATATTAAGAAAGAGGATGTGCTGGAGCTTTTGGAAAGCATCAAGTTGGATAAGTCACCGGGACCAGAAGAAATGTACCCCAGGCTACTGTGGGAGGCGAGGGAGGAGAATGCTGAGCCTCTGGCGATGATCTTTGCATCATCGATGGGGACCGGAGAG
The DNA here is from genome assembly GCF_030144855.1 of Hypanus sabinus. Taxonomy (NCBI): domain Eukaryota; kingdom Metazoa; phylum Chordata; class Chondrichthyes; order Myliobatiformes; family Dasyatidae; genus Hypanus; species Hypanus sabinus. The sequence continues at coordinate 14,949,970 of NC_082717.1, forward strand.
GTTCCCGAGGATCGGAGGGTTGCGGGTGTTGTTTCTTTATTCAAGAAAGGGAGTAGAGATAGCCCAGGAAATTATAGACCAGTGAGTCTTACTTCAGTGGTTGGTAAGTTATTGGAGAAGATCCTGAGAGGCAGGATTTATGAACATTTGGAGAGGTGTAATATGATTAGGAGTAGTCAGCATAGCTTTGTAAAGGGCAGGTTATGCCTTACAAGCCTGATTGAATTTTTTGAGTATGTGACTAAACACATTGATGAAGGAAGAGCAGTAGATGTAGTGTATATGGATTTCAGCAAGGCATTTAATAAGGTAGTCCATGCAAGGCTTATTGAGAAAGTAAGGAGGCATGGGATCCAAGGGGACATTGCTTTGTGGACCCAGAACTGATTTGCCCACAGAAGGCAAAGAGTGGTTGTAGACGGGTCAAATTCTGCATGGGGGTCGGTCACCAGTGGAGTGCCTCAGGGATCTGTTCTGGGACCCCTTCTCTTTGTGATTTTCATAAATGACCTGGATGAGGAAGTGGAGTAATGGGTTACTAAGTTTGCTGATGACACAAAGGTTGGAGGTGTTGTGGATAGTGTGGAGGGCTGTCAGAGGTTCCAGCGGGTCATTGATAGGATGCAAAACTGAGCTGAGAAGTGACAGATGGAGTTCAACCCAGATAAGAGTGAAGTGGTTCATTTTGATAGGTCAAATATGATGGCAGAATATAGTATTAATGGTAAGACTCTTGGCATTGTGGAGGATCAGAGGGATCTTGGGGTCCAAGTCCATAGGACGCTCAAAGCAGCTGTGCAGGTTGACTCTGTGGTTAAGACGGCATATGGTGTGTTGGCCTTCATCAATCGTGGAATTGAACTTGGGAGTCAAGAGGTAATGTTGCAGCTATATAGGACCCTGGTCAGACCCCACCTGGAGTACTGTGCTCAGTTCTGGTCGCCTCACTACAGCAAGGATGTGGAAGTCATAGAAAGGGTGCAGAGGAGATTTACAAGGATGGTGCCTGGATTGGGGAGCATGCCTTATGAAAATAGGTTGAGTGAACTCGGCCTTTTCTCCTTGGAGCTAAGGATGAGAGGTGACCTGACAGAGGTGTACAAGATGATGAGAGGCATTGATCGTGTGGATAGTCAGAGGCTTTTCCCTGGGCTGAAATGGTTGCCACAAGAGGACATAGGTTTAAGGTGCTGGGGAGTAGGTACAGAGGAGATGTCAGGGGTAAGTTTTTTACTCAGAGAGTGGTAAGTGCATGGAATGGGCTGCCAGCAATGGTGGTGGAGGCGGATATGATAGAATCTTTTAAGAGATTTTTGGATAGGTACATGGAGCTTAAGAAAATAGAGGGCTATAGGTAAGCCTAGTAATTTCTAAGGTAGGGACATGCTCAGCACAACTTTTTGGGCCGAAGGGCCTGTATTGTGCTGTAGGTCTTCTACGTTTTTATGTTTCTTCTGCTTCTCTCCCTTCTTGAAGAGTGGAGTGACATTTGCAATTTTCTAGTATTCCAAAACCATTCCTAAATCTATTTTTTTTTAAGTTCATTACTAATGCCTCAATCATCTCTTCAACCACCTCTTTCAGAACTCTGGAGGGTACACTATCTGATCCAGGTGACTTAACTACCTTCAGACCTTTCAGTTTCCCAAGAAGCTTTTCTCTAGTCATGGTAACTTCACACACTTCATGATCCCTGACACCTGAAACTTCCACCACATTGCTGGTGTCATCCACAGTGAAGGCTGATGTAAAATACTTAACCAGTTCACCTGCTATTTCATTGTCCTCCATTACTACCTCTTCAGCATTGTTTTCCAGCGGTCCAATATCCACTCTCACCTCTCTTTTACACTTTACATAGCTGAAGAAACTTTTGGTATCCTCTTTAATATTATTGGTGAGCTTACTTTCATGTTCTATCTTTGCCTTCTTAATGACTTTCTTTTTTTAAGTTGCCTTCTGTTGATGTTTTTAAAAAGCCTCCCAATCCTCTAACTTCCCACTTATCTTTGCTCTATTATATGCAGTCTCTCTGGCTTTTATGTTGGCTTTGACTTCCCTTGTTTTCCCTGGTTGTGTCATTTGTCCTTTAGAATACTTCTTCGCCTTTGGGATGTATATATCCTGTGCTTTCTGAATGGCTTCCAGAAATTCCAGTATTTGCGGCTCTGCCGTCATTCCTGCCAGTGTTCTTTTCCAATCAATTCTGGCCAGCTCCTCTCTCATGCCTCTGTAATTCCCTTCACTCCACTGTAATACTGATACATCTGACTTTAGCTTCTCATCAAATTTCAGGGTGAATTCAATCATATTGTGATCACTGCCCCAAAGGGTTCTTTTACCTTGAGCTCTCTAATCAAATTCAGTTCATTGCACAACACCCAATGCTGATCCTCTGGAGGGCTCAACCATGACTTGCTCTAAAAAGTCATCCCATAGGCACTCCAGAAACACCCCCTCCTGTAATCCAGTACTAACCCGATTTTCCCAATCTACCTGTTTATCTAAGTCCCCCATGACTATTGTAACATCGTCCTTTAGGCAGCGTCTTCCATCTCCCGTTGTAATTTGCAGGCCACGATTGCTTCCCAATGAGCAAAGAGCTTATCTCAGAGTCTCAATGTAAATTCAACTCATCAAGATTCAAACTGACAATGATCTTCATCACCTTGCACATCCAAAAATTGTGTCAAGACCAACATCATCCATCACACAAAACAAACAAAACCACAGAGAGAGAGACACTGGGAGTTGACACTGTATGATGCGCTTTCAAATGGCCGAATTTCAAGTCCTTTATTACAACCAGCGAATTATCTTATTGTGATAAAAAAACAAAACTAAATTAGCGCGCAGAATAAGAGAATAATTAGCGTAATTAACCTTAACCGAGCAAAGACCGAGAAAAAGTATTACCCCATGCTCATTCCCTGATAACTAAATTAAACCAACTAATTAAGACAAAGAGTGAATACTCATTTGCTTCTACGATGCCCCCACCCACATGACAAATTACTGTAACCCATAATAAAAACGTAACAAAAATTACAATACCGACAGAAATAGATACATGGATCTTACAATGGCCTTGAATGATCTTAGAAAAGTTTTGGACTCCATCAATAAAGAGGGATTATGGAGGTTCCTTCTGAATCTTTGCTGCCTCCCAAAATTTCAGCATCATCTTGTTTGTGTAATCCTCACCAAGGGGTGGACCACAGATGCAATCCTTGTGCAAATTGGAACCAAATTAAGTAGTGCCAACACTTTAGCTATCCTCCTGGTAATACTTCACCTCAGCAGAGAATCTACAAGATAAGCATAAACACATGAACTAGCAGGGAATTGGAGGATATTGATAACATGCAGGCAGCTGGAATGACTTTAAAGTGGAATTATGGTCAGCACAGAGATCATGGAGCAAATGGCCTGCTCTTGCACTGTAATATTCTGTTCAATGTAGAAACCTGTTCAATCTTAGTAACCTCCAGACCAAAGATTATACAACAACATACAAATGAAGGTTGCAATTGTTTGATCTAAAAACCAATGTTTTATGCCTAAACAACGGGGACTACAAGGGGATGAGGGAGGATTTGGCTGGTGTAGACTGGGAATACAGGCTATATGGTGAAATGGTTGAGGAACAATGGAAGACTTTGAAAAAGATTTTTCACGGTGCTCAACAAAAGTATATTCCAGTTAAAAGCAAGGACAGTAACAGCGGGGAGAACCAGCCATGGATAACTAAGGAAATAAAAGAAGGCATCAAACTAAAAGCTCGTGCATACAAAGCCGCCAGTAGTAGGAAACTGGAAGATTGGGAAAACTTTAAAAAGCAACAATGAACCACTAAGTGAGCAACAAAGAAAGGTAAGATAGATTATGAAGTTAACTAGCACAAATTATAAAAATGGGTAGTAAAATTTTTTATAATTATACAAAGCAGAAAAAGGTGGCTAAGGTGAACGTAGGTGCTTGGAGGACGAGAAGGGGAAATTGATATTGGGTAATGAGGAAATGGCAGAGGCTATTGACTGTTTTGTGTTGGTCTTCACGGTGTAGGACACATCTAACATGCCAAAGAGAGGGATTATGGATGCGAAAGGAGCTGAAGCTGTTGATAGAATTGCTATCACTAAACAGGTAGAGCTGAGCAAACTTGTGGGCCTGAAGATAGTTACGTCCTCTGGTCCTGATGGAATGCATCCCAGGGTAATGAAAGAAATGGCAGAGGCCTTGGTAATAATTTACCAAAATTCTCTGCAGATTGTAAGATGCCACTGTTCAAAAAAAGGATGCAGGCAAAGGCAGGTAACTATAGGCCAGTTAAACATCTGTAGTTGGGAAAATGTTAGAAGCTATCATTAAAGAAGAAATGTTGAGACATCTGGAAAGAAATAGATCCATCAGGCAGACACAGCATGGATTCAGCAAAGGCAGGGCCTGTTCGACAAACTTACGGGAGCTCTTTGAGGATATAACAAGTGCAATGGATAGAGGGGAACAGATTGACATTATTTACTTAGATTTCCAGAAGGCATTTGATAAGTTGCCACATAAAATATCCATAAGATAAGGATGCATAGAGTTTGAGTCGATGTATTAGCATGGATAGAGGATTCGTTAACCAATAGCAAGCAGAGAGTTGGGATATATGGTGTTACTCTGGTTGGCAATCAGTGGTGGGCAGTGTGCCACAGGGGTTGATCCTGGGCCCGTAACTGTTCACGATATACATTGACAATCTGGAAGAAGGGACTGAGTGTAGTGTAACTAAGTTTGCTGATTAAATTGAATGGAAAACCAAATTGTGCAGAAGGTACAGAGAGTCTGCAGAGAGAAATCAACAGGGCAAGGATCTGGCAGATGGAGTACAATGTTGGTAAAAGTGAGGTCATCCACTTTGGAAGGAAAAATGAAAGAGCAGATTATTATTTAAACAGTAAAAAATTGCAGCATGCTGCTGTGCAGAGGGACTTGGGAGTGCTTGTGCATGAATCTCAAAATGTTGGTTTGCAGGTGCAGCATGCTCTCAAGGAGGCAAATGGAATGTGGGCCTTCATTGCTAGAGTGATTGAATTCAAGAGCAGGGAGGTCATGCTGCAACTATACAGGGTACTGGTGAGACCGCACCTGGAGTACTGTGTGCAGTTCTGGTCTCCATACTGGAGAAAAGATATAGTAGCTTTGGATGCAGTGGAGAGAAGGTTCATCAGGTTGATTCCAGAGATTATGGGGGTTAGACCATAAGGAGAGATTGAATCTCCTGTGACTGTACTCGCTGGAATTCAGGAGACTGAGAGGAGATCTTATAGAACGTATAAAATTATGAAAGGGATAGATAAGGTAGAGGCAGGAACGTTGTTTCCACTGATGAGTAAGACTAGAACTAGGGGACATAGCCTCAAGATTCAGGGGAGTAGATTTAGGGTGATGAGGAGGAACTGCTTTTCCCAAAGAGTGGTGAATCTGCCCAATGAAGCAGTGGAGGCTACCTCAGTAAATATATTTAAGTCAAGGTTGGGTAGATCTTTGTATTGTAGAGGAATTTAAGGTTATAGGGAAAAGGCAGGTAGGTGGAGATGAGTCCATGGTCAGATCAGCCATGATCTTATTGAATGGTGGGGCAGGCTCAATGGGCCAGATGGCCCTCACCTGCTTCTATTTCTTATGTCCTTATGACCCAAGTTATTGAATGACAGTAGGCAGATGACATTTATATTCGGGCATATTCAGAGTCTAATCTCCAAACCATTATCAATTCTTTGAAAAGAGCATGCAAAAAAACTCACCATGATAAACATCTGGAAGATCAAGCTCCAACCTGCCCTCCCCCAGAACTCTGAGGAGGAGAAATGGGGAATGAAATCTGTCAACCAGACTGCATCAGGAGGCCTGTCACCTTCTCCCATTTTAACCCCTCTCTCCCTGGTTTCTCCTCTCTCCCCATCCTCAGTGCAAAACTTTGACTAAACTTCTGTATATCCTGAGATACTGTAACTAAGTATGGGCAGGATTCGACACAAGATGGGCGTTGGCTGGTTGATGGAGTTACTGCTTTATTTTTTCCCCCATTTCTTTCTTTGCCTCCATGTGATCTTCTCAACTGCTTGCTACCTTCCTGGATGCTCCTCTGGTCTCAGACCCACGAGTTAATGAGAACGTTAAATATTTTCCAAAATGGTGTCCGGTGCTCCCGATGCAACCTGCTCTACATTGGTGAGACCCATCGTAAATTGGGGGGACCACTCCGTCAAGCACCTCTGCATCATCCACCACAAGTGGCATTTTCTGATGGCCAAACATTTTATTTCTCATTCTGGCATGTCGATCCATGGCCTGAACAACATCTTATATTCTGTCTGGAACCCTCCAACCTGATGGCATGAATATCGATTTCTCCTTCTGGTGAACAAATTACACCCCCCCACCCTCATCTATTCCCCACTCTGACCTTTCAATTCTCATATCTTACTTCTCCCTGGGTCCCCTCCTCCTGCCCTTTCTCCTATGGTCCACTGTCCTCTCCTATCAGATACTTTCTTCCCCGGCCCTTGACCTTTCCCACCCATCTGGCTTCACCTATCACCTTCCAGCAGCCTCTTTCCCATTCCCTCCACATTTTTATCCTGGTGTCTTCCTCCTTCCTTCTCAGTCCTGAAGAAGGATCAGATCTCAGCCTGAAATGTCAACTGCTTATTCTTTTCTATAGATGCTGCCTGACCTCCAACATTTTGAGAGAATTGCTTTGGATTTCCAGCATCTGCAGACTTTCACTAGAAACATACTTTCATGTGTTTGTGTTCTCCAAGATTATTTTGAGGATGTTCTTGGACCACGTTTTCAGTTTTCTTGTAAATCCTCTTCCACATGGGCAAAATGCAGACAAATAGGTCGAACTCAGATAGACATCTTAGTCTGCACGGACATGTTGGGCCAAAGGGCCTCTTTCTGGGCTATTTGACTCTTGCTGGCTTTGTTGGAAATTAGACTTGGATCTCAGTATTAAGAAACAATTCTGATCTTTTATTCCTTCTGCCAAGTAACCATATTTTCCCACCTTACCCACTCACTACAGTTGTCTATAATCCTTTGCAGGTGTTTTTTTTTTATTTGTTGATTGATTGATTGATTGAGATACAGCATGGAATAGGCCACTTCAGCCCTTCCAGCTACAATGCCCAGCAACGACCTCTTTGAACTGTGAGAGGAAACCCAGACAGCCACTGGGAGAACGAGAACGTGCAAACTCCTTACAGGCAGCAGCCGAAACTGAACCCGGGCCACTAATACTGTAAAGCGTTGGGATGCGACCGTGCCCCCCCCCCATCCTTACAGCTCACTTTCAGAGTAGTGTTGTATCATTTGCAACACTGTTTTATCATCCATCACTGTAATTTAAATAGCCGAAGACCCAAGCATATAAAATATTTACCTGCCAAGTGACTACTTCCAAAGTTCAAACAACACCTGGAATAACACACAATTCTGCAATTCAAACCTATGTTGGAATGTACAGTACTTCGATAAAGTTTTCCCAAATTAACAGTCTAGTATTCTTCAGTCAACATTACTATAACAAATTTTTTCTCTCTCAGGAGCTTGCGTGGAGTTTCGGCTGCCACATTGCCCGCAATACAACAGTCTACACAACGTGCTCAGTTGATTGCAAAGTGATTTTGTAAATCTTGAGATCACTGGCGATTGTACTTGCTCAGTGGTCTCAGGATTTTTCTCTACTTTTGTATAAAATGCACAAATTTATTTCTAAAAGTACACAGCGACTTCCTAAAGTTGGAGATTCAAGATGTATAGCTAAACCGAAGTGCTTTGCATAACTATTATAATGCGTCAAAACTGTCAGGACCATCGTAGGCTAAAAGTTTCATTAAAAATACTTCACGTAACAAATATACGAAATAGTACTTGTCATATAAAATAAAAGTAATCAAAGCAAACGTACAATACATTGCTACAGATAACGTGACAGGTACATGACAAGCCACATTCATCGCAAGTCAGACATCAGTGGTACCTGGAAAAACAGTGTTCACAGATGGACCCTCTGGCTTTCTTGGAGGGAATGCAAGCATAGGGGGAAGCAGAGTAGAGGAGTTGCCCAGGGGCTAGAGCCGCGGTAGCCCTCAGCCCCTCTCCCCGGTGTCCGCAGTTGCTCCTCTGCAAGTAGCGCGCCATCCGGCCTCGCTGCAGCTGATTCGGAATCTGGGACGTCAGCCCGCTCTTCGCCCCGCCTCCCGCCGTCTGCGCCTTGACGTCACGTGCGAGGCGCCGTCGTCACGTTGATGAATGGAGACGTACGAACACGCGGGGTGAACTCAGCAGGTCGGGCAGCGTCTGTTGAAATGAGCAGTCAACGTTTCGGGCCGAGACCCTTTGTCAGGACTCTTCTGGTGAACTTTTGGCCACTTGTTGAGTCCCTTGTGATGGGTCTTTAAAAAGCATTCACTAATTGGAGACACCTGCCAGCATCAGTCCCAGCCCGTATATCGATATTAAAATGAACATCTTACCCCGCATTAATTTTAACAGCTCAGTGATCCCACTTGCAGGATATTGGCAAAAACTGGACTCTTCATCACGATGCTACGTTTGAAACGGTAAACGACCCAGTATAAAGTGGTCAGCTCTACAATCCAAAAAATTCGGATGGGGGGGTTGGCATGTCCAAATTTTAAACTGTATCACTGGGCATTTGTATTAAAGAAGTCTTAGCTATTGAATGGAGGAGGATAAAGTTTCGTCATGGAAAAATATAGAAGAGCTAATAGCACCAATAAGGTTGAAGGACTTTTTCCTTATAGGTATGTCTACCAAAAAATGTGATTCGTATTTGTATAATCATTTTCTATCTGGGGGGAAAACATTCACTAACAGAACTTGGGTGGATAAAGGTATTACTACTCTTTAGCAAGTACTATCCTTAGCTTTCAGGAACTGGTATCTCGATATAATATTGATAAACGCTCTCTTCAACTTTAGAGTAAGATCCGCTTGCAAAGCCTACAGGGTTCCCTGGGAGTCAGATTTAAAGGACCATCCCATTTTAAGTTGGATACAAAGTGCTCCAAGACAGATAGTGTCATATATCTATGATAAATTAAACTCCCAGAAATATATGCCCACATCAGGAATGAAAGCCTGGGATAGGGACTTATCTGAATTGGGACAAGACTCAGACTGGGATGCAATTTGGGATAATGCTGCTGGTGCTTCAAAAACCCCAAATCATCGGTATATACACTTGAAATTTTGTCATAGAGCATATCTAACACTGAGAATTAGACATCAAATGGGACTGGTTCCTGACACATCTTGCTCATTTTGCCCCATTGGCTCTTTTATACATGTTGTATGGGAATGTCCAGGGGTTTTTGGTTTGTGGGGGAAGGTTATCACTACTCTTACAGAACTAATGGAGTTACTATTTCCAGTGGACCCCGCTGTACATCTTCTAAATGATGACTTCCACCTTTCCCTTATGGAAAAAACATGCAAAGTCTGGCTGGCAGGCCTGACTGCAGCTAAGAAGATTGTAGTCCAGCGTTGGAAACCTCCTCATGATATTTCAAGTACTCACTGGCTTCGGAGCTTTTTGGACATTTCTTACCTGAAATTATAATCAGCAAGGGTAAATGACGCACGACCAAACACAATCTTAATGTGGACAAATTTGATATCTAACTTAAAAGATCTTCTGTTAAAATAGGAATGCTCTGTCTGTGTATGCACTACTATTCAGTTGGTTGGTAGTGGGGTTAAACAGTCAAAATGTAATCGGCAACTGGTTGTATTAAATGTAATTTGTTGGTGTTGCAATAAAAATTAGTGATAAAAAAGCATTCACTAATAATGATTAAATAGATAATTTTTATATAAATAAACTCACATGCTGAGGTGCAATTCTGTGACATCCTATCAGCCCAATCTACCAAGTCAAGTTTATTGTCTTTTAACTATAAACATGTATATAACCATATACTGTAATGTATATAGAAATGTTACGTTTCTCCAAACCAGGGTGTAAAGCGCTGCAGAACATATAACATGCATAATAACTTGTGAAGGTAAGGATAACATCTACAGATGAATCATGACTAAATAACAAATTAAAGAGCATAAATTAAATATTGTTAAATTGCAGAACAGATTAACTAGTGACACTTCAATTACAATGTGGCCCGGAGTTCAGAAACCTTATGGCCTGAGGGAAGAAACTGTTTCTCATCCTGACCTTTCTTGTTTTTATGCATCAGAGTCTCCTGCCTGATGGTAGAAAGTCAAAGAGGATGCTGAATGGATGGCTGGGATCCTAAATAATATTAGGGCCCTGCGTACACAGCACTCCTGATAAATGTCCTGGATGGATAGTACGGAAACCTCTATGATCCTCTCAGCGGTTCCCACAATCTTTTGTAAGGACTTCTGGTCTGATGCTCGGCTACTCCCATACCAGATGGAGATGCAACTTGTCTGGACACTTTCCTGTTCTCCTGTAAAATACAGTTAAGTCTGGAATGGAGGGAGCCTTGATTGCCTCAATCTCCATAGGGAATGGAGGCACTGCTTTGCCTTATTTAGGGAGATGATACTAAGGGACCAGGTGAGATATTCCGTGATGTGAACTCGCAAGAACTTGGTGCACTTAACTCTGCAGAAGTCATGTATTTGCACAGGGGGATGGTTTGCCTTCAACTTCCTGAAGTGTACAATGATCTCCTTGGTTTTCTCCATGTACAGGCTAGGGCTGTTCTCATCACAGGAATCCACCAGCCACTCCACCTACTCATCGTTGTTGATGCAGCTAACCACTGTGGTGTCATCCGCAAACTTGATGACAGTTTGAGCTGAATCCTGCAACCCAGTCATGTGTCAGCAGTGTGAACAGCAGCAGGCTGAGCACACAGCACTGGGGAGCGCCAGTGACCTTCATTTATTTCATTCTTTGTGATCTGTTACCTGTATTAGCCCAGTTATTAAGTATATTTATAGCGGAGGCTGATCGGTTCTTGATTAGTAAGGGTATCAAAGGTTATGGGTAGAAGGCAAAAGAATGCAGTTGAGAGGGAGAATAAATCAGCCATGATCGAATTGTGAAGCTGACCCAATGGACCAAATAGCTTAATTCTGTTCCTATATCTAATGGTCTTCATCAATAATTGGGGGTAATGGTGTGTCGCTCTCACTGGTATTCAGGAGAATGAGAAAGTACCTTATAAAAACATTGTTAAATAGAATTATGAAAGGGATAGATAAGATAGAGGCAGGAAAGTTGTTTCTACTGGTTTGTGAGGCTAGAACTAAGAGATATAGCCTCAAGATTCAGGAAGCTGATTGAGGACAGAGGTAAGGAGGAACTGTTTTTCTCTCAGAGTAGTAGATCTGTAGAATTCTATGCCCGGAGACATATTAAATATATTTAAGACACAGTTGCATAGATTTTTGTGTAGCAGGAGAATTCGGGATTGTGAGGAAATGGTAGGTAAGTGGACCTGAGACCACTGCCATATCAGCCATGATCTTATTGAACGGAAGAACAGATTCGACAAGTAAATGGCCTCTCCCTCTCCTATTTCTTGTGTTCTTCTGAAAGAACTTCCAGTGAGAAGTTCTGGGATTTAAATTCAATGATGATGAAAGACTGGCTATATATTTTCAAATCATAACAGTGAATGACTTGGAGAGAAAACTGCAAGTGGTGGAGTTCCCATGCAGTTTCCACCCTGTGCATTTTATGGAGAAGATCTCTCTCTCTCTCTCTCTCGATACAGAGCAGAATGGGCCCTTCCAGCCCTTTGAGCCACACCGCCCAGCAACCCCCCAACTTAACCCTAGCCTAATCACAGGACAATTTATAATGACCAATTCATCTGCCAACCAGTGGGTCTTTGGTCTATGGGAGGAAACCGGACCATCATGGTAGAAACCCACACGGTCACAGAGAGATTGAGCAAACTCTTTACAGACAGCGAGAATTGAACCCGGGTCGCTGGGTCTATAGCGTTGCTCTAACCACTACGGCACCGTGCTGCCCTACATGATTCCTCATGGCATTATGGTTCCACCGTGGTGTTGCAAGTCGTACAGCTGTCTCAATCTGACTTTGGTACTGACCTCCATGCTGCTTGATTACATTTTGCATCTTCTCCTGTGATTGCATGAGTTTCCCGTGGATAATAGTTTCTTCTTACACTCCAAAGACATATCGGTTGTTAGGTCAACCGGCTACTGAAAATTAGCATTGGTGCCTCATGAGAATCACACAGATTATTATCTGAAATAATACAAACAAACAAATTACGGGGATTTCATGGGGAATGGTATTGCAATGTGGGCTGGCATTGGCTTGATGGTTTGAATGGCCCTCTGTACTGCCAGTATACATGAGTATCAGTGTATTTTATACAATATGCACACTGCAGTTACTGTTTAGGGTGATTAATGGGGTGTGAGCTTTGCAGCAGTTTGCCCCACTGTGTGATGAACTGAGCCTACTCTAGCTGCTCGGGGTCTATGGACTCAATTTGGTTCTGAATGCTGTTGCTTGCTTTTATTGTTTGCATGATTTGTGTTTTTTTTCTCTGCACTAGGTGTTGGTCTTTTTTTTTAATTGGGTTCTTTCAGGTTTCTTGCTTTGTAAGCAGGTACAGAGGAGATTTACCAGGATGCTGCCTGGTTTAGAGAGTGTGGATTATGATCAGAGATTAAGGGAGCTAGGGCTTTACTCTTTGGAGAGAAAGAAGATGAGAGGAGACATGATAGAGGTGTACGAGATATTAAGAGGAATAGACAGAATGGACAGCCAGCGCCTCTTCCCCAGGGCACCACTGCTCAGTACAAGAGGACATGGCTTTAAGGTAAGGGGAGGGAAGTTCAAGGGGGATATTAGAGGAAGGTTTTCACTCAGAGAGTGGTTGGTGCGTGGAATGCACTGCCTGAGTCAATGGTGGAGGCAGATGCACTAGTGAAGTTTAAGAGACTACTAGACAGGTATATGGAGGAATTTAAGGTGGGGGGTTATATGGGGCAGGGTTTGAGGGTCAGTACAACATTGTGGGCCGAAAGGCCTGTAATGTGCTGTACTATTCTATGTTCTATGAATCTCAAGATTGAATGATTTATACATACTGTGATCATAAATTCACTTTAAAACTTTGAACTTTGTAACTTCATACTGAATGGTAACGAGCTCCCCAAGTCTCATTGGATCTGCCCTCTTCCTGCAAGTGAAGAATATTCCGTCACACTTTTGATGAACCTTGTAGTTAGTGGAAAGGTTTTGGGATGTTGGGAGGACTGGATACCCAGCATCTAACCTGCACATACAGCACTGGAATTTATGTGGCTGTTTCAGTTGAGTATCTGATCAATAACGACCCACTAGGGTGCTGATGGTGAGTAACTAAGTGATGCTAACGTTCAAAGTACATTTCTTATCCATGTACGTATACAATTCTCCAAGAGGATCACAACCTTGTCATGGTTTGGAGGCTTGCATGCCTCAATAACCCGGAGGCCAGTCAGGACCTTGTGCTTTAGCTTTTGGTAGGGTCACCCGTGCCAAACTGGTCAAAGGATAGAGGTCAGACTAAGACTGGCCCACTGGTCTTCCAGGTTCTGGGGTTCAGTTCAAGGCTAACAACCCTGAATGGTCAAAAAACATTGTTACAGAGCAGCCATGAAGAATCTGTTTACACAGAGGGAGTTGGGGGATTGTCATTGCTGTCCTAAATGCCAGTTGGGTAACAGGCACTGTGTATGCATGCAGTATACAACCTTGAGATTCACCTTCCCACAGACAGCAGCAAAACAACAAAACACCATGGAACCCACTCAAAGGAAGCATCAAACACCCAATGCACAGGAAAAAAACAAATCACGCAAATGGCAAAAAAACGAGCAAATGAAAGAATATAAAACAGCAAACCACAAAGTAATTGAAACAGTCTATGAATATTCAGTTTCGTTCATTTCAGTTCAATTAAACACGGTGTCATGTAATTGAGCTAGTCCACCCTGATCAAATGTCATTGTGCAACTATTTCTTTTCATTGAACAAGGTCACTGCCTGGCATCTTTATCAGCCCAAGGCCCATTTTTATCTTGCTGCATTCAGGTTCAGACTGTTTCATTCATCTAAATTGTAACCATCTAGTACCTGATTAGAACATACAGATAACCAACAAAAGAGCATGTGTCGACCTCCCAGCCCGCTTCATGACTTAATAAGATTGTGGATGTCCTCAATCTCAACTCTGCATTTCTTTCTTTGAGTGACCCATCAACCTCTTAATTTCAAGTATCTGTTTACCTTGGCCTGAAAATTATTCAAGACTCTACTTTCACTTTGAGGAGAAGTTGCAAGAAGTTGAATAGTCTCACCTCTTGGCTTCAATAGGTGACCCTTAATTTTAAAGCTTGAGATTCTTCTACAAGAAATATCATAATCTTAAAATCCATATTGTCAAATCTGCACGGGACTTTTTTCAATAAAGTCCCCTCTGACTCCTCTGCAACCTATTAACCACCCTAAGCAATAACTAAAAGAAGGTGAGAAATAATTATCAGTTGATGATCCTCACAACATGAGCTCTCCGGAATTTAATTTAATAATATTTGCGGGAGCTTGTTTGTATATAGAAGGTGTCCATAATTCGTTGTTTGTAACCCAGGGAGGGTACTCTATCCGGGCAGTTGGACTTTGAAAATCAAAGTTAAGTTTATTGGTACATATTGCACAAGTACAATTTGCAGAGCAGCAATTAAATATATATTTGCAGCAGCACCACAGGCACATAGTACCTGATACAAATCATTCACACGCAAAACATAAGTTATCGAAAATCATGCAAGAATTGGAAAATGAGAATCCGTTGTGTTTCAAACTGGTCGTAGTATTGATATACCATGACTTCTCCATGGTTATGTTGTCCTCCGTCAGTGATAAATTCATGATGGGTGCTAAAGTTAGGCAATTCGTGTAGGCAACAGGCAATACGGCTTCTCCTTCGTCGGATGCTGCTCAAGCTACCGTTCAGCTCCCACTTGCCCTTCTATCCCACCACCTCACGTCCCCCGGCTTCCAGCTTCCAGTTTGGTCCCCCCGCCCGCACGGACAGCGCTCTCTGAGCCTGCGCGTCGCCCTTCGACCTCCAGCGTTCCCGAACGTTCCTCGGAGGGAATTAAAGGAGCAGGCGACACCCGCTCTTTGCCAGTGAATAGATAAGTTGATCCGCTCCAACTCTTGACCTTCGTTGTGCGAACTGGCTGGTGTCAACCGCCAGAAAACGCTTAAAGCTCCTGGGAGGGGGGGGGGACGCGTGACGTCAGCGCGCATTCGCCCGGCGCGCACCGGCTGACGTCGAGGTCAATGTCACTGCGGCGGCCGGTCGGTGGAGTGGACGCTGGTCTGAGGGATTCGGTGCGGGTCAGGTGAGAGCAGCGGCCGGCCCTCGATCGGTTGTGACTCAGGAGTCCCGGTGTCGGTACTGTCTAGTCATTTCATGTGATATTGCGTAACGGCGGCGGTTGGCTCTGTCCGCGTGGCGTGGCGTGGCTCAAACCCCGATAACGCACCGGATAAGCGACAAAGTGTTCTCGCTTCCAGATTAAACAACAGAGTCAACTCTTAGTTTCGAGCTAAACTGCCGTCGGGTCAACAGGGAGAGCAGTGCGAAAGGTGCTGGAGGAGCCTAACGGGTCAGGCAGCATCGATGGAGGGCCAACATGATGCACGGCATGCTGGAGGAGCTCAGCAGGTCAGGCAGCATCTGCCGGAGCTCTTTCGTCTCCGAACTGTGCAGGCAACGCTTTGGGTTGAGATCTTCATCTGAAAAGAGAGATTTCACGTTTGAAGTCGAAGATTCGAACTTCTTCTGTGTTATGTTCGATTCGGGGGTGCGGACAATTCATTTCCTCCCATAGATCCTGCTCGACTTGTTGAGTTCCTCCAGCAGACTGTTGATCTCCTCGGGGGTCTACTTTTTACTTTGTTTCTGAGCCATTGGACGACCACCTAGAAGTTCTGCATTTCTTGCTTTTGAAGCATAGAAAACCTACAGTGCTGTGCCGGACACATACTTCAGAAATTACCTAGGATTACCCATAGCCCTCTATTTATCTAAGCTCCATGTACCTATCCAGGACCCGCCTAAAAGACCCAATTGTATACACTTCCACCACCAGTCCATTCCACGCACTCACCACATTCTGCATAAAAAAAATACTTACTCCTGAGATCTCCTCTGTACCTTCTTCCAAGCACCTTAAAACTGTGCCTTCTTGTGTTAGCCATTTCAGCCCTGGAAAAAAGCCACTGAACGTCCACACGATCAATGCCTCTCATCATCTTATACACCAGGTCGCCTCTCATCCTCCCATCGCTCCAAGGAGAAAAGGCAGAGTTCACTCAATCTACTCTCATAAGGCATGCCCCCCCCCCCCAACCAGGCAACATCCTTGTAAATCTCCTCTGCACCCTTTCTATGGCTTCCACATAGCGAGGCGACCAGAACGGAGCACAGTACTCCAAGTGGGGTCTGACTAAGGTAGCTGTAACATTACCTCTGGGCTCTTGAACTGAATCTCATGGTTGATGAAGGCCAATAAACCATATGCCTTCTTAACCACAGAGCCAACCTGAGTGAGGTGTGTGACACAGATTGACTTTAAAATATCCCAAGAAAGGCTCCCATCTCACTGCACCATGTCCTGACTTCAGTCTTTTACAAAAAAGGATGAAAGGTCAAGGATGTAAGAAGTTAAAGCCAGCTGCATTTGTTAAAATATTCTCTCTGTCTCACTTTTTTTAATTAATTAGTGCCCTTGCTTCCCTCCCTTACCCAAAAGCCCAGTGGAATCTTCCTCATTATACAAGGTGTCCCCA
Source organism: Hypanus sabinus (assembly GCF_030144855.1). Taxonomy (NCBI): domain Eukaryota; kingdom Metazoa; phylum Chordata; class Chondrichthyes; order Myliobatiformes; family Dasyatidae; genus Hypanus; species Hypanus sabinus. The sequence goes on from NC_082717.1 coordinate 14,966,876, forward strand.
ATCCAGGCAACATTCTTGTAAATTTCCTCTGCACCCTTTCTATGGTTTCCACATCCATAGTGAGGCAACCAAAACTGAGCATAGTACTCCAAGTGGGGTCTGACCAGGGTCCTATATAGATGTAACATTACCTTTCGACTCTTGAACTCAGTCTCATGGTTGATGAAGGCCAATACACCGTACGCTTTCTTAACCACAGAGTCAACCTGCGCAGCAGCTTTGATTGTCCTATGGACTCGGACCCCAAGATCCCTCTGATCCTCCACGCTGCCAAGAGTCTCACCATTAATACTATATTCTGCCGTCATATTTGACCTACCAAAATGAACCACCTCACACTTACCTGCGTTGAACTCCATCTGCCACTTCTCAGCTCAATTTTGCATCCTATTGATGTCCCATTGTAAAGTGTTGTAGGAATGTGATGTATACAGATTGATTGGGACAATTCAGGTATTGTAAGCAACACACACAAAATGCTTTAGGAACACACCCAAGATGCTGGGGGAGCTCAGCAGGTCAGGTAGCATCTATAGAAATGACGAAATAGTCAGTGTATTGAGCCAAGACCTGAAGAGGGGTCTCGGCCCGACATGTCCACTGTTCATTCATTTCCATGGATGCTGCCTGACCTACTGAGTTCCTCCAGCAATTTATGGGTGTTAGTTTGTATATCTATTCAGTGTGGTTGTGTACATTGATCAGTTAGAGTCAATGACTGCTGCTATCCAGTACTTTTCAATTATGAAGAGCAATCGCGATCATGAGTAAAAACCTGGCTTTACATTAGTAATATCATTTTAGAATTTATAATTGGCAGGATTTTGACTTCATCTGTTCAGAGTTTAATATCTTTTTCTTTCAGATCCAAAGCATTATGGCATTATTAAGCTGCACATCAGTGTTTTACATTCTGAAGACTATAACCTGCAGAGCCTGTGGCTGTCAACAAGTCCAGCACTCACTAAGTTTATTTTCACGTCGCACTGGGTTTCTGGGCAGTGGTGCTCCAAAACGTCAGACTTTGAACAAAGTTAGAGAATATTCGACCTATTGTGATAGAACAAAGAGAAGCCTGTCAGCTCTTGCTAGTTCGTTACTCAGGAAAAATCAGCAGAGGCCGTTGTCCAGGATTGACTTTATAGATTCCAAGGAAGTTCAAGAAATAATAGTGAATGCTGAGAAGAGACATTGGTTAAGGAGATTTATTGTCAGCCCTGATTTGGCAAATCGTATCGCGGAATGCATTGGCAATGATTGCTCTGAAAATAATGCCATAATTTTTGAATGCAATCCAGGTGCGTACATTCTAAACTGTTTTAGTATTTTGATTTCTTCAGCTCAAGATGATTTACTTATGTTTTGTTGCATCTATAGGGCCTGGTGTTTTAACCCGTGCATTACTAAATAGTGGAGCGCAGAGGATTGTGGCACTGGAGAGCAATAAGCAGTTTATACCAGTATTACAGGTATTTTTGCAGTCCATCTTTTATTGCTAAGAAATTGAGGACATTTCAATTTGACTGAGGTGTGTGACACAGATTGACTTTAAAATGTCCCGGGAAAGGGCTCTCATCTCACTGCACCATGTCCTGACTTCAATCTTTTACAAAAAAAGGATGAAAGGTCAAGTTTGGGCTAGGATGTAAGAAGTTAAAGACAGCTGTATTTGTTAAAATATTCTCTCTGTCTCACTTTTTTAATTAATTAGTGCCCTTGCTTCCCTCCCTTACCCAAAAGCCCCATGGAATCTTCCTCATTATACAAGGAGTTGAAAATATGTCTCTGACACTTTCTGTTGTGACAGAGCTTGAAGTATTTGAAACCTGTGATAAGATAAAGGCTAAAATGATGACGCTGATTATTGTCTACAGGGGTAAAATGGTTGTACCAGTCCATCGCCTCCCTACATTCAGTTGGACCATAGTAAATCCAAATCTAAAATCCAAGTAATCTATCACAGAGACTGCAACTTAGTTTGGAGTTTTTTTTGTTTGATTTTTTAGAAAAGGAAGATTCAACATTTTCATGCAGATATTGTTGAGGACAATGATGATCTATTTTTGAAGTTGTCATGCTGTTACATCTGTCTTGTTTTTCACGGCAGGCACATGTTGTCCTTTTCTCTAGTTTCTCAGTACTATTCAACCATACTCCAGGCTTGGCTATTATAATGCAGTATTTATGGACTATTGTTGTCAGAAGTGCTATTCCTTGTTGTATGTTGAAGCAAATTTCTTTTCAAATAAGAATTGTCTCTTATTAGTTTGTTCGATTGTAAATTTCACTGATAAAGTCAACATTTATTGCCCAATCTTAAATGTCATTGAGAAGGTGGTATTTTAGATATTGTCTGAATATCTGGGGAGCATGGTAGTGTAGTGGTTAGCACAATGCTTTACAGTACCGGAACCCAGGTTTAATTCCCACTGCTGCCTGTGGGGAGTTGTACATTCTCCTCGTGACTGCGTGGGTTACCTCTGGATGCTCCAGCTTCCTCCCACAGTCCAAATGCGTACTGTTGGTAGGTTAATTGGTCATTATAAGTTGTCCTCTGATTAGGCCAGGATTAAATTGGGGGGTTGCTAGGCGGTACGGCTTGTAGGGCTGGAAGGGCCCATTCTGCACTGTATCTGAATGAAAAAGCATCCTGTAGCAGAGGATTACTGATCACTTGAAAAGGCAGAGACTAATCAGGGACATCCAGTATGGTTTTGTCAAAGGCAGATCCTGTCAGACCAGTTTCATTTTATTCTTTTGAAGAGGTAACGGTCTGTATCAGTGAAGGAAAGGTAGTAGATACAATTTACGTGGTCTTTAGTATGATGTATTACAAGGTCTACTTGGGAGACTTATTCAAAAGGTTAGCGCTTTTGGGATGCAGAGTGAGTTAGCAAACTAGATCCAAAATTTGCTTGGCAATGGGAGATGGAGGGTCACAGTGGAGATTTGAGGGTTTTTTTGTGATTGGAGGCCTTTGACTTGATTTTGGGACCCATGCTTTTTGTGATACAGTCGGCCCTCCTTATCCGTGAATTGCAAAAACCAGCTCTTCCAGCAGTGCTCTTCCAGCAGTTGTTGTTCGAGCATGTACAGACTTTTTTATCTTGTCATTATTCCCTGAACAATGCAGTTTAACAACTATTTTACACAGCATTTACATTGTATTAGGTATTATAAGCAATCTAGAGATGGTTTAAAGTATACGGGAGGATGTGCGTGGGTTATCGTGGATCGGGATTGAAAAAAATCGGAAGTTCTCTTACTCAGTAAGTCAGAACAGGTACATCCGATATTACTTAGTGTCAGTTAGTCAAACGTTTGTCAGTATATAGTATATATTTTACCTTTCTATGCATATAAAACACTTAAGAATGTATGTTTCAGTGCCGGGCTCGGGAACTTCTTTCCGAGGTCGTACAGTGACAAACCGCTATCGAGTACACTCTCCACCGTGCCGGGTTGATGTGAAGATCAAAAACCCAAAACTCCAAAACCCAATAATTAAACCACTGTGTTGCTTAGTAATAATTGTAGCTTTCATCGGGGCAGAGCCTTTCTCACTTTATCAATTAAAATTGTTCCGATCATCAACCAACTGTAGCCTAATGCTTTTCCAATGACCAATGGCGTTTCACCTCTTTCCGATCACTTTATTATTTCCACTTTATTTTCAATCGTTTTCGTGAACAGAAACACTGCGGATTCAGATCTTTGCCGCTGGGTCCTAATGTCTACCACACTGAGACAGGTTAAATAAGGTCTGGGGTTCCTCTGGGTCCTAAGATCCACCGCAGTGAGACAGGTTGAATAAGGGACTTGAGCATCCGCGAATTTTGGTATCCGCGAGGGGTCCCAGAACCAATCCCTCATGGATAAGGAGGGCCGACTGTATGCATGAATGTCAAGATCAGTAAGTACACATAGACTGGCAGAGTTGTTGATAGTGTGGAAGATAGCTTTAGGGTGGGAGAGTCACAGAGCAGAGATTCTGAGGGGTTGGTGAAGAGGGCTGTAAGGAGGTAGATGTAAGGTCATTCATTTTGGGAGCACCAGTGAGGCTAGGGCACCTACTATGAATTTAGGGGTCTTGGGGATCATTGATGAACAGTCCATTGATTCCCAAATGTGACAATATAGACAGATAGTATTTCTAGGAGGGTATGTAAGATACCAACCTTCATTATTTGGGACATTGTAAACAGAAGTTGTGAGGTTATGCTCCAGCTTGTGCACCTCAGTCAGACCTCAGCTTGAGTACTGTATGCATTTCTAGTCACCATACTATTAGGAAGGTTCTGGTACTGGAGTGTGTGCAGAGGAGATTCATCGGCATATTGTTTGGAACAGAGCATTTCAGTTCTGAGGTGAGATTGGAAAAGGAAGGTCTGTTCTCCTTGCAGCAGAGCAGGACAAGGCAGACATGATTGAGAGAGATAAAATTCAGGAATGTGGACAAGAGAGCTTTCAGGAAACCACCCAATAATCAGAAGATAAATGTGTGTACCTGTCATTGATTTTGCTTAAAAGTTAAACTAATTTGGTCAAAGTAAGTATAATTTCACATTTCTTCACCAATAGAGAACATTGATTGTTGCTATAAAATAGGCTATTGTAAAATATATTAACCTTTTGAATTTTTTTAATTAGTCTTTAGGAAAACATCTGAATGGACAGTTGGAAGTGGTGCACTGTGACTTCTTCAGGCTGGATCCAATAGGCCGTGGCACTATGAAACCTCCTGCCATGTTTTCTGAGAAACTCTTCGACAACCTGGGAATATCAGAGGTTGCTTGGACTGCAGGTGACGATCTGTTAATCACTTTCTGTTTTGGTTACCTCAGCTGAATAATAATTTTGAACATTTGAATCTGATTGAACAATATTTGTTTTCCAAAGAATTGTAAAGAACTCTAGCTGCTCTCTTAAACTTGGTTCATAGAAATGGGTCACTGGAAATGGTAGGTGAAAGTTATCGAATAGTTTAGTTTGGCACAGCATCATAGGCTGAAAGGCCTGTTCCTGTGCTGTACTATTTTATGTTATAGCTAGTCCCCCTTTCTTTTTGCTTTCTGAAAGGCAATCGATCAAAGGTGAACCAGAGAGTTATCTTCTGCCCTGACTACTGTTTTATTCCTCAAGATTCGCAGTCTTTGCGTGCACATTCTCTCAGTCAACTTCCCAGAAATTGCTTTTTCTGGATCAGCTGTTGCTTTTTCTTGACTGGAGTAGCGAGTACACTTTAAGTAAAATATTAGTATCTTTTTGTGCAAGACTAATATTAGGAATATTCAACAGTTAGTAGATTTGGATTTGAAAATTTTAAAAAAGAGTATTTTATTAATAAGCTGCATGCATCTTCCAGATGTCTTGCTGCTTAACCAGGAAATCGTGTATTTTGGTCCTTGGGGACTTTTGTTTCAACAAAATTGCTTTATTTGTACCCCTTGACAAGTAAAATCAAATAAAATACACTTAAAAAGAATAAGTCACTGAGGAAAGAATAAAATCTATCAGGCTCTGAAAAAGTAACTTGAGTGTGGAGGCAGAGAATGCGAGTCATGTTTTGCAGTTATCCTCACAGAAGCTTGTGGAGTGTTTGCAGAACAGTTTGAATTAGGGAACCTAGCTCACACTGGCAATCCAGCTAATCCCTCTCCCCATACATCATTCAGTTGCCTTGCAAAATTTTCCTTTCTATTACCCAGCTCCCTTTTTTTTCCATTACTATTGAATTTACCTCCACTGCTTTCCTTCCCTATATCACAATGACTAGTTATGCATCAAGTTCTTAGTTATGGCCTAAGTATTTTAGACAGATTCACCAAAATCTCCACGTTCTTAAAATCTTCGCCTGGTTTAATGAAAGCAGGTACATTATATACATGTGCTGCTGCCTTTGGGAAATTTACATCACGATGGCATAGGTAGATTTTGATCTTCTGCAAACAAATGCATAAATTCTCTTTCTTTTTAAACAACAGCTGATCTGAGACATTCTTATTTTCTTTCCTAGATATTCCAATTAAAGTCATTGGAATCTTTCCACAAAGAAATGAACGGAGCCTGCTTTGGAAGTTTGCTTATGCTTTGTTTGAAAGGATTTCAATTTTTCAATATGGAAGAATAGAAATGATCATGTTTATTAGTGAGCAACAGTGCATGGTATGTGAGAGGTCTCTTTGAAATGTTAACTCAAATTTTGTGCTTCATATTCTATTGCTGAAATTGAATATTCTTTTATTTGTAGAAGATAATGGCAGAGCCCGGTGACATGAAGCTCTACGATGCATTTGCTGCATTGTGGCAGATAGCATGTGAAATAGAGCTGTTACATAAGGTCAGTTTCTGTTTTTCAATATCATGATAGTAAAATGCAGACTTTGGTTTGCGTGAACTTTGTTCTTCTGATGTCAGTATGCTGTTTTTGCTTTTATCTTCATTTGTTTCCCATACAAGACATTTGATCATTATTCAAATTGAGTGAAGTGTTTACCTCTTTGATGTGATCTCTAAATAAATATTTCTATCTCAGGAACCTTGGTCATCTTTTACCACAAATTTTAAAAACAGTGGAAGTGTGAAACAAGGCATGGTAAGCTTTTACTTTATCATGTGTGTTATCTCAATTACATCTGTACCTTCATTATTCAGACTCATTAAGAAGAATCCTAAGAAGATGGGATGTAAGGTTGAGTCCATTTTTCCTCAAGGATCATAATCTCAGGAAAATTGGGGTGTCCTTCTCCCTAGAGAATGGCAATCATTGACCAGTTTATGGAATTTTTAGTAGAGAGGTGGTGAATCTTTTTGAAAGCATGTGCCAAATTGGCGATCACCTTTTAACTTTTTTTTAAATTCTCACATGCTATGGTAACTTTGACCAGAGATTATTATTGATTAATCAATTAGTAACAATAAAGAAGCATTAATCCTTTGCTTATTTATGTGTATGCATTGTTTTACTATTAATGAAAGTATAACACTAAAATTAATTAAGCATTTTGAAGACCTGTTCAAAAGTTATTAATGTTAATCTTTTAAAAAGACAATTGAGAAATAACAACATTACTCAACAGTATTGTATCTACCATCCAAATACTGATGTGTATAGCAAGTCTGCGAGGATTTCAAAATGTATCATACAACATGCGTGTTCTCACAACCATCCAGCTGGCACCAAGCCAGCTTGAGGCGTTTCCTATGGAAACATCACACTGCTATCGGGTTATTAAAAATAATTTGCTGCTTTATTTCGCAACAAAGATAATTGTCATTTATCTTTATTGGTGGAGTTTGAGAGGTGGCACTGCATACTGCTTGCCAACAAAATTTTTGAGCATGCATTTTGGACACCATCCCTGTTTAATTATATAATTAGTTTAGCCTTGGCAGAACAAATGAGAGATCGCATAGCTTATTTCCTTTTCTTAGCTTGTTTACTTTCATTCTTCAATTTGTACATAAATCAGTTGAAATAACTTAACCATCTTAAAGAATTACTGATTTCACAATCTTCTGAAGGACTTAGCAGACTTGTTCTTAAGCATGTAGGTATGGCATCTTTTAAGCAGCTGAAGGTATATTGCCATTGCCAAAAGAGGCAAAGGAGGGGAGGACTCCAAGCAAGTTTGAAACACGGGAATGAAACATCCTCTACCCTGCATCTTGTTAGCAAATGTTGAATTGCTAGCTGTTCCATGGAGTTATAGCTCACCTCTGGATACGTCGATTAGACCTGAACGCTTCTCAACACATAGGATGGGCCGGACTGCTGATTCAGAGAGTGCGAAGGATCGTGGTCTGTGTTTCATGATGATCTCTTTGTGGTGGCTGGATGCAGTGGTCTTGTCCACTGTTATTCTCCTGGAACACTTAACGATCAAGTGCCGACCATTTTCAAAGAGAGCTCTCCTCCATGATCCTGACCACAGTTTGCATACCCCCAAAGGCTGACATTATGGAGGCACTTGAGATACTGAATGCTGCTATCAGCAAATGAATAGCCTACCCTGACGCCTTCCAAATCATAGTTGGGGTATTTCAATAAGGCTTGTTTGAAGAAATCTCTGCCCAATTATCATTATATAACCTGCAGCAGCAACACACTAGACCACTGCTAAACTGCAGTTAAGAATTCCTACTGTTCCATAGAAACATACAGGCCCTTTGGCTTACAATGCTATGCCAAACATGTAGACAGACATATTTATTGATCCCGAGGGAAATTGGGTTTTGTTACAGTTGCACCAACCAAGAATACTGTAGAAATATAGCAATATAAAACCATAAATAATTAAATAATAAGTAAATTATGCCAAGTGGAAATAAGTCCAGGACCAGCCTATTGGCTCGGGGTGTCTGACACTCTGAGGGAGAAATTGTAAAGTTTGATGGCCACGGGCAGGAATGACTTCCTATGACGGTCAGTGTTACATCTCGGTGGAATGAGTCTCTGGCTGAATGTACTCCTGTGCCTAACCAGTACATTATGGAGTGGATGGGAGACATTGTCCAAGATGGCATGCAACTTGGACAGCATCCTCTTTTCAGACACCACTGTCAGAGAGTCCAGTTCCACCCCCACTACATCACTGGCCTTATGAATGAGTCTGTTGATGTCTGCTGCCCCAGCACACAACAGCAAACATGATAGCACTGGCCACCACAGACTCATAGAACATTCTCAGCATCATCCGGCAGATGTTAAAGGACCTCAGTCTCCTCAGGAAATAGAGATGGCTCTGACCCTTCTTGTAGACAGCCTCAGTGTTCTTTGACCTTTAGAATTTACTTTTAGAATGTACTTTCTGTTTTTCTAAGCTCCATGTACCTGTCCAGGTGTCTCTTAAAAGACCCTATTGTATCCACCTCCACCACCGTCGCTGGCAGCTCATTCCATGCACTCACAACTCTTTGTGTAAAACAAAAAACTTACCCCTGACATCTCCTCTGTACCTACTTCCAAGCACCTTAAAACTGTACCCTCAGGCACAGACTATAGACATGCATAGACTATATTTCGGGAAATCTGATTACTTGGCTGTCCTTCTTACCTGCACACAGGCAGAGGCTAAAGAGCAAGGCTCCAGAAATAAGGACAGCAAAGAGGTGGTTGCAGGAGGCAGAGGAGCGGCTGGAGGATTGCTTCCAGTCAGTGGACTGGGTCATCGGCAGATCTGTATGAATGCACCTCAGTTGTCACAGACTTTATTAAAACAGTCATAGACAAATGTATCCCCACAAAATTATACAGAGTCTTTCCCAACCAGAAGCCCCAGATGAAGCTTGAGATGTTCCTTATACGGTAACCCTCTCATTCCTCGCATCATTCTCATGTATCTTCTCTGAACCTTCTCTGATGTCAGTATATCCTTTCTAAAATAAGGAGCCCAAAACTGCACACAATACTTCAAGTGTGGTCTCATGAGTGCCTTATAGAACCTCAACATCACATCCCTGCTCTTAAATTCTATACCTCCTAGAAATGAATTGCAACATTGCATTCGCCTTCTTCACCACCAATTCAACCTGCAGGTTAACCTTTAGGGTATCCTGCACAAGGACTCCCAAGTCCCTTTGCATCTCTGCATTTTGAATTCTCACCCCATCTAAATAATCTGCCTGTTTATTTCTGCCACCAAAGTGCATGACCATACAATTTCCAACATTGTATTTCATTTGCCACTTCTTTGCCCATTCCCTTAAACTATCTAAGTCTCTCTGCAGGCTCTCAGTTTCCTAAACACTACCCGCTCCTCCACCTATCTTTGTGTCATTGGCAAATTTAGCCACAAATCCATTAATCCCATAGACCAAATCATTGACATACATCGTAAAAAGCAGCGGTCCCAACAACAACCCCTGTGGAACTCCACTGGTAACCGGCAGCCAGCCAGAATAGGACCCCTTTATTCCCACTCTGTTTTCTGCTGATCAGCCAATGCTTCACTCATGCTAGTAACTCCCCTGTAATTCCATGGGCTCTTGCTAAGCAGCCTCATGTGGTGCCTTGTCAAAGGCCTTCTGAAAATCCAAGTACACCACATCCACTGCATCTCCTTTGTCTACCCTGCTTGTAATATCCTCAAAAAATTTTAGTAGGTTAGTCCGGCAGGATTTTCCTTTCAGGAAACCCTGCAGGCTTTGGCCTATCTTGTCATGTACCTCCAGGTACTCTGTAATCTCATCCCTAACAATCGATTCCAACAACTTCCCAACCACTGACATCAGGCTAACAGGTCTATAGTTTCCTTTCTGCTGCCTCCCACCCTTCTTAAATAGCGGATTCTTAAATTTGCAATTTTCCATTCATCGGTACAATGCCAGAATCTATCAATTCTTGAAAGATCATTGTTAATGCCTTCACAATCTCTTCAGCTACTTCCTTCAGAACCCGAGGGTACATTGCATCAGGTCCAGGAAGTTTATCCACCCTCAGACCATTAAGCTTCCTGAGCACCTTCTCAGTTGTAATTTTCACTGCACAAACTTCACTTCCCTGACACTCTTGAATGTCCCAGTATACTGCAAATGTCTTCCACTGTGAAGACTGATGCAAAATATGCATTTGGTTCCTCTGAGATATTACAATATCTCCAATGTCATTTTCTATTGGTCCTATAGCTACCCTTAACTCTTTTTTACCCTTTATATACTTAAAATGATCAGGAAACATTTGCATGGAGTTCTACATAGGTATATTCCATTGAGGCACGGAAAGGATGGAAGGGTAAAAGAACCATGGTGTACAATGGATGTAGAAAATCTAGTTGAGAAGAAAAGAAAAACTTACAAAAGGTTCAAGAAACTAGGTACTGTTAGAGTTCTAGAAAGTGACAAGGATGCAAGGAAGTTGCTCAAGAATGAAATTAGGAGAGCTGGAAAGGTCCATAAGAAGGCCTTGCTGAGCAGGATTAAGGAAAACCCCAAGGCATTGTACAAGTATGTGAGTGGCAAGAGGATGAGCCGTGTGACAATAGGACCAATAGCAGTGAGAGTGCAAACTTGCATGGAGCTGGAGGAGGTAGCGGAGGTACTTAATGAATACTTTACTTCAGTATTAACCAGTGAAAAGGACCTTGGCAATTGTGGGGATGACTTACAACAGCCTGAAATGCTTAAGTGTATAGACATAATGCACTGCCAGGGAATGTGGTGGACACGGATACAATAAGGTCTTTTAAGAGACTCTTTAGATGGGTACATGGAGCTTAGAAAAATAGAGGGTAAAATGGTAGGGAAATTCTAGGCAATTTCTAGAGTAGATTACATGGTCAGCACAACATTGTGGGCTGAAAGGCCTGTAAAGTGCTGTAGATTTTCTATGTTTCTTAAATAGAGGGACCCTCACAAACTCCCATAGCCCTGGCGACCCTGTGATTCCAATCCCGGAGGCTAATGCGAGAGCATCCTTGGAGTCAGGAGGGTGAACCCATGAAAGCATCTGGCTCAGATAGGGTACCTGGCCAAGTACAAAACACCTGTGCTGATCAATTGGCTGGAGTGTTCACCGCTATCTTTAACCTCTCGGTTGCCTGAGGTACCTACCTGCTTCAAGCAGACTTCAATTATACTGGTGTCTAAGAAGAACGTGGTGAGCTGCCTCAATGACTATGGTCCAGTAGCACTTGCACCTACAGTGATGTAAGTAGTTGGAGAGGTTGATGATGAAAACATATCAACTCCTGCCTGAGAAGCGACTCGGATCCGCTTAGCCTTCACAATAGGTTCACAGCAGGTGCCATTTCATTGGTTCTTCACTCAACCCTGAGACATCTGGACAGTGAAGGTGCATACATCAGGACGCTCTTCGTTGACTAGATCTTGGCATTCAATACTATCATCCCCTCAAAACTAATCAATGAGCTTCAAGACTTTGCCCTTCTTGTGCAAATGGATCTTTTATTCCATCACTTACAGATCCCATTCAGTTTGGATTGGCAACAGCATCTCTGCAACAATACATCAGCACAGGTGCACCACAGGACTGTGTGCTTAGCCCCTCTGTTCTATTCACTGTATTAGAGTTAAAGTGCAAAACCGCCCCACCACCCAGCAATGCACCAATTTAACCCTAGCCTACTCACAGGACAATTTATGATTACCAATAACCAACTATCAGTACATCTTTGAACTAGGGGAGAAAACCTGGGTGTTCACGGGGAGGACGTACAAAATCCTTGCACAGGTTGCGGAATTGGACTCCGAACCCTGACTCCACAAGCTGTAATAGGTATTTATACTTATGACAGTGTGGCTAAGCACAGTTCAATTCCAGGTTTAATGTTGCTGATGACACCGGTGGTGGGCCGAATCAAAGGTAGTGACGAATCAGCATATAGGAAGGAGATTGAAAATTTGGCTGAGTGGTGCAACAGCAACAATCTCACACTCAATGTCAGAAAGACCAAGGAACTGACTATTGACTTCAGGAGGAAGAAACCAGAGGTCCATGAGCTAGTCCTCATCAGCGGATCGGAGATGGAGAGGGTCAGCAACTTTAAATCTCTCAGTGTTATCATTTCAGAGGATCTGTTCTGGGCCCAGCACATTAGTGCCATTATGAAGAAAGCACAGCAGTGTCTCTACTTCTGTAGGAGTTTGCGAAGGTTTACATCACAGCCTGGAATGGAAACACCAGTGCCCTTGATTGATAAATCCTACAAAAAGTAGTGGATACAGCCCAGTCACTCACAGGGAAGCATTTCCCCACCACTGAGCACATCTATACGTAGTGTTGTCCTAGGAAAGCTGCATCCTTCGTCAGGGACCCGCACCAGCCAAGCCATTCTCTCTTCTTGCTGTTGCCATTAGGAAGAAGGTACAGGAGACTCAGGGCCCACACCACCAGATTCAGGACAGATATTAGCCCTCAGCCATCAAGCACTTAAACCAGATGGGGTAATTTCACTCGCCCCATCAATAAGCTGTTCTCACAATTTATGGACTCACTTTCCAGGACTCTTCATCTCATATTCTTGATATTTATTGCATATTATTTAATATTACTACTTTTTACTTTTGTGTTTGCACAATTTGTTGTGTTTTGCACATTGATTGGTTGTCCATCCTGTTGATTGATTCTATTGTGTTTCTGTGTATGGATGCAATAAAATGAATCCCAGGGTTGTATATGGTGACATATATGTACTTTGATAATAAATTTGCTTAGAACTAATAAATGCCCCTACATATTTGTTTTAAAAAAATCAGTGACTATATGAGCCCATTGTTGTTCAGACTGCTTTTTCTCATCCTAATATATATGTAGTATTCTGTGTTTTTTCTTATCACAAGCACTGTTTGATTGCGACTAATTGTTTAATTTCTACCTGAATAATTTCTCAGAAGATTAAAGTTTTGCGTTATCTTTATTTATATCTCTCAAAGGAGAACGCTATTCAACACGTTAAGGTCATGGCAGTTCTGGAGCAATACCATTATTACAATTCCTGTAACCAATTTGTTTCATGCCTATTGAATACTTACTCTCCTACCAACCACCTGCTCTTAATCTAAGCAACCAGTCTGCCTCCCAACCGGTCTTTGGGATGAGGGAGGAAACCAGAGTTCCCAGAGGGAATCCACATTATCATGGGGGAAAATGTGTGGGACTGGGAATTAGATCAATTCTACAAATAACTGCTGTGAAGCAGTGCCACCCTTTTCATTGCCGACATTATTTGGATTTCCGGAATATCTATCATCTCCTGAATACTTCCTCTGTTTGAAAGATGCAAGTTTATGTGAGACAAGTTTTTTTTTGTAGGTTAAAAATAGAAAGCTCGGTAGAATACAATTCTTGGTGACTTATAACTTACTGTTCTAGATATTTTTATAACTTCAGAGTATCTGTTTTTATGAACATTTTAAAAAATTAAGCTTAAAAATTACCTATATCTTTCGATTAGATGCCAGATGACCATCTGTGTCTCGTACGACTGACACCCCGCAAAGACTTGTTCAATGAGACTTTAACAACAGTCAATTCAGCCACAATGGTATTGATGCTGAAGCAGTGTCTAACAAAACGAAAAACAAAGCTGATTAACAAATTGGAGTAAGTATGTGTGGATTTCAGCAGACTTCAATCATCATCAGCACTCACTCATGGGAGAGTTAGTACAAGGTTTAAAAAGTGCTCAGGGCCTTTAGGGACTTTTTCCCGGGCTTCAATCGTAATGATCCACTAGGCACATGGCAAAGACCCAATTTTTTTAAAAGCAAGTTATAAGTAGCGTGGTCATTGTGTTAATGGGGCATTGTTAGAGTCATCAGGCTTTGGTTCAAGAAGGGGCAAAGGCTCCAAGCAAGTTTTTCTTTCTTTTAGTACGTAGCTGGTACAGTGAGAATGAGTTTAGGGCTGTTCTTCGTGTGAGATGTGAGAATGCTGTGAGACCTCTCGGCTACATGATAACTAAGGTAGAGATTGATAGATTCTTGATTACTCAAGGCATGTAGGGTTACAGGGAGAAGGCAGGAGATTGGGGCTGAGAGGGAACATTTTTCAGCCATGATGAAATGGTGGAATGAACTCAATGGGCCAAATGGCCTGATTCCTCTCCTATATCTTATAGTCTAAGTGCATTGAGCTGAAGCTCCTTGCAACCCATGTTAATGAACTGGAGTTGCAGCTGAATGACCTTTGAGATTGAGGAGATGATATTTCAGAACTACAGGGAGGTTGTTTCATCTAAGTGTGCAGGAAGTTGGTAGATGGGTCAGGAAAGGGGAAGGATATAGGCAGCTAGTGCAGAGTAGTGCTGTGGCCATTCCCTCAATTATAAGTATTCCACTTTGGATACTGTTGGGGAGGGCAACCTACCAGGGGAAAGCCACAGCAACCGGGTCTCTGGCACTAAATCCGGCAGCGTGACTCAGAAGGGAAGGGTGAAGAAGAAGATTGCAGTAGTGATAAGGATTCCCAAGTTAGAGAAGCGGACAGGAGATTCTGTGGACGTGAAAAAGTGTTATGTTGTCTCCAGGTGCCAGGGTATGCCACAGCATCCCAAAGGAGGAGAGTGAACAGCCAGAAGTCATTGAACATATTGGTGCCAATGATGTAAGCAGGAAAAGAGAGGAGGTCCTGAAGGGAGAATATAGGGAGTTAGGTAGAAAGCTGAAAAGCAGGACCTCAAGGGTAGTAATCTCTGGATTGCTGCCTCTGCCACCTGGCTTTGAAGGTAAGAATTGGATGATTTGGCTGAGGAATTGGTGCAGCTGGCAGGATTTCAGGTTTCTCCATCCTGGACCAGTCTTTCAATTTGTCTTCTGGTGTAGCCCATTGAAGATCCTTCCTTTTCCAGGCACAAGATCTTTGGAGCTTCTGTTGGTGTTTCTGTAGCTCTGAGTTTTTATAGAACTGGGTTGTTAGCCACATGCTCAACCCTTCTGCTTTCAAGGCTGGGCTTGGGATCGTCCATGGTGGAGCTTTCTATCTATAGTTGTATGATTTTATTGCTGCAACTTATTCTAAAAACAGAACATAACAAATCTTTTAAAAGTTGAGATGGGATGTTACTAGTTTTCTACCATTGCCTTATTTATCATATCCAACATAATGGGGTTTATGTAGTTTATCAAATGCTAATTTTCCTTTGTAAATATTCTTCAATTTTTTTTAATCTTTGATAGGTCTTGGTGCCCTGGAGGAGGAATAAAATTAATGAGAGAACTAGATTTGCCAGAGGATATATGGACAGGAGATGTGCTTCCAGAGGAATACAAAAGACTCTTTGAGGCAATGGAACACTCTCAGGATTTTGTTCACAGTTGGTTATATGGCGAGGTTTTGGAGAATATGCATTCAACTGTGTCACATATCTGAATGTAAACCTTCAAAGAAATAGGACTGTCAAATGCATGCAACTGCCCATTGGCTATCACATCCAAGACACTGAATACCTTTATGTTTTGCTGGAATAAAGTATGATATAGTTCTACTTCATTGCACCCGTCAGTGAAATCTTAAATTGGTTTCACTCTGTTGTAAGCCATGTTATATGCTGCATTCAGCATTTTGTCATTTGTCTCGGGGGGCCTGGGTATAAACTGTTGATCTCAAAATGGCCATATTTTCAAGTTCTGTGAGAATGTGGTTGACATGGGATTGGACACATCAGCAAGTTAAAATTACAGTGATATATTCAAATGTGGGGACATTTTATTCAAGAGAATTTTTTATTGATATAATGTATAACTTGCATAATATAACTTCAACTTGAATTCTTTTGGATCACCAGTAGGTTTGTTTTAAATTAAATCTCTTAAGAATTTGGTTAAGGGTATTGTTTTGATGAATAGCAACTCTTAATAAAAGGTCAAATGCCTCAGGAGCAAAAATAAATTAAAGGTACTATATTTTTCTTGCATTGTGACAAAAGGAAAAATAGGTTAAACATTTAGAAGGCTTAAGATTCAGATCAGTAAATATGTAACAGTGTCAATCCCTGATAGGGTTGGCTTGCAAATACCACTTCAGTTCTAGCTACAGTTATGTACAGGTAACTGGTGGAAAAGTAAAGCTTGGCATGAATATTGTACACCAAGTAAAAATGTTGTCTCTAGTTTTAAATTATGGTTTTCTTGGGGTTTTGGCTTTTTATTTTTATTCTCTGCATATATTGATATTGTTAGATGATGCTTATAAGATGAAAACATGAGAAATAAGTGCAGGAATAGGACATACCTTGAGCCTATTCTTCCATTCAAAACCATTATGCTATCCTTTCCTTATATTCCTTGGTCTTTTAATATGCAGGAATTATACATCTATTTTGAATGCAATCCAAAGTAAAAAAAGTGGAAAGTAGGTCACCCTTTTGAACTATGAAATGTCCCCTTATTTCTGTTTTATGTTGCCTTATTTTGAGAGACTAGTATTCGCTTTAAGACTTACGAGTGGGGAGAAATTCCTCCAAATGTAATGAACTCTACAAGTTTGAAAGAGGTTGCCTTCATTCTAAACCTGCTTATTTTATCCTTTCTTCTATGACATAGCTGCCACCCCAAGTAACTGGTGAATTGTAGCTGCACCCCTGCAGTATGTATATGTATCCTTTTTAACAATGGAGACTGGAACTGTACCTAATACTCCATGTGTGGTCTCACTTGGGTCCTGTAGTTTTGTACTCAAGTCCTTTTGCTATAAAAATCAAAGAGACATTTGCCTTCCTAAATGCCTGCTCCATTTGGTAATGATAGCTTTCAGTATTCAAGGACAGCCATGTCCCTTTAAGTGTAAACATAGGAGCAGAATTAGGCCATTCATCCTATTAAGTCTGTTCCGCCATTTGATCACAGCTGACTTATTACCCCTCTCAACCCGATTCTCCTGCCATCTCTCTGTAACCTTGGTGCTCTTACTAATCAAGAATCTATCAACCTCCACTTCAAGTATACCCAATGACTTGACCTCCGCAGCACCTGCAGCAATGCATTCCACAGATTAACCACCTTCTGACTAAAGGGACAGCTTTGAGGCTGTGCTGTCTGATCTTAGACTCCCCACTATTAAAAACATCCTATTAACATCCACTCTGTCTAAGCTTGTCAATAATTTGATAGATTTCAATGAGAACCCCCTCCTCTGCCCCCTGCCCCGCTCTTCTAAACACTGGTGTATAGAGACCTAGCACCATTAAACTCTGATAAACTGATGATCCAGATAGGTTTATTGTCATATACACCAAGGTGCAATGAAATACCTTGCTTGTATAATGCTCAGTGAGTAATCTGTTCACATGTTAATATTGAATACAGCAATGCATGCTAAACAGCAGAACGGTGCAAAGGTTGCTGTACAATCTAAGACAGTGCGAAAAATGCTTAAGTACCAACAACAGAATAACAGAGGGTGCCATAGTGGTGTGGTTATCACAACACTATTGCAGCTTGGGGCATCGGGTTTTAAATAAAGGAGACTATGATGGTATGAGAGCGGAATTGCTTAAGATGGATTGGGAAAATAGATTAAAGAGTAGATCGGTACTTGATCAGTGGTGTATATTTAAGGAGTTATTTTACAACTATCAAGAAAAATATATTCCACTGAAGAAAAAAGGGTGTAAAAGAAAAAATAGTTATCTGTGGCTAAGTAAAGAAATAAAGCAAAGTATACGACTAAAAAGAAAGTTATATAAGGTAGCTAAATCTAGTGGGAAGATTGAAGATCGAGAAGCTTTTAAAGATCAGCAGCAAATAACAAAAAGATTGATTAAGAAAGGGGAAGATAGATTATGAAAGTAAATTGGCAAAAAACATAAAAGCAGATAGTAAGAGTTTTTATAGTTACATAAAAAGAAAAAGGGTGGCTAAAGTAAATGTTGGTCCCCTAGAAGATGAGACCGGGAAATTAATGGTAGGGGACATGGAGATGGCGGAAACGCTGAACAAATATTTTGTATCAGTTTTTACAGTAGAGGACACTCAAAATATCCCAACACTGGATAAACAGGGGGCTCTAGGGGGAGAGAAGCTAACTACGATTCAAATCACCAAGGAAATGGTACTTGATAAATTAATGGGACTGAAGGTGGATAAATCCCCTGGACCGGATGGCTTGCATCTTAGGGTCTTAAGGGAAGTGGCAGTCGGAATTGTGGATGCATTAGTGATAGTTTTTCAAAACTCGCTGGACTCGGCAATGGTCCCGGCAGATTGGAAAAATGCTAATGTAACTCCTTTATTTAAAAAGGGCAATAGACAGAAGGCTGGGAATTATAGGCCAGTTAGCCTTACATCTGTGGTTGGCAAAATGTTGGAATCGATAATTAAGAAAACAGTAACGGGGCATTTGGATAAACAGCTTAATAGGACAAAGTCAGCATGGCTTTACAAAAGGGAAGTCATGTTTGACAAATTTGTTGGAGTTCTTTGAGGACGTAACATATAGGGTAGATAAAGGGGAACCAGTGGATGTGGTGTATTTGGACTTCCAAAAGGCATTTAACAAGGTGCCACACCAAAGATTATTACTTAAAGTGAAAAATCATGGAATTGGGGATAATATTCTGGCATGGGTGGAGGATTGGCTTTCTAACAGAAAACAGAGAGTTGGGATAAATGGTTTATTCTCAGACTGGCAGTTGGTGACTAGTGGTGTTCCGCAGGGGTCAGTGTTGGGACCCCAACTCTTTACAATCTATATTAATGATTTGGAGAAAGGGACTAAGTGCAACATATCGAAGTTTGCTGATGACACAAAGATGGGAGGGAGTGTAATGAGTGCGGAGGACATTGAAACCCTGCAGGGGGACATAGATAGGCTGAGTGATTGGGCAGGCATTTGGCAGATGAAATATAATACTGACAAGTGTGAGGTCTTGCACTTTGGCAGGAAAAATAATAGAGCAAGTTATTATCTAAATGGAGAGAAACTGGAAAGTTCTTCTGTGCAAAGGGATCTGGGGGTCCTGGTGCAGGAAACACAAAAAGTTAGTATGCAAGTGCAGCAGGTGGTCAAGAAGGCCAATGGAATGCTGGCTTTTATTGCTAGGGGGATGGAGTATAAGAACAGGGAGGTCTTACTGCAGTTGTACCAGGTATTGGTGAGACCACACCTGGAGTACTGCGTGCAGTTCTGGTGTCCATATTTAAGAAAGGACATACTGGCTCTCGAGGCAGTGCAGAGAAGGTTCACTAGGTTAATTCCGGGGATGGGTGGGTTGATGTATGATGAGAGGTTGAGTAGATTGGGACTCTACTCATTGGAGTTCCGAAGAATGAGAGGCAATCTTTTTGAAACATATAAGATTGTGAAGGGGCTTGATCGGGCGGATGCGGGGAGAATGTTCCCAGTGATGGGTGAAACTAGGACTAGGGGGCATAATCTTAAAATAAGGGGATGCCATTCCAGGACTGAGATGAGGAGAAATTTCTTCACTCAGAGGGTAGTGGGGCTGTGGAATTTACTGCCCCAGAGAGCTGTGGAAGCTACTACACTCAATAAATTCAAAATGGAGATAGACATTTTCCTGGATAAAAATGGCATTAGGGGATACGGTGAACGAGCAGGTAAGTGGACATGAGGCTAGGTTTAGATCAGCCATGTAATCTCCTGGACCAGTTTTCGATAGCCTGGATGGGTCGGAGAGGAATTTTCCAGATTTTTTCTCCTCAATTGGCAAATCGTTTTTTTTTTCCCGGTTGATCACATGGGTTTGGGCGGGATGAATAATAAAATAAAATGGGCAACATGGTGCCCTGTTGGTTGGCACTGTTGCCTTGTGGGATTCGGTGAAAACTAGAGTTAAGATTGGATCAGCCATGATCTTGTTGAATGGCGGAACAGGCTTGAGGGGCCGATTGGCCTACTCCTGCTCCTATCTCTTATGTTCTTATGAGTACCCTTACTAAAGGGAGGTTATACCAGAGGCACTTGCTCTTCAAAAGCTAGTTCACTTACCTACTTATCCTCCACGACAAGTTCAGGTGCCAGTCCCCATTATTTGAGTCATGGTTCCTCCCTCCCGATTAAGGAAGAGCTACTTCCAGCTAACTAAGTAGTTTAAATACAGTTCATTTATTTTTAGTGATACACATCTAAATTTAGACAGAATTCTTAAAACCAATTTAAAACCCAGTGGATTTTTATCATATAAAATATTTCCAAATTACAAACTATTTTTAAAACACAAAGGACTTCCAAATCACAAGTACAAATCCTATAAGCTAAAAAGACATCAATGAGTTGCAGACAAGCAAGTTGTCTGTCATAGAAATTGAAGGCAGAGGGATGGATTCTAGTTCACCCCAACTTTTCGTCATTTTTTTTTATGTTCCCTGACCATTCCTAACAAGTCTGGCTGCTCTTTAACACTTATACTGTATTTCTGCCTCTTGGTCTTCACACACACGTGATAATTTTTCAGACATTGTACCTTTTCATACAGATGGTATAACAGCTTCTGGGGACAAAGAGCCCAGATATCCAACATTGTTGTGAGGATGACCATCTGAGTATGCAAATCTTCCAACTATTGATAGATCAGCTATTTGATGTGCAAAGTGATTGTATCAATGTAGTCTGCAAGCTTCCTTGACCGATATAATTTAGCCACGTTATCTGGTTTGATACGATCCCATTAACATAACTTCGTTGTCTTATGCTGCATCTCTTGAGAAGTCAACCTTGTGCTGTGGGCCAGAAGTCTGTTCTCTATTGACAATTCTGCTTGTTTGCAAAACTGTCCTTTTAACTTCAAACTGATCACAGCTTGCCATGCACTTTAAGAACTGAAGTCTGGCTGCCGTTTATGAGAAGAAGCTGAACAAAGAGTTTTGGTTGGAAGTTTAACTTACTCAAAAACACCTCTTTGATCTCTATAACTTCACAGCTGCTGTGCTAGAAAGTGGGGCTTGGCAATAAAGAGCCCCTTGGCCCTGGACAGTGAACATCCATCACATCTGTGGGATTATCCCTGATATGCAGGTTAGGAAGCAGCAGCAAAAGAAAATAGACTAAGGTCTGGGCGAAGGAATTTAAGGGTGTTTGGGGGTGCAGGTTGACTGTAGGTTGGATTCAGAAACTATAAAGTTGCACCTCGAGAATCAAATATAAACGCTCTGGTTTATTTAGAACCATAGAATATTACAGCACAGAAACAGGCCCTTTGGCCCTTCTTGGCTGTGCCTAGTCCCACTGACCTGCACCTAGACCATATCCCTCCATACCCCTCTCATCCATGTACCTGTCCAAGTTTTTCTTAACCGTTAAAAGTGAGCCCACATTTACCACTTCATCTGGCAGCTCATTCCACACACCCACCACTCTCTAAGTGAAGAAGCCCCCCCCCATGTTCCCTTTAAACTTTTCCCCCTACACCCTTAACCCATGTCCTCTGTCTTTTTTTTCTCCCCTAGCCTCAGTGGAAAAAGCCTGCTTGCATTCACTCTATCTATACCCATCATAATTTTATATACCTCTATCAAATCTCCCCTCATTCTTCTACGCTGCAGGGAATAAAGTCCTAACCTATTCAACCTTTCTCTGTAACTCAGTTTCTCAAGTCCCAACAACATCCTTGTAAACCTCTGCACTCTTTCAACCATATTAATATCCTTCTTGTAATTAGGTGACCAAAACTGCTCACAATACTCCAAATTCAGCCTCACCAATGTCTTATACAACCTCACCATAACATTCCAACTCTTATACTCAATACTTTGATTTGTAAAGGCCAATGTACCAAAAGCTCTCTTTACGACCCTATCTACCTGTGATGCCGCTTTTAGGGAATTTTGTATCTTGGATTTCTTCCATTGAGCCATTGTCTAATCCAATTTACTACCTCACCATGTATACCTAGCGACTGAATCTTCCTAACTAACTTCCCATGCTGAACCTTGTCAAAGACCTTACTGAAGTCCATGTAGACAACATCCACTGCCTTCCCTTCATCCACTTTCCTTGTAACCTCCTCAAAAAACTAATAGATTTGTTAAACATGACCTACCACACACAAAGCAGTGTTGACTCTCCCTAATAAGTCCCTGTCTATCTAAATACTTGTAGATCCTATCTCTTAGTATTCCTTCCAATAATTTACCTACTACCGACGTCAAGCTTACCAGCCTATAATTTCCTGGATTACTTTTAGAGCCTTTTTTAAGCAACAGAACAACATGAGCTATCCTCCAATCCTCTGGCACCTCACCCGTAGATACCAACATTTTAAATATATCTGCCAGGGGCCCTGCAATTTCAACACTCGTCTCCTTCAAGGTCCAAGGGAATACCCTGTCAGGTCCTGGGGATTTATCTACTCTGACTTGTCTCAAGATAGCAAGCACCTCCTCCTCTTCAATCTATATAGGTACCATGACCTCACTACTTGTTTGCCTTATTTCCATTGACTCCATGCCAGTTTCCTTAGTAAATACAGATGCAAAAAAACCATTTAATATCTTCCCCATTTCTTTTGGTTCCATACATAGCTGACCACTCTGATCTTCAAGAGGACCAATTTTATCCCTTACTATCCTTTTGCTCTTAATATACCTGTAGAGGCTCTTTGGATTATCCTTCACCTTGACTGCCAAAGCTACCTCATGTCTTCTTTTAGCCCTCCTGATTTCTTTCTTACGTATTTTTTTGCACTTTTTATACTCCTCGAGTACCTTATTTGCTCCCCGTTTCCTATACATGTCAAACATCTCTCTCTTCTTCTTTATCAGAGTTCCAATATCCCTAGAGAACTAAGGGTCCTTATTCTTATTCACTTTGCAAAAAAAAGCAAATAACGTTCTAATCTAGCATCAAATTGTTTGGTAATGTTGATGGTGTTGATGTCTGGCTGAGTCATTACTCCAGAATGAGAACCAGAGGCACAGAGTGGAAGCAGGGCTGAATTGCAGCTAGGACCAGTGCTGAGCTCTGAACTCAAGGTCCAGAGACAGGATTAGGATACTGAACACCAGTGTTAGAAACGTGATAGATTTGTAGGTGGAACTGAGGTCTGGAATACTGGGACACTTCCTGTTCCTATTAAGCTCGCTAGGTTCACTAGAACTGCTAGAACTTTATGTGTTGTAAGTGATTATGGTCTTTTACCATGGTTGTTCTTAGCAAATTTTTCTACAGAAGTGGTTCACCGTTGCCTTCTTCTCAGGCAGTGTCTTTACGAGATGGGTGACCCCAGCCATTATGAATACTGTTCAATGATTGTCTGCCTGGCATCAGTGATCACATAACCAGGATTTGTGATATGCACCAGCTGCTCCCATGGCTCCAAGTGACCCTGATCGGATAGCTAAGCAGGTGCTACACTTTGCCAAGGATGACTCACAGGCTAGCAGTTGGTAGAGACGTATCTCCATCCCCCCACCACTCATTGTGTAAAAGTTTTCTGAAAAAACAAAGATATTGAGAAGCGGCCGTGACCCTAAAGTTCAACTGTCCATTTCGCTCCTCTGATGCTACTCAGCATGTCGATTCCTCCAGCATTTTGTTCAATGTTGCAGATTCCAGTGACTGTTGCCTCCAGTGTCGCTGAAATAAAAGTGTGTTTGTCTATTAATGGGAGTAGACATTTTATAGTCCAGCAAATGGGACACCAGATTATTGGAATCTAACTGTAACTGTGAAATGTTAACTTTAAATATCTCTTATTCTTTCTGACGTGGGATTTCATTAGCAATATATTGAGGTAAAATATACGTTGCTGTCATCTTGGTTATTCAGAAAAGCAATTGTCTTAAAATAATTGAAGTTCTGATTGAGATTCTGAAAGAACAGGCATTATAGTTTTTAACATACTGTAGGTGATTTCTGCAAATGCTAGAAATCTTGAGCAGCACACACAAAATGTTGAAGGAATTCAGCAGGTAAGGCAACATCTGTGGAGGGTAATAAATAGTCTATATTTTTGGCCTGAGAAGCTTCTTGTTCTTCTTGGACACTTAGCTCCCTGTGGAGCGTAGGCCGTTGATGGCCTCCTGTCTCCATCATCCAGTCGATGGTCTGGTTGGAGTTCATCAATGTTTCTGCAAACCATTGTATCAACTGTACAGGGGATTGGCCTGCACAGCTTCACCAGAACCCTGTTGGCTGGCCTACCCATTTACACCTCTAAAAATAGGGCTGGACTTTGAGAGGCCCTGAGGCCTTTCATCAGGACTATAGTTTTTAAAATGCAGATTTCATGATATTTTCAGAAAAAGTCTTTCCTGCTTTATTGGATTATAACTAAGATTATTCGTTGATTGATTATGTTTAACATTGGATGTGAGTTTTCAATGACCAATCTAAATAGTGTCCAAGATACTTTTAAATAATATTGCTTTCTGTTGCCTGAAATTTGGATATAACGATCTATAAGCTCAAATCAGCTACCCTTAGTACACAAAGGTCTTAAGGAAGTCCTGACAAAGGGTCTCGGCCCAAAACATCGACTGTTTACTCTTTTCCATAGATGCTGCCTGACCTGCTGAGTCAGCATTTTGTGTGCGTTGCTTTGGATTCCCAGCATCTGCTGATTTTCTCTTGTTTGAGAGGTCCTAAGATTTGTACACTCCTTAAAGTGAATTTTCCCAAATCTTTAGTGCTTATCTTGACTAGTCAAATACTCCTGGGGAATTGGAATACAGCTAAACTGCACTTTAGACTTATGAAAGATAATTTGCAAAGCTAATAGGGGCCCAGAAAATGGTTGCTTAAATCTCTAGTTGATTTTAAAACACTGATAAATTACATTTCAAGGGAAAAGAAAAATGAAATTTTATTTTTGAATTAACACAAGGTGCAAGGTTAATGAATACTAAAATTAAAAGATGTCAAATGAAGGTGTGTAAAAATTGTTATTAATTAGAGAATGAACCAAACAGGTGACTTAATGAAGAGATGA
The DNA here is from genome assembly GCF_030144855.1 of Hypanus sabinus. Classification (NCBI taxonomy): domain Eukaryota; kingdom Metazoa; phylum Chordata; class Chondrichthyes; order Myliobatiformes; family Dasyatidae; genus Hypanus; species Hypanus sabinus. The sequence goes on from NC_082717.1 coordinate 14,992,222, forward strand.
GACCCAATTCTGAACAGTTTCTCTGTGAAACTTTTCATTGTGAGTCAGAGGGTAAATCGGTTGCAACTTAGGATTTGTTTTGTGAATTTGCTTCCTATCTGCAATCAAATACAACCAAAAATCATTTTTTTTGAATTTGTCCTATGGTTCAAATCCTTTCCTGTTTAAATGTCAAATTGAGTGGAGAATACCATCTAATGCTTAATATTGGAGTATCTGTCCCATGCATATGGCAGAAGTGACATCCCTTTAGAACAAAGATGAGGAGAAATTTCTTTAGCCAAAGGGTGGTCAATCTGTGAAGGCCAAGTCATTGGGTATACTTAAAGTGGAAGGTGATAGGTTCTTGATTAATAAGGGTCAAAGGTTATGGGGAGAAGGCAGGAAAATTGAGCTGAGAGGGAAAATAAAACAGACATGTTCGATTGGCAGAGCAGACTCAATGGGCCAAAAGACCTGTTTCTGCTCTTACGTCTTCTGGTCTAATTCTATCAAGAAAACAAGGTAGGTTTTGTGGGATAGGAGGTTTATGATAGCATATTGAAAAGCCTAAATAGAATGGATGTGGAGAAGATACTTCCTATCATGGGGTAATCTAGAAACAGAGGGCGCAGCCTCAGAATAGAAGTGCTTCCCTTTAGAACTGAGATGAGAAGGCAGAAAAATGGGGTTGAGAGGGATAATAAGTCAGTCATGATGGGCTGAATGGCCTAATTCTGCTCCTGTCTTATGGTCTAAGTGTAAAGTACCCACCCCATACCCTGTCAAGCACCATGTGGCCCACCAGTGTTGGACCACAGCTCCCTCATTGGTCTCATCGACCACCTCAGATCAGGAGCAGCAGCAAGACATTCGTGATCAAGGAAACACAATTGCCACTTTCAAGTGTTGTTGGCTCGCCTGATTGGAGTGGCAGGGATAAATGTGTTTGTAACACGCATGCAAGGGAAACAATAAAATGCAATGTAAGCCCAGCGAGCAGGAAAAAAGCAAAATATTAAATTATTTTAGTCACAGGAAAGGAACAGCCAGGTTTAGTCAAGTAAATGAGCCGCAGATATAAAATGCTGGTGGGAACTCAGCAGGTCCAGCAGCACCCATGGACGGGAATAAACAATTGGTGTTTCAGGCCAAGACCCTTCTTCAGGTCTGGAGATGAAGAGGGCAGAAATCAGAATGAGGTGGTAGGTGGGGGGGGGGGGGTGGTGAATTACAAGCGAGAAGGTGATAGGTGAAACCAAGCGAGGGGAAAGTAGGTGGGTTGGGGAGTGGGGGATGAAGTGAGAAGCTGGGAGGCATGTTAAAGTCTATGTTAATTGTGGACAGGTTGGTGCCAAGTTGGAAACAAGGTTTGCGTTTAATTGAGAGCTATTGCAATAAAAAGTATGATTACTTCTGATATTTTATCAATTTTTTGTGAACCCTAGAGGGGATCTCCTCCAACTGGACCACAACCTTGTCGGGGTTTGGAGGCTTGCATGCCTCAGTGACCCAGAGAGCTACTGTATGTCAGCTGGAGTCTGGGCTTTATGCTTCGGCTCTTGATAGGGTCACCCATGCCAAACAGGTCAAAGTGTAGAGGCCAGACTAAGAGTGGTTCATCGGTCCTCCAGGTTCAGAGGTTCAGCTCAGGGCAAACAACCCTGACTGGTCATATAAAACTCAAATGTAAACAGCAACGAAGAATCTTTCTCATCTGAGTGCAATGGTATTCCTGAGTCTCCACCTCCACTTGCATGGCTGACAGTAGTGAAAACTGAGAGGAAGCTATTGGCATGATGAAAGAAGCCCTGAAAACTGCCAGAGGTGGAGGTCTTTCATAGATACCCTAAATGGCAGTGGTGTTACAGGCAGTAAGTAAGTAAAGAAGGGATATGGTGTAATTGCCTCAACGTGCACAGACTTACACAGGGAAAAGCCATTTGATACCATTTCAAGTGATGCAATCCAATTCAATTTTAATCCTATGGTGTACCACAACCGATCACAATTGGGCAATGTAATCATTGGCTACATTAAAAATAGTAAGGAAAATTCTTGTCCATTATTGTATATGTGATGTATATACATATATGTTAGATTTTTTGTGTGAGGGAGAGGTTTGGGGGTTTGGGATTCAATGTTTTTGTTGCTGTTCTCCGTGTGGGTAATATGTTAGTTTTTGTGTGAGTGAGGTTGGGGAGTTTGGAGTTTGTGAGTTTTTGTTTCTTTTTCTTTTCGAGCAGGTTTGGCGGAGGAGGTTGATGTCTTTTCTATCAACAACTTCCCCGGTTCTTCCTGTATTTCATGGCTGTCTGAAGACGACAAATCCCAGAACTACACACAAAAGTGCTGGAGGAACACAGCAGGCCAGGCAGCACCTATGGAAAGGAGTACAGTCGACGTTTAGGATCAAGAACCTTCGGCAGGACTCCTGCAAAAGGGTCTCGGCCTGAAATGTCAACTGTACTCTTTTCTATGGATGCTGCCTGGCCTGCTGAGTTCCTCCAGCATTTTGTGTGTGTTGCTTGGATTTCCAGCATCTGCAGATTTTCTTTTGTTTGTGAATCTCAGAGCTGTTGCACTCTGCGTACATACTTTGATAATAAAATGAATCTTTGATATATAGTATAAATCTTGGTCATTCTTCTTGGTGAATGCTGTGTACCCAAGGGTGTCTTTATATTTTACAGAAATTGCTTCAAAGTAGCTCAAAGAGGAATCAATATATTTTTTAAGTGCCAGGATTATTTTGCAACCTGTTTGTACAATGACACATCACAATTGCTGTGAAATAGTCTCAAGCACGACCCTGGTCAAGGCAACACAAGAAGTTGACCTGTTGGAATGTCACAGTGTAAGTAGCAGTTTCAGAAATAATGGAGCAAGACAAATTACATCCACAATTAGTGTGTGTTATTGTCTATTTTCTTGATTTTCCACTGTGCCGTTTTAACAAAATGTCTGTTGTGAAATAGTGTTTCCTGCCTTCAAACCACAGCTCTCCAACACATCACCCACGGCTGCAAATCATAAAGTTCAAAGTAAATTTATGATCAAAGTGTGTAAATGTCAACTGAGATTCAATTTTCTCACCAGCATTCACAATGGAACAGAGAAATACAATGGAATGAATGAAAACCTGCACACAAAGACTGGCAAACCACCAATGTGCAAAGGAAACAAAATAAATGAAACTGACAACACAAGTTGTAGAGTCTTTGAAAGTGAGTCCAGAGGGTACGGAATCAGCTCAGAGTGCAGGTGACTGAAGTTATCCACTCTGGTTCAGAAACCTGATGGTTGAAGGGTAGTAACTTTTTATATGAAAGAGCTTTGACAGTTAGAACTGGGGGAGGGGGTGGGGTTCTTTGTTCACATGATCTGACACTTTGTGGCTGATAATCTTCTCAGGATGTGAGAACCTTGCATGCTGAGCTCAAACCTGCCAAAGAGACTGACAGCACCTATTGTCTTATCTGATGTACATTTTGTCAACACCATCTCGTACCTATAGTGCCTTTGATGCAAAAAAAAAGCCACATATCTTCAGAGACGTAATCGGTAATTCTGTCTTAATGTCCAGTAGAACATGTGACTACTATATGGCAACTCCCTAAGCTTCCACAATAGCCAGTTCACCGAGCACAGCGGGTGTGCCCTGGGATGGTACTCCTCCTTAAGCTCTCCTCAGATTTATTCTGCCTCAGCTACCTCCTCTGAACTGTAAAACTCAGAGAACCTCGAGGCAGTCAGAGTCATAGAGCCTTACAGCATGGAATCACGCTCTTCAGCCCAACATTAAAGATGAAATAGTGGCGTATCTAGATAGCAGTGATAGGATTGGGCCGAGCCAGCATGGATTTACCAAGGGCAAATCATGCTTGACTAATCTATTGGAGTTTTTCGAGGATGTAACCAAGAAGTTAGATGGGGGAGATCCAGTGGATGTAGTGTACCTGGATTTTCAGAAGGCATTTGATAAGGTCCCACATAGGAATTTGGTGGGTAAAATCAGAGCTCATGGCATTGGGGGGAAGATTTTGACATGGATAGAAAACTGGTTGGCAGATAGAAAGCAAAGGGTAACAGTGAATGGGTGTTTCTCGGAATGGCAGTTGGTGACTAGTGGGGTGCCACAGGACTCGGTATTGGGACCACAGCTGTTTACGATTTACATCAACGATTTAGATGAAGGCATTGAGAATAACATCAGCAAGTTTGCTGATGATACTAAGCTGAGTGGCAGTGTGACATGTGATGAGAATGTTAAATGAATTCAGGGTGACTTGAATAGGCTGGATGAGTGGGCAGATACTTGGCAGATGACGTTTAATGTGAATAAGTGCGAGGTTATCCACTTTGGGAGTAAGAACAGGAAGGCAGATTATTATCTGAACAGTGTAGAGTTAGGTAAGGGAGAAATACAAAGAGATCTAGGAGTCCTTGTTCATCAGTCACTGAAGGTGAATGAGCAAGTGCAGCAGGCAGTGAAGAAGGCTAATGGAATGTTGGCCTTTATTACAAAGGGAATTGAGTACAAGAGCAAGGAAATCCTCTTGCATTTGTACAGGGCCCTGGTGAGCATTGTGTACAGTTTTGGTCTCCAGGGTTAAGGAAGGACATCCTGGCTACAGAGGAAGTGCAGTGTAGATTCACGAGGTTAATTCCTGGGATGTCCGGACTGTCTTATGCAGAGAGGTTAGAGAGACTGGACTTGTACACACTAGAATTAAGGAGATTGAGAGGGGATCTGATTGCAACATATAAGATTATTAAGGGATTGGACAAGATAGAGGCAGGAAATATGTTCCAGATGCTGGGAGAGTCCAGTACCAGAGGGCATGGTTTAAGAATAAGGGGTAGGTTATTTAGGACAGAGTTAAGGAAAAACTTCTTCTCCCAGAGAGTTGTGGGGGTGTGGAATGCACTGCCTCAGAAGGCAGTGGAGGCCAATTCTCTGGATGCTTTCAAGAAGGCGCTAGATAGATATCTTATGGATAGGAGAATCAAGCGATATGGGGACAAGGCAGGAACCGGGTATTGATAGTAGATGATCAGCCATGATCTCAGAATGGTGGTGCAGGCTCGAAGGGCCGAATGGTCTACTTCTGCACCTATTGTCTATTGTCTATTTCCATTCTAACTGGGCTGCCCAGCAAACTAGTCCCAAATGCCCACTAAACCTCTCCTATCCATGTACTTATCTAGACGACTTTTAAATGCTGTTCAGATGCTCACCTCACCCACTGTATCCGGCAGCTCATTCCAAATATGAAGCCTCCTCTGCATGAAGAAATTGCCCCTACTCCCCCTTTTAAAACTCCCATCTCTGATCTTAACATTCAAAATTCAAGGTTAATTATTGTCATTCATCAGTATGCAAGTGTAAAGGAGAACAAAATGATTGTTGCTCTGGATCTGATGCAGCTAAAAAAAAACACAAGAAGCATAAAGGGTGCAATAAAATACTCAATACATTAGCAGACTGTAGACTGATTCTGTGTAAAGTGACACTAGATAGAGGAGTAACGCTGACAGGAATGGCTTAAAATTATGGGCAAAATTCAAAATCTAACAAAATTCCTCCAGCTAAACAGTTAAATTGTTTTTTTTTAACTTATTTATTGGTATACAGCATTGAATAGGTCCTTCCTGCCTATCGAGCTGTGCTGCCCTGATTTAACCCTCGCCTAATCACAATTTATAATGACTGATTAAGCTACCAGCCGGTACGTCTTAGGACTGTGGGAGGAAATTAGAGCACCCGTGGAAAACACACACATTCCACGGGAAGGACATATACAGTCCTTAGAGATGGTGTTAGAATTGAATTCTGAACTCTGACACTTCAAGCTGTAATAGTGTCGAACTAACCGTGCACAGGAGAGAAAGCTCGTAAACCTAATGTTCTGCGGTGATAATCCCAATGCCACCCCGCACCCTGCCACTGGCACATAATATAATGTTAAAGTGCCCTGTGGGTAAATAAATGGCTCCATTCATCTCCACGTAATCAGAATAGTCCAGCCAATGTTTTCCTGCATTCTCTTTTAATTAAGTTTTCCTGCATGTGTTGCATTTTGCATCGACATTTCCATCACTGTGTTTATTTTTTCCCCGCTTTATTCCTGTACCTCTCCCTCTCTTTACATCTGACAGATCAACTATGATTAACAAGACTTCATCAGGCTCTTACACAGCACCAGACCATCTGTGTTATGTAGATTTACTTGGTTTCCACCCTATCGGAGAATTTCCCTTGGCTCTCCTCACCCCTCTCACTTCTGCAGTTTAAAATGTTTTCTCAATTTTCCCAGCTCAGATGAGTCACTGATCTGGAATGTTAATTCTCTTTTTCCATCTATAAATGGTCTGTTTTTTTTCTGTTTTTATCAGATATTTTCAGCCCATTGCTTTCACAATTCAGCAAGTCTCTAGTCATGAGTATAAACACCAAAAAACTACCGATGCTGGGAATTTGAAATCTGAATCCTTTGTAATGTCCATCACCAAAAGAAAGTGAGGACGTATGGCCAGGAGGTGGCCATTTATTCCCTCAAGCCTGTTCTGCCATGGGCTCACGTCCTCCTCTGAGTCAGTCCCCTTTAGCTGGCAATGAAGCCCAGAACACAAAGAGGTACAGAAACCTTAGCTCCCACACTTTCAGGTTGAGGAACAATTATTACCCTGCAACCATTCAGTTCCTGAGTCATTGTGGATAACTTCGCTAATTGCTGTTCTGAACTGTTCTCTAAATGACAGACTCATTTTGAAGGACTCTTTACAGCTCATGTTCTCAGTATTTGCAGTTTTCTTTTTGCATGTTGATGCCTGTCAGTCTTGCTTTGTGTGTAGTTATTTTTATAAAATTCTATTGTATTTCTTTATTTTCCTGCAAGAAAATGAATCTCAAGGTAGCAAGTGGTAACATACAGTATGCGTACTATGATAATAAATATACTTTGAACTTTGAGTAGTTCCTCAATCTTCCAAAAATCTTATCCACAACTGTCTATATCCTCAATGATTTAGCTTGCTCATTTCTACAGGTAGAGAACTCCAGAGATTCACAGATCTTTTTGAGAAGTTTAACTATGTCCCCACCAGTGGAAACATCTCTGCATCTCCTGTATCATGCTCCCTTAGGAACTCATTTGTTTAAACGAGATCATCTCTCAGACAGGCAGACAGACATTCTTTATTGATCCCGGGGGAAACTGGGTTTCATTACAGCCGCACCAACCAAGAATAGTGAAGAAATATAGCAATATAAAACCATAAATAATTAAATAATAACAAGTTAATCATGCCAAGTGGAAATAAGTCCAGGACCAGCCTATTGGCTCAGGGTGTCTGACACTCCAAGGGAGGAGTTGTAAAGTTTGATGGCCACAGGCAGGAATGACTTCCTATGACGCTCTGTGTTACATCTCGGTGGAATGAGTCTCTGGCTGAATGTACTCCTGTGCCTAACCAGTACATTATGGAGTGGATGGGAGTCATTGTCCAAGATGGCATGCAACTTGGACAGCATCCTCTTTTCAGACACCACCATCAGAGAGTCCAGTTCCAGCCCCACAACATCACTGGCCTTATGAATGAGTTTGCTCATTCTTCAGAAATCCAAAGAAATTTCTAAATTTCTTTTCTGGTTGTGATAGGTCAGTAATCTTAAATTCTTTGATGATGCCATATCAGAGGACTTGTCCTGGGACCAGCGAGCCAGTGCCATCACAGAGAAGGCACAACAGCACCTCTACTTTCTTAGAAGTTTGCGTAGATTTAGTATCCCAGCTAAAATATTGACAAGCTTCTATAGGTGCACAGTGGAGAGTATCCAGACTGGTTGCATCATGGTTTGGTATGGGAACACCAATGCCCAAGAATGGGAAAGCCTACTAAAAGTAGTGGATACAAGCCAGTCCATCACAGGCAAAGCCCGTCTCTTCAATGAGCATATTTACAAGGAGCATCGCCTCAAGAAAGCAGCATCAATCAAGGAGACCATCATCCAGGCTATGCTCTCTTCTCATGACTACCATCCATACAGGAGATACCGATCCTTAGTTCCCACACAAACAGGTTCAGGAACAGTTATTCTCTTACAGCTATCAGGGTCCTGAACCACCGTGGATCACTTTTCTCATCTCAATGCTGAACTGACTCCATAACCTATAGGCTCACTTTTGTGCACACTATAATTCAGTTTTATATGTTTACTTTTAAAATCATTTGCACAATTTGTCTTCTTTTGCTCATTGGTTGTTTGTCAGTCTTTTAATTTATAATTTTTCATAAATTCTATTGCATTCTTTTAAATTTTCCTGTAAATAGCCTCAAGAAAACAAATTTCAAGGTAGCATATGGTGACATTTACATACTGTGATAATAAATTTACTTTCAACTTTGAACTCTCTCATCCAGGAATTGGCCGAGTGAATCTCTTTTGGATTTCCTCCAATTCTAGCAGATCTTTTTCTCAGTTAAAGACCGTAAGACCATAAGACATAGGAGCAGAATTAGGCCAACTGGCCCGTCGAGTCTGCTCTGCCGTTCAATCATGGCTGATCCTTTTGTTTTCTCTCCTCCTCAACCCCAGTTCCTGGCCTTCTCCCCATAACCTTTGATGTCATGTCCAATCAAGAACCTATCCATCTCTCCCTTACATACACCCAATGACTTGGCCTCCACAGCTGCACGTGGCAACAAATTCTACAAATTCACCACCCTTTGGCTACAGAAATCTCTCCGCATCTTTATTTTGAAAGGGCACCCCTCTATCCTGAGGCTGTGCCCTCTGGTCCTAGACTCTCCCACCATGTGACCAAAACTGTGCACATTATTTCTAGGTGAGGCCTCACCAATACCCTGCGTAATTGTAACAATACTTCATTTCTAAATCTCAAACCTCTTGCAATAAAGGCCAATATGTTATTTGCTTTCCTCAACACGATCTGTATCATGGCAGGGTAGCGAGGGGTTAGTGTAATGCCATTACAGCACCAGAGAACTGGGTTCAATTCCACTGCTGTCTGTCAGGAGTTTGTATATTCTCACCATGATTGCGTATGTTCCACCTGTTACTGTGCTCTACCTCCAAATAAAATTAAATTAAAATTAATGTACTTGATGTAATTTGTGCAGAAATTAGATTCTTTCTCAGCTTAGATTCCTCTTCGCAAAATATTACTGGGCACATTCACCCCTCCCAACGCCTTTCAGCAGGGAGAATCTATCCCCTCACACCTCCCTAGTCTGTTCCTTTATCTCTGCCAACCACACAACTTCTCATAAACACAAGAGATTCTGCAGATGCTGGAAAACTGGAGCAAAGCTCACAAAAATGCTGGAGGAGCTCAGCGGGTCAAATAGCATCTATGGAGGGAAATAAACAGTTGATGTTTTGGGCCGAGACCCTTCATCAGGACTGGAAAGGAAAGGGGAAGGGGCCAATATAAGAAAATGGAGGGGAGGCAAAGGAGTGCAAGCTTGCAGGTGCTAGGTGAGGGGTTAAGTGGGTGAGTGAAGAGAGAAGCTGGGTGCTGCTAGGTGAGGGGTTAGGTGGGTGAGTGAAGAGAGAAGCTGGGTGCTGCTAGGTGAGGGGTTAGGTGGGTGAGTGAAGAGAGAAGCTGGGTGCTGCTAGGTGAGGGGTTAGGTGGGTGAGTGAAGAGAGAAGCTAGGTGCTGCTAGGTGAGGGGTTAGGTGGGTGAGTGAAGAGAGAAGCTGGGTGCTGCTAGGTGAGGGGTTAGGTGGGTGAGTGAAGAGAGAAGCTGGGTGCTGCTAGGTGAGGGGTTAGGTGGGTGAGTGAAGAGAGAAGCTGGGTGCTGCTAGGTGAGGGGTCAGGTGGGTGAGTGAAGAGAGAAGCTGGGTGCTGCTAGGTGAGGGGTTAGGTGGGTGAGTGAAGAGAGAAGCTGGGTGCTGCTAGGTGAGGGGTCAGGTGGGTGAGTGAAGAGAGAAGCTGGGTGCTGCTAGGTGAGGGGTTAGGTGGGTGAGTGAAGAGAGAAGCTGGGTGGTGCTAGGTGAGGGGTTAGGTGGGTGAGTGAAGAGAGAAGCTGGGTGCTGCTAGGTGAGGGGTTAGGTGGGTGAGTGAAGAGAGAAGCTGGGTGGTGGTTGGTGGCTGAAGAAGGAAACTGATAGAAAAGGATAGTAGACCATCAGAGAAAGGAGAGGCACCCGAGAGAAGGGATGGGCAGGTGTGGGGAAGAGAAGGGGCGAGAGGGCATCCAGAATGAGGAATGTAAAAAGAGAGATGGAGGAATGGCAGAAATTACGGGAAGTCAGAGAAGTCAATGTTCTCCCTTCCTCGTGACACCTTACAATATCTGTCCTCTTACTTCGTCCCTACCAGAGTCTCAAACAGGTCTTGCAGGCTTGCAGATGAAACAGCAATTCACTTACCCTTCTCACAATCTGTATTTTGTGTTCATAATACGGTCTCCTCTATACCAAATACAGACTGGGTTAGTCCTTAGTACACAAGTCTTCACTTATCCACAGGAGCAACTCTGGGTTTCTTGTTTTCCTCCACTTTCAATTCTCCATCTCACTCCCATTCTGACTGCACTTGAAATATTGTGCTCCATTCCGCTTGCCTCGCTATGGGAAGGATGTGGAAGCTTTTGAAAGGGTGCAGAGGAGATTTACCAGGATGCTGACTGGATTAGAAAGGATAGGTTGGGTGAGGTAAGGCTTTTCTCTTTGGAGCGAAGGAGGACAAGAGGTCACATGATAGAGATATACAAGATGATAAGAGGCATAAATAGAATGGGTAACCAGAGATTTTCACTAGGGCGGAAATGGCTAATTCAAGGGAGCATAATTTTAAGGTAATGGAGGAAAGCATGGTGGGGGGGGGGCAAAATTTTCTACACAAAGAGTGGTGGGTGGGTGTGAACACCCTGCCAAGGGTGGTGGGAGAGGTTAACACATTAGAGGTATTTAAGAGTCTCTTAGATAGGCATATGGATGATAGAAAAATGAAGCATTACGTAAGAGGGGTTAGACTGATTGTAGAGTAGGTTAAAAAGTCAGCACTACATTGTACTGTACTGTCCTATGTTCTGTGTTCTAATACTCTGTAGCCTCCTGCATTATTGCAACAAGGCCCACTGTCAGATTGAGGACTAGTACCTCACCTTCCACCTGGACACCTCAGAACCTTCTGTCAGATTTTATGACTTCAGCTAATTTGCCTTCTCTGTTTGTATCAGTAATGGCCAATTCTGTTCTTTGCTACCAATCTGTAAAATTGATTTCCCTTTTCCATAAAGGTTGGGAATTTTATACTGCTTCACTTAATAAACTTGTTTGTTTCCTCTCTGACTGCCCTCACTAATTCCTCATCCAAATGACTTCACCAACAGTTCATCCCCACGGCAACCATGGCCTCACCCCATCATAGATATTACCTTTGCCCTAATCATGCCTTCCCCACCCTCTCTGCAAGTTAGAATTAACATATTTCTCCACTCCCGGTTCTGACAAAGTGTTTTGCACCTGAAACTTTATAACTCTCTTTCCGCAGATGCTGGCTGGCCTACTGAGCAGCTGTTTTTATTTCAGAGTTTTGGATTTTCATGCAGCATTTTCTACTTTTATTTTCCATCACAAGTAACTTTGTGTATGACCAAAGGCCAAGGTTGCTATATTGATGGTTTTTCAATGAGGTATTGTGAATGGGTAGACAATGCTTTTGCAATGGTGACAACTTTGAAAGAAAGAAGGGACGATCTGCCCAAGTCACCATGCACAGTCCAACTTGCTGTTACCTCCCTTAACCATCCAAGATATCTTGATATATTTTGCAGAATTTCAGGTAGTAGTATTTTACCATAAAAAGAAGGAGGGTGATCGTCTGCCAGATTACTCTGGGGGCTCAGTGGTGGAGAGTGTGTGTGTGTGTTCAGGAGCCTTGCCGTTTGGTGTGGGCGATCATGTCTCTCTATCCCTGACCCTCCGAATTGTAGTTGTTGCCTCCCCTGTTTCTAACCATGATGTTGTTCCATCTCTCATTCTCATTCTCTGTCAGCCTCTGCTTCTTTATCCTTCCAACTTTCCAGTTGAAACTAAATGTTCTAATGTCTCTCTTCGCATGATGTGTCCAAAGAATTTTGATTGCTGTTTTCTGATTTTTTTAAGTAACTTATGCTTTCTTTTTGTTCTCGGTAGAACTTCCTGATTGGTTATCCTGTGCGTATACGATATGCATAGCATTCCTCTGAGAAACCACATCTCTGCTGCACTGATTCTTTTTTCCATTGCATTTGTGACGGTCCATGACTCACAGCCGTACATCCATATAGGAAGAATGTAGCAGCTGAGAGTTCTAAGACGGATGTCAATTGCTATTTTCTTGTTCATTAGGATGTTTCTCATTTCTGTAAATGCTGTTCTTGCCATTGCTATTCTTGCTTTTATGTCTGTTTCACATTTGCCATCAGATGTTACCCATGATCCAAGGTACTTGAAGTTGTGAACTTGTTTCAGGATTTCATTTCCCAATACGATCCTACAGTCTGGGATATCAGGTTTCTTTGATATTACCATTACTTCAGTTTTCTTTTTGTTTAAGGTTAGGCCAAGTCTTTCGCTCTCTGTGTTGATGGTAGAAGCTAGTTTCTGTAAATTTACTTCACTATTTGCTGTCAGTACTGTATCATCAGCATAGCGGAGGATGATGATGTTGTATCCTCCTATACTTATTCCAGGTAGGTCTTGTATGGTCTCATGATGTACAGGGAGAACAGGTCTGGTGATAGGACACAACCCTGTCTGACTCCTCGCTTTATTGGCTGATATTCACCAATCTCGTTGTCTATCCGTATGGCTGTGCTTTGTTGCCAGTACAGATTCCTGGTAGAGAGAGTCATCAGTTTAATTGCTGGGTGTTATCGTTCCAGATGATCTGTCCTGAGCCCAGCACACTGCTTCAATAACAAGGAAGGCACACCGGTGTCTACTTTCCCAGATGGCTCAGCTGGTTTAGTTTGTCACCAAACACCGAAACAGATTTGGACAGATACTCATTGACGGTGTCCTGAGTGATTGCACCGTGGTCAGAGGAACTTGAATGCAGAGGAATACAAGAAGCAACAGAGAGACGTGGACTTGGCTCAAAACATACTGGCACGTGGTGGTATCTACAAGAAATCATCATCATCATTATGTGCTGTGTTGTTTGACTTGGGCAATCATAACCTTTAACTATAATTGTTCTTGGTAAATTTTTCTACAGACGTTTGTTTGCCGTTGTCGTCTTCTGGGCAGTGTCTTTACAAGACAGGTGACCCCAGCCATTGTCAATACTCCTCAGATATTAACCGCCTGGTGTCAGTGGTTGCATAACCAAGATTTGGGATATGTACCAGCTGCTCATACAACCATCTACCACTTGCTCCCATGGCTTCATGTGACCCTGATCAGGGAGGTTATGCAGGTGCTACACTTTGCCCTGGGGTGACCTGCAGGCTAGCGGAGAGAAGGAAGGCCTTACACCTCCTTTGGTCAAGATGTATCTCCATCCCACCACCCACTACATGAGATGCTGCCTCAAAAAGGCAATATCCATCATCAAAGATCCCCCACCATTTGGGCCATGCTGTCTTCCATATAGAAACCTGAAGTTCGAAGTTCAAAGTTCAAAGTAAGTTTATTATCAAAGTACATCGATATGACACTATATACAGCACTGAGATGTGTTTTCTTGTGGGCATACTCAGAAAATCCAAGAAACATAATAGAAAGACAACATACGAGCAAACAACCAATGTGCAAAAGATGACAGATAGTGCAAACACAAAAGAAAATAGAAATCATACTAATAAATAAATAAGCAGTAATTATTGAAAACATGAGATGAAAAGTCTTTGACAGTGAGTCCTTAGGTAGTGGCAACATTTCAATGATGAAGCAAGTGAAGTTGAGTGAGGTTCTCCCCCTCTGATTCAAGAGCCTAATGGTTGAGGGGTAATAACTGTTCCTGAACCTGGTGGTGTGAGCTCTGTGAGCTCCCGTACCTTCTTCCAGATGGCAGCAGTGAGCAGAGAGCGGGTTCTGGGCGGTGGAGGGTCCCTGATGATGGATGCTGCCTTTCTGGCAACAACACTCACATCACCAGCTTCAAGCAGAGCTACCTCCCTTCAACCATTTGGTTCTTGTACTTATTGGCACAGCTGCAATCACTACAGTTTAGCAAAACTGTAATCTACTTTGGACTAAAACGGACTTTGTCCTTTATCGTTGCAGTTGTGTTCTTTCTTATGTGCTGTCTGAAGACACACACTTAATGTTTTAAGAACAACTTCTCCTCTCCCATCAGATTTCTGAATGGACAATAAACATTAACTACCTCAACATTTTTGCTCTCTTTTCACACTACTTACTTAATTTACTTTTAACGATTTAGATGAGGGCATTGAAAACTATATCAGCAAGTTTGCTGACTATACTAAACTGGGTGGCAGTGTGACATGCGAAGAGGACGTTAGGAGAATACAGGGAGACTTGGATAGGCTGGGTGAGTGGGCAGATACTTGGCAGATGTCATTCAATGTGAATAAATGTGAAGTTATCCACTTTGGAAGCAGGAACAAGAGGGCAGAGTATTGTCTGAACGGTGTAGAGTTAGGTAAGGGAGAAATGCAAAGAGACCTAGGAGTCCTAGTTCATCAGTCACTGAAGGTGAATGAGCAAGTGCAACAGGCAGTGAAGAGGGCAAATGGAATGTTGGCCTTTATTACAAGGGGAATTGAGTACAAGAGCAAGGATGTCCTTTTGCATTTGTACAAGGCCCTGGTGGGACCACACCGGGAATATTGTGTACAGTTTTGGTCTCCAGGTTTAAGGAAGGACATTCTGGCAATTGAGGAAGTGCAGCGTAGATTCACTAGGTTGATTCCTGGGATGGCAGGGCTGTCTTACGCAGAGAGATTGGAGAGATTGGGCTTGTACACACTGGAATTGAGGAGATTGAGAGGGGATCTGATTGAAACGTTTAAGATAATTAAAGGATTTGATAGGATTGAGGCAGGAAATATGTTCCAGATGTTGGGAGAGTCCAGTACCAGAGGGCATGGATTGAGAATAAGAGGTCAGTTATTTAAAACAGAGTTGAGGAAGAGCTTCTTCTCCCAGAGAGTTGTGGAGGTGTGGAATGCACTGCCTCGGAAGACAGTGGAGGCCAATTCTCTGGATGCTTTCAAGAAGGAGCTAGATATCTGATGGATAGGGGAATCAAGGGATATGGGGACAAGGCAGGGACTGGGTATTGATAGTGAATGATCAGCCATGATCTCAGAATGGCGGTGCAGACTCGAGGGGCCGAATGGTCTACTTCTGCACCTATTGTCTATTATCTATTATCTATTAATATTTTCTTATTGTAATTTATAGTTTTTTATGCATTGCACTGTACTACTGCCGAAAAACAACAAACTTCATTGCATACAGTAAGTCAGTGATACTAAACATGATTCTGACTCTGGTCCAGATAGACAGATAGATAGACAAAGGGAGAGATAGAGAGATAGATATATAAATAAACACAAGAGACTCTGCAGATGCTGGAAATCCGGAGTGATGCATACAAAATTCTGCAAGTGATCAGCAGGTATGACAAAAGGTCTCTGTCCAAAATTTTGACTATTTATTCCTTTCCTTAGTTGCTGCCTGACCTGCTGAGTTCTTCCAGCATTTTGTATGATTTACTCTAAATAGACAGAATCAGAATCAAGCTGAATATAAGCAGCATATGTCATGAAATCTGCTATCTTTGCAGCAGCTGTACCCTGGGCGATGGGGTTTCTTAGTGATAGATAGATAGATAGATAGATAGATACTTTATTCATCCCCAAGGGGAAATTCAACATTTTTCCAGTGTCCCATACACTTATTGTAGCAAAACTAATTACATACAGTATTTAACTCAGTATAAATATGATATGCATCTAAAATCACCCTCCCAAAAGCATTAATAAATAGCTTTTAAAAAGTTCTTAAATAGTTTACTAAAGTGCATTGAGTGGTAACTTAAACTCAGTCCTAACCTCGGCACTTAACATGTCTTGCCCCTGGTGGTTGAATTGTAGAGCCGAATGGCGTTGGGGAGTAATGATCTCTTCATCCTGTCTGAGGAGCATTGCATTGACAGCAACCTGCCGCTGAAGCTGCTTCTCCGTCTCTGGATGGTGCTGTGCAGAAGATGTTCAGGATTTCCCATGATTGACCAGAGCCTACTCAGCGCCCTCCGCTCTGCCACCGATGTCATACTCTCCAGTTCTGTGCCCACAACAGAGCCCACCTTCCTTACCAGCTTATTAAGATGTGAGGCGTCCCTCTTCTTAATGCTGCCTCCCCAGCACACCACCACAAAGAAGAGGGCGCTCTCCACAACTGACCAATAGAACATCTTCAGCATCTCACTACAAACATTGAATGATGCCAGCCTTCTGAGGAAGTACAGTCGACTCTGTGCTTTCCTGCACAGGGCATCTGTGTTGGCAGTCCAGTCTAGCTTCTCGTCTAACTGCACTCCCAGATACTTGTAGGTCTTAACCTGCTCCACACATTCTCCATTAATGATCACTGGCTCCATATGAGGCCTAGGTCTCCTAAAGTCCACCACCATCTCCTTGGTCTTGGTGATATTGAGACGCAGGTAGTTTGAGTTGCACCATATCACAAAATCCTGTATCAGTTTCCTATACTCTTCCTCCTGACCATTCCTGACACACCCCACTATGGCTGTGTCATCAGCGAACTTCTGCACATGGCAGATGTCACCTTTGTGAGGGATCACTCCTGGATGCTGGGGAGGCTAGTGCCCCTGGCGGAACTGACTGAGTTCACAACTTACTGCAGTTTATTTCGATCCTGTGCGGTAGCCTCTCGCCGCCCCCCCCCCCCCCCACCACCACCCCTGCCAACACTTCAATCCCAGATGGTGATGCAGCCAGTCAGAATGCTCTCCACAGTACATCTGCAGAAGTTTGCTAGAGTCTTTGGTGACATAGCTATCCTCTCAAAATGATAAGGCAGCATAATTGTGCAAAAATTATTGCAGCTGCCTTGCAGATTCAGAGGCCTAGGTTTATACCTGACCTCCAACCTGTCTTTGTGGATCTTTTGCCTTCTCTCTGTAACTGCAAGGGTTTAACCTGGGGCCCCTGGTTTCCTCAGAAACCCCAAAGCTTTGCTGGCAGGCTATTTGGCTGCTCGAAGACACCACTAGAGCGGGTGGGCAGAAGGAGAGTCAGCTCAAGTGAAAGAGAAGTTACAGAGGGGGATTGGAGAGCTGGTAGAATGTGGGCCAAATTGTCTCCTACGTCACAAAAAACATAACACAAAAAATAGCTGAGCAGATTTAAGGGTCCACGTGAGTCATCAGTTTGTTTCAGTATAAGTCAGCAGCGTCCTATTTTTGCGAGTACATTTCCAGCTTCTTTCACTAATCATCCCCAGTCTGACTCTGTGACTCACCAGCTTCAAAAGGGTGACAGTCTTATCAGTGCCCGAGAAGAGCAGGGTGAGCTGCTCAACAGTTATCACCCAGATGCACTCACACCTACTGTAAGCAGGTGCTTTGAGAGGTTGATCGTGGCCCAAATCAACTCCACAGCGGATGCAACCTCACTGGCTCCTCGCTCGTCCTTGGATCACCTGGACAATAGCAATACCTACATCAGGCTGCTGTTTGTTGATGACAGCTCAGCCTTCAGCACAATCATACCCTCGGTTCTAATCAGCAATTCCAAAACCTGGGCCTTTGTATGCCCCTCTGCAACTGGATCCTTGACCTCTTCCTCAGGAGACCACAGTCAGTGCAAATCAGAAATAACATCTCCTCACTGACAATCAACACTGGCGCGCCTCAAAGATACGTGCTTGGTCCACTGCTCTACTCCCTCTACACTCATGACTGTGTGGCTAGGCACATCTCAAACACCATCTATAAATTTGCTGATGACACAATTATTGTTGGCAGAATTTCAGATGGTGGCGAGAAGGCGTAGTAGAATGAGTTTATAGAAACAGAAAACCTACAGCACAATACAGGTCCTTTGGCCCACAAAGCTGTGCCAGACATGTCCTTACCTTAGAAATTACCCAGGGTTACCCACAGCCTTCTATTTTTCTAAGCTCCATGTAGCTATTCAGGAGTCTCTTAAAAGACCCTACACCACTTATTTCCATTGTCTATATTCTCGTCATTATCCACAGACCCACAAGGTTTTGTGACACCAGCAAGTGTGTATATGTTACATTTTAAAAAATGGATGAATCTTCACCAACTCCAACAGCCCCTGATGACCCTGTGATTTCAGCCTCTGAGGCTGACACGAGGGCATCCTTCAGGAAGATAAACCTACAGAAAGCATCTGACTCGAGCAGAGTACTGAAGACCTGTGCTGATCAACTGGCTGGAGTATTTAACCTCTCACTTTGGCAGTCTGAGGTATTCACCTGCTTCAAGCAGGTTTCAATTATTGAATTGAATTGACTTTATTTCTTACATCTTTCACATGCACGAGAAGTAAAAATCTTTACCTTACGTCTCTGTCTAAATGTACAATGTGCAATCATAGTATGTATAATAAATAGAACAGTCAATGTAACATAGAAATACACTCAAATCAGTGTGAGTTCATCAGTCTGATGGCCTGGTGGAAGAAGCTGTCCCAGAGCCTGTTGGTCCTGACTTTTATGCTGCGGTACCATTTCCCAGATGGTGGCAGCTGGAATAGATTGTGGTTGGGGTGACTCAGGTCCCCAATGATCCTACAGGCCCTTTTTTCACACCTGTCTTTGTAAATGTCCTGAATCATGGGAAGTTCACAACTACAGATGTGCTGGGCTGTCCGCACCACTCTGCAGAATCCTGCGATTAAGGGAAGTACAGTTTCCATACCAGGTAGTGATGCAGCCAGTCAGGATGCTCTCAATTGTGTCCCTGCAGCAAGTTCTTAGGACTTGGGGGCCCATAACAAACCTTCTCAACCGTCTGAGGTGAAAGAGGTGCTGTTGTGCCTTTTTCACCACACAGCTAGTATGTACAGATCACGTGAGGTCCTCAGTGATGTGGATGCCGAGGAACTTAAAGCTGTTTACCCTGATGCTTAAGAAGAACATGGTAACCTGCCTCAATGACTATCATCCAGCAGAGCTGTGATGAAGTGCTTTGAGAGGTTGGTGATGAGACATGCTAACTCCTGCCTGAAAAATGACTTGGGCCCACTCCAATTTGCCTACCAGCACAACAGGTCAATAGCAGATGCCATTTCACTGGCTCTTCACTCATCCCTAGAACACATGGACAACAAAATTGTTTACACTGGGATACTCTTTATCAACCACAGCTCAGTATCCAGTACTATCATTCCTCAGAACTAATCTATAAACTCCGAGACCTCAATATCTTCTTGTGCAATTGGATCCTCAATTTCCTCACTTGCAGACCCCAGTCATTTCTGATTTGGCAACAACATCTGCTCCACAGTCTCTATTAGCACAGGTGTACCACAAGGCTATGTGTTTACCCCCTGCCCTACTAGTGTTATATTTATGACTGTGAGGCTGAACACATCTCCAATACTATATTTAAGTTTACTGCCCACACCACTGTCATTGGCCAAATCAAAGGGGGTGACAAATCAGCATATAAGAGGGAGACTGAGAATCTGGCTGAGTGGTGCCACAACAACAACCTCTTACTCAATATCAGCAAGACCAAGGAGCTGATTATTGACTTCAAGAGGAGGAAACCAGAGGTCCATGAGTCAGTCCTCACTGGGGGATCAGAGGTGGAGAGGGTCAGCAACTTTAAATTCCTCAGTGTTATCATTTCAGAGGACCTGTCCTGAGCCCCACATGTAAGTGCAATTACAAAGGGAGGCAGCACCTCTACTCCCCTAGGAGTTTGCAAAGATTCCGTACGATATATAAAACTTGACAAACCTCTGAGAACGTGGGTGGAGACTGGTTGCATCACAACCTGGTAAGGAAAGACCAATGCCCTTGAATGGAAAATCATACAAGCAATGATGGATATGGCCCAATCCGTCACGGTAAAGCCCTCCCTACAATTGAGCACATCTACACATACCACTGTCGCAGGAAAGCAGCATTCACAATCAAAGACTCCCACTGCCCAGGCCATTCTCTCTTCTTGCTGCTGCCATCAGGAAGAAGGTACAGATTCAGCAATAGTTATTACCCCTCAGCCATCAGGCTCTTGAACCGGTGGCGATAACTCCACTTGCCCCATCACTGAAATGTTCCCCACAACCTATGGACTCACTTTCAAGGACTTCTCATCTCATGTTCTCGATATTTATTGCTTATTTATTCATTATTTTTTCTCTTACATATTTGAACAGTTTGTTATGCTTTGCAAATTGGTTGTTTGTCCCTCATGGATTCTATTGTGTTTCTTGGGTTTACTGTGAATGCAGGCAACAAAATGGATCTCAGGGTAGTGGATGGTGGCACACATGTACTTCAGGCATTAGGCTTCTGAACTCCAGGCCACATCGTATTTGAAGTGTCACTGGTTAATCTGTTCTGTAGCTTACAATATGTAATACTTTAGTCCGTGTGATTCACCTGTAGATTTTATCCCTACCTTCATAAGATATCATGTGTTACGTGTTTTACACCGTTTTGAAAAATGTTGTCTTGTTTCCATATAAACGACAATGAACTTCACTTGTCACTTGTCACTTTGATAATAAGTTTACTTTGAACTTGGAACTTTTTTATTCCCTCTCCAGATCACTGATTTTCATTATGAATAGTAAGTGTCGAAGCACAAAGCTCTGCGGTATCCCATTAGTCAGAGTCTGTCAACCTGAAAAAGGGTTAATTTATTCCTCCTCTTTGTTTTCAGTCTGTCAAGCAACTCCCAAACCACACCAGGATATCACACCTGAAGCCACTTTGTTCAACAACCACCGGTGTTGAACCTTTATGAAAATGCAAATACTCCACATCCATATGTTTCCCCTTGTGCACTACAGTTTACATACTCTAATAGATCAGGCAAACATGACTCATCTTACAGAAGTCTACGTAAGCTCATCTCAGTCATATTACCACAGAATCAGTTAGAGAGACAACACGGGAACAGGCCCTTCAGCGCATTGACACTGCACTGACTGTAAAATTATTTTGTATTTCTTTTCTCCTGTAAATGCCCTCAAGAAAATGATATCTTAAAGTAGTAAATGGTAACATACACATACTACGATAGTAAATTTATTTTGAACTTTGGCTTTGTACCATCCATTTTCATTAATCACATTAATTTTATTTTCAAATTCTCCTCGCCAGCTCATCAATTCCCTCTGATTCTAAACTACACACACGAGGGGATTTATTGTGGCCAGTTTACGTAATAAACCAGGTGTCCGTGAGGTGTGGGGAGGAAATGGGAACACACAGGGGAACGCAGGAGAATGTGCAAATTTCACAGACAGCACCCAGCAACAGGATTGAAACCTCACCTCTGATGCTGCGAGGAAGTGATACCCTGACCCATGTTTTTTAGAGGATTGATATTGTAATCTTTATAATAAATTCTAGCATTTAATTACAAACAAGTTCAAGCTCATGCTTATCACTATTCAACCGTATACATGTATGCAGCCAAACAGAACAATGTCCCTCTGGACCAAGGTGCACAACACAGTGCATATAACTCACACACAACTCATAAAGTAATATTACCACAAATAAATTGACGAATAGTAAGAGCATAGGAACTGAATCTGACCATTTGGCCAATCGAGTGTGCTCTGCCACTTCATCATGGCTGATCCATTTTGGAAGCCCTGAACCCCACAAGAGATGGAGGACCGATCTTCAATGCTACCCTAAATGCCAGCAGCATAATGGGCAGTAAGCAAGTAAGGTCCACTTTTTACCCCCTCGACCCCAATCTCCTGCCTCCAACTGGAATAGAACATATTCCGGAAGAACCAATCTCAGGCTGAAAGCTTGTTAGTTCTTGGTTCTGCTCTCAAAGGTACATTTAATGTCAGAGAAATGTATACAATACACATCCTGAAATGCTCTTTCTTCACAACGATTCACAAAACAGAGGAGTGTTCCCAAAGAAAGATCGACAGTTAAATGTTAGAACCCCAAAGACCCCCCCCCCACAGCTCCCCTCCCTCCCGCATGTAAGCGGCAGCAAGCAACAACCCCCTCACCCCCACCAGCAAAACAAAAGCATCGGCACCCGCCACCGAGCACTCAATCATGAGCAAGGCAACAGCAAAGACACAGACTTTCAGTACTCCAAAAGACTACATTGTAACCCGGCATTCGACATACCACAGGCTCTCTCCTTAATAAGGGAGAAAGAGGTGTCACCGTTTCACAGTGAGAGGGAGGCATAACAAGCAGCTCGCTGGTTTACAACGTTAAAAGTCCATTGCATCGCTTTTTCTGAGCTCTGTGCTCAAAGATCTCAGGTCTCTGGGCACTCAACCTTAGATCTTCCATCTCCCACGACACACTGGTCTTCTGCTCGGACACCGACCTCCGATTCCCACCCCCCCCCCCCCATCTCCAGAGCCACGAAAACTTTGCCCTCCAAAGGTGAGCTGAGCTCTTAGACCGAGCCCTTGGTGTGCCAAACAACGGCCAGTTGTGAGGTCCCGAGAACCGATCCCATTCCTGCAAAGAAACGCAGTCAGCATGTAACTCCAGGTCAGGGTCTTCAAAAGAACCTTGAAAGGGAAAAGTAGAGATATTAAAGATGGAAATAGAGCTGTTTCCGAAAATGCAAGCAAAGGGGTTGCTGTTAGGCGCCATTAACCCTCTCTCCATTATTAAGTATCGTGTCATTTTTGCTACACTTCAATTTACAGAACTTCTTTTGAAAAGGTATACAATCAGGAAAATAATTGCTAGAGTATCCACTATTTCCATTGTTATAAACAATCCAATCCCTACAATTTGTTAGTTTTCAGGCAGATTGACTTCTCTGGTAATATTTCATCACCAATATTTACTTCCTCATTTAACCATATAACCATATAACAATTACAGCACAGAAACAGGCCATCTCAGCCCATCTAGTCCGTGCTGAACGCTTACTCTCACCTAGTCCCACCGACCTGCACTCAGCCCATAACCCTCCATTCCTTTCCTGTCCATATACTGTACCTATCCAATTTTTTTTGCATTGGATCCTCACTTCTCCTGTATCTCTGGGTGTTTTTTGTCTTTGCTTAGCTGCTCTACAATTGCTTATTACCTGTTCTGATCTCTGCCACCTCTCCCTGTTTGGAACTCACGTTTGGTCTTCCTGTTCTTTTCCTTTTATATACCTGCAGAAGCTAAATCAGTCAATTTTAAAGCAGTTTGTTTTCTCCTCTTCTTGTAAAGTTTAATGGCGTTTGGCAGACCAACATAAGGTGCATTACCTCCACCTACTGATTTGGAGTGTGGAGCAAAGAGACAGGAAGTATCCCCACTAAATTCCACCCCCCCCCAAAAAAAAACCTCAAATAATATCAAAAAGTCAAATGCTTTTCAGAAAGTAAAATACACACTTACCCATATTTACATTATGAAGGCAGTGATATTCGAACAAACTTTCCATGTTAAACTGTATCTGTCCTAAAGATTTAATACTTAGATGTTCCCTTTGCACTTCATAGGAACTGCATTCAAACAATATATGCTGCACTGTTTCTTGACAAGTGCACTCCCTACAAGTATGTCAAATACATAAATCTGTAAGTATAACTTCTTCCCTCCTGTCATTGTCGAATGGTGCAAGCTGAATTATCTGCAGCTCACCATCAGTAGGACAACGGAGATGGTGATGGACTTTAGGAAGACTAAGCCTGCACTGTTCCCTGTTACTATTGATGGTGAGGCTGAGGGTATGATGAGGACCTACAAGTACCTGGGGTTGCACTTGCAGGATAGACTTGAGTGGAGACTTGAATGGACTGTGTACAGGAAGGGTCAGAACTTCCTGAGGAGATTGAAATCCTTTGGAGTATGTAGGGCTCCTTGACTGAACAGAGGAGCATTTTTCGTACTAGACTAAGATACAGTAACTGTGCTGCTCCAAAGAGTGCTATATGAGGTCATTCTTATCCTTGGCCATTAGGATCTATAATGAGTCAACCTATAGCCAGGGAAGTGATGACCCCTCCTGTCAGACTGTTTGAGGTAACTTATGTTTTATTCTTTCTTACTTCTCTTCAAGTATTTGTATATATGTGCACTTGTAATGCTACTGTAATTTCCTTTGGGTAAAATGAAGAATTAATATAAAAAATAAATATGAAAAATGAATATGAATATAATAAAAATGAATATCTATCTATCTACCCTTCTCCAATTTGAGTTCCCATCATCCTCTAAATTTTATATAAATGCCGACCTTTCTTTTCCTTATCCCACTTTTATTGCCACAGTGATTGAGTAGACTTTTTAATTATGGCTCTCACCTCCTCTTTGTGCAAAGGCACCACTACATTTACATCCTTAATTATAAGTGATTGTTTGGCTTGAATGCCTGCATCTCATTCTCTTCTGCCCTAGCATGGACACGTAAGTCCAGACCTTGCAGCCTCAAAAGATGTTGTCCAATCTCAAGAACAATACCTGGCTTACAATTTGAAATACCTGCTTCAATAAATGTCAAAACTGAGAGTGAATCAGTGCATGGAAGTACACAATTGGGGTGTACTTCTTTGACCCATTCCAAGGCTGAAATTGTAGTAAACCATCTCAGACATGAATACTACTGCTTTGTCCAGTGATCTTTTCTTAATAGTCACCTGAAACTTTGGAATATAAACACCTGAATGACTTGTCACTGGATCTTTTGAACAATCTGTGTAAACGTGTTCCTCCCTGTGCCTTGATTGGTGCATCGGACAGCAACCTTGCCATCTCTTCAGCATTTCTCTGTTTTATGAAGCCGGGTCGCTTGCTTGACACTCAACCCTGCACAGATGGGAGGAGTGCAAGGAGCCGGATAGATTTGAACCTGGGACCACTCACCCCAAAGCCCGGATGCCACTACGACATTGGCCGACCATATGTAGATATGCAAGAAGCCATAAAATCTGCCTTGCATATCTTGCTAAACTACCTGTACCACTAATGTACCATCAATCTTCATCTTGATCTTTTCTTGAAGGCTTAACTCAACCACAGGCAAAGGGAAAATCCATAGAGGGATGATTACTCTCTTATTTCATTCTCTTCCTACTTGTTTCATTTAGTGGTAATCACATGGGTCACATGGGTGTAATTAGGTAGCTTGGGCTCGTTAGGCCGGAAGTGTCTGGTATCATGCTTTTTCCCCAAGTAAATAAATCCTTTGCTAAGTAATGAAACACTCCCAGTCCTCAGGCTTTTAACTTTATCTGGCAATATTTTATGCCTTTTCCTTATATTTAATACCTACACTTACTGAGAACCTAAATAGAAATAAGAAATACTTGGATTTCTAGAAGGCTTCAGTAAGGTGTTGCATTGGGGAGTATTCTGGGGTAACGTGAATATATCAAATATCAAACGAGGACCAGTTTTCATTTGTTAATGTAAAATGTAAATAAGTTCAGGAAGTTTGCAATCAGCCTTCGGTTCTTGTTGTAAATTGCAAGCAAGGAAATTGAAGTTAAACTGGCCTACAGAGTAAGAGGTCGCAGTTGCATCAGCCAAACATTAAGGCAATGGGGTTGTGTTAGTTAACTGGCATCAAACCAGGCAACGTGGCCAAGTTATTTGCACCATTGTGACTGAGTTCAATGTGGCAGATTGGACTGATGTTATCAGTTAGCGTATCAAACATGGTCACAGGTATAGTTCCAATCAACAGCTTATCTATTGTGTTCTCTGTCTTCAGAAGCTTTTTAAATACTTGTATCAACAGGGATGTTTGAACATTCAGATGTGTCTCCCATTGTAGATACGTAATTCAAAGGAAGCAATGTTTACCCAAAATATTGAAGTAAATGATGAAATTGTATTGAATAATTTTTATACCTTTGATTTTAAAGGTTTAAATGTGATGTACTTTTGGGTTTGTGAGTGTCTCGAGAAGAGTGCCTGCTTGTTGTGATGAATGAAGGCTTATCAATCACCGGCTTCAGTGTCTCTCCAATGACCTCAATTGCAGTCACAACATTTGGGGGCTCGTCTGGGATGCTTTTGAGACCTACTGTGTGGCCAGTAGCTTCAGCATTTTGAGGGGGTGAGTATTTTTAAGAGTGGCACCCCATACTCTGATCTGTTTAGGTTAATGACCATGGGATCAGGGAGTATCAAAGGACGTGGTGGAGATATAAAAGGGCAGTGTGTGTGTGTGTGTTTGTGCTTTGTGTAGGCAGCCATCTAACAGATAGTGCTAGATAGTTTGTCAAGTCAGGGCCAACGGTTATGAAAGGCAATGACAGGCTCAGAACGTTAATGATCCCAGCCAACCATCCCCCTCATGTGAGTGTTTTAGAAATATTACAGCACATGAGATTTAATATCAGCCCACATAAGGTCCAAACAGGAAAGCAAACTGTGCACTACCCAAGACATGTTATCTCACAGGGTAGAAAGGACATGTCAGATGAGAGAAGGACAGTAACTAGTTCCATGTCCCATCTGGTCCATGTAAGGGGAGTGAGGAAGGTAACGGGACTGTTTAACTTGCAGCACTGCTGGCCACAAAGCAGCTTTCGTGAAAGGAGGGAAGCCTACTCTGAAGGAACTAAAGTGTGGGTGGGGGAGGGGGTTCTCAATAGAAGAGAAGGCCTTCATGGATATAAAGAAAGTTCTAATTTCTGCACCTGCATTAGGATTACTGGATGTGAATTGCCCCTTTCACCTTTACTGTGGCAATGAGGAAGGGTGCTACACTGCAGTACTAGCACAGGACCATGGGGATACGAAAAGACCAGTAGCCTGCTCTTCAACAAAACCGGCTCCTATTATAGCCGGACTTCCCCGATGTGTTGCTACCTTGGACCTTGCAGCTCGGGTAGGGAGGGTTTGTGAGCCTGCAGGAATGGTGGGGCAGCTCGTACTACACACTCCATGGCGGAGCTGCCACACACGGTCGGAGGGCAGCTTGGGAGGCAGTCCTCAACCCCAAAGACAAATCAGTGACACTGGGACAAGCCATCACAGCAGAGGGCGACCCATGCGAGTGTCAACCAGAAGTGGATTGGGGGAAGATATCGGTGTAAAGGAAGCTCCGCTGGAAGGGGAGGCAGAGGACGTTTTTTATAGATGGGTCCCAGAGGTACATGGATGAGAAACCTTGGTGACAGTGACAGGAGAGGAATTAGCCGGAGCACTGCAGGGAGAATGTTCCGCTCAGGTGGCAGAATGAGAGGCTTTAATAGAAGCACGGTAAGTTGTGAACCCAGGATTGGCACCCTGCCACGTGCTAGTGAGGCCAGAAAAAGGAAAAATCATACTGTTTAACTCATGGCTAAGGAGTTGGTGCAGGAGGAAGGGCTTCAGATTTTTGGATCATTGGGCTCTCTTCCAGGGAAAGTGAGGCCTGCACAGAAGGGACGGTTTGCACCTGAACTGGAGGCAGACGAACATCCTAGTGGGAAGGTTTGCTGGTGCTGCACAGGAGGGAGGAGGGAGTTCAATTCAGAGTTGCAGGGGGATGGGAACCCAAGCGCCAGAACAAATAGTTGAGTGGTTTTGGGGAAAGATGTCGTTAAGCCTACAAACAAAGTCAGGAATAAAAAGGTTGAGTGTGGTGGGACCGATGTTCTGAGCTGTATATGTTTCAATGCAAGGAGTATTATAGGAAAGGCAGACAAGCTCAGGGCATGGATCAGCACGTGGAGTTATGACGTTGTTGCCATTAGTGAGACTTGGCTGCAGGAGGGGCAGGGCTGGCAGCTCATATTCTGGAGTTCTGTTGTTTTATGCGTGATAGAGTGAGAGGAATTAAAGAAGGAAGGGGTGGCATTACTGGTCAGGGAAAATATCACTGCAGTGCTCAGACAGAACAGACTGGAGAACTCATCTCATGAGGCATTATGGGTAGAACTGAGGAAGGTAGGAAAGGTATGACCACGTTAATGAGATTATATTATAGTCCACCCAATAGTCCACAGCATTTAGAGGAGCAAGTTTGTAGAGTGATCGAAAAATGTTGCAAGAAACGTAAGGTTGTGATAGCAGGTGACTAACTTTCCACATATTGACTGGGACTCCCACATGGTAAAAGGGCTGGATAGGCAAGAGTTTGTTGAGATGGGCATGTATTCAGTAATGTTTCCTTAATTTAGTACATAGAACTCCCAAATAGACTGTGACACTAGATCTCCTATCAGACCATAAGACCACAAGACAAAGGAGAAGAATTAGGCCATTCAGCCCATCAAGTTTTCTCTGCCATTCCATCATGGCTGATTTATTATTCCTCTTAATCTCATTCTCCCACCTTCTCTCCATGACCTTGGACACCCTATTGAATCAAGAACCTTTAAATCTCTGCCTTAAATATAGCCAATGACATGGCCTGCACAGCTGTCAGTGGCAATGACTTCCACCGATTCACCACCCTCTGGCTAAACAAAGTTCTCCTCATCTCCTTTCTATATAGATGTTCCTCTGTTCTGAAGCTGTGCCCTCTGGCCCTAGTCTCCCCCACTATAGAAAGCATCCTACCCACATCCATTCTATCAATATTCAATAGGTTTCAGAAAAATTGCCCCTCGTTCTTCTGAACTCCAGCGAGGACAAGCCCAGAGCATTCAAACGCTCCTCATATGTTAACTCTTTTACTCCTGGGATTATTCTCATGAACTTCCTTTGCATCCTCTCCAATGTCAGCACATCTTTTCTCAGATAAGGGACTCAAGCTTATTCACAATACTCCAAGTGCAGTCTGACAAATGCCTTATAAAGCCTCAGCATTACATCCTTGCTTTTGTATTGTAGTCCTCTCAAAATGAATGCCAACATTACATTTGCATTCCTTACCACTGACTCAACCTTTAGGGAATCCTGAATGAGAACTCCCGTCCCTTTGCACTTCTGAATTTTGAAAATAGTCTGTGCCATGACCACACACTTCCCAACACTGTATTCCATCTGCCCATTTTCCCAATCTGTATAAGTCCTTCTGCAGACACCCTGCTTCATCTAGACATATCATCTGTAAAACTGGCCATAAAGCCATCAATTCCTTCATCCAAATCATTGACACATAACGTGAAAAGAAGCAGTCCCATCACCAACCTCTGCGGCACACCACTAGTCATTAGTGGCCAACCTACAATGGCCCCATTTACTCCCACTCTTTGCCTCCTGCTGGTCAGCCAATCTTCTATGCATGTTAGCATCTTTCCCGTCTTTCCATGGGCTCTTAGCTTGTTAAGCAGCCTCATGTGTGGCACCTTGTCAAAGGCCTTCTGAAAATCCAAGTGAACAACATCCACTTTGTCTATCCTGCCTGTTGTTCCCTCAAAGAATTCCAACAGGTTTGTCAGGCAAGATTTCCCTTTAAGGAATTCATGCCAATTTTGGCTTATTTTGTCAATTGTCCCCAAGAACCCCAAAACCTCATCCTTAATAACAGACTTTCAACAACCCACATTTTCCCAACCACCAAAGTCATGATTACTGGCCTATAATTTCCTTTTTTTCTGCTTCACTTCCTTCTGAAAGAGTGGATGACATTTGTAATTTTCCAGTCCTATGGAACCATTCCAGAATCTAGTGATTCTTGAAAGATAATTACTAATGCCTCCACAGCCACCTTTTTCAGAATCCTGCGGTGTAGTCCATCTGGTCCAGGTGACTTGTCTACCTTCAGACCTTTCAGCTTCCAAAGAGCCTTTGGAAGCAACTACATTCACTTCTGCCACCTGTCACTCTTGAACTCCTAGCATACTGCGGCATTTTCCACAGTGAAGACTGGCGCAAAATACATATTAAGTTCCTCTGATGTTTCTTTGTCCCCTATTACTATATGACCAGTGTAATTTTACAGCAGTCAAATACCCACTGCCATCTCTCTTCTACCTTTATATATCTGAGAAAAAAACTTTTTGTATCCTTTTATATTATTGGCAAGCTCACCTTCCTTTTCTCCTTCAGGCTTTTTTTTTACAGTAGTTGCCTATTTTGGTTTTTAAAAAAAACTTCCCAGCCTTTAATTTCCTTCTCATTTTCACTATATTTTATCACTCCCTTTTGCTTTTATGCTATCTTTGACTTTTCTTGTCAGGCATGTTTGCCTCTTTCTCCTTTTGGAGTACTTCAGCACCTTTAGGATGTATCTTTCCTGCACCTTTCGAATTGTTCCCAGAAACTCCAGCCACTGTTGTTCTGCCATCATCCCTGCTTGCATCCCCTTCCTGTCAACTTTGGCCAATTCCTCTCTCATGTCTCTGTAATTCTCTTTACTCCTCTGTAATACTGATACATCCAACTTTAGCTTCTCATTCTCAAACTGCAGGGTGAACTCAATCACATTATGAACACTGGAACACTAAGGGTTCCTTTACCTTACGCTCAACTAATCAAATCTGCATCATTACATAATGCAGACTCAGCTCAGCATTGCTTTCCCAAGTGGGTTACAGTCCAAGTGGGAGATTGTTAAAATATCTGTGTCAACAGGAGTGTTAGAATATTCAGAGGTGCATCCTACCGCGGATATGTAATTCAAAAGAAGTAATATCAACCCAGAATATTAAAGTAAATTGTCATTTTAACTATTGAAATTGTATTGAATCATCTTTATACCTTTGATTTTAATGTGATGTACTTTTGAGT
The DNA here is from genome assembly GCF_030144855.1 of Hypanus sabinus. Classification (NCBI taxonomy): domain Eukaryota; kingdom Metazoa; phylum Chordata; class Chondrichthyes; order Myliobatiformes; family Dasyatidae; genus Hypanus; species Hypanus sabinus. The sequence goes on from NC_082717.1 coordinate 15,022,978, forward strand.
TTATGGGCCTCTACCAGGTATGTCTCCATGAGAAACAGGCACAAGAAGCTGGAGCAACTCAGCAGGCCAGGCTGTGGAAAAGAGTTAACGTTCAATGTTTTGGGCCAAGACCTTCAGTGGAACCTGAAACATCGACTCTTTTCCACTGCATGCCTGGCCTGCTGAGTTCTTCCAGCATTATGTGTGTGTTGCTCTGGATTTCCAGCATCTGCAGACTTTCTCCTGTTTGTCTCCGTTAGAATGTTTGTTTATTGCAGTGAACAAAGGCTTCTCTCTAACCTGCTCCAGTGTTTCTTTGGTGACCTTGATTACAGTCACAACATTCTGCATAAAAGACTTATCCATAAGATAAAGATACATGGAGTTGGGGGTCTTGTTGCGATACCGTGTTCCCACGTTGCTGTACTGGACCTGTATAATTGCATATTTTGACTAATTGAGTCACCAATAAATACTCAGCTACAAGAAAAGATCAGAGGTCTGGTATCCTGTGGCAAGTTATAGAGTCAAAGGGCAACAAAGGACGGAACCAGGCCCTTCAACCCAACTTGTCCATGCTGACCAAGGTGCTAGTCCATTTATCCATGTTTGGCTCACATCCTTTTCCTTTCCTTTCCATTCCGCGTACCTGTCCAATTGTTTCCATTTTAATACACCCGCCTCGACCACTTTCCCTGGCATTGAAATATAACTTTAATAACACAAAAGGTCAAAATGCTCCCAGTGATGCTTTCAAAAGCCTCCTACTGTCCTAAAAATCTCTACGGCACGATTGGACTTTGAAAGGAAAGGGGAATTTTAAAAAGAAAAGCCGCTGTTGCTGCACCACGGTTAGCGCACCGATAGCGGGGAGCAGCGCGGGAGAGCGCGGGCGGAGGGACCGCGCGGCGCACCCGAGTGCTCTTTGGTCGCCGGCTCGGAGGACGGCGAGCGAGTCGCACGCGCACGGGGGTGCCCGGATGTCGGAGCGACTCGGCGGCGCGAGCTGAGTGGAGCGCAGGTGCCCGGAGCGCGAGCAGGTGGGTGCCGTCGACCTGCCCCCCTCTCAATCTCCCTCCGTGGTCGTGGTGGTGGGGGGGGGGGGGGAATAAATACAAACGACAGATTCACCCTCTGAGATGGAGCAGTGATTGGAAGGGGAATGGCGACGGCTTTTGGTGGTGGGGGGGGGGGGTGAGATGGTGGGTGTATGTAAAGGAGGTAGTGGCCTGGGGAAGGGGATGGTTGGTGGGGGGGATGCTACCTCTGTTAAATGTCCTCCCCGCTGGCAGCTGCTCGCCCTCCGGCCTCAGCTGCTGCATGCCATTCGGTACTGCGGCCCTGCGCGACACCGCAGCTGCTGGGGATCCTGAGGTTGAAGTGTTGGAAACACTCGGCAGGCCGGGCAGCGACTGCGGAACGCCGGTGTGTGTGTGTCCTGGTCTGGCTCTCTTCCGACAGATGCTGCCCGACCTGCTCTGTTCCCCGATGGACAGACCGCTAAGTACTAGAGGGTCTCAAGTATTTTGTGTGTGTTGACGTTGGTTTCTAGCATCTGCCGAATCTTGTGTTTATCATCTGCTGTGTTTCTGTTTTTAATTCTGTCTCCCCGCACGAGGATTTCCTCTGCCTACTTGCTGATACATGCAGTTCTCTGAGGCAGTTTCTGTTACCCTTCTGCCTCTACCTCTTCACAACACCGATAAGTAATCTGGACAAGCACTCGGATCGCTGAGGCATAGAAGGATATGGATAAAGTTCTGGCGATTGAGATTAGTATAGATGGGTATTATCGAGTGCACACGGAACGGAGACAGGTATTATCACTGCTCTGTCCGTGTGCACAAACGTCTTCCCACCGTTCTGCCTACGTGTACACAGCCATTTCCACGGCCGTTACCTGACCTGCTGAGTTCCTCCAGCATTTTTTTTTGTGTGTTGCTTTGGATTTCCAGCATCTGCAGATTTTCTCTTGTTCACGAGCTCCCCCCCCCCCCCCCGCGCTCTTCATCTGCCCACACAAAGTGTTTGCAGTTCACACGTTCTGTATGTCAAAGCATTTCCGTCAGTGATTGACTTGAGGAGAGGAGTGTCTAACTCGTCTTCTGCCCGCGTCTGATGTTTGTGTGCTGACTGCTTGACCTGCCCAGATGCCTCATTGAAACGCTTTAATTCTCTGTTAGCATTAACTATAGGTTAAAGTACTGGATCCCAAATATAAACTGGCTCCATTCTCTCTGTGTGGCTCATTTCCAGTGTCTGCTCAAACCATTTACAAACTACGTATGCCCTTATTCGTCCCGTTGTTAGACATCCTTAGAGTATCATGTTTATGTAGGGAATTTTTATTTCTTTGCTATTGGTTGAGGTTTTCACACTCTGGTTTTTCATTATTGTAGCTGTGCATTGGTGTATTGCAGTTAACTGCGTGTTACAGTGTTATGAGTGATTAGACCTTTATAGGGTGCCAACCTGAGGTTACATTCTAACTTTTGTTGACAGCATGAGCATCTTGTGTTTGTGTTTTTTTGGCACCTGTACAAATAGCTCAATCTTTTTGCATTCCTGCCAACTAAGCCACAATTGAGAAGCCAACTTGCTAAGTTGGTTGGAGAGATGCTTTGTGGTGTGTGTGTATATGGGAAAAAAACTGTTGATGAGAGAAATATCTGGGTTATGCATCTGCAGAAAGTGAGAGGGAAAAACAGCATTTCAGGCTCAAGTTCAAGATTATTGTCATTCAATCACATACATATATACCGCTCAACGGATTTCTACAGACCAAGGTTCAGGGCATAGTACATATAACTCACATATAATACATGAAGCATTATTACCACTAATAAATTAACAAATAAGGTGCATTTACGACTGAAATTAAAAAGTGAACAGTGTAACGCTACTGGTGCTTCATACACGATGCTGATCTTTTATCCTCTGCTGCCTGATTTGTTGTGCATTTCCAGTGTTTTTAGCTTTTATGCTTCAATGCTGTGTTATACTGTTCAGAATTTTTTTCTCTACTCTCTGTGAGATATTTGTAATTTTTTAAGCAATTGGTGCTCTGCTCAATCTCCTGTAGGCAGATAAAGTAATGGTGATATTGCCATTTATGCCCCCAAATATTATAACAGGGAATTACAGATAATCCTTCTGAGATTGCCATGTCATTTCTGATTTACTTTTGATGTGGATTAACATTTTTATGAAATTCTAAATGGATATCAGAGGAACGACTTAATTTAAATTGCTCTTGTTTTCCCCTTTTTTCAGGTCTGGTGTGGAGATGAGATTGACATCCTTTTACCGATTAAATTTATGTAAGTAGTTATCCTCATAGAATGTACTTTGTCCAATTAATTAAGAATACACTAATTTTAAACACGAGGACGTCCACAGAAATCCAGAGCAGCACACAGCATGTTGGAGGAACTCAGCAAGTCAGGCAGATCTATGGAAATGAATAAACAGTCAACGTTTCTGGTCGAGACCCTTCTTAAGGACTCTTGAAGGGTCTCAGACCGAAATGTTGATTATTTATACATTTCCATAGATGCTTCCTAACCTGTTGAGTTCCTCCAGCATTTTGTGTGAGATACAGTAATTTAATTTTTTATTACTGTGTATAGTCTGAAATTATTCTGGTATTAAGAATGTAGTCTATCAGCAAGTGCTTTCAGCTCTTTTCATTTAATCTTGTTATGCATTACAAGTAACATTGATGAAAGTGTTAAGTATTGCAGGCCTAAACAAATGAGTTCTTTCAAATATGCACTCATTTAATTGTTCTTACATAATATACTGTATTTAGTTCAATGGTCATTATGCTGGGTTATATCATAATACATTCTTGCAACAACTGTAGTCTTGTGGTACAGAATGACAGTAATATGAATTCATAGCAAGAAAGGAGGTCCTTTAGCCCATCTAGTCTGTGCTGACCTGATTTCTGCCTAGTACCATCTATCTGCAATAGGCCATATCCCTCCAAATCTCTCCCATCAATGTACCTATCCAAACCTCTCTTGAATTTTACAATTAAATCGGCATTTACCACTTCTGCTGGCAGCTCATTCCATACCTGCAAGAAGTTACTGCTCAGATTCCCCTTAAATATTTCACCTTTCACCCTAAGCCTATGACCTCCACCTGTAGTTTCACCCAACATGAGGTGCTGAATGCACTCACTTTATCTATGCCCTCATAATTTTGCATGCTTCTAAAAGATCTTCACTCATTCTCCTTCACTTCAAGGAATAAAGTCCTATACTCGGTAACCTTTCTGTATAACTCTGGTCCAAGCCTGGGCAACATCCTTGTAAATTTTCTTCACGTTCTTCTGGACTTATTGATATATTTTTTGGAGATAGGTGACCAGAACTGTGCACAATACTCCAAATTTGGCATCACCATGTCTTGTAAAATTTCAATGTAACATCCCAGCTCAGTACCCTGATATATGAGAGTGCCAGAAGCTCTGTTTATGACCATACATATCTGAGACGCTACTTTCAAGGAACTGTGGATCTGTATTTCCGGGTCCCTCTATTCTCCTGCACACCTCAGAGCCCTACCATTCACTGTGTAAGTCACTGGTTTGGCCTCCCAATGTACAACTCACCACACTCACCTGCATTAAATTCAGCTTTTTTTTTGCTCATTTTCCCAACTGGTCAAAATCATGCTGGAAGCTTTGATAGACTTCCTTGCTGCCCACTATGCCCCCAATCTTGGTGGCACGTTTATTAGAAAGCTGTGAAATGTTTTATGCAAACATGCTGGAGTATAGGTTTTCAAGAAATGACAGTTCATTCAGTAGCACAGTTCTGCAGAGCATCCTGGCAATTTTCGCTATACAGGAAAGGTCTATGGAGAGAAAAACGAAGTTTACATTTCAGAAGTGAAGAATTGCCTTATGCCATTTAAAAATTATGAAATCATGTGATAGATTCAGTCATAATTTTGCATGCCTCTAAGATCTTCATTGCAAATTGTGCAGAATATACAGAGAGTCTGAGGAGAGGTATAGATAGGTTAAGTGAGTGGGTAAGGGTCTGGCAAATGGAGTACAATATTGGTAAATGCGAGGTCATCCACTTTGGAAGTAAAAATGAAAGAGCAGATTATTGTTTAAATGATAAAAAATTGCAGAATGCTGCTGTGCAGAAGACTTGGAAATGCTTGTAGATGAATCACAAAAGGTTGGTTTGCAGGTGCAGTAGGCAATCAAGAAGGCAAATGGAATGTTGGCCTTCATTGCTAGAGGGATCGAATTTAAGAGCAGGGAGATCATGCTGCAATTGTCCAGGGTACTGGTGAGGCTGCACCTGGACTACTGCATGCCGTTCTGGTCTCATTACTTGGGATAGGATATACTGACTTTGGAGGCGTGCTGAAGTGTTTCACCAGGTTGATTCCAGAGATGGGAGGGTTAGACTATGAGGAGAGTTTGAGTCTCCTGGGACTGTACTCACTGGAATTCAGAAGAATGAGAGGGGATGTTATGGAAGCATATAAAATTATGAAAGGGATAGATATGCTAGAGGCAGGAAAGCTGTTTCCTCTGATAGGGGAGACTAGAACTAGGGGACAGACATAGCCTCAAGATTCAGGGGAGTAGATTCGACGTAGATGAGGAACTGCTTCTCCCAGGGAGTGGTGGATCTGTGGAATTCTCTGGCCAATGGAGCAGTGGAGGCTACCTCAGTAAATATATTTAAAACAAGGTTGGATAGATTTTTGCATAGTAGGGGAATTAATGGTTATGGAGAAAAGGCAAATAGGTAGAGATGAGTCCATCACCAGATCAACCATGATCTTATTGAATGATGGAGCAGGCTCAACGGGCCAGATGGCCTACTCTTGCTCCTATTTCTTATGTTCATGTGTTCTTATGGTAATGTGCTGTTTTGACTTATAGGTGAAATCACAAGGCTGTTAATATGAAGAACATCTGTTATAATACAATGAGCATGATTAGAAGAAATTTTCTTCATAGCAAGTCACATTTTATCAGAATAGCCTTTCCTGATCACCATCAGGCTATAACCAGTGCAATCTGTGTAATCAAGTATATTCCTGAAACCATTAAGACAGATTTACGTTATGGAAATATCTGTTACAACTGTACTTCTATAGTAGAATGTGGCTCTGAACCACAAAATGTAATTGGGTCAGATAGCATTATATTAGTTAAATAATTATTAGAGGGAGAAATAGAAGGATATATTAGAAGGTTTGTGTGTTGAATGAATGGACTATTCTTGTGTTGCAAATACTTTGTAATTTAAAAATCTAAAGCTCTCACATTCTTGAGTAGGTGTTCCCACACTTCCATATGGGAGTTTCAGCAGGGTTGACTTGGTAGTAAAGGATTGCAGATGGCACGTTGCTGGTGTCAGGCAATTTTTGTGCACTGTCAAATAACCATATAACATACAACCATATAACAATCACAGCATGGAAACAGGCCATCTTGGCCCTCCTAGCTGTATTCTTTTAATTCACAATTTTTTTTCTAAGTCAGAATCAGGTTTATTATCACTGACATACATGATGAAATTTGTTGTTTTGCAGCTGCTTTACAGTGCAAGACATAAAAATTATGTTCCAAAAATAAAATTAATATTATTTATGGATTCATGGACCATTCTGAAATTTGATGTGGAGAGGAAGAAGCTGTTCTTGAAATGTTGAGTATGGAACTTTGGACTCTTGCACGTCCTTACCGATGGTAATAATGAGAAGAGAGCATATCTTGAATAGTGGATGTGCCTTCTTTGCAATTGCATCTTTGTGTTGGACCCAAGATAGATCCTCTGAGATGTTGGCACCCAGGAACTGGAAAGCTGCTCTCCTTTTCCATCGCTGACCCCTCAAGGAAGACTGGTGCGTGTTCTCTCAATTTCTCCTGAAATTTCATAATCATTTCTTTGGTGCTGGTGACATTGCGTATAAGGTTGTTACAATGCTACTCAACTAGCTGATCTATCTCACTCTGTATGCTTCCTTGCTGAGATTCTGCCAACAGTTGTGCTATCAACAAATTTATAGATGCTGTTTTGAGCTGTGCCCAGCCACCACTGTGATGACTGCAAAGAGGGTATAGAAGTGAGTGAAGCACTCATCCTTGAGGTGCACCTGTATTAAGTGTCACACTTTAGACAATATAGTAATTCCAGCCAGTCTGGTGAGTTTGAACAGGAAGTGGGAATCAGTGCCAAATGAGCAAGATGCTGGCCAATTGGATAGCGGATTATGATATACTGTGTGAGCTGAGAGTAATCTTATAGGTGGTAGATTTTGTTTGTGATCAAAGATTCTGCAATTTTATAGGTCATTTGATATAGTGTTGCAAGTGGAGAAAGTGTATTTTTTTTTGAATGAGCAAAATAGTGTTGGCAAAATCTCAGATGGTGATGAGGAGGTGCGCAGGAGTGAGATAGATCAGTTGGTTGGAATCTACAGAAACTCTTTTGTTTATTTATAGAAAGGGTTGACAGTAAAGCAACACCCACAAAATGCTGAAGGAACTCAGCAGGCCAGGCAGCATCTATGGAAAAGAGTATAGTTGATGTTTTGGACTGAGTCCCTTCAGCAGGACTGGAGAAAAAAAAGATAGAGCAGATTTAAAAGATGGAGGGAGTGAGGGAGAACCACAAGGTGATAGGTGAAACCAGGAGGGGCAGGGGTGAAGTAAAGAGCTGGGAAGTTGATTGGTGAAAGAGATACAGGGCTGGAGACAGGGGAATTGAATAGGAGAGAAGGTAATGGAAGAAAGAAAAGGGGGGAGGAGCACCAGAGGGAAACAATGAGATATTAAGAGATGGAAAAGGGGGTGGGGAATGGTGAAGGGGTTGGAGCATTACCTGAAGTTTGAGAAATCGATGTTCATGCCATTGGGTTGGAGGCTACCCAGATGGAATATAAGGTGAGTGTGGCCTCATCGTGACAATAGACATATCGGAATGGGAAGTGGAATTAAAATAGATGGCCATTGGGAGATCCCACTTCTTCTAGTGGACGGAATGTAGATGCTCAGTGAAGCGATCACACAGTCTACATCAGGTCTCACCAATATGCAGGAAGCCGCACCAGATATAGTATATGACCCCAAAAGAGTCACAGGTGGTGTCACCTCACCTGAAGGACTGTTTGGAGCCCTGAATGGTGAGGGAGGAGGTGTAGGGGCAGATGTAACACTTGTTCCACTTGCAACGATAAGTGCCAGGAAGGAGATCAGTTGGGAGGGATGAATGGACAAGGGAGTCGCAGAGGGAGCTAACCCTGCAGAAAGCAGAAAATGGGATGAAGGGAAAGATGTGCTTGGTGATGGGATCCCATTGGAGATGGCAGAAGTACAGAGAATTATGTGCTGGACATGGAGGCTGGTGAGGTGGTAGGTGAGGACAAGAAGAATCCTATCTCTGGTAGGGTGGCGGGAGGGTAGCATGAGCATAGGCACATGTGAAATGGAAGAGATATGTTTGAGGGCACTGTTGATGGTGGAGGAAGGGAAGCCCCTTCTGTTGAAAAAGGAGGACATCTCCTTTGTTCTAGAATAAAAAGCCTCATTCTGAGAGCAGATGTTGCAGGGACAGAGGAATTGAGAGAAGGGGATGGCGTTTTTACAAGTAGCAGGGTGGGAAGAGGTATAGTCCAGGTAGTTGTGAGAGTCTGTGGGTTTATAATAGATGTCAGTAGATAAACTGTCTCTAGAGACAGAGGCAGAGAGATTGAGAAAGGGGAAGGAGTTGTCGGAAATGGACCAGGTAAATTTGAGGACATGCTGGAAGTTAGAGGCAAAGTTGATGAAGTTAATGAGCTCCACATGGTGCAGGAAGCAGCACCAACGTAACTGTTGATGTCGCATAGGAGAAGTGGGGGATGGACACCAGTGTAGGCTTGGAACGTAGACTGATCCATGTAGCCGACGAAAAGGCAGGCATAGCTGGGACCCATACGAGTGCCCACGGCTATACCTTTTGTTTGAAGGAATTGGGAGGAGCCAAAGGAGAAATTATTAAGAGTGAGGATAAGTTCTGCTTGACAGAGGAGAGTGGTGGTAGAAGGGAACTGGTTGGGTCTGGTGTCCAGAAACACACAGGGAGTTTTTGAGGCCTTCCTGGTGGGGGATGGAGGCATACAGGGACTGCACATCCACGGTGAAAATAAGATGATGGGGGCCAGAGAACCTGAAATCATTGAAAAGATCCAGAGTGTGTGAAGTGTAAGTAGGAAGGGAATGAACTAGGTGGGGGGGGGGGGGAATAAAACAGAGTTGGTATGCAGATATGAGTTCAGTGGGGCAGGAGCAAGTCAGTTAAGCAGGTTTCTTTGTCTTGGATAAGTTGGGCTTCTTGTTTTAGAATTTAACTAACTTAACTGTGCAAGTGGGTGTCCCATTTACACACCTGGCTTGTGCTTTATACATGGAAGAATCAGAAATTGAGTCACTTCCTGTAGAATAGAAAGGATTTGTATGTGTAGTGCTCTAGTTTTGGACAGTGGTCACCAACAGTCAGTTTGTAGCTCTGACTGGAGTGTAGGAGATGTAAGCTATGCTGCATGTACACAGATCTAGTTTTGGAGTACTGGACATCGCATTGTAGGAAAGACAAGCTAGTCCTTGGGGAATATATTGTAGATTTTCCAGAATGACTAGAAAGTGAGTTGCTTTCACCAGAAGTTAAATGATTAAGGGATGTTTTGGATAAAATTCGTTATGTCATAGAGGAGTATGTCACAAAAACAGGCCTTTTGGCCATTCTAGTCTATGCCAAACTATTTAAACTGCCTACTCCCCTCAACCTGCACTGGGACCATAGCCCTCCATAGCTCTACTATCCATATATTGTCCAGCCTTCTCTTAAATGTTCAAATCGAGCTTGCATGCACCACTTGTGCTGGCAACTCATTCCATACTCTCATAACTCTCTGAGTAAAGAAGTTTATCCCTGTGTTACTCTTAAACTTTTCATCATTCACCCATGACATCTAGTTGTAGTCCCACAGAACCTCACCTGAACAAGCATTGCACTTACCCTATCTATATCAATCATAATTTTGTATAGCTTAGTCAAATCTCACAACCTTCTATGATATAAGGAATAAAGTCGTAACCTATTCAGTCTTTCCTCGTAACTCTGGTCCTCCATACCCAGGCGAGATCCTTGTAATTTTTCTCTGTGTTCTTTCAACCTTGCTTGCATCTTTCCTGTAAGTAGGTGACCAAAAATGCACTTTGTACTCTAAATTAGGCCTATGTCTTATACACCCCATCTCCTTGTATTCATTACTTTCATTTATTAAAGCCACTGTGCCAAAAGCTTTCTTTATGGCCCTATCTACCCGTGACACCACTTGCAATTAATTATCGACCTGTATTGCTAGATGCCTACCACACTCTTCAGTGCCCTACTATTCACTCTGTAAGACCTGCAGGGTTGGTCCTACTAAAGTACAACACCTCACACTTAACTACATTAAATTCCACCTGCCATTTTTTAGCCAATTTTTTCAGCTGGTCCAGATCCCACTGCAAGCCATGATACACCCTTCCTCATTGTTCACTGCACCCCTAATCTTTCTGTCATTGGCAAATTTGTTGATTCAGTTAACCATATTATCATCCAGATCATTGATATAGATGACAAAGAACAAGGGACCCAGCACTGATTCCTGCAGCATTCTTCTAGTTACAGGCCTCCAGTTAGAGAGGCATTCATCTATTACCACTCTCTGGCTTCTCCCAGAAAGCTAATGTCTGTCTAGTTTATTACCTATTCTTGAATGCCGAGTGATTGAACCTTCTTGACCAGTCTCCAATGCAGGACCTTGTCAAATGCCTTAGTAAAGTCCACGTGGACACCATCCACTGCCTTGCCTTCATTACCTTTCCTGGTAATTGATTCGAAAAACTATACAATTGTTTGGACAAGACTGACCATGCATGAATCCATGCTGATAATCCTTAATCAGTCCATGTCTATCCAGGTTTTTATATATCCAAACACGAGGAAATCTGCAGATGCTGGAAATTCAAGCAACACACACAAAATGCTGGTGGAATGCAGCAGGCCAGGCAGCATCTATAAGATGTTGCTTGGTCTGCTGCGTTCCACCAGCATTTTGTTTTTCTTATATATCCAATCTCTCAGAATACCTTCAAATGACTTTCCCCACTACTGATGCCCGGCTCACCAGCATATAATTTTCTGGTCTATTTTTAAAGCCATTCTTGAACAGCAGAACCAGAAGACCATAAGACATAGGAGCAGAAATAGGCCATTCAGCCCATTGAGTCTGCTCCATCATTCCATCAGGGCTGATTCTGGATCCCACTCAACCCCATATACCTGCCACCTTGCCATATCCTTTGATGTCCTGACCGATCAGGAATCAATCAACTTCCGCTTTAAGTATATTCACAGACTTGGCTTTCACTGCAGTCTTAGGCAGAGCATTCCACAGATTCATTACTCTCTAGCTAAAAAATATTCTCCTTGCCTTTGTTCTGAAAAGTTTCCCCTACATTTTGAGGCTGTGCCCTCGAGTTGTGGATACCTCCACCATAGGAAGCATCCTCTCCTCATCTACCCTATCTGGTCCATAAGACATAGGAGCAGAATTAGGCCATCTGGCCCATCGAGTCTGCTCCTCCGTTCAATCTTGGCTGTTCCTTTTCTCTGTCTCCTCAACCCCAATTCCGAGCCTTCTCCCCGTAACCTTTGATGCCATGTCCAATCAAGAACCTATCAATCTCTGCCTTAATCAGACCTGTCCTCCACAACTGCATGTGGCAACAAATTCCACAACTTCACCACCCTTTGGCTAAAATAATTTCTCCGCATTTCTGTTTTGAAAGGGCACCCCTCTATCCCGAGGCTATGCCCTCTTGTCCTAGACTCTTCCACATCTACTCTGTCTAGGCCTTTCAACATTCGAAAGATTTCAGTGAGATCCCCCTTCATCTTTCTGAATTCTGACGAGTACAGACCCAGAGCCATTATATATTCCTTTAAAAAAGGGTATGATAACCCTTTTAAAATCCGGTAGGTTTCAATTAGATCTCCCCTCTTTCCCCCCCCCCCCCCCGTAGTCTTCTAAATTCCAGTGAATACAGGCCCAAAGCTGCCAAATGCTGCTCATATGTTAACCCCTTCATTCCCTGAATCATCTTCGTGAACCTCCTCTGAACTGTCCAATGACAATACATCTTTTCTGAGATATGAGGCCCAAAACTGTTGACAATACTCCAAGTGTGGCCGGACTACTGTCTTATAAAGCCGCAGCATTATCTCCTTGCACTTGTATTCTATTCCCCTTGACATAAATGCCAGCATTGCATTTGTCTTATTTACCACAGACTCAATACAATGGAACAACATTTTCAGTCCTCCAATTCTCCAGTACCTCACCTGTCATGGAGGATAATTTAAAATCTCTGATAGGGCCCTTGCAATTTCTGCACTTGTCTCCCAGAGGGCCTGAGGGAACACATTGTCAGGCCCTGGGGATTTATCCACCCTAATTTGCCTCAAAACAGCAAACACCACCTCTTCTGTAATCTGTATTGGGTCCATAATATTGATGCTGCTTTGCCTCACTTCTATAGACTCTGTCCCTCTCCTGAGTAAACACAGATCTTCCCCATCTCTTTTGGCTCCACACATGGATTATCATTCTGATCTTCCAGAAGACTAATTTTGTTCCTTGAAATCCTTTTGTTCTTAATATGTCTGTAGAATTCCCTAGGATTCTCCTTCATCCTGTCTGCCAGGCAACCTCATGCCTTCTTTTATTCTTCCTGATTTCTTTCTTAAGTGTTCTCTTGAAAACAAAAGTTCCCTACACCTGTTATCTTTACCTTTTATTCTGACAGGCACAGCCTCCTGGTTACCAAGTACAGCTTTACCAGAGAGTAGCCTGTCCCAATCCACACTTACCAGATCCTTTATGGTGCCATCAAATTTGGCCTTTCTCCAATCTAGAATCTCAACCCGCGGACCAGACCTATCTTGCGTATTTATTTTGAAACAACTGGCATTGTGATCACTAGATGCAAAGTATTCAACTACACAAACTTTTGTCACCTACCCAGTCTCATTCCCTAATAGCAGATTAAGTATCATATGATCTTGTTGGGACTTCTATGTACTGATTAAGAATACTTTCCTGAACACATTTGACAAACTCTATCCCATCTATTTTGTAGAATGGAAGTCCCAGTCAATATGTGGAAAGTTTAAAATCACCTACTATCACAACCTTATGTTTCTTGCAACAGTCTGCGATCGCTCTGCAAATTTGTTCCTCTAAATCCCTCAGACTGTTGGGTGATCTGTAATATAGTCCCACTAACATGGTCATACCGTTCTTATTTCTCAGTTCTACCCAACACCTCACTAGACGAGTTCTCCACTCTGTCCTGCCTGAGCACTGCTGTGATTTTTTTCCCCCCAAGTGCTTTAATCTCTTCTACTCTGTTGCATCTAAAACAGTGGAACCCCAGAATACTACGCTGTCAGTCTTGCCTCTCCTGCATCTAAGTCTTACTAATGGCCAATAGGTGTTGATCCATGCACTGAGCTCATCTGTCTTTCCTATGATGCTTCTTGAATCGAAATATAAGCAGCTCGAGATGTTAGTCGTACCATGCTCAACCCTTTGTTTCCTGAATTTGGGGTCTTAACAACATCTGGCTCTACAACCTCTTCACTAACTGTTCTGGCACTCCTGTTGTAGAGCATACTACTCATGCTTGGAAAAACATTTACATATGGAGAGGGTGATAAAAACTTGGAATTCCCTCAAAAGCTGTAAATAGATCAAATAAAAATCAATCTGAGGGTTGATAGCTTTTAGATAAAACAATCAAGGAACAAGGAAAGATGGGTATGTGATTGCAAGACTAGTGAACAGCTGCTTCCATTTATGTGTTCCTCTCATCTATGGAATAATTGTGCTTGCATAATTTCTTTACAGTCAAATGCCATTTCGCTATTTAAACAGAGCCGTATATTCCTGAGAAATAAAAAGATGAGAAAATCTGCAGATGCTGGAAATCCAAGCAACACACACAAAATACTGGAGGAACTCAGCAAGTCAGGCATCATACATGGAGGGGAATAAACAGTAGACATTTCGGGCTAAGACCCTGGTGAAGAGTTTTGGTTCAAATTATTAACTGTTATACTGTCCTCTATAGATGCTGCCATGATTTGCTGAGTTCCCCCAGCACTTTTCTGTGTTGGTCATTTTCTGAAACTCTCAGCTTTTTTAAAATGTAAGTCCTTACTGCAGACAAATAAATGTCTCAATATTATCAAATGAGCACCTCTGTTCAATATAATGAAACAAAAAAAATGTCATGTGAAATGCCAGCATGTATTTTTGGATCAATTTTATTGATTGACAATGTATTTTTCATATGCTGCCATACCTAATTTGTCTAAAAAAAAAGTGCTCTTGTTCCTGTATTTTTTGCAATTGTTCCTCTATTAAAATATATATTTATGAATTATTAGTCATTTCAGCCCTACAGTTTATCTGTGTATAATGTAAATCTCAGTCAAATGCCTTCTGCCTTCATCATCCCTTGGTTACTTAAAACCAATTGAAAATAAAGTGGTGCTCTTTCTCTTGCACTTCAATTCATTTATTACCAACTTAATATGTTTGTAAACTGTGAAGCTGTTTGATGTTAAGTAGGGTGAGGGAAATGGTTATTTTGTTGTGTACAAATTATTATGAGATTTTGGAATGAGTTTGGTCTGGTCAGAGTCTGGAGCAACAAAATAACTTCCTGTTATTGCTTTCACTGTCTCAATCTGTTTTGGATTGTTAGAAAATCTGTGTTGGAAACTTGTATTGTTTTCTCTGGAGCTTTGGAGGCTGAGAGAAGTTTATAAAATTAGGAGAGGCATGGATAGTCATTGATTTTTTTTTCCAGGGTGTAAATGTCAATTACTAGAAGCATAGTTTTAAAATGAGAGGCAGGAATTTTTAGGGCAACACACAGGGCTGGTGTTTTATTTTACAGATTGTAGGAAGTGCCTAGAATACACTGCCAAGGGTGGTGATAGAAGGAGACACCATATTGGTATTTAAAAACCATTTGATCAGGTGCAGAAAAAGGCAAGAAATGGAGGGGCGGATTAATTTAATTTATTTTGGCATCCTTGTCAGCACAGAAGTTGTGGGCCAAGGAGTCTGTTCCCATTCTACGCTGTTTATATTTTATGTGTGTTGGTTGTGTTTACTCTATCATGAACTTCTCACTGTTAAATTTGTTCTCTGGTTTAGCTGCTCTGTTATTGGTGTATCGGAGTCCAAGGATGGCTGACAGAAGGGAGGGTCCCCTCAACTGGTGATAACTGAATTGTTTGCCTGCAAAAGCTTCTATAAATTGCATCATGTTGTCCACCCCACTGAATATTTTTGTAAAATACATAATTAATTTGGGAACTTTACTGACTGCATGATATAAGCACCACCAGAGACACAGCAAAAATCAGGTTTTCAAGAACCTGTCTCTCTTTCTGAACAATTTTTTTAAACCTGATATTCGACCAGGTACAGGTATTATATTGCATGAAGAAAACGGATTAAAATTCCAGTAGATGACTTGCTTATTGAGGAGGTATAAAAGTTGTAATGATTTAATATACACAAAAAATGCTGGAGGAGCTCAGCAGGTCAGCCGGTGTCTATGGAGAGACTCTTCATCAGGGCTATTAAGGAAGGGGGAAAGAAGCCAGAATAAGGTGGGGGTAGGGAAAGGAGTACAAACTGGGTGGGTGGGGGAGGGTGAATGAAGTGAGAAGCTGGGAGGTGATAAGTAGAAAAAGTGAAAGGCTGAAGAAGAAGGAATCTGATAGGAGAGGAGAGTGGAACATCGGAGAAAGGGAAGGAGGAGAGACACGAGGGAGGTGTTAGGCAGGTGAAGAGAAAACAAGGGTACAGCAGATGAACCCTTCTCTTCTCCCTACCTGCCTATCGCCTCCCTCTGGTGCCCCTCCTCCTTACTATTCTCTCATTGCCTACTCTCTTCTCCTGACAGGCTCCTTTTTCAATCCTTTACCTTTTCCAATTATCACCTTCCAGCTTCTCACTTTATTCTCTCCTTCCCCCACCTTCTAATTCCGCTTTCTTTCCCCTTCCTCTTCCTTCCCAGTTCTGATAAAGGCTCTCAGCCTGAAACACTGACTGTTTATTCCTCTACACAGATCAGAATCAGGTTTATTATCACTGCTGAGTTCTGCCAGCACTTTTGTGTGTGCATCTCAGAAGTTCCAGTGTCTGCGGTATCTTGTGTTTATAATTTGTAATGTATTCTTAAAGTGTTAGGTCTTACTGTTAAAAAAAATCTTGCATATGATTAACTCCTGTGAAATTGGTTGATTTTTCACAATCTTGATATTCTTTAAATTTTCATCAAAAACATAGTCATACGTATAACACTACAGCACAGAAACAGGAGTCAACCCTACATCCACTATTTGCTTGTTCCACACTTTCATGACCCTCTGAGTGAAGAAGTTTCCTCTCATGTTCCTCTCCTCTAGTTGTACTCTCACCCAAACACAGTGGAAAAAGCCTGCTTGCATTTACCCAATCTATATCCCTCATAATTTTTTATACATGTATAAAATCTCCCCTGTCTTCAGCGTTCTTGGGAATAACGTCCTAACCTATTTAACCTTTCCCTATATCAACGTTCTCTGCACTCTTTCAAAACTTTCTTTATGAACCTATCTACCTGTGATGCAATTTTCAAGGAATTAATAATCTGTCTTCCCAGATCCCTGTTCTCCAACAATCCTCAGTGCCCTACTGCTCACCATGTAAGACCTCCCCAAGTTAGTCCTCCCAAGTGTGACACCTCACACTTGTCTACATTAAATTCCATCTGCCACTCTTCAGCCCATTTTTCCAGCTGGTTCAGTTCCTGCTGCAAGCTTTGATAGTTTTCCCTGCCATCCGCACATTTGCTGATCCAGTTTACTACATTATCATCCAGATTAGTGATGTAGATGACCAACAAAAATAGACCAGCGCTGACCCAGGTGGCACATCATTACTCACAGGTCTCCAGTGAGAGAGGCAACCATCTACTGCCACTCTCTGGATTCTTTGGCGAAGCCAATGTCTGATCAATTTGCTACTTCATCTTGAATGCTGAGCGCCTGGATCTTCTTCACCAACCTCCCATGCATTACCTTGTCAATGGTCTTACTAAAGTCCATATAGACAACCTCCACTGCCTTGTCAACGTTCTTGGTAACTTGCTTGAAAAACTCTATACAACTGGTTAGACATGTACGACCATGCACTAAACCACATGTTGACTATCCCTAGACTGTCCTTGTCTATACAAATGCTTCTGTATCCAGTGCCATGAAATACATTCCAATAAGTTTCCCACTACCAATGACAGGCTCAACAGACTATAATTTCTTGGCTTATTCTTAGAGTCATAAACAACGAAACAACACTATTTCACCTCCAGTCCTCTGGCACCTCCAACCATGGCTAAGGATGTTTTAAATATCTCTGCTAGGGCCCCTGCATGTTCTGCACTATCCTCCCATTGGGTCCAAGGAAACAGCTTGTCAGACTGTGGGGATTTATCCACCCTAATTTAGACTATAAAATATAGAAAGAGAATTAGGCCATTTGGGCCATTGAGTCTACTTCACTATTTCATCATGACGGATCCAATTTTCCTCTCAGCCCCAATTTCCCCCAATTCTCCCCGTATCCCTTCATGCACTGACCAATCAAAAATCTATCAACCCCTGCCTTAAATATACATAAAGACCTGGCCTCCACAGCTGCCTGTGGCAAAGTATTTCACAGATTCTCCACTCTCTGGCTAACAAAATTCTTCCTCAGCTCCATTCTAAAAGGACACCCCTGTATTCTGACACTGCATCCTCTGGTCTTAGACTCTCTCGCCATAGGAAATATCCATTCCACATCCACTCTATCAAGGCCTTTCACCATTTGATAGGTTTCAATGAGGTCACCCCTCATTCTTCTGAATTCCAGTGAATACAGGCCCAGACCCATCAAACGCTCATTATATGACGTCATTCAATCCTGGAATCATTTTCATGAACCTCATTTGAAACCTCTCCAGTTCCAGCACATCCAAAACTGCTCTCAATACTCCATGTGAGGCCTCATCAGAGCTTTATAAAGTCTCAGTAATACATCCTTGCTTTTATATTCAAGTCCTCTTGAAATGAATGCTAACATTGTATTTGACTTCTTCACCACAGACTCAACCTGCAAATTAACTTTTAAAGAATCCTGCACAGGGATTCCCAAGTCCCTTTGCGCCTCTGTTTTTTGTATTTTACTCTCCATTTAGAAAACAGTCAACCCTTTCATTTTTTCCACCAATGTGCATGACCATACACTTCCCGACAATGTATTCCATCTGCCGTTTCTTTGCCCATTCTCCTAATCTATGTCCTCCTGTATCCTTTCTACTTCCTCAGAACTACCTGCCTCTCTACCTATCTTCATACCGTCTGCAAACTTTGCAACAAAGCCATTGATTCAGTCATCCAAATTATTGATATATAATGTAAAAAGAATTGGTCCCAACACAGACCCCTTTGGAACACCATAAGTCACCAGCAACCACCAGAAAAGGCTTCCTTGAGGAAACCATGCTGATTATATCCTATTTTATTGTGTTCCTCCAGGTACCCTGATATCTCATCGTTGATGATCGACTCCAACATCTTCCTAACCACTGAGGTCAGACTAACTGGCTTATAGTTTCCTTTCTTCTGCCTCTCTTCCTTTTTGAAGAGTGGAGTGACATTTGCGATTTTCCAATCTTCCAGAACCATTCCAGAATCTAGTGATTCTTGAGAGATCATTACTAATGCCTCCACAATCTCTTCAGCCACCTCTTTCAGAACCCTAATTTGCCACAAGATAGCACCTGCCTTCTCTGCACTCTGTATTGGGTCCATGGTGTTGCTGCTTCAATGCCTCATTTATAGATTCTACATCCATCCCATGGGTAAATACAGATGCACAAAATTTATTTAAGATCTCCCCCATCTCTTTCAGCTCCACGCATAGATTACCATTCTGATCTTTTAGAGCACCAGTTTTGTCCATTGCTATCTATATGCTCTGTAGGAAGTCTTAGGATTCTACTTCATCTTGTCTGATAGAGCAATTTCGTGTCTTTTAGCTCTCCTAATCTGCTTCTTAAGTGTTCTTTTTTGCATTTCTTGTACTCAAGTACCTCATTTGATCCTCCCTGCCTATGCCTGCTATGCACCTACTTTTTTCTTAACTAGAGTCTCAATATCTTGAAAAGCAAGGTCTCCTGAACCTGTTATCCTTGCCTTTCATTCTGAGAGAAACACCTAATCTCTGTACTTTTGAAGGCCTTCCACCTCCAAAGTACACCTTGGCTGGAAAACCACCTATCCCAATCCACACTTGCGAAATCCTTTCTGATACCATCAAAATTGGCCTTTCCCCAATTTAGAATCTGTAAACCAGCATCAGACCTATGGCATTATGATTACAAGTGTTCCCTTTCACAAAAATGTCTGCCACTTGCCCTATCTCATTGCCTAAGAGAAGATCAAGTATCTCACTCTCTCTAGTTGGGACTACTCTGTACTCATTAAGGAAAGTCTCTTGAACACATCTGACAAACTCTCCCATATGGCCCTTTTACAGTATGGGAATCCCATTCAATAAATGGAAAGTTAATATCACCTACTATCACAACATTATGTTGCATTATATTATATATTACATTATATCGCAAGACCCTGCAGCGGATAGTGAGGTCAGCTGAGAAGATCATCGGGGTCTCTCTCCCTGCCATCACAGACATTTACACTACACGCTGCATCTGCAGAGGAAACAGCATTATGAAGGACCCCATGCACCCCTCATACAATCTCTTCTCCCTCCTGCCGTCTGGGAAAAGGCTCCGAAGCATTTCGGCTCTCACGACCAGACTATGTAACAGTTTCTTCCACTAAGCTATCAGACTCCTCAATGCCCAAAGCCTGGACCTTGTCCTACTGTCCTGTTTATTATTTATTGTAATGCCTGCACTGTTTTTGTGCACTTTATGCAGTCCAGTGCAGGTCTGTAGTCTAGCTTACTCTGTGTTGTGTTTTTTAATTACGTAGTTCAGTCTAGTTTTTTGTACTGTGTCATGTAACACTATGGTCCTGAAA
The DNA here is from genome assembly GCF_030144855.1 of Hypanus sabinus. Lineage (NCBI taxonomy): Eukaryota > Metazoa > Chordata > Chondrichthyes > Myliobatiformes > Dasyatidae > Hypanus > Hypanus sabinus. The sequence continues at coordinate 15,043,191 of NC_082717.1, forward strand.
AACATTGTCTCATTTTTACTATGCACTGTACCAGCAGTTATGGTCGAAATGACAATAAAAGTTGACTTGACTTGACTTCTTGCAACTATCTGCGATCTCTACAAATTTGCTCCTCTAAATGCTGTGAACTGTTGCGGATCTGTAATTTAGCCACATTAACATGGTCACACCTTTTCTTATTCACCATTTCTACTCAAAGCATTACTAGATGAGCTGTCCAGTCTGTCCTGACTGAGTACTGTTGTAACATTTTCCTGACTAGTAGTGCCACACCTCACCCTTTATTCCATTCTGCTCTATCACGTCTAAAACAATGGAACCCCAGATATTAATCTGCCAGTCCTGCACCTCTTGCAACTAAGTCTCACTAATAGCTACAATGTCATAATTCCACTTGCTGATCCACTTCAAAGTCGATCCACCTTTCCTACAATAGTCCTTGCACTGAAACATAAGCAGCTCAGAATATTAGTCCCACTATGCTCAACCTTTTGATTCCTGACCTTGTATGTAGGCTTAACAAAATCTTTCTCTGCAACTACTCCACTATCTGTTCTGACACTGGTTCCCATTCCGATGCAAGTTTAGTTTAAACTCCCCTTGCTCCCCCATCCAACCCTCTGTAGCATTAGCAAATCTTCCTGCCAGGATATGTCCCCCTCCAGGTGCAAACAGTCCCTTCTGTATAGATCCCACCTTACCTGGAAGAGAGCTCAGAGATCCAAAAATCTGAAGCTCTCCCTTCTGTACCATCTCCTTAGGCACGTGTTGAACTGCATGATCTTCCTGCTTAGTGCCTCACCAGCATGTGGCACGGGTAGCAATCCTGAGATCGTAACCCTGGAGGTTCTGGGTTAATTTGACAGCAAACTCCCTGAACTCACATTGTAGGGGCTCATCACCCATACTACCCAAGTCATAGGTACTGACGTGGACCACACCATTTGGCTGCTCACCCTCCCACTTATGAATGCTGGGAATTCAATCTAAGATGTCTGACCCTGGCATCCAAGAGACAACAAATTATTCAGGAATCTTGTTCTTGTCTACAGAACCTCTTTTCTGTTACCCTAACCAATGAATCCCCTATCTCTACAGGTGGCCTCTTCTGCACCCTTCCCTTTTGAGCCACAGAGCCAGACTCAGTCCAGAAATCTGTCTGTGGCTTCTTCCTGGTAGGTCGTACCCCCCAACCCCACCAACAGCATCCAAAGTAATATACTTACTATTGAGGGGAACGGTCACAGGGGTACTCTGCATTGACTCTGTATTCCCTTTCTCTCTCCTGACAGTCGTCCTGTTACCTGCCTTCTGCAACTTAGGGGTGACTACCTCCCTGTAGCTCCTATTTAACACCTCCTCGTTCTCCTGTATGAACCGTTGGTCATCAAACTACAGTTCCAGTTTCTTAATATGGTCTCTAACAAGCTGCAGCTCAGTGTATTTCATGCAAATGTAATTATCAGGGAGACACAATTAACATACTTGTTCTGTTGTCAAAGCAGCTGACATGGACCACCAACTTCTCGCTGCTTGTAAAAAAGACACAACAAATACTCTTCATCCTCAGAAAGCTGAAACAGGACAAATTCCCACAAAAGCTGTTGCTTAACTTCTACAGAAGCACAATTGAAACCATCCTGACCAACAGCGCCACAGTGTGGTGTGCCAGCTGCACAGCTGCTGAGCGACAGGACCTGCATTGCGTGGTGAAGGCGGCCCAGCGGATTGTCAGGATGGAGCTCCCAGGACTGGACACCATCTATTCCAGCAGAGTTAGGAGGAAAGCAATCAGCATAACCAGAGACACCACGCACCCCGCCACTCCCTGTTTGACCTGCTTCTGTCTAGCAAAAGGTTCAGGACACTAAAAACCAGAACAAACAGACTGAGGAACAGCTTCTACCCCAGAGCTGTGGCCTCCATCACACCACTCCCACAGAACAATGACTGAAACTGTGAGCACACACAAGGACTCAAATACTTGCACTAACAGCACTTTGTGCATTACTGTGATATTCTGGTGTTGCTGCAACTTATTTTCAGCTACTTATCTATTTAATACTGTTTTTTCTATTACTGTCTTGTTTTATTTACCGCTTTGTTTGATTGCCTGAGAGGAAGCCAAACAGAGTTTCATTGTACCTATGTATAATGACCATAAAGATCGTTCAATTCAATACCACTAACTCTGGACCTATCTCAGTGCACCAGCTATTTACTAACAGATAAAAAGATACAAAAAGCTCACCTAGAGCCTGCTTCTGTGCTTGCCCAAGTCTGTTGAGCCAAAGCTGGGTCATTCTGATGCTGCCCTGCTCCCACAATGGCTGCTTCACTTAAACCTTTCTTTTTATTGGCTCAGTGATTCACTCATACAAAATTTCATTCTCTCACTCACTGTTTCAACTCCTGACCAGACTTGGAGTTTTTAATTGGCTCCCGCCCTGCATACTGTTGCTCTCTCACTACTTCAGTTTTTTTTTTATTTAAATAAATGAGCACCTTTGAGTATTAGTCCACTTGAGGGAGTTTATTTTCCCATCAATTATAAAGACATCTTTAGTGCAAACCATAAAAAAATCTTGTTTGTTAATCCGTGCCAACTTCCTCAGCATTTTAACAAAACCATCCACATTCTAAGTTACTCCAACAGACTTAGAAGGCAAGTCCCACCTGGCTTTACCTTAATCACCATACCTCATCTGTTCTTGCCTTCCTCTGTTTGATATCAAGTAGATCACAAAGATTCTCGGCCAGCAGTACACAAACAGCTTTAAGCCACTACTTCCACAGTCAGTCACTATGCCATAGTTTAAGTAAAGATTCATTATCTCGATGGCCCCCATATTAATCTGGTTAAATATCTATCTCCTTTGTCCTGATTGATTCCTGTCAAAGACCAGCAAAATGTATAGAAGAGGTATTAAAAGAGGGAGCAATGCAGCAGCTGTCAACTGGTGAAAAACATGCTGTATGATAACTGTTGACACTGCTACATGATGGATTCCAGTACTGCAGTTGTGAAAGTTTTGTGATATTTAAAAGTAGATCCTTGTAAGTTGCACATCTGTTCACTGTCACACCAATATGCTGTTCAGAGAAACAAAAATTGTGTGCTAACACTATTATGGTTCTGATTTGAATTAATATTTACCTCAATAAGTTGATTTTTACTTTATTTAACAGATGTACATTAAAAGGAATTCTGAAAGAAATTGATGTTTCCAGGCTGATCTACAGTTCTCATGGATGGAGAAGAATTGCTTAAGGTTGAACTGCAAACAGCTGACACACTCTGCAATGAGTGTGTGGCCATCTCCACCTCTCTAACTTCAGATGAAAATAAAAATCAGATCTGTGAAGCACAGCCAGTGTCATCCAGTGATGAAATTATAGGAGGCAATGAGCAGGATTTAATCAATAATAATGAAGAAGACAGTGATCAGACTGGCCCTGAGATTAAACAAAATGACTGCATTGGTGCAGATGATCATGTTAATATCAAGGTTTCAAACAGCATCACTATCCCAAATAGCAAACCATCAGTGGAGAAAAAGATGGTCTGCAATTCGAATGTACATAGCATATTGAAAGCCATCCCTTCAGGTAAATTTTCAGTTATAATCATTTGTTGCTCAAACAAATCAAAATTGAGAATCATGAAGCCTGCATATATCCTCTTAACCAAATGCAAAGAAATAGATTGTTGCTCCTTCAAATAAATTTCCCTGCCAGTTTTCTTTCCTGTTTTTGTCCCAGGAAAGGTGGAAATGTTTCCTGAAACAAAGTTCCATGTGCAGATGGCATTTTATTTATCTGTTAATTCTCACTGTCCAACTTCACTGCACATGCTCAAATAATACTGAATCCTTTTAAATTTTGCCCAAGTTCCTGAATATCAAAATTATACTTCTGCACTTAAATACTCTGAAGGACTTAGCTGTGTTGTATTGTCAAATACTTAGTTGCAAAAATGTGAAGTAACTGATGAGCTTCAACTCTGCTTTATCACTGTTGCGTTTGTGACTTATGACTTTTTTTCACTGGTCTGGTTACCGGCAGGAATTGTGGCTGAAGTGCATTGTATCACTACTTATCAATCTTATCGTCATGTCAGATTTTATTCCTTTGTCAGATGGTTTAATCAAATCACAAAGCACTGATATCTGCAAGGGCAGTGATGAGTTGGGAGAAAGGTATCAGCAGGATGACAGACAGAGACGTCTCCAGACTCTACTCAACTGCATCCAGAAAGCTATAGAATCAAATGATTGCAGCACTCTGCCACACCTTCTTCATCAGGTACCCGAGGTGCTACATTTTACCCAGATATCTCACAATGGGTTTTGATTGTGTGTATTTACTTTGATATATTCAGTAAATTGAAAATATTTTTTCTTAAAATGTAAAGTGAAAGGGATTATTTCTTATTCAGTGTACATTTTAAATAAGCACATGAATCTGAATACAAGATCCTTCCCCATGAAATTATTCTATACTCTAGTTGACTTATTTTTGCCTATTCCTTTCAGAATTTCACATATTTTTGGATATTATTTAGAATTCTTTTTATACTTGCATGGTATAATAGGGTCCAAGACAATGAAAGGGACAACAAAAGAGGGTGGGAAAATGATACCTAGAACAGGGGTTCTCAACCTTTTTTATGCCATGTACCCTTATTATTAACCAAAGGGGTCCATAGAACCCAGGTTGGGAACCCCTGCGCTCTAGAAGCAGGGATAATTGTATCTGATAAGAGCATGCAAAATGGTTTTGGATCAGATAATCAAATTTTTCAGAAGCCCAGACTTTAACTTGCCAATTCCATGCTTCTTCTAGGTTAAGCATAGGTGGATAAAGGAGCCTGTGAGCTTGTTCACTGTAAGCAAGCTTGGAATTTAAAAGCTTTAAAGCAATGGGACTTTGATTTTTCAGTGTATCTGTATTTCCATAGCCTTGAAACCAAGACCATCATATCAGGAGGTTTATATTGTGGCAAGGGAAAATCTAAAGTGGAATTACTTAATTGGAAGACTGACATCAATATATTATCTGGCCAGAATAGAGTGAAATCAAAGACTGACCGGTAAAACTAAGGAAACAATTGGAGATATTTGAATGTGTTAAATATAGGCCATCTGTGCTGATTACTGGGAACCTCTAGTCCATTTCCATTTAGTGGAGAAGCATTATTATGGATGGTATTGAGAACCTAGAGGCCCTGCATATATGTCAGCAGGAGTGTACCACCTCATTAATCTTCCATGCCAGCCATTTCAAACCTCCTCTGCTCCAAGGGAGAAAAAGCCTGGGCTACCTCTTCTGTTCTTGCAACTTAAATGCTCCATTCAAGGCAACCTCTTGTTAAATATCTCCACACACACTACAATGCAATCACATCTTTCCTACAGTTTGATTACCAGAATAGCACATAGTATTTCATTGATAGCCTCAGCCAAGGTTCCCAGCCTGGGGTCCACAGACCCCTTGCTTAATGGTATTGGTCCACAGCATTAAAATAGGTTGGAAACCCCTGGCCTAAGCAAAAATCAAGTTGTACCATAGTTGTATAAAGCTGTACCATAACCTCCTTGCTCAAGAGTGAGTGGGCAAGTGAAGGAGTGGAGATTTGAGGCTTTGACTCAAGAGATTCTGGCAGTTGGACTGTGCAGTCAAGTCAATCAAGATTTGAATAGCTCAGCAGAAAGCCGTTGATTAGACAATCAAGATTTGAATAGCTCAGACTCAGCAGAAAGCAGCTGATTGGGCAATCGAGGTCAGGTGACCAAGCAGTTTGAAAAGCTCAAACAAATAAATAGAGGGTTACCTCAAGCGGAGCGCCCTGTGGAAAGCGGCCAGTGAGTGGGCGGGTGGGCCAGTGAAGGAGTGGAGATTTGAGGCTTTGACTCGAGAGGCTTCAACGAGAAGAGGCTGAGGACGAGCTTCACTCCAAGTGAGGTAAGGCCAGGTAAGTTCCTTTCAAAGGAGAAAGTTTCAAAAGTTGAGGCAAGTATTGGGTAGGTCATGGCAGCTGAGATTGGTCCCATGGTTTGTTCATCCTGCAGCATGTGGGAAATCAGGGATACTTCCAGTGTCCCTGATGACTATGTGTGCAGGAAGTGTGTCCAACTGCAGCTTCTGGCAGATCACATTGAGCGTCTGGAGCTGCGATTGGATTCATACTGGAGCATCCGCGATACTGAGAAAGTCGTGAATAGCATGTTCAGTGAGTTGGCCACACCGCAGGTAAAGGCTACACAGGCATTAAGGGAAGGGGTGGCCACTAGACAGCGTAGCAGTAGGCAGGTAGTGCAGGAGTCCCCTGGGGTCATTTCCCTCCTAAACAGATATACTGTTTTGGATACTGTTGGGGGAGATGTCTCATCAGGGGAAGGCAGCAGCAGCCGAGTTCATTGCACCATGGGTGGCTCTGCGGCACAGGATGGAAGGAAAAGGAGTGGGAGAGCTATAGTGATAAGGGATTCGATTGTAAGAGGAATAGGTAGGCGTTTCTGCAGCCGCAAATGAGACTCCAGGATGGTATGTTGCCTCCTTGGTGCAAGGGTCAAGGATGTCTCTGAGCGGCTGCAGGACATTCTGGAATGGGAGGCTTAAACAGCCAGTGGTCGTGGTGCACATAGGTACCAACGATATAGGTAAAAAATGGGATCAGGTCCTTCAAGGTGAATTTAGGGAGTTAGGAGATAAACTAAAAAGTAGGACCACAAAGGTAATAATCTCTGGATTACTACCAGTACCACGTGCTAGTCAGAGTAGAAATAGCAGGATATTTCAGATGAATACATGGCTTGAAAAATGATGCAAAGGGGAGGGATTCAAATTTTTGGGGCATTGGAACCAGTTCTGGGGTAGGTGGGACCGGTATAAACAGCACGGTCTGCATCTGGGCTGGACTGGAACCAATGTCCCAGGGGGAGCGTTTGCTACTGTTGTTCAGGAGGCTTTAAACTATTGTGGCAGGGGGATGGGAACAAGTGCAGAGAGACAGAGGGGGTGTAAAATGAGGGTAGAAGCAAAAAGTAGTAAGGTGAAAAGTAAAAGTGGCAGGCAGGCAAATCCAGGGCAAAAAGCAAAAAGAGCCACTTTTCAACATAATTGTATAAGGGCTAAGAGTGTTGTAAAAACAAGCCTGAAGGCTTTGTGTGTCAATGCGAGGAGCATTCGTAACAAGGTGGATGAATTGAATGTGCAGATAGTAATTAATGAATATTATATAGTTGAGATCACAGAGACATGGCTCCAGAGTGACCAAAGATGGGAGCTCAACATCCAGGGATATTCAATATTCAGGAGGGATAGACAGGAAAGAAAAGGAGGTAGGGTAGCATTGCTGGTTAGAGAGGAGATTAACACAATAGAAAGGAAGGACATTAGCCTGGAGGATGTGGAATCGATATGGTAGAGCTGCATAACACTAAGGGGCAGAGAACGCTGGTGGGAGTTGTGTACAGGCCACTTAACAGTAACAGTGAGGTTGGGGATGGCATTAAACAGGAAATTAGAAATTCGTGCGATAAAGGAACAGTAGAAGGGTCTCGGCCTGAAACGTCAACAGCACTTCTCCCTATAGATGCTGCTTAGCCTGCTGTGTTCTACCAGCATTTTGTGTGTGTGGTAGTAGTTATAATAGGTGACTTCGATCTACATATAGATTGGGTGAACCAAATTGGTAAGGGTGCTAAGGAAAAGGATTTCTTGGAATGTATGCGGGATGGTTTTCTGAACCAACATGTCGTGGAACCAACTAGAGAGCAGGCCATTCTAGATTGGGTATTGAGCAACAAGGAAGGGTTAGTTAGCAATCTTGTCATGCGAGGCCCCTTGGGTAAGAGTGACCATAATATGGTGGAATTCTTCATTAAGATGGAGAGTGACATAGTTTATTCAGAAACAAAGGTTCTGAACTTAAAGAAGGGTAACTTTGAAGGTATGAGACATGAATTAGCTAAGTTAGACTGGCAAATGATACTTAAAGGGTTAACGGTGGATATGCAATGGCAAGCATTTAAAGATCGCATGGATGAACTACAACAATTGTTCATCCCAGTTTGACAAAAGAATAAACCAGGGAAGGTAGTGCACCCGTGGCTGACAAGGGAAATTAGAACTATCAAGTCCAAAGAAGAAACATATAAATTAGCAAAAAAAAGCGGCACACCTGAGGACTGGGAGAAATTCAGAGACCAGCAGAGGAGGACAAAGGGCTTAATTAGGAAAGCGAAAAAAGATTATGAGAGAAAGCTGGCAGAGAACATAAAAACTGACTGTAAAAGCTTTTATAGATGCGTGAAAAGAAAAAGATTGGTCAAGACAAATGTAGGTCCTTTACAGTCAGAAACAGGTGAATTGATCATAGGGAACAAAGACACGGCAGACCAAATGAATAACTACTTTAATTCTGTCTTCACTAAGGAGGACATGAATAATCTTCCCGAAATAGTAAGGGACCGAGGGTCTAGTGAGATGGAGGAACTGAGGGAAATACATGTTAGTAGGGAAGTGGTGTTAGGTAAATTGAAGGGATTAAAGGCAGATAAATCCCCAGGGCCAGATGGTCTGCATCCCAGAGTGCTTAGGAAGTAGCCCAAGAAATAGTGGATGCATTAGTGATAATTTTTCAAAACTCCTTAGATTCTGGATTAGTTCCTGAGGATTGGAGGGTGGCTAATGTAACCCCACTTTTTAAAAAAGGAGAGAGAGAAAAACCAGGGAATTATAGACCGGTTAGTCTGACATTGGTGATGGGGAAAATGCTAGAGTAGGTTATCAAAGATGTGATAACAGCACGTTTGGAAAGAGGTGAAATCATCGGACAAAGTCAGCATGGATTTGTGAAAGGAAAATCATGTCTGACGAATCTTATAGAATTTTTTGAAGATGTAACTAGTAGAGTGGATAGGGGAGAGCCAGTGGATGTGGTATATTTAGATTTTCAAAAGGCTTTTGACAAGGTCCCACACAGGAGATTAGTGTGCAAACTTAAAGCACACGGTATTGGGGGTACGGTATTAATGTGGATAGAGAATTGGTTGGCAGACAGGAAGCAAAGAGTGGGAGTAAACGGGACCTTTTCAGAATGGCAGGCAGTGACTAGTGGGGTACCGCAAGGCTCTGTGCTGGGACCCCAGTTGTTTACAATATATATTAATGATTTAGACGAGGGAATTAAATGCAGCATCTCCAAGTTTGCGGATGATACGAAACTGGGCGGCAGTGTTAGCTGTGAGGAGGATGCTAAGAGGATTCAGGGTGACTTGAATAGGTTAGGTGAGTGGGCAAGTTCATGGCAGGTGCAATTTAATGTGGATAAATGTGAGGTTATCCACTTTGGTTGCAAGAACAGGAAAACAGATTATTATCTGAACGGTGGCTGACTAGGAAAAGGGGAGATGCAACGAGACCTGGGAGTCATTGTACACCAGTCATTGAAGGTGGGCATGCAGGTACAGCAGGCGGTGAAAAAGGCAAATGGTATGTTGGCATTCATAGCAAAAGGATTTGAGTACAGGAGCAGGGAGGTTTTACTGCAGTTGTACAAGGCCTTGGTGAGACCGCACCTAGAATATTGTGTGCAGTTTTGGTCCCCTAATCTGAGGAAAGACATTCTTACCATAGAGGGAGTACAGAGAAGGTTCACCAGATTGATTCCTGGGATGGCAGGACTTTCATATGAAGAAAGACTGGATCGACTAGGCTTATACTCACTGGAATTTAGAAGATTGAGGGGGGGGGATCTTATTGAAACGTATAAAATTCTGAAGGGATTGGACAGGCTAGATTCAGGAAGATTGTTTCCGATGTTGGGGAAGTCCAGAACGAGGGGTCACAGTTTAAGGATAAAGGAGAAGCCTTTTAAGACCGAGATGAGGAAAAACTTCTTCACACAGAGAGTGGTGAATCTGTGGAATTCTTTGCCACAGGAAACAGTTGAGGCCGGTTCATTGGCTATATTTAAGAGGAAGTTAGATATGGCCCTTGTGGCTAAAGGGTTCAGGGGGTATGGAGAGAAAGCAGGTACAGGGTTCTGAGTTGGATGATCAGCCAAGGTCATACTGAATGGTGGTGCAGGTTCGAAGGGCCAAATGGCCTACTCCTGCACCTATTTTCTATGTTTCTATGTTTAAGTTTTATGCCTGTGATAATACTGGTAGATAAGGTGCTGCCTTCACTACCTCATCTACCTACGCTGCCAACTTCCGTTCATTATGTGTGTCTTACACATATTAGTGTTCCCAAAGTGCATCAACCTCACACCTTATGTAGAGACACAGCGAGGAATAGGCCTTTCTGGCCCAGCAACCCCAGATTTAACTTAATCATAAGACAGTTTATAATGACCAATTAACCTACTAATCAATACATTTTAGGATTGGGAGTAATCTGAAGCACCCAGAGTAAACCCACATATTCCACAGGGGGAGCGGGGAGCCATACAGACTGTTACAGAGGATGCTAGGACTGAACTCTGAACTCTCGCGTCCCGAGCTGTATTAGTGCCGAGCTAACTACTATGCTACTGTGGCCCTTAATGCAAAACTTGTCAGGATTAAAATTCATTTGTCATTGCTTTGACTGCACATTTTTCCAGCAGACTAACATTTTCAAATAGCTTAAGAATACCCTCTTCACTATTGATTTAAGTTTTCCGTCATTTGCAAATTACGCTTCCTACATTCATGTCCAAATAATTAATGCATATAACTAATAGTAATTTTCCCACACTGATCTTTGTGGTACACCACTGATCATGTGCTTCCAGTCACATGAAAACAACCTTTCAGCAGCTGCTGTGGTTTTCATTGGAGAATAGTTAATGGATGCGGTTTGATAATGATAAAATGGATTGCTGCTGGTTTATATAGTGTAAAGAGAGGATCATTTTCTATTTGTGATTGTTTAATGACTGGGGGAATACTCAAAGTGGACAAAAGATGTGGAAAAACTTGCATTAAAATTCTTTGTAGTCTGGAACTTGTGTAAGACTGGAGAAAGCAAACTGTCAGTGCTTTAAAAAGGGAAGTAAACATATGTTTGGAGAAAAATCAGTAGTAGAGCTGCAGGGAAGGAATGAGTGAATGAATGGGACAAAATTATCTGCTGTGCAGAAGCTGGCTTAAATGGCCACTTAATGGGGTGTAGTAATTTTATGATACTACATATATGTATTTACAAAGTTTATTGGGTGTAGGTTAGGTATTAGGGGTACATCAAAATAAAGTTTTTTTCATTTCTGGGCATGAATGATGAATATACAATCACCAGTCTTTATATTTTGAGATGCTTCAAGATGCAAATTTTTTTTATTTTTAATTTTTTTAAATTTCATTTACTACGGTAGATATATCTGAAATCTCCTTGGTAACGGTTTCAGTTAATAAAATTCTAATGATATAATTTGATAATAACTTGATAGTTGTATCCAGCTTATTAATCACTGAGTCAGATAGTAAAACTCAATAAACATATCAATGCTCATCAATAACTTTTTTTTCTTGTGCACCTTATTTAAATATACATCTGTTAAAAATGCCTTTTTGCCTGTCTGGTTCATTTTTTAAATTCTCTGCATATTTAAAAAAGAAGCAGCATCAACATATCTACAGTGTAACTTTTTTTTGATTAAATTTAAGACCATATCTATAAAACCATGTATGAGCAGACTTGCCACTTCATCAGTTCTCTGTATAGTCTTAAAGTGCAATGCAGTAAACATGACAGCCTTGTTCTGGAATCACTGATTATTATTTTCTTAATTTCAGATTGCTGAAATTTATTTTGATGAAGAAGAATGTATCCTTTTAACTTCATAATTTTTCATATTCTGGCAAGTCAAGTCCTTCTGCTTATTCCCCTCTTCTGTCTTAATTTTTGTCCTGTCAGTGGTTCAAGAGTTAAGTGATTTTATTGATTTAAATTTATCCTTGAACCTTGTTCAGATCGAGATTTCTTACTGTCATTGTTAAATACTTGAAACAATATTGGAGGTGAATTTATACTTAATGTCCTTATGCACACACTGCACAAAAAAGACACAATGTAAAAATTGAGTCAATACCTCTATTCCTGTTCTTACTCCTCAATCTGTGGGTGGCGAAGTTTGCCTAAGACCTGAAGACCCACAGAGTGTATCTTGCAACCCAAATGTGTTCCATTCCTCTGCCTTCATTGATGCCATTTGTGGAGTTTCACCATCAGGTTCCAAACATTACTGAAACTGACTTGGATCAGCTAGATCCTTTTCTCCTTTTTCACATCTTCACTCATTTTCTCCTTCAGCATTTGCCCATATAGTACACCAGATTATATTAATCTCGGTAGCATGTTGTGGCAAACAATTTAATATTCTGACAAGGCCCACTGTCTGGAGCCTGGTTGTGAATCTCTGCGAGTCCACTGGGGAAGAAGGGGCCCAATGATTGTAAATCATGAGTCTGCTGGAGGCCCAAGAAGACGGCTTGGCCTGAGGTTAAAGGATCCTGTGTGTGTGTGGATGGGTGGGAGGAAGGAAGGAATAGGGCTTGTTTCACTATTATTGCTTGATATGTTCTGTTTTGTTATGCTCTGTGTTGTTCTGCCAAACATGGTGGACATGCTATGTTGAATGCTGGAATGTATGGCGACACTTACAGGCTTGCCTCAGCACATCTTTTAGGTGTGTTGGTTGCTAATACAAACAACACATTTCACTGAATGCTTCAATGTACATGTGAAAATACAGTGGCATGCAAAAGTTTGGGCACCGTGGTCAAAATTTCTGTTACTGTGAATAGTTAAGTGTGTAGAAGATGAACTGATCTCCAAAAGGCATAAAGTTAAAGATGAAACATTCTTTTCAACATTTTAAGCAAGATTAGTGTATTATTTTTGTTTTATATAATTTTAGAGTGGGGGGAGAAAAGGAAAGGAGCACCATGCAAAAGTTTGGGCACCTCAAGAGATTTGAGCTTTCAGATAACTTTTACCAAGGTCTCACACCTTAATCAGCTTGTTAGGGCTGTGACTTGTTCACAGTCATCATTAGGAAAGGCCAGGTGATGCAAATTTCAAAGCTTTATAAATACCCTGACTCCTCAACCCTTGTCTCAGTAATCAGCAGCCATGGGCTCCTCTAAGCAGCTGCCCAGCACTCTGAAAATTAAAATAAATGATGCCCACAAAGCAGGAAAAGGCTATAAGAAGATAGCAAAGCGTTTTCAGGTAGCCATTTCCTCAGCTTGTAATGTTAATTAAGGAATGGCAGTTAACAGGAACGGTGGAGGTCAAGTTGAAGTCTGGAAGACCAAGAAAACTTTCTGAGAGAACTGCTCGTAGGATTGCTAGAAAGGCAAATCAAAAGCCCTTTTTGACTGCAAAACACCATCAGGAAGATTTAGCAGACTTTGGAGTGGTGGTGCACTGTTCTACTGTGCAGCGACACCTGCACAAATATGACCTTAATGGAAGAGTCATCAGAAGAAAACCTTTCCTGCATCCTCACCTCAAAATTTAGCGTCAGAAGTTTGCAAAGGAACATCTAAACAAGCTTGATGCATTTTGGAAACAAGTCCTGTGGACTGATGAAGTTAAAATAGAACTTTTTGGCCACAATGAACAAAGGTATGTTTTAAGAAGAAAGGGTGCAGAATTTCATGAAAAGACCACCTCTCCAACTGTTAAGCATGGGGGTGGATCGATCATGCTTTGTGCTTGTGTTGCAGCCAGTGGCACAGGGAACATTTCACTGGTAGAGGGAAGAATGAATTCAATTAAATACTAGCAAATTCTGGAAGAAAACATAACACCGTCTGTAAAAAAGCTGAAGATGAAAAGAAGATGATCCTAAACAGCAGAATAATGATCCTAAACACACCTCAAAATCCACAGTGGACTACCTCAAGAGGCGCAAGCTGAAGGTTTTGCCATGGCCCTCACAGTCCCCCGACCTAAACATCATTAAAAATCTGTGATTAGACCTCAAAAGAGCAGTGCATGCACGATAGCCCAAGAATCTCACAGAACTAGAAGCCTTTTGCAAGGAAGAATGGGCAAAAATCTCCCAAACAAGAATTGAAAGATTCTTAGCTGGCTATAGAAAGCGTTTACAAGCTGTGGTACTTGCCGAAGGGGATGTTACTAAGTACTGATCATGTAGGGTGCCCAAACCTTTGCTTCAGGCCCTTTTCCTTTTTTGTTGTTTTGAAACTATAAAACATGGAAATAAAAAAGTAATCTTGCTTAAAATATTAAAGAAATGTGTCATCTTTAACTTTATGCCTTTTGGAAATCATTTTTTACTCGCTTAGCTATTCACAGAATGTAACAGAAATTTTGACCACAGGTGCCCAAACTTTTGCATACCACTGTAAATATAAATCTGTATTCTAGCCTTCTTTGGGTCAGTTTTTTTCGTAATGAGAACTGTGCTCTGCACATAGAACATGTTTTGATTGGTGTAATAAACAAACAATTCTTCCTCGTAAGCTATGAAATTTATTCTATTTCTGTAACCTACTGTTAGAAATATTGTTAATGTAATCCTGCTTTTACATCTGAAGTTGGAGTTTAAATGTTGGAAGTTCTGGTCTTTTAAGTAGTGTATTTTTTATGTTGTGCTAAATTCATGAGTTTGAATTTACAATTATGTAATCACTTGATGCATGAACAATGAGTGTTTTCCTTTAGCTTGCACTCAGATGAGAAAGCGATACAATTTATTCAGCTGGAAAAAGTGTATCATCAAAAGTTGCTAGCAAATCTTACTGCCATTCAGGAATGCTGGGGTATGGACAGAACATATCTGTAATGAAGACTATAACCTAACCATTTCTGAGTTTGATCAAGACACAGATATTTAACTACATTTTCAGTTTCTTTCATTGAACATAGAATAGTACAGCACAGTACAGGCCCTTTGGCCCACAATGTTGTGCCAACCCTTAAACCCTGCCTCCCATATATCCCCCTATGTTAAATTCCTCCATATACTTGTCTAGTAGTCTCTTAAATTTCACTAGTGTATCTGCCTCCTCCACAGACTCGGGCAGTGCATTCCATGCACCAACTGCTCTCTGAGTTAAAAAAAAACCTTCCTGTGATATCCCCCTTGGCCTTCCCATCTCTTACCTTAAAGCCATGTCCTCTTATATTGAGCAGTGGTGCCCTGGGGAAGAGGCGCTGGCTGTCTTCTCTATCTATTCCTCTTATTATCTTGTATATCTCTATCATGTCTCCTCTCATCCTCCTCTCCAAAGAGTAAATCCCTAGCTCCCTTAATCTCTGTTCATAATGCATACTCTATAAACCAGGCAGCATCCTGGTAAATCTTTTCTGTACCCTTTCCAATGCTTCCACATCCTTCCTTTAGTAAGGCGACCAGAACTGGACACGGTACTCCAAGTGTGGCCTAACCAGAGTTTTATAGAGCTGCATCATTACCTCGTGTCTGTTAAACTCTATCCCTTGACTTATGAAAGTTAACACTCCATAAGCTTTCTTAACTACCCTATCTACCTGTGAGGCAATTTTCAGGGATCTGTGGGCATGTACCACCCAGATCCCTCTGCTCCTCCACACTACCAAGTATCCTGCCATTTACTTTATACACTGCCTTGGAGTTTGTCCTTCCAAAGTGTACCACCTCACACTACTCCAGGTTGAACTCCATCTGCCACTTCTCAGCCTACTCCTGCATCCTATCAATATCTCTGTGCAATCTTTGACAACTATTCACAACACCAGCAACCTTTGTGTCGTCTGCAAACTTGCCAACCCACCCTTCTACCTCCACATCCAGGTCATTGATAAAAATCATGGAAAGTAGGTGTCCCAGAACTGATCCTTGTGGGACACCACTAGTCACAACCCTCCAATCCGAATGTACTCCCTTCACCAAGACCCTCTGCTTTCTGCAGGCAAGCCAATTCTGAATCCACCTGGCCAAACTTCCATGGATCCCATGCCTTCTGACTTTCTGAATAAGCCTACCATGTGGAACCTTAACAAATGCCTTACTAAAATCCATGTAGATCACATCCACTGCACTACCCTCATCTATATGCCTAGTCACCTCCTCAAAGAATTCTAACAGGCTTGTTAGACACAGTCTCCCCTTTCATGAAGGCATTTTATGAAATTGGAGAAATTTCAGTAATCCTGCATAGTTTTAGTTGGTAAAAGTCTTCTGTTCATTTCCTTGCTGTAAAAGATGCAAGTAACATTGAAATACTCTTGCTTCTTATGAAACAAAAGAAAAAAACCACAAACACTCAGCAGGCCAGTCAGCATTTGTTGATAGAAAAAGTACTTCAAGCAACGATCCTTGAACGGAACTGGAGAATTGAGAAAATATTAGTTTCATGTTACAGAAAGGTTTGGGGAGGGATGGATAGTACAAAGAGAAATGTTTTTAATAACCTTGGTTGGCATGCAAGATTGACATCTTCCTGAATAACATCATACATGTAGCTTAAAATGGAAGTTTCAGGGAAGTTGTTATACCTGATCATAATGGATTCCCCTCTCGTTCCATTAGCATTGACATACTTGGCTATTTCTTTGATTGGTTTAAATGGCTACGCACTCACAGGTATCCTATAAAAGAGTCAGTGCACAAAAAAATTGTTGGGCCCTAGAGAAGAGGGGGACAGTGGGATTAATGTTAGCTTTATCAAAAGGTCAAATCAGGCATGATAAGTTGATTAGCCTTGTGTGTCATTTCATTGTAAATCAAAAAATTATGTTGAAATTTTAGAGAATGCCAGTTAGACTTCATATACAGTACTGTGAGCAATTCTGGTAATCTTGTTAATTTAAAAAAAATACCAGAATTCATTAGGAAAGCTCTACCAGTTGGTCTCTATAGAAAATGGAAGACCAAGAGTGACTTGTTAAAGTCTTTAAGGTTATGTAGATATTTCCATTTGCGTACTGAGATCAAAATTAGATATTAAGTAGTTACTGATAAATCCATTCAATGTTCAAAGTAAATTTATTATCCAAGTACATTTATGTCACCATATACAACCATGAGATAAATTGAATTTTCTTTCAATAAATCCGTAATAGAATAATAACCATAACAGAATCAATGAAAGACCACACCAACTTCAGTATTCAATCAGTGTGCAAAAGACAAAAAACTGTGCAAAAAAGAAAGAAATAATAATAAATAAATCAGCAATAAATATAGAGAACATGAGAAGAGTCCTTTAAGGTTAATTGATAGGTTTTGGAATTAAAGAGCAATCTCTGTGCCTGGAGAATATTAAGAATTAATTTGATATAACAATGAGTAGCAGTCTGGGGAACAAAGTGGAAACATTCCGGAGAGTCTGCCTTAAGTAAGGAAAAGAATCAGAATCAGCTTTAATATCTCTGGCATATGTCATGAAATACCTGATAAACATGGAGGGAAAAAAAACAATTGCACTAAATATCTATTAAATAGTTCAGTTAAAAGAAGTGCAAAAAAAAGGGTTTAGACGAAGCTTGAGGGGGCTTGTGTACACATACTTGCAGAGGTAAACTTCTAATTGGCTTGTTTCTGTGCTGCACTTTCTGCATGTTGCAAACAATTGAAATGACGTATTTAAAACTCAGTACCTTTATGGGTAATAGTTCACAAGGAATTCTGCAATAAATTATGCCAACTTCAATGGGATTATAACAAGGGTTCTGTTTGGAACTGCACTATCTTAAGGTGTTACCAGTCATGGTTTCCCAATTGCAATTATAATAGTTTTATCCTTGTATAGAGAAGGGCAGTTGAAATCAGCACCAACAGTGCAGTTAATTTGTAGATTGTTTTGGTTGTTTCTTATAATCCGCTACTCGTGTCTGTTCTACTGTATGTTTTTTTAACTTTTTGCTCTTCAGGGCTGAATTCTTTGTAGCAGGTCTAGGAAGTAGTTGTTCAGAAGTATTCTGTGCATTGATAGTTTTGTTGTCCTAATTTAAGACTTAAGTAAAACTACAGCCACCCAGTTTCCTTTATTTGTTTATCTCAAATAAAATGTAATCTTGGAATGGATTGTTCCTGACTGTTCTGCAGAATAAATGACTACTCATTTGCAAAAGCTTTTCCATTTGATAAGAGTGATATGCTCAACAGGCAATGGTGATCTCAATTAAATTTTTGCTAACCAGTGTTCTTTTGATTTGAAAATTGAATGGCAATGAATTGAAGTTGACCAGTACCGGTATATGATTTTTGAAACTGAGAAAAATGGGAAACACATGATCACTATAGAACTTGAGTTAAAAATGTTTTCAATGTTTGTGTGTTCTGTCGTAACATGCAATTAAAGCATTTGTTGCTCAATCACTTAGCATTCTATGTAATGTGATAATAAGGGACTCATCAGAGCACAAAGCACTTGACTGGATGTGCTTTCTGTTGAATGCTTTATGAATGGTTTTGACAGCCAGGACTTTAAGTATTTATTTCATTGGGAAGAGTAAGTTCACTTGACTTTTTCTGATCTTGCAGAAGTAAAACAGAAGTCTGCAATGACCAGGGAGACTTCAGCAGGGAAGGCTATTAAATCATTAGACACTGATAGAATAACGAAACTTACAGAACTATGTTCATCACACTGTCGGTATGTTCACAATTTACAATTATGTACTTTTAGTTGATTCAAATGTTGATGAGTTTCATTGTGTTTTTGGACATTTGCCTGAATTTAATGGTTTACTTGGGATTATTCAATTATTTAATCCCAAACTCAAGGATGACTTACCAAGTAACACTAAAACAGTAGTAGATGTGGTCCATTCAATCCCTCCTGCCTACACCACCCTTCAGCAAAATCTTATTTTGTCATAATGGCAAGGTAGTGTACCAGTTGATGCTGCTGTCACACAGTATCATCTGAGTTCAACACTATCCTCAGATGCTGTATTTGGAGAGTTTGTTCATTCTCCCCATGTCTTCTAAGTGCTCTAGTTTCCTACTGCATTTTCACAACATACTGGTACAAATACAAATACTTTATTGTCACCAAACAATTGATACTAGAGCGTACAATCATCAGTGATATTTTTTCTGTGCTTCGTGCTCCCTGAAGGTAGGTCAATTGACCACTGTAAATATTCCTATTTTGTGTATGTAGTAATGGAATTGATCCAAAGCAAAAGTTGATTGGGATGTGCGGAAGGGAAGGAGTTGCATGGTCAGTAAGATGGGGCACTGGACTGATGGTTGCTGAGAACTAGTGTGGACTTGATGGGTGGAATGGCTGCCTCACACGCTGTAATAAGTATGTGTAAGCACTGCTATCCTGTACTAACCCCATAACCTTTGATTCCCTTGTTGTCAAAAACTCCATTGATTTGTCTTGATTGTACTTGGTGATTTTCCTGGTTAGAAACTTCCAAAGATTCTCTACAGTCAGATGATTCACAGTCCTGAATGACTGACCCATACCTTGAGATACTGACCCCCTTAGGTTCTGGATATCCCAGCCTGTGGCAATATTCCTTTGTCTACCCTGTATAGTCCTGTAAGAACTTAGTTTGTTTTGAAATCAGAGACTATCAGATTCTGATGCTTAAACTTGTTTAGTGTCACACATTGTTTTAATAAAGTCAAAATGTTCCAAATTGTGAATTCTTATTTTGTACGAGTTTGGTCAGAAGCATGTCAAGTTATGTCCTAAAAGGGGCTTTTTGTGATCTTTTCACTTGTGCTTTTTTAGTAACATTATTACTTTAATATTGATAAAATAAAGTAAGCATTTGCATTATTTTAATGTAGAAATAAGAATATTGCTGGTAATCTGAAATAAATTCTTGAAATTAGAAGAGGTCCAACAGTCTTAACAGTAGCAAAATGCTTCTGTGTATTGCATTTAATACTGTAAGATTATTATCAAATTAAATTGAGAGGGAGTTATTCTAGAAGAAGTTCAAGCTGATCACATGATCTTAGTCAACAAGCTGGCAAGTTAAAGAGGAATAAAGGATAAGGGAACCATTGTTTTAATTTGAAAATTCCCAAGGCAGAGGGATCAAAACTGGTCATATCTGAGATGAGAATTTGATGGAAATAGATAATTCAGAAGTTCATGGGTTTGAAGAAGGTAAAAGAGATGGAAGAAAAGCAAAGCTCTGGAGGGATTTAAAAAAATAAGGATGAAAATTTTTAAATTGGTATTGTTTAATAGCCTCAGCAAAGAGCGGTGAGATCAGGACTCAAGGGTGACTGAGATGGTGCAAATAGGAACATGGCAAGATAGCAGTGTCTTTAAATGGTCATGGTCACAAGTAATACAGTCAGAGATAAGAGTTGTGGCAGCAAGCGAGTGGAAACAAAAGCAGAGTTGGTTGGAAATGTTTCATGAGGACATAGAAATACAATTTGCTTATGACAAGTACAGTTTGGTACGGTAGTGTAGTAGTTAGTGCAACGTTTTACGGTGCCAGTGACTGAGTTCAATTCCTGTCTCTGTCAAGAGTTAGCACATTCCCCCTGTGTTCACGTGGGTTTCCTCCGGGTGCTCTGGTTTCGCCCCATATTCCAAAGTCATATTGTAAGTACGTTAATTGGTCTCATGGACATAATTGGACAGTGCAGACTTGTGGGCCAGAAGGGCCTGTTACTGTGCTGTATTTCAAAATAAAAATGATCTTATGACTAAATGTTATGAATTTTGTCAAATTTACCCTGGAGAAGTCTTGAGTCGGTGGTTGGGAAGTTTATGATGGAAATGAAAGACAAGTATTTTGAGAATACTGGAAGAAATTTCAAATGTCATTAGAAAGAAAAGTCAGTAAGCACTGTAGAACACTTTCATCAAAGCTTATGCAAATTGTTTCACTTTGCAGATTCTTTTGCTTATTTTAACATATTTAGCAGATTTTAAAATTTGTTTTTATTTTGTATGATTTTTTTTCCATTAGTCTACAGTCAGAGACAAATGCTCAGCCGCTGTTTAGAATGTGTCTTATTTAAACATGCTTGGTACACTCTTCAGGAGTTTTCAGTAGTTTGCTTTTAGTTATGTATTCAAGCAGTATATAGAAAAAACAAAGACATTCCAAAGTCAAGACCTAGGGTTGTGAAGAAAGTTTTTGGCACATTGGCCTTCATAAATCAAAGTATTGAGTACAGGAGATGAGATGTTATGTTGAAGTTGTATAAGACATTAGTGAGACCGAATTTGGAGTACTCTGTGCAGTTTTGGTCACTTATCTACAAGAAAAATTAAATAAAGTTGAAAGGATACAGAGAAAATTTACAAGGAATTTGCTAGGTCTGGAGGACCTGAGTTATAAGGAAAGATTGAATAAGCTAGAACTTTATTCCTTGGAACACAGAAGATTGAGGGGAGATTTGATAGAGCAATACAAAATTATGAGGGGTGTAGATATGGTAAATGCAAGCAGGTTTTTACCACTTGGATCGGACTACAGAGGTCATGGGTTAAGGGTGAAAGGTAAAAAGTTTTAAGACAAACATGAGGTGAAACATCACTCAGAAGGTTGTGAAATCATGGAAAAAGCTACCAACATATGTTGTATGCTCGATTTCAACATTTAAGAGGAGTTTAGATAGGTACGTTGCTGGTAGTGGCATGGAGGGCTATGGTCCCAGTGGAGGTCAATGGCAGTGGGCAGTTTAAATGGCTCAGCATGGACTAAATAGGCTGAAGGGTCTGTTTCTATGCT